>NC_038047.1:32332862-32932862 GCF_002211085.1 Panicum hallii
ATTCCAGTTTATTAGGTGTATCTCATTTTTCCGCTTTGTCCATTATATTGGGCGCGTGAATGTTTTCGCTGCAGACAATTACTCCTTGGAATGGGAAGTATGCGAAGAGATTAACTGATCCCCGTGAGATCCCCAGGTGATTAAGAGTGTGTTTGATTAAGCTATGATTTTTGAAAAAGTAGCTGTGGGCTGTGTGGGCTGTGAGAAAGTCGAAAACCGTTTGGTTGACCAGCTGTGGCTTTTGAGGAAACTGTTAAGGGGACCCACGTGTCATCGAAAACCCTCCCCTCTCAACTCTCTCCCTCTCTCGCTAACGAGCGGACCCGCGAGGGGGCAGCAGCGGTGTTGATATTTATTAGCGTCATCACATAAATCTGCAAGCACATGGAATACCGTTGTGGTATTTTACCCATGAGTAATCTCGAGTGTCGTATTTATATTTCCGTAGGGAAGACGGTGGTTTAAAGAGTTATTAAATTCAAGAAAATATCATGATTAAATATCCAAAGTCTGAGCAGGAGCAATTGATAATATAGAGATAATTAGGATTAGAGCAAGGTACATGAGCGCTCAAGGGCATATAAAGATTATTCCTATCGAAGCAAGCATAGCGCATACTTGTATACACATGCACATATACATGCTTAGGATCGGGCTCCACGCTCCTAGGCACTACCGGGAGAACCACACATGACTGGCCGAGGAGCCACCAGACAACTCGGCTACTTTATGAACCTCCTATAGCTACTACCCGAATAGAGAGGGTTACGCTGGACGGACAGGATGGTCACCACCTGCCACCTACCTCATCAAACCATGGGACAGGATAGCATTCAAATGTAGCATTTAACCCAGACACCACATCTGCATTAGTGATTACCACTCTAGCCTCGCAAGGACATCAATCTCTATAAGGAGCCTTACTTCTAGAGCGCCCAGTTAAGGGAATGAAACCGTTGCTGTGGGCTAGATGTCTTACCATATCTAAACATGCAAGGCATATGATACAAGCATGAACTATAAAGGATCACGTACTAACCATAGAATATGAACCAAAGACAAGCTAAGATAAGGAAATAAACTTTATTACTAAACTCAAGGCATTACATAAGAGAAAAATACAAGACCATACCAAACTCTTCTTCATGAAGACTAGAATACTTTGAAGAACTACTCTCCACGTACACTCCACTAGCCTAGAGAGCTTTACAAGAGAGAGTGAGGCTACATCTTGGTGTGTTCTATTAGAGACCCCTCCCTTATATTTGTAGGTGTGGCACAGCACCTCTCGGCTAGCAAAGTAGCATAGCCTCTCTCAGCACAGCACGACTCGGCTTGATTTCTCTCTTTTCTATTTCATGTTCTCGAATAGCCCGTTCGTGTTCAACTAGCACTATCAGCATGCTTTCATGTTCAGCCTCCACCCGAACCTATTTCCGGCATAACCGAACTCGCTTAGCCACTGTCGTTTTCTCCTTTCTTTACCTCTTCCTTTCTCTCCTTGCTCGCTAAATTGTGGGACCCGCTGCTCAGCCCAATCTCATTCTCCCGTGGGCAATCTGAACTCAAAGACGAGTCCCAGTCCGATGCACTGCGTCGTCCCAGTCCGATGCACCATCTCGTCCCAGGTTGCCAAATCCCAGGTCTCCGCGTTCCTATAAAACCTGCGACCTTCTTTTTCCCTGTTGCCTCTCTCCCCCGCGTGCCCCCTGTTGCTGCTGCTGCTGCACGTTGCCGGCCCTAGCCCCCCTTGCGCTGCCCTCACGCCCCTGCCGCCTGCATCTCCCCCAGCGCCGCCCCTGCAGCAGCCGTGTGCCACCACGGGTGCCGCTGTCTTCTTTTGCATTGCTGCACCGCGCCGTCCTCCTGTTGCCGTCGCCCTTCCTCCTCCCTCCCCACATGCCCCTGAACCCGTGCGCCGCTGCCAGGAGCGTTGCCGTCCTGCCCTGCTGCCTGAGCCGCACCGACTCTTCCTTGTGCTTCCGCCATCGCGCCCTTCTCCCCCTAGCCATGTGCGCCCTGCCGTGCCGCTCCGCCCTTCACCGCCCCTGCACAATATTGCCGCCCAGAAACAGAGGACGAGCAGAGCCGCCGCCACCATGCGCCACCAGAGCACCACCGCCAGCCCGTCCTTCTGCTGCCGTGCGTCGCCCCCCTTGCATCCATGCCACATCCTCCCCTTGCCCCACCTCTGATGCCCAGTGCCGCCACGAACAGAACCAGACCCGCCACCACTCCTCTTCCCGACCAAAATCTGACTGTATTTATCCGTCCCAGATGCAGGAAAGAGGTAAGGCGGAACGCCCTTGATGTCCTCTCTCTATTCCCTCTCTTCCCCCGCTCTCCCATGGTCTAAATCGCTGCAATTTTGGCCGGCAGCAAGCTCCCATACGGCAGCCAAGGAGGAGCTCGAGATTTTGCAGTCCAATCCCTGGAGAAAGATGTAATTTTCCTATTCTTTCTTGTGTCTTGTAAAGTTTGAGGAAAACCCCCTGGATCAGTTACATCTTCTCAAACCAGCCCCACCGTGAAATTTTTTAGATCTAACCCTAAACTTTTCCTAATTTGCAAGCACTATTTTCTGTGTCTTATAATTCTTTGCTGCTAACCCCTGAAGTCTATAGTTAATTACGTATAGGTCCCTACAACCTTGTTTCATGCGTAGTTTCCGCGTTTTGGATCTGTTTCGATCCGTTCCTTTTGCGTTAGTCTTCTAAAACCCTAAGTTATCGTTTAGTATTGTACCATAATTCCTATTTTTAAAATTAAATATAGATTTAATTTGATTAATATCCTCTCATCTAGTTTGTCCAATTAAAATCCAATTAGATCTATAGTCTGCTTTTCATAATTAATGTTAATTTGATTAATATCGACTTAAATATATTTGTAATTTAATTTGTTAGTTCAACATGAATCATATGAAGTTATGCGTTTATACACTCTCACTAGTTTCTTTTATAATTAATTGTTTAAATAGGATAATTTGTACATTGATAATTATATATAAAATTGAACTAAGTTCTACTTCGTCTTTATAAATGCAAATATAATATCAGTTAATTATAATTAGGGATATTCTCATTTGAATATCTTTTATATTTATTTTCCAATTAAATAAATGAAACATATAGTTCTTTTATTTCTTTTATAACACAAATTTTCCATAGCTGTTTCTTTTCAACCCTAGCTCCATTTTCCGCATTTCTCACGCCCTTTTGACCGTAGCAACGAGCCCTATCCTTTTGTACGTGCTTTTAAAGCTTTCCTTTTGTTTGCTGTATCTGTTCCAGTTGTTCTTTGCTTGCTTGTATGTTTCGGCCCGATACTTGTGTGACGTTAGAAGGAGTGTGATCCAAGAGCTTGAAGGTTTAGAGTTTCAAGAACAATAGTTGAAGACTCTGAGCAGCTATTCTCTAAAAGAAAGACAAATATTTCCTTGATCATTCTTTTATCCTAATAATCACAATAAATATAACTTTTCTTTATGCATGCATGTGTCTTAATTTTAAAGGATATGCCCAGTCTTTATGATCATTCCTTGTCAACCTAGGTTTTACCTTTATATTGGATGAAGGAGAAAACACCTCTTTTGATCCAAGGACAAAAGCCTCAACCAATCACGCGCTGCCATGCAAGCATCATATGGATTGGAGGGCCCACAACCGAAGCAAACCGATCCAACTTCAGCCATATCACCTAACAGGGACACAAGGGCCCACCAGGCAGCGACCCAACCGAAGCTTAAGTCGGTTGGAGCCAGGGCCCGTTCGGCTGAACCCGCCCAACCTGTCAGACCCGGGGCCACGGGGCTGTATATATAGCGTAGTTTAAATAGGCTTAAGAGATTAAGTTCGTCTTATCTCTTATTTATCTCGTTTATCTCTTATTTATCTCGTATAAATAAGAGATAATGCTAGTCGGTATAGAGGGAATCTACTGAAGGCATGTTCTGGTACGATTCCAGATCATCCTAAGATCATTCCACACCCAAAGGAATACAAACCACCATACAGGACGTAGGGTATTACGCACCTCGCGGCCTGAACCTGGCTAAATCTTGTGTTCCTTTCACCTTCGAGTTCCTGATCTAGGCGTCTCCTCACCTAAAACTTACCACCTTGGGCATATCCCTCGGCGGGCAGCCGGTAAAACACCGACAGCTGGTGCGCCAGATAGGGGAGCATGTCAAAGATCCACCAGTGAACTCGATGGCATCTTTCCAGTTCACCAGATCAGTTCCCTCTCAGGGCACGACATTCGTTTTTGGCTCGTGGGTTTGCATCGCAGATGGTGCAGGCAGTTTCAGTCGATTCCTCGTCGACATGAAGCCAAAAACTTCCGCGGCAAGTTCTCGCAACAACCTTGACAAGTCCATTGATGACCTCGACGACTTGTCAATTCATGCATCCACTGCGAGAACCAAGGTGGAGTCTGCTTCTAGTACGACTTCGTCCGGCGCTGCGACAACTTTCCTTGGGTTGGACTTGTTTCAATCTAAGGATTCGCGTAGCCGATCATGACTCGGTTCACACAATTTGGCCACTGATCTCCAAGAGGCCAACACCTCCGAGTCCCTCTCCGTGTTAGAGAAGGACTCAGACTCTTTGCTCCAACTCGGAGGACCTGTAGCCACTGCACGTCGGGGGGCTTTGGGCTATATCGGAGCCGGTGATATGATGATCACCTCCACACCGGAGGGGCATTTTGTGCATTGGAAGGGCATGAAGCCCTCCGATCTACTCGAGGCTGAGGATCGACTTGTTGCCCATCTTGAACCTTTGCCTTTTCAGGAGAGCAGGCCACTAGCCACTGTGGTGGAGGAGTTGACTGAACTAGTCGATGAAGGCTCTAAGGAGCTCATCTCCCGCCAGGTGCTGATGGCGGAAGAAGGCGAGGATGATGGCGATCTGCCCATCGACGAGCTCGATGCGGTCTCCGAAGATGAGGCCACAGCCAACGCCGGTGATGAAGATGATGCCAGTCGTGAGGGACGGAGGACCCGGAACAGGGCTCGCGCTGCTCGCCGAAGGAGGGTCAATGAGCGCATGCGATCCATGCATCGCAAACTTGATGCCGAATTCGCTGCTGTGAGCGAGCGAGGCTTCAAGACTCTGGTGGCCAACATTGCTAGGTTACGGCCATCCTCGAATGCAGTAACGACCCGAACGTGCGTCAAGCACTTCGTTACGCGCAGAGGGCCTGGATTCAGCTTGATCAGCAGAATCCGGCGTCTACCCTCAGGGAGGAGTGCGTGGGCGAGAGCCGTAGCCAAGCTCACAGCCGAACGGCAGGCGGCCATCCTCGACCTCCGCGTAGCAACAACAACAACAATGCTCGCGGGAGTCAGGCTCCTGGTGGGAGGCAGCAGCTGTCAGACCCGGGGCCACGGGGCTGTGTACATCAAGGAGTCCGTATTGGACTAGGGGATAGGACGTGTCCTGTACCTCATTTATGTTGTATTCTATCTGCATGCGGAGTAGAACTAGTCGATACAGAAGGAAACTACTCGAGTTGTCCTTGAGTACGATTTTTATGTTAGTATCAGACTAGGATTCATGTAACCCTGTCCCCCCGGATATATAGGGACGGGCAGGGACCCCCTCAAAACATAAGATCACCAGATCAACATCAAGACAATACAAACCATCATACAGGACGTAGGGCATTACGCATATTGCGGCCTGAACCTGTCTAAATCATGTGTTGTCTGCACCTTCGAGTTCCTGATCTCGGCGCATCCCAACCCAAAACCTACCACCTTGGGGATACCCCTCGGTGGGCAGCCGGATAAAACCCGACAGCTGGCGCGCCAGGTAGGGGTGCGCATCAGAGATCCGCTGGAGAACTCGATGGCGATTTTCAAGTTCCCCAGTCCCGTGCTCCCTGAGGGCACGACCTTTGTTTTTGGCTCGTGGGTCTGCGTTGCCAACGGCGCAGGCGGTTTCCGTCGGCACACCGTCGACGACACCTTCAAGCTAAAGACACTCGCCACAAGGCTCGATGACTTTGTCGATAATCTCGACGAGTTGCCGTTTTCTGACTCTGCCAGGGAGACCGAGGCAGCGTTTGTTTCTACTGTTCCTTTTTCCACGTTGGAAAAGGACTTGGACTCTTTGCTCCAGGCTGGAGTTCCGGGGCCACCGCATGCCGGGAGGCCGAGGATCACCTTGCCGCTTGCGGGCTGATGATTACCACCACCTCCGAAGGACGAATTGTTCATTGGAGGGGGATGAACTTGTCCGATTCACTCGGACATGAAGAGCGATTGGTAGCCCATCTTGAGCCTTTGCCTTTTCAGGAGGGCAGGGCGTTGGCTGCCATATCCGAGGGCTCGACTGAGCTAGTCGAAGCCCCTTCCGATGAACTCGCAACTCGCCAAGTCCTGATGGCGGAAGAAGGGGACGACGACGCCCTCATCCCCATTGGCGCACTTGACGGCATCTCAGAAGATGAAGACACCGCTGAGGCCGAGAACGAGAACGACGCCGAGCGCGACGCGCGACGTGCAAGGAACAGAGCTCGTGCGGTTCGCAGAAGGCGCGCCAACGAGCGCATACGTTCTGCACAGCGCGAACTCGACGCCGAATTCGCCGCGGCAGATGAACGTGGCTTCAGGACTCCTGTGGCCAACATCGCTCGGGTAACAGCATTACTCGAGCGAAGCAACGACCCCAACGTCCGACAAGCACTCATCTACGCCCAACGGGCGTGGGTCCAGTTGGACCGGCAGGCTCCGGCATCGCTCGTCAGGGACGAGCACGTCGGAGACAGCCGAAGCCAGGCCCCAAGTCGAACAACGGGTCATCGCCCGCGACCCCAACGCAGCAACAACAATGATGGCGTGGGTGGAAGCCAGATCACCGGTGGGAGGCGACAGCCACCTCCTGCAAACAACCCGAGGCAGCCCAACCCTCCACGTCACCAACCTGATCTTCGCCAGAAGATCAATGAGGGGCGCGATGCCCGATCAGTCGTCGACTCGAGGCGACGGGAGCACGAGGTAGTCGAGCGAGACGATGCTGACTGCAGCGATCGTTTCCCCGCGTTCACTGCGAGATTCAACAACTACAAGTACCCGGAGGGTTTCAAGCCAATTGGCATTACCAAGTATGACGGCAAGCAGGCACCCCAACAATGGCTCCGCTGTTATTCTACTGCCATTGAGGTGGCTGGCGGCTCCAATACTACCAAGGTCGTCTACTTTCCGATGGCTTTGGAGCCCGCACCGTTGACTTGGCTGGAAAGTCTCCCCAACGATTCTATCGACTCCTGGGAAGGCCTCAAGAAGGTCTTCATCGACAACTTCCAGGGGGCCATATCTCGAGCTGGAACCCGGCACGACCTCGCCCAGTGCAAGCAAGAGCGCAATGAACTCCTCCGATCTTACACCCGCCGTTTTTTCAATGTGCGGGCCACCATCGCCAACATCTCAGAAGAGGACATTATCGACTGCTTCTACAACGGCCTCACTGACCCAGGTATATATCGTGATTTTGGGCGTAACAGGCCAAAGACGGTTGCAGGTTTACGCGACATGATGCACGACTGGTCTGAACAAGAAGAAAAGATGCGCGAGAGGTTTCCAAGACGTACCGACCTCAACCAGAAGCGCAACAACGACAATCGGGCAGACAAAGGCCAGCGGGATTTTTCGGGTTCTTCCCGAAAACGCAAGCCAGACGATCTCGTCACGGCTGTGGACCGTCCTTCACGGGGCAAGAAGTCAACCACGCAGGAGCAGTTTGAAAAACTCCTACAGAAGAAGTGCCCGTGGTGTGTCAACTCCAAACACGCAGCGATCGACTGTTTTCAGCTCAAGCGCGCCTTCGGCTCTCCTGGGAACGGCAAGAAGAACAAGTCGACGGGCAAAGAGCCCGAAGACGAGGAACAGGAGGATAAATCTGAGACGCCTAAGTTCCAGGATGCCTCCAAGACCGTCAATGTTATCTTTGGCGGTGACGAAGATTTTTGCTCCAAGCGGGAACAGAAGTTGCTGCTACGAGAGATCCTATCAGTTGAACCAGCGGTACCACGACCACTCCGATGGTCGGAGGTCCCCATATCGTTTTCCCGTGATGATCAATGGACTAGCTTTTCCGAGCCTGGGAAGTTCCCACTGGTGCTGGATCCCGTGGTCGCAGAAGTCAAGCTTACTCGGGTTCTTATCGATGGCGGGAGCGGGCTCAATCTTATCTTCGCCAGTACACTAAAGAAGATGGGTCTGGACCTCACCAACAAGCTTACTCCGAGCAAAGCTCCTTTTTATGGTATTGTTCCTGGCAATGCCGCGCATCCGCTTGGGACAGTTGTTCTTTCAGTCACTTTCGGGACGAGGGAGAACTATCGTACCGAGTTCATCAAGTTCGAGGTGGCCAGCTTCGAATCTTCCTACCACGCCATACTGGGGAGGCCGGCGCTCGCCAAGTTCATGGCGGTGCCACATTATGTCTACTTACTTCTCAAGATGCCAGGACGTAACGGTGTGCTCACGCTCCGAGGCGACTTGAAGAAGTCCTATGATTGTAACCAAGAGGCCATCCAGTATGCATCGACTTCCCGCGTGCCAGATGCTTCCGCAGAAGTACTCGCGGCCGCACCGCAACTCTCTCAAGCTGAGCTGGACATCCCGACGAAGAAGGCGAGTCAATCGGGCGTCAAGTCGACGGGCGAGGTGGCTCTCAAGACGATCCAGCTCCAAGAAGGCGATTCATCTAAGACAGCCATCATCGGCGCGGGCTTGGGTGACAAATAGGAACTCGCGCTCGTCAGTTTCCTGCGGGCTAACCGAGACATATTCGCATGGAAGCCATCGGATATGCCAGGGGTGCCCAAGGAGCTGATCGAGCATAGTCTTAATGTGTACCCACAGGCTGTACCAAAGAAGCAACGACTTCGTCGTTTCGCCCCCGATAAACGGGAGGCTATCAAACGGGAAATAGCTAAACTCCTCGCGGCTGGATTCATTAAAGAAGTAATCCACCCAGAGTGGGTGGCTAACCCCGTCCTTGTTTTAAAAAAGAACAAAGAATGGAGAATGTGTGTCGACTATACCGATCTCAACAAGCATTGCCCAAAGGATCACTTTGGGCTCCCTCGCATCGATCAGGTAGTCGATTCGACCGCAGGTTGCGTATTGTTATGTTTCCTTGATTGTTACTCAGGCTACCACCAGATCGCTCTCAAGGAAGAAGACCAGATCAAGACCGCGTTCATCACCCCGTTTGGGACTTATGCCTACAAGACGATGTCTTTCGGGTTGAAGAACGCTGGCGCCACCTATCAGCGGGCAATTCAGATGTGCTTCGCTGATCAGTTACACCGGAACGTGGAGGCCTACGTGGACGACGTGGTCATGAAAACTCAAAGTCCCGAGGGCCTCATCACGGATCTGGAGGAAACTTTCGCCAGCCTACGGAAGTACCGATGGAAGCTTAATCCGACCAAGTGCGTTTTTGGTGTTCCGTCAGGAAAACTACTCAGGTTCATAGTCAGTAACCGGGGCATTGAGGCCAACCCTGAAAAGATTACCGCCATCACTGATATGGAGGCACCTGCCACAATCAAAGATGTACAGAAACTTACAGGTTGCATGGCAGCTCTCAACAGATTCATCTCCCGGCTCGGGGAGAGAGGATTACCTTTTTTCAAACTTTTAAAGCGTCAGGACAAGTTTCACTGGACAGAGGAAGCCGAGCGGGCTCTGCAGGATCTCAAGCAACACCTACAGTCGCCCCCGATCCTCACAGCACCATTGCCGGGTGAGACCCTTTTACTTTACATTGCGGCAACTACCCACGTTATTAGCAGTGCTATTGTTGTCGAGCGCTCCGAGGAAGGCCATGCTTTTGGCGTGCAGCGGCCCGTGTACTTTGTCAGTGAAGTACTCTCAGAGTCTAAGGTGCGCTACCCGGCGGTCCAAAAGCTTCTCTATGGCATATTGATTACTTCGAGGAAATTACGCCACTACTTTGAAGAGTACCAGATCGTCGTGATCACAGACTACCTGTTGGCGGATATCCTACACAACCAAGATGCCACGGGTCGTATTTCAAAATGGGCAGTGGAACTGGGGGCTTTGTCGATCGACTTCAAGCCACGCACTGCAATCAAGTCCCAAGCTCTAGTCGACTTCATGGCTGAGTGGAGGGAAAATCAAGTCTCAACTCTAGTTGACAAGCTAGAGCATTGGACCATGTACTTCGATGGTTCTCTCAAGCTCGATGGCGGCGGCGCTGGAGTTTTATTCATTTCCCCAAGAGGCGAACAACTCAAATACATCCTCCAAATTCTCTGGGAGGTATCCAACAATGAAGCCGAGTATGAAGCGTTGCTTCACGGGCTCCGTTTGGCGATATCACTAGGGATCAAGCAACTACTTGTATATGGCGATTCACTCTTGGTCGTTCAGCAAGTCAACAAGGAGTGGGACTACAACAAGGAGACCATGGAAGCCTATGTACAAGAAGTACGCAAGCTAGAAAATAAATTTTCTGGCCTAGAAGTTCATCATGTGCTGCGGGAACACAATGTCGCTGCCGATGCCTTATCTAAGCTGGGATCAACCCGAGCACAAGTCCCAGTAGGGGTATTCATTCAGGAGCTGACGCACCCGTCCATCAGCCCTTCACCACCGGTTTCCACCGCCACTGGCTCCGTACAGCCAGAACGGGAGGTACTGCTGGTCGGTGAGGACTGGAGAGGACCTTTCGTCGACTTCATCCGAGATCTCGTCTTACCGGCCGGGATGGACCCCAAAAGCGCTGCCGCCGCCCGCCTCATGCGACGGAGCAAGGGGTTTGTCCTAGTCGAAGACAAACTTTATCGGCGCGGCGCACGATCCGGAGTACTCATGAAGTGCGTCACAACAGAAGACGGTCTGGACATATTGCGAGTGATACACGAGGGCGTGTGTGGTAACCATGCCGCGTCAAAGTCGCTGGTCGGCAAAGCATACCGAGCTGGTTTCTGGTGGCCTACCGCCGTGTCCGACGCCGAAGATCTGGTGCGACGATGTCAGAACTGCCAGTTCTTCGGTAAGCAAACTCATGTCCCGGCCCACACCCTCATCACTATACCGCCTTCCTGGCCGTTTGCTTACTGGAGCCTCGACATGATTGGGCCCTTCACAACGGCGCCAGGAGGTTTTACTCATGTTCTGGTGGCTATCGATAAGTTCACCAAGTGGATCGAGTTCAAGCCGATCGCCAAGCTTACTCCAGACAGGGTGGTCGACTTCATCTCCGACATCTTACATCGTTTCGGCTTCCCCAACACTATTATCACTGACTTGGGTTCAAATTTCACGGCCAACCAATTCTAGGAATTCTGTGAAAACTCATCCATCGAGGTTAAATATGTTTCGGTGGCTCACCCAAGGGCTAATGGGCAAGTCGAGCGGGCGAATGGTTTGATTATTGACGGCCTCAAGAAGAGACTTTACGATGCCAACAGCAAAAAGGGCGGGAAGTGGATTTACAAGTTGCCACACGTCGTCTGGGGGCTCAGGACTCAACCTTCAAAAGCCACAGGGCAGACCCCGTTCTTTCTTGTCTACGGCTCTGAGGCGATTCTCCCAGCAGATATCATGTGGAAATCCCCAAGGGTTGAGATGTATAAAGAAGGCGAGGCGGACGAAGCACGACAGCTGGAGTTGGACTCTGTCGAAGAGGCTCGCTGCTCTGCTCTCGTTCAGTCAGCCCGTTACCTACAGGGAATCCGGCGATATCATGATCGCAACATTAAGGAACGGTCGTTTAGCATTGGCGACCTTGTCCTTCGTCGCGTTCAGGACGAGTCGGGTTTGCACAAGCTTAACTCAAGATGGGAAGGACCGTTCATTGTCAAGAGGGTTACAAGACCGGGATCTTATCAACTTCGGCACCCCGATGGTCAGGATGTACCCAACTCGTGGAACATCCAGCACCTGCGACGGTTCTACCCCTAAGCAGACCCGTGTCCAATTTCTGTATGCGTCAATGGCAAGTTTTACTTTTCTAGGTCGATTTGGCGGCTTTGTGCCACACAACCCGAAATGTAAATTCTTGAATATAACGGTGGCAGCTGTTGGCCACGCTTCAATTTTATATAAAATCGACTACTTGCCAGCGGCACATGGGTCGTCGCGATGCTAATCGTGTTTCTTTCAAACTGGTTAGGCCCGTCTGGCTCGGGTTCTATCTAACTCGTTTGGCTACTCCTGCGGTGGTTACACCTAAGGGTAGTTTTCGACTGTTTGCCATGAGCATCCTAGTCGCCGCGCCACAGACTGCGCGTTCCGGGTCCGAGTGGATCCTTTTTGGCAGGATCTTATTTAGCTCACCCGATGAGCTCTCGAGAAGGGCTAAATCGACTACTCTTTGAGTCGATGCACTCCGAGGTAGCACGCCTATGCTCCAAAGCAGATGGGGCTCTTCGTCTGCACATACGGCTACAAAGGAACAAAAGTGGTTTCTTATATTACAAAAGTCTTAAGCACTAACGGTTCAATCCTGGACCATGTTTCCAACAATTTTTTCAGCTACAGGCCGGACCTCTAGCAAATACTCGCGGAAGCTTTCATCAGTACAATCAGCAGCTGCACCCTCCGCGAGTACTTCTAGCCGCGCCTTTGGCCAGAAGGACTTTACAAGGCCTAAGGCATGGCCCACGTAAGATGTGGCAGCCTCGGTGACAAAGTTGAGGATCTTTTGTGGCGCCCCGCGAAGTCGATCAAGTAGTGGTGGCCCATCTTCAGCACTGTCTTCCCGAGGATCCACCATCTCTACGAGTTCTTGAGCTGCCACCTTCAGATCATCGAGTTCCTTCTGCCGCTGCTCTTTCTCCTCGCCCAAAGTCTTGATCTGCTGGAGGCAGTCGATGAGTTGCTTCTCCGTGTCGGCCATCACCTTCCGCAGACCCTCGACTTCATCTGCGCGGCGATATAGCATGTTCTTCAACTCAATAAGCAATCCTTCTTTATAATTTAAGAGCTGTTTAAGTTCTGCGATTCTACGCAGGTTTCAGATCATGAAGTTATCAACTACGGGTATGACTTCGAGAATTGAATTCAACATACCTTGATGGGTTTTCCGCTGCTCCTTGAGTCGGCCTTGGAGCTCGATGATATTCTGCTCGAAGCCGGCTCGCTCCTGCATCAGCTCATCGATACGCCTGGTGGACTCTTCCAGCTTCGTTGAAGATTTTTGGTTCATGTCCTACATGTTCCTGGGCGTCAGAGAAAATTGACTTAATCATACAGTTACCAGTGGTTTAGACAAGATTTACCAGAGCAAATGAGTCGATCGCCTTGATCATTTGGCGCAGGCGGCTCAGATCATCCCCTGGGAGGTGCATCTCTTGGAGTATATCGGTGTTCTCCCCTACAGGGGTTGGCAACCCGGGTGCCTCGCAAGAAACACCCGCACCCTCCAAGGCTGACGGCTGCGGGGACCCTGCAAAGGACAAGTGTTAATATAGCAATGATTGTGGCAGAAGGCAGTGGGATCATTTACCTGCACCGTCGACGGGTACGGCAGTGGCGGCCTCGACTTGCTCATTGCCGGGGGCTTCGGGTTCTGTGTGCTGGGGCTCGGGTAGTGGCGAATCAAGCATGATTACATCTGCCCTCCCTGCTGGCTCCAGCGCGTTGAGTTGCCCAGGCGAAGGCTCGGGGGCTGGTGGAGCCAACTCGAGTTCGGGCGTCACCGCAGCTGTTGATCTGCTCAAGACAACAGCGCAACATTTTTACTGTGATTTTTACACATGGCTAAGGGCAAGGTCCAAGGCATTACTTACTTTTGGGATCGGATCATTGTCGGCTTCCTCCACACCAGCTTCAACGGCTTCTTTATCACGGTACTTGTGGCCGGAGGAGTTGGCGTACAGGATGAGGGGGCTGGCAGCTCTGGCACGGCGATGTCCGTGGCACCTATTGCCGGCGGCGGCGCTGTTTCAGTCGAGGGCGTGAGCTGCCCCGACATTGTGCCTGCCACGGCGATAGTTACATCGTCTGCAACAGAAGGTGACGGATCGGCCCTATCGACCTCTATGGGCCCGGCTTCTGGTGCATCTTTTCTGGTGGGGGGCACTTCGGCTACCCTTTGGCGCTGGGAGTCGGGCAAGGAAGACGAGGGGCTGCAAGACAGGGTTGTCATCGGCGTTCAGCAAAACAACTCGACGGTTTTTATAGTTCGACAAACATTTACCCGGCAAGGTCAGTGGCGCTGGCTTTGCGTTTCCTCATATCCCGACGTCGCCGGGGAACGAGAGGTGCGTCGTCCGACCAGTCCACGGATGATTCGAAGGAGTCGTCGGCTTGCACCCTCTCCCCAGCCGCCAGGCTGCCCGTGGCTGATTCGCTGCCAGCAATTTGTTCTTTTTGTGCTTTGGCGGCGCTGGGCAGCGTATGGTAGGGCCGGGGCAGATCGGGGTGTGGCGGGTAACTCCGATACAATGATGATGAATCCTATATTAAGACAATCAGTTAGTATTAACTCTTCAGATCAAGGGAAGAAGTCGAGAAGTCGAACACTTACTGCTGGTGGTCGATTCTGGGCTGTAAACCCTGCTGGAACATACGGGACAGCATCCACATCTACTAGAATTCGCCTGACGCGCATAAGTGCAGCATCGTCCCCAAGCTCTTCTGCGCACATACGGGATGGGTCTTCAGTTCCCAAGTACTCGAATCCTAAAGTATGGCGCTGCTAAATGGGTTGGACCCGGCGTTTGAAAAATGATAGCATCACTGATGCCCCGGTTACCCCTGTCTCTTTGTGCGCGGCAATCAACTCGAGCAGTTCTTTGACTTGGTCCATCTCGGCTTCATTTGGCTCCAATGTCCATTCGCTACGCTGAACAGGGGGCCTGCCGGACCGCACAGGGAGTTGGGGGGCATGGTTCGCAATGTAGAACCAGTGTTGTTTCCACCCGGGGACATTTGACGGAAATTTGTATGATATATATTTGTCACTAGCGTGTTGCCTAAGCTGGATTCCAGCACCCCCTATTGCAGAAGGATTTTTTGAGGTGGGCTGGGGCTTCACGCGGAAAAGATAGCGGAAAAGAGCCCAATGTGGTTCAATTCCGAGGAAAGCTTCACAGAAATGGATGAAAATGGAGATATGGCAGATCGAATTCGGGTTGAGGTGTTGCAGCTCAATCCCATAGTAGTAGAGAAGACCACGGAAGAAGGAACAAGTGGGGAGGGCGAATCCCCGTTCAGAGAAAGAATAGAAAGAAACGATCTCATCGACATTTTCCATGGGAAATGGATCGCGAAGAGGAAGGCGCCAATTGATGAGATCCCGTTCCTGAAGCAGACCCCCCAATACCAAATTTGCTAGATTATGGCGAGAACACTTACTAATTGCCCATTCTCCGGTTGCTGCTTGCGCCTCTTTCAAGTCCTTCTGGTTGTTTTTCTTCGGAGCCATTTCGAATCCTTACAGCCACGAGTTGTTTTCACAAGCGCTCGGGGGCTGCGGCGGCGGGCTCGAAGATCTTCGACTATGCTGGGCGGCGGAAGGGCTCGGGCAGGTCAGACTCTAATTGGGGTTTTGTTTTTCTCTGGTGGCGGCGTCAGATCTGAAGGCACAGGAAAAACCCTAACTGACCGCGGGGTTAAATAACCAGCGGTTAGCAGTGGTTTACTGTGTGTAAGATGAAGCGTCGCGCAATGGGATTAATTGGATAAGGGCGGTTTTTTGGCAGATTTTTGGGCCGTTACCCGATTCACCATTTTTTCTGGGTTAATTGTCCCGAAAAAAGAGGTTTTTCAGGTTTCGAGTCTAATTTTTGCTAATTGCCTCTTCTTAGACTTTATTTTTCAAAAGGAACTCTTTTTTGCCACGACCTTTGGGATCCTTTTTTCCAAAAGATTTGGACTTAAGGCTCGGGGGCTGTACGACACGTGGCATCGACTACTTATTTTTCGAAAGTACTCGAAGGATAAGAAGGAAAGATTCAAGGCTAGTTTGACCCTCAGCTTGATTCTTTGATTCAACCTAAGGCTCGGGGGCTACTCCATATGGAGTGCGATTATTCATCGCACCCCATATAAAAGAAAAAATTCGGGGCATGAGCACCTCATAGCTTCGATGCAGTCAGAAGAGTACTCGAAGAGAAGTATCAAGATGGAGCTTCGAAAGAAGTCGAAGACAGCTTCGGAAGTACTCGAAGAGTCTGCAGTACTCAGCTACGAAGAGCTCGGGGGCTTGTCAGACCCGGGGCCACGGGGCTGTGTATATCAAGGAGTCCGTATTGGACTAGGGGATAGGACGTGTCCTGTACCTCATTTATGTTGTATTCTATCCGCATGCGGAGTAGAACTAGTCGATACAGAAGGAAACTACTCGAGTTGTACTTGAGTACGATTTTTATGTTAGTATCAGACTAGGATTCATGTAACCCTGTCCCCCCGGATATATAAGGGCGGGCAGGGACCCCCTCAAAACATAAGATCACCAGATCAACATCAAGACAATACAAACCATCATACAGGACATAGGGCATTACGCATATTGCGGCCTGAACCTGTCTAAATCTTGTGTTGTCTGCACCTTCGAGTTCCTGATCTCGGCGCATCCCAACCCAAAACCTACCACCTTGGGGATACCCCTCGGTGGGCAGCCGGATAAAACCCGACAGCAGCCACCTCCAGGAGGTAATCCGCGATAGGCCAATCATCGGTCTCCTCTAGAAGATCTGAGCCAACACATCAATGAAGGCCACGATGCACGGTCTGTGATTGTTTCCAGGTGCAAGATACGCGAAGTAGTCAAGGCGGAGGGTACTGAATGCAGCGATCGGTTCCCAGCTTTCTCTGCATGATTTAGCAGCTACAAGTATCCTAAGGGCTTCAAACCGATTGGCATCACCAAGTATGATGGTAAGCAAGCTCCTCAGCAATGGCTACGCTGTTATTCCACTGCCATTGAAGTAGCAGGAGGCTCCAACATCACCAAGGTCGTCTACTTCCCGATGGCTTTGGACCCCGCGCCGCTCACATGGTTGGAGAGCCTCAGCAACAACTCAATCGACTCCTGGGAGCGGCTCAAAAAGGTCTTCATCGACAACTTCCAAGGGGCGATTGCTCGTGCAGGTACTCGTCACGATCTCGCTCAGTGCAAACAGGAACGTAATGAGCTCCTACAATCCTACACACGCCATTTCTTCGACGTTCGCGCCACGATCGCAAACATCTCGGAGGAGGACATCATCGATTGTTTCTACAACAGCATCAACGATCCAAGCATCTACAGAGACTTCGGGTGGAACGGCCGAAGACTGTTGCGGGACTACATGACATGATGCATGATTGGTCCGAACAGGAGGAGAAGATGCGGGAGTGGATCCCGAGGTGCCAAGATGGCAATCTGAGGCGTCCTCACAACAACCGCAACAACAAAAGCCAGCGGGACTATTCGGGTCCGCCCCAAAAGCGCAAGTCAGATGATCTCATCACAGCTGTGGATCGTCCCTCGCGAGGCAAGAAGTCGACGACGTAGGAGGAGTTCGAGAAGCTCCTGCAGAAGAAATGCCCATGGCATCCAGGTGCCAATCATGCGGTAATTGATTGTTACCACCTCCGGAGGACTTTCAGCAATTCCAGCGGTGGCAAGAAGAACAAGAAGCCCATGGACAAAGAACCCGAAGATGATGACCAAGGGGACCAAGGGCGCAACCCAAAGTTCTAGGACGCTTCAAAGACCATCAACGTCATCTTCGGGGGGATGGAGACTTCCGTTCCAGGCGGGAACAAAAGCTGCTTCTCCGGGAGATCATGTCCGTTGAGCCGGCGGCACCACGACTACTCCGCTGGTTGGAGGTGCCCATCTCATTCTCCCGCGATGATCAGTGGACAAGCATTTCAGAGCCCGGTAAGTTCCCCCTGGTTCTGGACCCGGTAGTGGCGGAAGTCAGGCTCACCAAGGTGCTTATCGATGGTGGGAGTGGTCTCAACCTCATCTTCGCCAGCACTCTGAGGAAAATGGGTCTGGACTTCACGGACATGCTGGCTCCAAGCAAATCTCCTTTCTATGGCATCGTCCCAGGTAATGTGGCGCACCCACTTGGTATGATGGTTCTTCCAGTTACTTTCGGCACGAGGGAGAACTATCACACCGAGTTCATCAAATTTGAAGTTGCTAACTTCAAATCTTATTATCATGCTATACTGGGCCGTCCGGCACTTGCCAAATTCATAGCAGTACCGCATTACGTTTATTTGCTTCTCAAGATGCCAGGACAAAGTGGAGTGCTCACTCTCCGAGGTGACTTGAAGAAGTCGTATGATTGCAATCAGGAGGCGATCCAGTACGCCTCGACTACGCGTGTGCCAGATGCTTCAGGGGAAGTACTCGCGGCCGCGCAGCAGCTCTCCCAAGCCGGGCTGGAGATCCCTTCGAGAAAGGCCAACAAGTCGAGCATCCAGTCGACTGATGATGTGGCCCTCAAGTCGATCCAGCTCCAGGAGGGTGATTCATCTAAGACCGCCGTCATCGGCGCAGGCTTAGGCGAGAAATAGGAGCTCGCACTCGTCAGCTTCCTTCGGGCTAACTGAGACATATTCGCGTGGAAACCAGCGGATATGCCAGGGGTGCCCAGAGAGCTGATCGAGCATAGTCTGAATGTACACCCAAAGGCTGTGCCCAAAAAGCAACGCCTTCAACGGTTTGCTCACGACAAGCGTGAGGCAATAGCTAAACTCCTTGCGGCTGGCTTCATCAAAGAAGTGATCCATCCAGAGTGGGTAGCTAATCCCATTCTTGTACAAAGAAAGAATAATGAATGGAGAATGTGTGTTGACTACACTGATCTCAACAAGCATTGCCCAAAAGATCACTTTGGGCTGCCGCGCATTGATCAAGTCATCGACTCGACGGCTGGTTGTGTCCTTTTCTGCTTCCTTGATTGTTATTTAGGATATCATCAGATTGCGCTCAAGGAGGAGGATCAAATCAAGACAGCGTTCATCACCCCGTATGGGACATATGCTTACAAAACTATGTCCTTCGGGTTAAAAAATGTAGGAGCAACCTATCAGCGTGCGATCCAGATGTGCTTCGCGGATCAGCTGCATCGGAACATTGGGGCTTACGTGGATGACGTGGTCATCAAGACCAAAAATCCCGACGGCCTGTTCGCAGATTTGGAAGAAACGTTCAGCAGTCTACGCAGGTTTCGGTGGAAGCTCAACCCAACCAAATGCATTTTTGGAGTACCTTTAGGGAAATTGCTCGGGTTCATCGTCAGCAACCGAGGAATTGAAGGCAACCCTGTGAAGATTTCAGCCATCACTGATATGGGGGCTCCGGCCACAATCAAGGATATGCAGAAGCTAACAGGTTGCATGGCAGCCCTGAACAGGTTCATCCCCCGACTTGGGGAGAGAGGACTACCCTTCTTCAAGCTCCTGAAGCACCAAGACAAGTTCCAACGGATGGAGGAGGCTGAGCGAGCCTTACAAGACCTGAAGCATCACCTTCAGTCCCCTCCGGTCCTTACAGCACCATTGCCGGGAGAAGATCTACTACTCTACATTGCGGCAACAACTCATGTTGTCAGAAGTGCTATTGTAGTCGAGCGAGGCAAAGAAGGCCATGCGTTTGGAGTGCAGAGGCCTGTCTACTTTGTCAGCGAGGTACTCTCCGAATCTAAGGTATGATACCCGGCAGTTCAGAAACTCTTATATGCAATTCTGATTACTTCACGAAAGTTACACCATTACTTCGACGAGTACAATATCACTGTGATTACGGATTTTCCGTTGGCGGATATTCTTCATAATCAAGACACCACGGGGCGTATATCAAAGTGGGTAGTGGAACTAGGGGCTTTGTCAATCGACTTCAAGCCACGCACTGCAATCAAATCTCAAGCTCTAGTCGATTTTATGGCTGAGTGGAGAGAGAATCAAATTCCAACTCCAGTCGACAAGCCAGAGCATTGGACCATGTACTTCGATGGATCTCTCAAGCTCAACGACGGCGGCACTGGAGTCCTATTTATTTCTCCACGGGGTGAACAGTTGAAGTATTTCCTCCAGATCCTTTGGGAGGTATCCAATAATGAAGCCGAGTATGAAGCACTCCTTCACGGGCTACGTTTGGCGATATCACTAGGCATCAAGCGACTTCTTGTATATGGTGATTCTCTTCTAGTTGTTCAGCAAGTCAACAAAGAGTGGGACTACAACAAGGAGGCGATGGACGCCTATGTACAGGAAGTGCGCAAGCTGGAAAACAAATTTTCCGGCCTAGAGGTTCATCATGTGTTACGGGAACACAATATGGGCGCAGATATTTTGTCCAAGCTGGGGTCTACTCGAGCACAGGTTCCAGCGGGAGTCTTTCTTCAGGAGCTAAAGCAGTCATCCATCAAGTCTTCACCTCAGGTAACCACGAGTGCGGGTCCTCAACAACCCGACTGGGAGGTTATGATGATTGGTGAAGACTGGAGAGAGACTTATATCGATTTCATCCGGGACCAAAGGCTACCAGCAGGGATGGATGCAAGGAGTGCAGAGGCAGCTCATGTCATGCGCAGAAGAAAGGGTTTCATCTTAGTCGACAACAAACTCTACCGGCGTGGTGCTCGATCAGGCATCCGTATGAAGTGGGTCACGAAGGAAGACGGCAGTGACATACTGCGGGAGATACATGAGGGTGTTTGTGGCAACCATGCAGCTTCAAGAACGTCAGTGGGGAAAGCATACAGAGCTGGTTTCTGGTGGCCCACCGCGGTGTCCGATGCCGAGGATCTTGTGCGGAGGTACCAAAGCTGCCAATTCTTTGGTAAGCAGTCTCATGTGCCAGCTCACAGCCTCATCACCATACTGCCATCCTGGCTGTTTGCTTGCTGGAGACTCAATATGATTGGGCCCTTCATAACGGCGCCAGGCGGCTTCACCCATGTTTTAGTGGCTATCGACAAGTTTACCAAGTGGATTGAGTACAAGCAGATAGCCAAGCTCACACCGGATCGGGTTGTTGATTTCATCTCTGATATCTTGAATCGCTTCGGTTTCCCGAATACCATCATCACGGACTTGGGGTCAAACTTCACGGCCAACCAGTTCTGTGAGTTCTTTGAGAATGCGTGCATCGAGATTAAATATGTCTCTATTGCACACCCAAGGGCCAATGGTCAAGTCGAGAGGGCGAACGGCATGATAATCGACGGTCTCAAGAAGAGACTTTATGATGAAAATAGCAAAAAAGGAGGCAATTGGATATACGAATTACCACATGTCATCTACATGTCATCTGGGGGCTCCGGACGCAGCCGTCCAAAGCCACAGGGCAAATCCCTTTCTTTCTCGTGTATAGTTCTGAAGCTATCTTGCCAGCTGACATCATGTGGAAGTCCCCAAGGGTCAAAATGTACAACGAAGGCGAGGCGGACAAGGCAAGGCAGTTAGAGCTTGATTTTGTCAAAGAGGCCCGCTACACTGCTCTTGTTCAGTCAGCCCGATATCTCCAGGGGATCCAGCGATATCACGATCGCAACGTGAGAGAACGGTCGTTCAACATAGGTGATCTGGTCCTACGCTGCATCCAAGATGAGTCCGGCTTACACAAGCTCAACTCAAGATGGTAAGGCCCGTTCATCATCAAGCAGGTTACAAGACCGGGGTCATATCGACTACAATACCCCGAGGGCCAAGATGTTCCGAATTCCTAGAACATTCAGAACCTATGCAAGTTTTACCCATAAGGAGGCGCGTGGGGCTAGCTGTTCTCCGGGTGCCTGGGCAGCCCTTCTCTCTTCTGAATCAGTTTGGAGGTTGCGTGTCACAAGATTCGGAATGTAAATCTTTCTGTTAACAAACGGAGGCCCCGGCCACGTTCATGTTTTATAAATCGACTTCTTGTCATGAGTTATAACGGAGGCTACGGCCACGCTCACGTTTTATCGACTTCATGTTATGAGGAGGCTTCGGCTCCGTTCATGCCTTATACAAATCGACTTCCGCCGTGACCTTGGATGGTCGCTTGCGACGATGATCGCATTTTGCCCAACAAATTTGATCCGTTCAATTGGTTTATACCTAATTTGTTGGATGAGCTCGCATGAGGAGCGATTTTGACTACATCCAGAGTCGTTGCACTCGGGGTAGTTTCTTCTTCTGCCGTGAGCATGGCAGTCTCGCGGCGATGCCCGCGTTCTTCCCCAACAATTCGATCTGTTCGATTGGTTTACGTCTAACTTGTTGGACGCGCTCACATAAGGAGCGATCTCGACTACACCCCGAGTCATTGCACTCAGGGTAGTTCCATTTTCCTTGCCATAAGCACGGCAATCTCGCGATGATGCTTGCGTTCTTTCCTAACAGGTTAGACCTGCTCAATCGGGTTGTGCCTAACTTGTTGGTTGGGTTCCTACTCGGAGCTACTAGGACTACTTCCAGGGTCGTTGCTCCCGGGGCATTGTCTACTACTTCGCCTTCAAATCTGGATGATAATTCAGCTAAGGCATACACAAGTAGAGATACCAAATAAAAATATATACAAGGCAACGAGTACTTGTTTTTACACCTTAATCTTGCAGTACACTTTGCACTATTTATTCTGCTACAGGTTGGGCTTCTTGGAGGTACTTGTTGAACTGCTCTTCAGTGCACTCCGCAGCCACTCCCTGAGCAAATGTCTCTAGTTGAGCCTCCGGCCAAAAGGATTTCACAAAGGCGAGGGCGTGGCTGACACACGCGACCGGGGCTTCTGAGAGAAACTTGATGACTTTCTGTGGCGCTCCGCGAAGTCGCTCCAGCAAGGGCCTCTCGTCTGCTTCACCTTCTTCTGGCAGATCCACCATGTCCACCAACTTCTGGGTGGCCCCCCTGAGGTCTTCCAGCTCCTTTTGCCGCCGCTCATCCTTCTCGCTCAGCGTCTTGATCTGCTGAAGGCTGCCGACGAACTGTTGTTCGGTGTCGGCGATGACCTTCTGCAGTCTCTCGACGTCATCTGTACGGTGATACAGCAGGTTCTTCACGTTAGTAAGCAGCTCTTCTTTACACATTAAGATTTTTCTAAGTTCTGTGGTGAAGATTTTTTCAGAATCTAAGATAAATTGTTAAATGTAAGTACTCGAGGGAAGCAAGGGCTTACCTTGGTGCGCTTTCTTCTACTCTTTGAGCTGCTCCTGGTGCGCCTTCTTTTGCTCCTCGAGTTGTTCTTGGAGCTTGAAGTTGGCTTTCTCGAGGTTCCGCAGGTCGTTCTTGAGTAGCCAAGTCTCTCGAGTCCTTTCCTGCTTCAGCATGTTGAGCTCCCTCTGCAGATAGCAGTTCTTCGTCTTCTCATCGGATATGCATTTATCCAGGGCAGCAAGCTCTTGGTGACCACTCACAACTGCTTTTAGTTTTTCTGATTTTTTCTGAGAGTGCGTGATCACATTCTGCATAAAGGAGGAGATTAAGACAAGCAACTCGACAATGTATACAAGCAGAAAAGTACTCAGGTCTTACCATGGCAAAATCATACAGTTCCTTGTAGGCCTTCTTGAAGGTCTTTATGTTGCCGGCCATCAGCATTGGATCATCCACCAGATCAGTGGTGATGACATTCTGATACCCAGGCTCGGCCTTCAGCAGTTCACCAGGACTCCCTGAGGTCCTTGCGGCTTCTTCAGGCGGTGGTTGCTGGGCACCTGCAAGGCAAGATGCAATCAGTACATCATACCTGGGGCCAAGTAGCTAGCCGTGGGCAGTCAGACACTTGCCTGTGCCATCTGCAGGAGCGGCATCAGGGGCCTCGACTTGTCCCGTACCATCATCCTTGGCTTCGGCTTGTTGTGGCTCGGCGGGAGGCGGCAGGTCGGGCAGCGTCGTGTCTGCCCCGGAGGCTGGTTCCTGGGGCGTGGGCTCTTCCAGGGCCGAGGGCTCGAGGGCTGGGGTAGCTGCCGCCGGCCTCGGCTTGGGCTTCACGGTGCTCACCGACCTAAGGAAGCGGAATCAGTCATATCATCATACAAGTCAACAAGAGCAAAATGTTTACTATGCAACAAGATGCAAACTTACAGTGTCAACTTCTTCATGACAGCCTTCTTCACCTGCATAGCCCGTCGCGGGGTACTCGTTGTCGGTGGCGGGGTCACACCAGCTGGTGGCGCGATGCCCGCCACGGCAATGGTAACCGCTGCAGAAGCTGCTGGATCTGTTTCCATCTCTTGGCGCCCGGGCTGGGGTGGAGAAGCTGGAGGACTACAAACGAAAAATGTTAGCATGCAGCAATATTGGTGTATGACAACAAGGCAGCATGTTCGTACCTGGAGGACTCGACTTCTTGTGCCTTTCGTTTGCGCACAACCCGGCGACCCTGCGGGACCGCAGGCAGGGTGTTGGTCAACTCCACAGACGGTCCGGGGGAGTTGCCTCTACTCGCCTCCTCCTCGGCTTCTTTCTCCGCCAGGGGGCTTCCACCTTCCATGGACTCGCTGTCGAGCAGAGCCTCAGCTACTCGAGCCCTCTTGGCTTCGTCCGTGGTGCTGGGGAGGAGGTGGTCCGGCCGAGGGATGTCGGGTTGCGGCGGGTAGCTCCGGTACAACTCTGTGTGCCCCTACAGAAGGGTTTCAGTTAGCAGCGGCAGAACAGAGTTTGTTTTCAACAAAAAGTAGTCGAATACTCACCGGTCTTGGAGGACTTCGCGCGGAAAACAGTCCTGGGACGTAGGGGACGGTGTTCACATCCAACAGCACTCGCTTGACTCGGAGGAGCGCGGCTTCATCTGACAGCTCCTCTGCGCACATGCGAGACGGATCTTCAGCGCCCATGTACTCGAATCCAAGCTTGTGGCGTTGTTGGATTGGCTGGACTTGATGTTTGAAAAAGGAAAACATGACGGACGCGCCGGTCACTCCCATCAGCTTATGCGCTGCTATGGTGTCTAGCAGCTCCTCAACTTGATCCATGTCTCCCCTGAAAAGCTCGATGTTCCACTCCGGCCTCACAATACGTGGACTGTTTGATTTTTCTGGGAGTTGGGGGCATAATTTTCGATATAAAACCAGTGATTTTTCCACCTGGGAATGTTGGAGGGGAATTTGTACGCAAGGTACTTGTCGCCGGCTTGTTGTCTAAGTTGGATGCTGGCGCCCCCTACAACGGATGGATTCTTGGAGGTGGGTTGTGGTTTGACGCGGAAGAGGAAGCGGAAAAGATCCCAATGGGGTTCGATTTCGAGGAAGGCTTCACAGAAATGAATGAAGATTGAGATGTGGCAAATAGAGTTCGGGTTGAGATGATGGAGCTCAAGCCCGTAGCAGTAAAGGAGGCCACGGAAAAAAGAACAAGAGGGGAGGGCCAAACCCTGTTCAGCAAAATGGTAAAATATGACGATTTCGTCAACATTTTCCATGGGAATAGGATCATGAAAAGAGGGGCACCAATTGATAAGATTCTTGTCTTGGAGCAATCCCTCGGAAACTAGCCTATTGAGATCGTTGAGGGAGCACTTACTGTGTGTCCACTCCCCGGTCGGCGGCTGCGCCTCCTTCTTCTTCCCATCCTTCTCCGATTTTTTGGGCGCCATCTCTGGATCCGCTCGCCACGAGTTGCTCAGGGGCTGCGGGGAGAGGGGCGGGGAGATCTGGGGGGGATTGGGATTTCTCCGGGAGGATGAAGACGGAGCGCGGCTCTATTTGGGGATTTTGGCGATTTTTAGCGGATTGCAGATTGGAAGCGTAATTTTTACTTGGAGTTACCGCGGGGTTAAATAACCAGCGGTTGGGAGCAGCTTTACTGTTTCGAAGTTGATGAGTCATTTTAGAGAATATTCGGAATTTGAGGGGTCATTTGGTGGATTGTTTAGAAAAAGTATTCGATTAATCATTTTTTCAGGGTTAATTGTCCCAAAAAAAGGGGTTTTTCAAATTTCAGATCTAACTTCCATCATTTGTACCATCACATCAGTTATTTATTCTAGGACATTTTTATACTGCATGCCACGACTTTTGGATCCTTATTTCCAAACCCGGGAGATTTGGATTCAAGGCTCGGGGGCTGCGGGATACGTGGCATCGACTACTTATTTTTTCAAATTTATTTGAAAAAGTAAGTAAGGAGGATTCAAGTTTAATGCGACCCTCAACCTGATTCTCTAATTCAACCTAAGGCTCGGGGGCTACTCCATATGGAGTGCGATTTTTCAATCGTACACCATATTAAAAATATTATTCGGGGCATGAGCACCTCATAGTTTCAATGCAGCCAAGTAAGTACTCGAAGAAGAACTTCAAGACGGAGCTTCAGAAGAAGCCGAAGACTACTTCGAAAGTACTCGAGAAGCCTACAGTACTCAGCTACGAAGAGCTCGGGGGCTTGTCAGACCCGGGGCCACGGGGCTGTGTATATAACGTAGTTTAAACAGGCTTAAGAGATTAAGTCCGTCTTATCTCTTATTTATCTCGTTTATCTCTTATTTATCTCGTATGAATAAGAGATAGTGCTAGTCGGTACAGAGGGAATCTACTGGAGACATGTTCTGGTACGATTCCTTAGCTAGTATCGATTAGGATTCATATAATCCTGATCTCCCGGATATATAAGGGGGGATAGGGACCCTCTCAAAACAGATTATCCTAAAATCATTCCACACCCAAAGGAATACAAACCACCATATACGACGTAGGGTATTACGCACCTCGTGGTCCGAATCTGTCTAAATCTTGTGTTCCTTGCACCTTCGAGTTCCTGATCTCGGCGTTTCCTCACCTAAAACTTACCACCTTGAGCATATCCCTCGGTGGACAGCCAGTAAAACACCAACACAACCTCCACCACCTTTCCCCTTCCACGTGGCGCTTCCTCAGCTCTCCCCAGCATCATCGGGTATAGCTCGATCCTCTTGAAGCTTTATGATATGTGGTCCTTGGCTAAGGCACTACCTCATTAGGGAGAGTTATGACCGCTTTGACTTGAAACCTTAGCGGATTGTCATAAGTTAGAGAATCTTTGTAAAGGCCTCGTAGTGAATCCCTTGCCACTCACCTCGGAAGTGTTTAAGAGGCTAGCTACCTCGGGCAAATTGGGAGATACAAATTGTGGGTAAAGTGTACAACCTCCGCAGAGTGAAAACTGATATATCAGCCGTGCTCACGGTTAAGAGCGGCTTGGACCCTCACATGATTAATGAACTTGAAGATGAATTAAATCGTGAACCATGTATATGGTTTTGGTAATGCTTATGCTGTATCTCTTCTCTCTCTTTTAATGCGGGTTTTGGTACGAACTTATACCATAGTAATCAGGTGCTAATAAAATTTAACCAACTAAAATTGTTTATCGTAGTAAGCCAGTCAGCGATTCCTTAATTTTAGCCTTCATGTCATATAATTCCCAACACTTGCTGAGTACCAACCATAAGTGTACTCACGCTTGTTATAATTGCTGCTCAGAGGAGAAAGTGATGTGAAGTCTTTTGAAGATGATATTGAGTTGTAGGCCTACGCAACCTCCGGTCGATTGCCTATGAAGTTTGGAGTCTTCGTTTCCAGAATAAGATATAATCTTTATAGTCTTTTAATTCTCTTTTCGTCGTACTGTTGCTGATTATTCACTGATGAAGTCATATAGAATTTAATCCTGACATACATACAGTTATGCATTTGGTTTTGTTGTGTGATAATTCTGTACCAGTGGCTTCTTTGTATTGTACTAGTGGCTTCTTTGTATTAAGAAGATGAAAGATAGTTTTACAACGTGGAGTGTCAAGCACTCACGCAAGGAACCCCTTGCACACGTGGCTTTTTTAGTACATCGGTTCTGTTTTCGTACATCAGTTCTAGCATGTTCGACCTTTTAATCACATTTTCGCAACGCTGAACCCAGGACCAGCGAATCAAACACAACGTGCTCTAGATCAAGCGACCAGAACAACACAACTGCATCAGGACAGCAGTGACTTAATACTGGGTCAGATGGCCTATAGGTATGTAAAAGGAATTCGTCCAATCGAACAACCAAAGAAGGTTCTAGCAACCTGAAAAGATTTCTTAAAGTTGACTCTCAAGCCCGTTGAGTCAGCATAGGATCTCAGTAACTGTTGTTTTTATATTAACTCGCATTGGTACTAGAAACCCTATATTACCTGCACCAATTCATATAAATTGTTGCACCAAAACCCTATTACAAGGTATGGCTACCGGGTGTTTTGTTACTGGCAGTGAATAGTGGGGCAAGGATAATCCTTTCGATCAGTGACAAACATCACTAACTAGTACATAAGAGTCACGCGCCATCTAACTAGTACAAACCTCTCTAACTATTCCAACAGCTCCCCAAGGGCTACTGTGAGAAAATCGCCATTATTAATTCCAGCGATCCACCAAGCAAGGAGTCACAATAGTTTCTTCAAAAAGAAAGGAGTCACAATAATTTGTACGCTACACCACCACAGCACAGGTGCAGGTGCTGACTGCTATATATATGTTGATGCTCTGATGCCATACCGGATTTGTATGCACACATACCGGATACTAGTCATCATAGGCTGTGATGATTCCATTAGATTAAAGACAGACCTGCTGCTCACTATTTTCATAACAAATGTTATACATATGAACTGCTCTGTTAATGTGTGTCCATCAAATTCCAGGTCCGCAGAAGCGGATAGGAATGTAGAATGTTCCGCGTAAGCGCTGGCACTGGCACTGGCTGATCCACGCCTCGTTGAGAAGCGGAGGATATGTCCCCTCCGGCTGGCAGATGGGTGAGGTCTTTCTGAGGCACCACGAGTACACACATCGCCTACCAGACATGCAGCATTTACCGAGTTGGAAGCAAGCAAATGGCCAACAGTGTTCTTGCGCTCTTTTTGTATAATAGTTGATTGAAATGCTAGGTTACTTTCTGGTGCCATTAATTGATGTCCCATGTACCACTACCTCCGTATACGGAGCGACGGAAACAACAGTTTTACAAGCGGCAATGTTACTTGATTTTTCGGTATTTCTGAGTTGCAATACCACATAACCATCAGTACTGAGAAGTTCGATAAAAATGGGTGATCTATGGATATGAGGCATGCATGCCAGAAGATTTTATCCTTGCTGAAATTAGAAGATTGAGTTCCTGAGATCTGCAGAAATCCGGCGTGACACAGTCGCACAAGCACATTATTTAGGAGTTGCGTAGTGTTCATGCTGCCGTCTCATCGTGCCCTCGTGCACAATTTTTCTTCGACTTTCCTATCATGGCAGCTCGTCGAACTCGAGTAGGTAGTAGGTACGACACCTCGGGGACATGGACCTCCTAGTACAAGTTCAAACGCCGCAGCTTAATTTTTGCTGTCTTAAAATGAAGGCTAACTTGCTCCACTAAGAATGAATGGCATGTGTGCCACAAGGTTTTTCTAAAACCGTGGGAGTCAGTCAGTTGCCACACTAACCAAACTTTACGGAGGTCGAATTGAAACTCTGCTCTGTAACTCTGTTACTATAGGGATTGCAACAAATATTGCTACCAAAAGATTGGACTGTCTGCACAAGCATATTCGTATTCGCTCGGTTGCTTTGCTACTGTAGGGGATATGGGAAAATTGGTTCAAGCAATGAGTAGTGATTCATATTTTGTTAATGCCTCCAGCTACTATCAGTGTTCATGAGATACAGTATCTTTTATATGAAGTTTCATGTCCACATATAAATATTTTACATTTTCCGTGAAACAGAGCCTAAAGTTCTCGTTTTTATTTACGAAAGATAAATAGCAAGAAAAACAACTAATATTAATATTCACTCAAGCTTTGGCCTTTTTGCACAAAACCCCATGGCTTCTTCTGTTATCAACCCACCATCCATAGTAGTTAAAAACAATTTAGGTTTCTGTCCTTTTTCTTGTGGATAACCCCTTGACCTTGTTTAAATTAGAACCCGCCATCCATCCTTCAAGTTTTAACATTTAGGCCATCATATTTTTGTACGTATTTTATTGTAGCCCCTAGTTTCTTTCTGGTTAGCTCTTAGTTTTCTTCACGTTTCAACCCCTGTAGAGCTGTTTTTAGGGCCTGATTGGTTTGTGGCCAAAATCTGTCCTACCAAAATATGGGCTGGCCAAATCATGGGCATGCCAAATTTATTGGCCAAAGCATGGGTAGGAATCTTTGGATAGCACTTGGTTGGATGCCAAAACATGGGCAAGAATTTTTGGATAGCACTTGATTGGGTGCCAAAACATGGGCAAGAATTTTCGGATAGCACTTGCTTGGGTGCTAAAATATAACAACCAAAATTTTGGCCACCAACTAATTTTGATGTCAAAATACCTATGCCACTTGCCACTGTCCATGATTCATGCTATCATATAATATTAGAACATGTCATTTACATAACAACTGTTCAGGCCTACTGATGATATATTTACATATTATACAAATAAGTTCATGAAGTCCAGCCACCTTGGTCAACACAAAATAATATTATGCTGGAGGAGTACATCTTTCTTGACCACCTACAATAGTTCTACGTCGCACAAGCTACAGAAACATGCTCCTGTCAACCGACAACACTTCCAAAATAGCATAAGCAAGTGCATCGATAAGATGTCCACCTAGAGCACGTCCAAAATACCAAAAACTCCAGCATCCATATTCACTCAGAGCTACCATATTCACATGCATACCCACCACTAGCACTATACTTGGCACCTAAGTAATCAGTTACCCAAGTTCCAAATGACTGATCAGATGCAGCATTAAAGTAGTTGCGCAAGTACATCTGCTCCGGCTTGGAAAGAAAGGTTGCAATATCAACCTTATCCCGTGGTGGGAAAGGTATATCCTCAATACGCTTCCAAAGATTAGCATAAGGATCAGCAGGTGCAGGGGCACTGGATGCAACAGAATTGGCCAGCATGACAATACTTGATGCAATTTTATCATTCTCTAATGCGTTGGCACGTTTTTCTTTGTGCTTTCGAAGCTTCTTCATAGGTGATTTCGTGTTTTTGTGCTTGAGACCAGAACTGAAGGCTAGATCAGGTGAATTGCTACGAGCAATAGTGTCAGAATCATTCTCACCATGCTCAACAGTAAATGTATCATCAGTCTCTGTTTCAGATCTATCATCTTCTGCATCTGAAGTGTATTGGTCAATAGTTAAGGATCCATTAGCTTGGCCAGATTCTCCAAATAGCTCTTCCATGAGCTGGAAGAATTTGATAGGTCGAGTAAGATAGTTGTATTTCAAAGTCTGCAATAAATATTAACCAGTGAGTCCAAAACATGAACTCAGAAACGAAGTACACATTATTGCGAAAGCTAGTGACTATGTACTTGTCATAATGAATTTTCGTCAACATAAATGTATGCAACAGATAAACTTACCCCAAGCTTGGAAGGTGATTTCTTTGAATATGGTAGATTGAACTTGCGTCAAAACCATTGCCACTCTTGGCCAAAGCTTGCCTTATCCAGTTCCACTTCTCCTTTAATGCCCTGAAGTGATGATAAACTTGATGTCTGGTAGCTCCTATTCCAAATCTGGCATTCAAAGCTTCTGCACACAGATGATGGTGGTGTTGCTTCCACCTAAAGGTAGCAGGTTTGTCCTTTTGGTAGTCAACATACCACTGAAGCATAAACTCAGTACTGTCATCAGTCAATGTTTTGTACTTCTCACGATATACAACATCAGCACTTCCAACTTTGTTTTTCTTAACCATGCCATAAATGAAAATTCACAGTAAGTTTCAAACCATATTGAGTATATAACAAACCATGTTGTGGTTGAACAGAAGAAAGTTACACCACTAAGCAAAGTAAACATATTATTAAATTGCAAAGCACAAGTTCAGTGCTATTGTATACAGACCAAATGGCTACACAGCCACCAAAGTACACAAACGGAAACAATATTAACTGTCCAAACTAACCCAAAAGAAGGCAGCTGCAGCTAATACACACTAATTTTCAACGGTAACATTATTGTTAAGTCTATCATTCCACATGTGCTGGGCAATTGGATCACGCTTGGCAGCCCACTCACGTACATCAGCCTCTAGATCGGTGACACGATTTCTACTCCTAGGTAGATGGCCATACCAAGTTGGCTCATCATATATGAACTCATCAGCTCCATCATCCAGTATCCAATTATGAAGGGCACAACAGGCAATGACCACCTTTGGCTGTGACTTCAGGGGTATGAATGGCTTATTACTAAGAATTTTGAAGCGATTCTTGAGAGCGCCAAATGCCCGCTCAACTGTTGTCCTAAGTTGGGAATGACGATGATTGAAAAGCTCTTTTGGACATTTTGGGTCATGGGCTCCGTGAAACTCTTTTAGGTGACAGCGAACACCGCGATAGAGTGGCACTATGCCTTGCCTAGTGGCATACCCAGCATCAGCCAAATAGAATTTCCCTACAACCAAAGTTAAAATAGAGTATATCGTTAGTTTACGATGTTGATACCATGTGCCATTTTTCAAAATTCATTAAAACCTTCTGGGATTTTGAGCCCATTTGGACGAGTCAGGGCATCATGCAAAATGAGAGAATCATGAGCAGACCCCTCCCACCCAGCTAGGACATAAGTGAAGTGCAGATCAAAGTCGAAAACTGCTAGGACATTTTGTGTGGGGTACGTCTTGCGCCCGCCTAAACCTATCCATGAATTTAGTAGGCACACATGCCCTGATGTGAGTGCCATCAAGTGCCCCTATACATCCCTATGTACAAAGACAAAAACTTATGTCAAGCAGTTTTGCATATAAGTTGTTAAAAAAATATGTCCATGCACTTCTGAGAGTCACCTCAAAATATGGATAAAATCTGTTTGGGCTGTTGGTGATCTTAGGATGTGTGGAAGTTGATCTAACATAAATTAGTTCAGGAGCCAACTTCACAAGGGCACGTAAGACGACGTTAAAATACCTACTAACTGTCCATCCAGCTCTCCACAGTGCAATGGCTACAGAGGAGTGTGTGTGACATTGCCCAACAATCTTCAAAAACATAGCCACTTGCTCCTCCACTGAAACATGAAATGTATCAAGTACTAGTCCCCTGTCCCTGAGCCTTGAACCAAGCTTGTAGAACACAGGCCGGGACATCCTCAGCTCGTGCATACATATTCCGTCGGAGGTGTCAACCAACCTAATTAGTTCACTACTACGCCAGATATCCCTCTGCATAAGAGGAGCATACTTTACACGTTTGGCTCTAGTCCTCTTGTCAGTTTGGTTCCTCCACCAGAAGACCAACAGTAGAACAAGATCAGCTAGGGCCTTTTGCCTCCACATACAGTAATAAAGGAATTCATGCTGATTATTGTCCATCTATGTACATGCCTATATCCAACATCCACAAGCAAAAAGAAAAAAATGAGGCTGCAAATCATATATCACCAGCCAAGTAAAACATTGTTGAAATAATAAATGACAAAGGAAGAACTAGTGCATAGCATAGATCAGCAGCCAATAAATTGATTCTCTTTGGTAAACACATTAACTGAAATATTGTCCATCAAGAATGAATAAATTTATGGTAATGATAATAAAAAATATACTAAGATATCTACTTGTCTGCTAATACTTTCACATTATGATAATTTTGTTAGGACTTCACAAAATACATATTGAAATTATATGAGAAGCTGAGGATCTTTTTGCAAGGTCTGCACAGAATATGAGCAGGATACTATGGCTTTGGGTGGCAAGTGTCTTACGTATGATACTATGGCAAGTGCTCAGGCTTTAGACAAGTAAATCAGAACCATAAAGCTAGCAATAATTGGTAAATAGCACTGGATAAAGGTCTCAAGAAGCTATCAATGGAGAGGTGCAGACAACCTGAAGGAAGTGGGATTATGCAGTTGGTAATTCGTGGAGCTACATCTGAAACCAGTAGGACTAGGAAATAAATTTAGTCCAAACTGCAGGCCACCATGCTGCCCAGGTGGCCACGCAACAAAATCCTCCATCCAGCAATCCCTCACGCTCCCTAACAATCCATAGTGATGAGAAAAGCAAATAATATCCTTTTGTTTCGATCTGAAGTTTGAACAGAGAAAGGATCCAAAAAATACCAAATTCTCGGGTCTAGAATCGTAGCAGCTTCCTACAGCTATGCACAAAGAGATCAGAGGAGAAGGATTTCATAGAAATGTACCTTAATCTTAGGACCAACGGATCTTGTAGCTGTCGATTCAGTTCATGAATATTTTCGTCAGCACTTTGGTGCAGCGGATCTGTAAACAGAAGATAATTTAGAAAGTTAAATCTAGAAAATTGATGGTTGTAGTGGAGGAACACATGCTAGTTGGAATAGATGGATTGATTGGAGTGGAGAGTGCACCAAATCAATGGAGATACCCCAGGTCCTCAAATGATGAAAAGATTTTATTTCCTATCCCGTCTGTACTCGAGGTAGGGCCCTTTGATCTGCAACGGGAATGAGTGGTGGAAGTCTGGTGCTTTGTTGTTGACTCGAGGAGAGGAGATTGTGGGGGGCTCCGGGGCTGGCTGCGCTGCGAGAGGGGAGGAGGCTGCGCTGTAGTAGTTAAGGGAGGGAAGAGGGAGCCTGGCCACGTCAGCCAAAACGTGGGCAACGTGAACACTACCGTCATGCCCAGAAAGTTCCGCGCGCCTATGTTTTGGTTTTGAACCAAACGAGCGCCAATTTTTGGGTCCGTCATAACTTTGGCAGGGCAGGTTTTGGCTCTAAACCAATCAGGCCCTTAGCAACTTTAGTGTTTTAGCTTTGTTTTAAGTGTTTCTTGTACCGTTGTGATCATTGTAACGCTTAGAACTAGTTGTTATGCTTTATATTCTTGTGCTATGCTGTTTGATATACTACTTTTAATTCTTTGACTTTATTTATTTGTATGTGTTTGTCTTGCATTGTTAGCTTGATCATGTTGCGTAGACGAGAAGTCGTACGTGAACTACCAAGGGCAAGAGTTCAAGGTTTCTAAGCAGTAGCAGGAAAATGAAGAAGGCAAGTGTATTCCTTGATCATACTTCTATCATAATAATATTCATTTATTTGTTTACGTTCTATGCACGCAAGCATTAATATGATAGGATCCATTCTAATTCTCCACTTGTTTTCCATGTCCTTGAAAGCTGGGTTTATTTTACATGGTTGGATAGTTTGTTTAGTTGTTTAACTTTTGTTATGGGTGGTTAATTTGTGATATCAAAACTTAATTAATTGGTTATGCTCCATGGAACAATTTTTTGCTTAATGTTAATGATTAAATTAACCATGGAGTGACCACCTAGGATAATAGTGCAACAACAAGAACTAATGGGCTTTGATCTTAGCTAAGTAATTATATACCTCTAATTTGTTAACGGTCGTTCCAACGCAGGGTGGCTGATGAGGGATTCGCTGCCTGCCAAGGGTGTACATATTTATTTAGTTTTTGTCACGCATTGGAGGAGATCCACTCACGCAGCTGCTGAAATCTTAGCGGTCTACTGACTTATTAGAGAGTCTTTGGAAAGATTTCGTAGTGGATCCCTGCCACTCACCTCGAAAGTGTTTAGAAGCTTTGCAAACCTAGTCTTTCAATCAAAGTGGCGTCCAGTTCGCAAGAGTCAGAAAGATTGATGTTTCATCATATGATAATCAACATCCTATGGCTCCAAAAACAGTGCAGAAACTTGATAGATGAGGATGCCTTACCTAAAGCGCGTCACAAGATGATGGAGAAAAACAGAAACAACAACCCGGGCAAGCTCATAGCCTGGGCACACACGAGGTCCGCCACCAAAGAGATAAAACCTCTGCAAGTGTAAAACTGATATATCAGCTCTGATCATGGTCATGAGCAACCTCGATCCTCGCATGACAACTTAAATGAAATCTATTCTTTAATTCAGTTATTTAATTACACCGCTATTATTTATTTATCAGTTATCTTATTTGTTCATAAATGTGGGATGGTAATTACTCATGACATAGTAAATAGGTACATAATGTTTAATTGTTTCTTTGAAATGCTTATTGTCTTATTCAGCCAACTTATGCTTGTTTAAGCCCTGCATGTCATTTATATATTTATTCTTCATACACTTGCTGAGTACTAACCATAAGTGTATTCACTCTTGCTAAATCAACGTTGCTCAGAACAAGAGTCACTTGAGGAGTTTCCAAAGGATATTTAGGAGTTTAGGCGTTTGATATTTCCCCAGTTAGCTACCAGTGGAGTTTGATATTTCCGCTGCTAGAATAAATATGATACTTAAATGCTTATTTATTTCTTAAACACCTATCTATTGCATTATGACTTTAGCTTGGTTTGTAATAATTAACTTTAGTACTATATATGATATTGCTTCTGTTATTCATTATTTGTCATTATATGTGTGTAATTTGATCTTGGCGCATATATGATTTACCGCTCAATTTACTCCTTCAAAATCGAGTGTGAAATTAGGTGTCATATTTAATTATAGGAGTATCTATCTATTGCATTTATTGGGTGTTTATACTTCTATCAATTGTATTTATTCATTACATTGATGTCTAATTATTTATCTCTAGTAGTATATCTTAAATAAATTACCATATAAGCTGAATATATCCAAAAAAATGAAAAAGGAGTCACTCAACACGCTATCTCTTATAGTTATCGTATTGCCAAAAATTCTTAGTGGTAGAAAATTTTTGGCTAATTGTGATTGCCTCAATTATTTCCCATTAATCTTACATACCTCGCCGCTATCACACTACCTTACAAACTTAGAGATAGAAGGCTGAAACTTGATTGTTGCTGTTTTACTATGAGATAATTGTAGAGATAGAAAGCCGGAATGGAAATGTTTGTATATTACCAAAAAATCTTAGAGATAGAATGATGCTTAAATATATTCGCTGCTCCTAAACAATCTTATTAGAGGTAGAAAGCTATTTTTGTAAATGTTACGAGTAGGTGGGCCATCACTCCAATCCATCATGGGGATGGTATAGTTTTACTTATACAAAAGTTAAGGGCTTTCTAAAAAAGTGACTAGATTTGATTCCTTGCAATGCAGAGGTTTTTGCTGGTTTTATCTTCGGGATGCTGGTTTAGTATTTTGGATGATTGATTTTCATTGGTTATGGGCTTGGGTTTTTGGTTTTGCGAGGTTTGTATGGTTTTGTGTGAGACGGCGTCATACCAAAATTTGAAGGCATAAATGTAAATGGCTACAGAAATAGCTAGAGATGGGCTTACTAATAAGCTCACTTGTCTTTACTTCCAGTGGACATGATGGACGGAGACCTCATGGACTGACCTATTTTTATTCAAAAAAGATCACGTACGTAGGATCCCTGGCCAAACAACTTTCCACCTTCCACGGGATAGCCATTTCTGCTAGTGCACCTTCGCCTTGTGCTGCTCACTGGCCAGGCGACCTCAGTGCATTCTAAAGTCTCTTGAATTGTTGATTCTACAATTTTTATCGTGCAACTAATTTCAGTTTTTCAGACCATGTCAATTCAACTAGAATGAGATAAGTAATTTGTTTTTAACGAGGGCAAACATTGGCTCTCTCTTTCACTGCTGTAGTTTATGGACAAAGCTTTGTTGTTTTTGAATTCGCTCCATGTCTGGACGTTTCCCACTCCAACTGTTGTCCAACATACAGAAACACCCAGTTTGTAAAGCATCGGAAAGATAAGATGTGGCGCAATTTATCAACGGGAAGACGACACATTTTGTTAGCTAGGGCCGGGGATCCCACCACTATCCAGCACCCACGTCCGGGCTCACGAGGACTTCATTCACCTCTTTCGACCGGAGTCGCGCACTCGCCCTCGTTTCGTCGTGCTCTTCGATTCCAAGGCGACCTCGGCGGCACTCCGGCGTTGTCTTCCCCGACGGCTGGTATGCTCACTGCTTCCCATCCCCGTCTGCTCCTCTCCTCGCCGTTCCCTTCCTCGCTCCTCCTCCCCGTCCACTTCGGGCTTAGGGTTTTGCATGTTGCATCGCCTGGCCTTGTGCGAGATCTTCGGTGAAATTATCGATTTGGGGTGTTGGATTTCAGCAAGGCGGAGGACGAGCTCCTGCCCTGAAGAATTCGCGGCTGCTGTGCCGATTCTGATATGCCATCTCCGTTTCTTGAAAGTGGTTGAGCAGCACCAGCACTGCTCCATAATTTCTCGAGATTTGCTGCGTGGTCGCCTCCTCGCGCCGCTGAATACACTGAAAAGCGCAGGCCCGCGAGCAGAGACTCTGAGTGATTCGTTGCTAAATCTGAAATTTTGCTCTACTCTACGAGCCTCTGATGCTAGGCTCGGATTCATTCCATTGCTGGATCAGAGTCAAATCGGTACAGCTCGACCAGAGTTTTGGCGGCTCGGTGCACGAATCAGAGGAAATCCATCATGATCTGAGATTTCTCCAGGAAAGCCTCTCCCTATTTCAGATCCAGCGCTTTGGCTCGATGTTGGCTAATCCACAATCCCCTCTCTAGTCTGTAACCCTAACAACGGAGCGCAAGGTCAGGCACGACGACGTGCTCAGCGGCACCAAATTAAAACTGCGTTCAGCGCGGTAGCCGGCTGGCGGCAAGCTAAGCAATTGCAGTACACGCCTACATACCTGCTACTCTCGTAGTACTAAATCAATGGAATAGATTGGGAGGAAAACGGATTTGAAGGTGATTGCACACCTCAAAGAATGGAAAGATCTGTCAGCCATTCCTATAGATTCTACCATCATTTTTCTTCTTACGGGCATTTACGTACAGGTTCATCTTCAGTTTTGCCCACAGCTTTGGCTAACAATTTCTTAACGTAATTTACTGATTTGCGACATAGAATTGTTAAGCAAGGGAGCAAATGGAGATATTTTTGGCAAATTTCTAATTTGTTTGTTGAGTTTACAATATTTGGAGATATTAGTGTAGTTTCAATGTTTCATGATCTCATATTGTCTTGCTTACACGTGATTGTGTTTATTTATGCCATACGAATTTTCTTATGTGTTAAATTAAATGAAGACATTAAGTTCATGTGAAACTGTATGAAATAGTTTTATCTTGTCTTGCTTAATCTATCTCTTTTGTGGTGAAGTTTTTCCGCTCCAAGTTTACTAATTCGATCCATATGTTTACTAAGAATCTGGTCATATCCTTAAGAATTCTTAAACTAGAAATGGTATATATGCCTGGAATATATTGCAACAAATATGGGCTCGTACTTTTAAATACACGCTTGAAATGAGATAAGGTGAGATTGGTATTTAATGGGCTCGCGATCTCAAGGCATCATATCTCATTTATGATTGAATGTGGAGCTATACAGTAACATGATACTTGTATTTCAGATTATATATTTGAGGAATCAGTATATTGGTTTTGCAACTAACCCTTGTATAAGTGATAATTTTTTGGCATGTATTTTTGAATTTTTGGGCGATCGATCTCATTTCTTTTCATTTGTGTGAAGGTTGAAAACTGCTTCTTTCGTTTTGAGAGCAAGTCGCTGGACAAAATGGAGGAAATCAATGGTGCAACCTCAACTACTGCAGCTTCTGCTCCATCTCATGATATGGCGCTCGTTATGGTTGCTTGTCCTGTTGTTGATGCTGACACTGCCCGAGTTGCAGTCCCCGAACAGACACTGGAATCTTTCTGGACATCTTGTGATAAGTGTGGATTCCAATTCGAATGTGAATTAAAATATCTAGACCACTTAATGAAGTGTCAAATGTGTTATACTGCATTCGTGGCAAAGGAGACGGTCGGTCGTGCTCATAGAAAGAATAAATGTGTTGTTCACAAGGGCAAGGTTGCAGGAAAACGATTGCTGGCTCTTCAACCTACAGAGAGTGCAAGTGTTCCTGAGAGTTTTCATCCAATAGAAGGTGATGGAGCCTTCATGAAATCAGGACACAAAAAGAAAATGAAAGATCTGATTAAGCCACCTGGTGCTGACTACAAGGTGCAATGATTTCTGTATTATTTTTTTGTTTTCTAGTTATATATCCATATAGTTTCTTTTTTCTAATTGGCATGATCTCCTAGCTTTCATATCTTGATATCGATACAAGTAAAAGAAGGCATGATATAATTTGCAGTACTTAAACCATGAGAATAGTAAGTTTTTTTGTACTATTCAGCACACTGTTACAAAAATAACTAGCAAGCTATACTACTACTTTTTTTTTTACAAGCGTAGCAAGCTGTCTTACTGCCAAATTAACTGGTTTACACATCCATTTTACATATTCATCACATGATGCATTTTTTTTATAAGTTGATGGAACTGGATTTGTTGAGTTCTGAATGTTTGTATTTCCCACAGTCAACCATATAATTTGTGATTGGGTGGTACTTTATGTTTTATCAATGATAACCGAATAGTAACATAATAGATTTGCTATATCATTTTTATCCAGGCTGCAGAAGATGACTGTATTGAAAAGCCACCAGAGCCTCAAGGAATACCAAAGGAAGCTTGTCCTGAAGCTGTTGTTGCAGAATTAAAAAGAATACCAGACTTGGCCCGTGATGATTTCCTCAAGGCCTTCAATATACTTAGACGCAATGATTTTGAGTTCAGAATACTTGTAGCATTTCCAATGGAGTTAAAGAAGGAATGGCTACTGAAGGAAATCAAGAAGCGAAACTGCTAACCTAATGATGGAGCAGCATATATATATGATGCTTGAGACTTTCTCTATATCATTGGTACTGTTAGGTGACTTAGTTCGATGTTGTCAGCTGCTCTAGATTTTACCTTTTGGTTTTTCTTGCCAGAATTGTATATTTCTTGGATCAAATTTGGTGTACCATTATTATGTGTACTTTAATATGTTGGTTTGGTCATATCTATTAGGCTGATTTGGGTGCGATTTTAGAACTATTTGTACATGTGGGTTCCATGGTAGTGGTTCGCTTCTAAGTTCTCCCAAATTTGCATGAAATTCTACAAAATTTGATGTTACTCTTTTCTTTTAAATGTCTAGCTAAGCTGTATAGGTGATCAGCTATATACCATATTTTTGTGCTAGTTTGAGCAAAAATATCTAAAGTTTTGCACTTTTAGTAATTATATTTGCTTTCGAAAGGCCATGGAAAAAATCAATATAAAGGATGCTTGTAACTCATTAGCGCTGCGCATTATTTACCTGCGTTCCTTTAGTAATATTTTTTTCTTGAGGAAGTGGGTACCAATGGTAATGGCTTTTTTCCCACAGCAGCACAAATAATAATTGCTTTCAATTTTCAAGCATTCTGTCATGATAGATGTAAAAAGTATGATGAAGGTAGGTTTTAAAGAATTAAAGTTGTTAATGATATAGATTAAACTCTATCCATTTCAAAGTAGAAGCCAGCATTTGACTTTTGGCACCTTCTACTATACAACTTATATACGTCAGTGGCTCAACTACAGGGGCAGCAACTGCAAGCAAGCAGTCTCATCCTATAATTATTTGCTAAAGCTTCCAGAGTGCAATTCTTGAAATGTGCGCATCCCTTATGGAACTTGGAAATGTTGCTTGTTGCATCTGCTGATCCATAATGGTTGCAGCCACTAATACCAGTTGAACCCCCACATGATCCCATTGCTTTCTTACCAAGGAAATAGGCAAGGATCGAAATATGTACCATTACATCGAGTTCAGCTTGGGCTTGTCTATCCCACTATGGCCACGTCATCGTTGCTTAATCTGTCTTCACCTAGTCAAGTAATAACTGTCTGTCATTATTTATTATAAATTATTTGATTGATTGTTAAGCATAGAACAAACCACTACGAAGAAATCAGTAATTCATGATGATGGTGGGCCACTAAAAGAGTCTGCAACGTATTATTATTGACAAGTTCCAGTAAAGCAGCTGACACACTAATGACACTCAATCCCTGTGAAGTTGGCTTCTGCAGAACAGCCCATGTACACTACACCAAAATAGCTCAATTTCGTCGGCCAAATTTATTTTCGTCGGCCTATGGCAAGCCAACAAAAACCACTAAATTAGTTCGTCGGCCTACCCAAGCTGATGAAATTAAATTTATGCTTCAGGTACTATGCAAGTTTGATATTTTTCAAGTCGATGTGCACTTTTCATTGCTATAAGATACTTGATCTATTATTGGTTTCTAAAAAATGTTAGCGGCTACCCTTGGATCACAATTTAATCTACCACCTCTTCCTTTGTCTCCTCCACCACCGCCGACTTTTGTACCATACATGCATCTACCATCTCCACAAGTGGTAATTCTTTCGTATAACTAGCAATGCTTAAATTTTCTTATATATATATGTACTATATACATTTAACTTTGTCTATAACTAGGATTCGACGAGTAGTCATCCTCGAGGAGTTTCTGGCAGTCCGTCCATACCATCATCAACAGCGCATAACATTTCTAGAGGTGGCGGTGCTAGTAGATATAATATTACCCCTCATTGATTTGTGCTTTTGGGTTTGGTTGACATATTGTTGTCGGTCAAAATCCGCCGGCGAGCAGCGACAGGCAACACGAGGAGCCGGGAGGCTCCCGGGACTGCTGGTGGGCCCCGGCCCTCGGTCAACGACCCGAGATCAGGCACACGCCCTGGCTTGGAGTCGCTAGGCATGCCACCTGACCCTGTACCTGATTAGGAAGGTGTTACATGTTAGTTTCCTGCATGCACAGACACATGTAAACGTTAGCCCGAGCCATAATCGGCTCATTAGATGCTTCCCGGTATCGGCTGTAAAGAGCCGATTGTGTTCAATACCGGATCGGATCTATGAATGAGGCAAATATGTCCAATAACAGTACAAACTTCACTCCATAAACATTAAGCTAATCCAATCTACGACAGTTAAAGCTCTCACTGTGTAATCAGAACATCCTACACGTAATTGAGCCTAACAGATACAAAAGGACAGCAACGCAACAACCTAAACAGAGGCCTAACAACCAACCCGAAAGCCGATTCTCGGAACAATCCCTCTCTAAGCTATTACAAGATACCAATCATACTGCCGAAACTTTCAACTCGTTTGTAGGGCCTAATTATGCAGATATTAAACTAAATCTCTGATGATCAAAGACTAACTATAATAGATTAGATCTACTAAATAAGAACAGAGCAAGATACCGCCCCCGTACCCAAACTTAGGTACGATAGCAGCTAAACGCTTATAGATAATGAACAGAACATAATTAAAACCTAGAGAAGACTAATCATTATTCTACACGCGTTGAGATAACTAGTGCTACTCGCCATCAACAATGCTTCAGAACAAGAAACACAAACATAAACAAGTAAGGACAACGCTGCCCGATCACGCAGGACGTGACCGGGGCTGCACGGCACTTACCCGAGAAACCCTAGAACAGGGGAGGCGATGCGCCAGGAGTTGTTGATGAACGATTGATTCCCTATTGTTTACCCATGATACATATTTATAGTCCGTAGACTTTCCTTTCTTAACCAACCCTAACCAAACACGACACAAATCTTAACTATCTCTATCTAAACTGTTTAAGCATACCTACCTAGCTAGATACATGGCCTCCCTGGGCCCAAAACATCTGCACAGGGTCCGATTCGCAAGCCCATTATAATTATCCTTCCAATCCATCTTGCTCCACGGCCCACATCCAGCCTGACTAAATTATAGCGATAACACATGCCCCCCTGATTTCGGTAATGATAATTCTGAAACCATCTCCTTTTTAATCGCCTCAACTCTTCGACTTCTGCATTCCGTATAGACGTGCCTCTTCAACTTCTAGGGGATATGACCGCTCCACATCAGGCTCCTTGGGAACCGTTATAGTGCCGATTCACCTTCCGCTTTTGCCTTTATAAACTTACCCCCAGCAACTTTCTTAATCGTCTTCTTTCTTCAGCCACTGACAAACACATCCAAACCACTCTTTCCTCCTCTTGCAATGGCCTCTTCCTCTTCCTCTGCCTCTTCTGTTATTTCCTTTGAATCTGAATCCTCCCGAGAGCCCACTCCAGAATACGATCCGATAGCTGCCTACGAGATCCTTGCTCCCCTGCATTGGGATGCAGAGGAGTGGGACTTCCAATCCCAGTCAGAGGATGACGAATCCCTAACCGACGACGAAGATCTCAGACTTCTTCTTGGAGCCGAGCTGGAGGAGGACGACGAAGACGGCGCATCCTAGGGAGAAGAGCTCTCCTCCTCGGAAGAAAAAGCCGATTCCTCCTCAACCGAAGAAGACTTAGTAACAGGTAACTTCCTGCTTGGCGAATCATCAGAAGATGCCACTGAGGACGACGAGGACACCGAGGATGAAGGCAACTTCACCAGCAGTAGCAGCGGAGATGATGATAGCAATGGTAGCAGTGACAATAGTGATGTCAGCACAGCTCCACCGACCAAGCGCTGCAAGACCTCTGGCGTTTACTGGTGGTAGACTGTAGCACTAAGCCGATAGATCGGCTCTAGGAGCAATCGGCTCCCCTTTACTTACTTCCTCGTTGTAAATAAAATTCCCTTTTCCGTCCATGATTTCTTTAAACAAAACGATCCGTTAAGAGCCGATGGCAACGCATCGGTTCCCTTCCTTAGAATATGCCGATCCGGACTTGAACCGGGTCTTCAATTCATTTCATTCTCCGCCCGAACCCAAACCTTCTTCAAGATAGATCTCTGAAGATTCCCAAAATCTGGGTTTCCTTCCAAAAATCCCTTTTGCTCATAAACCCTAGCCACGAGATTCTCCTCTGAGCCTCAGAATACGCGCTCAATCCTGCGCCGCCAACCCTAGATCTATTCCCTAAGTTCTTGACTTCATCAGGGTTCCCGATGGCGGAGTCTTCGAGTACTGGCGTGAATGTCTTCGGTCTGAAGGTAAAACTCCAGCCTCTATTAATTTAATGCGGTAATTACAAGATTCATTGCGTTGTTAAATGACCTCTTCTTCGACTACTTTGTCTTTCGTGTGTCTTTTAAGGCTTCCGATATCCTCTTACCGTATCCTTCTTCCCCCAATTCTTTCTGTCTTGGGCCTCGTTCTTACGAGAAGCCCATAGATCTAATTTCTTGCGAGGCTAATCGAATCCCCTTCGTGAGTCAAGACATAGATCTAGACTCTTGGTCCGATAGCCTTCGCGCTTGGCCAAATCCTCCAGAGGGCTGGGTAGCTTGGTATAACAGAGTGGCGAACACCTACCAACCTTTATGGGAATCCATAGGGATAATCGATGCCCTGTCTCTATCTCTTTCCCCTCTTGAAAAGAATGAGAACCTTCTGAAGATCATTGGCTATTTTTGGTCTGATGCCTTGAACTGTTTCCTCTTCGGACATGGTCCAATGACTCCAACTCTTTTAGATGTTATGATGATTACGGCTTGGACATCTCATCATCTTGTCCCTCTGCTTATAGGCTTTCTGTAGTCCCCTTCAAACTGTCTTCCAAAACAGAGTGCACAAACTGGAGCGCCTATCTAAACCAACATCTGAAAATAAAGGGACCTGTGACAGAGAAAGAACACACAGCCTTCCTGAATCTATGGCTAGAACACTTTCTCTTCTGTGGCCCTTCACTTGCTCCAACCAAGAACTATCTTCCTCTGGTGTATGAGCTGGCCAAAGGTTATACTATTGGCCTTGGTAAATTGTTCCTTGGAGAAATCTACAGATACCTTCATCTGATGACCTCGAGTCTTCTTTCGTAGAAAAAGCTTAGGACTGGTGGTCCCTGGTGGTTCATCCAGCTATGGGCTCACCTTTACTTCCAAGACTTCATCCCAAATTTCCCCTCTCTGGCCAACAACTCTTTTCCCGACCAGAGCGGGAGACAAATCCGATGCACCAGCTTCGGACAGGCCTTATATAGTCTCCCTGGTGGGAAGTTAAATCCTTCAGACGCCTCAAGATGGTTTAGGGTTTCTTACAAAGGTCTGGACAACCCAATCTTCCTCCCGTATGCTGATTCTGAAATCTTTGAGAACCTAGCCACGTTCCAATTAGCTGACTTCGCCCATGATATCGACACCAGGCGTCTATACTCGATCATGATTCATCCTTGCCTCCTCCCAGTCGGCATGAGCACTTCCAACCGGATCATCAAATCAGGATATGAATTTTACCAGCCGGTCGTAGCACCCGGCAGTTTGGTTTTGGGCAAGTGCCTCCACATTTCCTCCTTCATCATCTAACATCAAATAGAGTGGACCTTCCTGACGCCGTCACCACCCAAAGATGCTACAGTCTGTTTTCAGACCTTTCCATCCCGATTCCTATCGACCTTGCCTTTATTTCTTCGGCTGTTGACTTTGAGGACTGGTGGTTGATGTGGAAGACTCATGTTTTCTGGAGAGCGTTGGGGCCAATGCTGCAACAAATTCACGCTGAGTATGAAATCCCTGAAGGAGAGGTATTACTGTTCGCCTATCGTTCCTCCTTTTGACCTTACTGAATCTTTCTGATTCCATTTTCTCTTTCTGCAGCAGGAAGATGGCCCAGAGCCCAAGAATGATGACGGATCTGTCTTCCAGTTCTCGCCAATTGCCCCTGTGGTTCTCTTTGGCAAAAACGCACCTCCTCCTTTGAAAAGTATCATGCAGATCCAGCCCAACACCGCAAAGCTGACCCCCAAGCGGAGACGATCTTCTGACGTTGTTGCCCCCCGGGCTCGTGCTAAGACGAGGAAGGTGCTTGTCAGGAAAATCCGGAAAGCAGCTGGGCCATCTTCCCCCAGTCAAGAAACTTCAGTCGTTAGCCAGGTTTGGATCACCTTTTTGGTAGTTGCCCCTCTGTTATGTACATTCTTCTTAATCACACTTGCTTTTCTTGCAGCCCGTTGTTGTGGACATTTCCAATGGGGAGGAACCCCCGTGCCAAAAAGATTCAGCTTTAGAGGTTCCAGAGGATGTTGAAGCACTTATCAATGCTCTAATTACTCTTCGTGATCCTCTCCCAACAGCTCTGGAAGGCCCTTCGGCACTGATTGATACACCAGTCATCCCACAAGGTCTGCCGGAGCCTATTGTGGCCGCGTCGGTCGTTACTTCCTCTTTGGAGAGGCCAGCTGTTGCCTCAGCGACTGACAATCTTCCTTTAGAAGGGACGCGCCTGCCAAAGCCGACTGCTGCTTCATCGGCTGCCACTCCTCCTTCTGAAAAGGTGACCCCCCGAGAGCCGACCTTTGCTTCTCCTGCTATCGACGTTCCTCCTCCAGAAGGGACGCGCCTTCAAGAGCCGATCGCTTCTTCATCGGCTGTTGCTACTTCCCTCCTAGGACAGGTGTGTTTTACTCCCAGGTCGTTTTCGTTCCTTTCTATGCTGCTCTACTCACATGCCTCCTTTCAGAGCCTGAACCTCTCAGAATTGCTTGCGTTTGATCCTGCGTCCATCGGGTCGGCCATACTAGAAGCCGATGATTCTCAACCGGACTCAACTAGCGTTGCCAGTCCGCTTCTCTGTATGAAGGATCTTCTGTCAGGTTCGATCGACGTCCTGGTCCAGGATTCCAGCGCGGTAAAGCGGATCCTTGATGAGGTCAACTCCCAGCTTCCCGTGGGTCTTCAAGTCAAGCTCTTGCCGGCTGGGCACCTCCCTTCCTTTCGGGTAAAAGTAGCAGAAGCTCGCCATAGGATTGAGACCCGTCGCTCTCAATCCCCCTTGAGAACCAATATTGCCGAGCGGTGTCAGTCGATCAACAAGAAGAAAGCTGCTCTGGATGCCAAGGCTGACACATCTGTTTCTGCCCAACGGCTTCTTCTTCTGGAGAAAGATCTAGAGGATCTCGAGGCCAAAGTCCGAGCCACCAAGCAGCGCATCCAAGAAGAAAAAGACCTTATTGCAAGCTCCAAACGGGAGGCAGAAGCCCCGGCCGCTGAACTGAAGGTAGATCTGGCCGAGCTGAGTGCTCTGAGCAAATAGGTGATGCCGGGAATGGACGAGGAGGATGAAGCAGTGATCGCTGAAGTTGATCGTGTCCGTCTTGACGCCATTTCCGCCATTGATGAGTTCCTTCAGAAAACCTGTTTCTTTAACAGATAAACTTTGTGTGCATACATTTTAACTCTAAAGTCGATGGTCACACATTAGCTGTTCAGTGATCCCATTATGTTGATTACTTCAGAAAATTCTAGAGTCGATGGTCTTACATCGGCTATTTTGACAACTTACGAAATGCTTTTCTTTAACGTGTGGGCCAACCATACGCATCGGCCTCCTTTCTTCGTTCTTATTTTGCCATACGTCATCGGTTTCGCAGACTCGGGCCATCGAGCTCTATTGGTTTGCACCTTTCCGTACAACTCCGGCGCTGCCTTACTCAGGCCCATCGGTCACATCGGCTTATAGCCTGATGCATGACATCGGCTTTACTACTCATCAACGAACTTGCTTGGGAAGTATCTCTTGAGATGTTGACCGTTGACTGCCACCGGGAACTTGACACCTTCCAATTCTTCAAGCATATATGCATTCCCAGGTAAAACTTGGTCAACCCTATATGGCCCATGCCAGTTTGGGGACCACTTGCCATACGTTGCGTCCTTAGTTCCCAATGGTAGTACTGCTTACCAAACCAAATCTTCTACATGGAATTCCTTCGGCTTGACCTTCTTATTATACGTGTGGGCTACTTTGACCTTATTTTCCTTGATCTTCTCAAGTGACCAAAGCCTGAGCTCCGTGAGGTCCTCAACATTGTCATTCATCAGAGTAGCATATTCTTCAGCTGTTAAATCATTCTGGAACTCTACGCGCCTCGATCCAGCCGTAATTTCCCATGGTAACACAGCCTCTTGCTCGTAGACTAAGTGATAAGGGGAAGTTTTCGTCACCCCATTGACAAGATATATGGTATACCCACAATGCCTCTGATAAGACCTCATGCCAACGTCTAGGGTACTCATCAATCTTCCTCTTAATAAACTTGATGAGGCTCTGATTTTATAGGAATTGCTTCTACCCACTTGGTGAAGTAATCCGTGATGGCCAAAATGAACTGGTGGCCTTTGCTGGATGGAGGATTAATTTTGCCGATCATGTCCATGCCCAGCCTCTGAACGGCCATGGTTTAATAATGGGGTTCATCACTGATGCTGGTACCATCTGAATCATCCCGAACCTCTGACATGCTTGACATCCTTTATAATACTTAAAACAATCCTCAAGCATGGTGGGCCAATAGTACCCTGACCGCCTAATTCAGCCACTTCATTTTGTGAGCCGATTGATGAGTCCCGTAGGTTCCTTCATGGACTTCATCTAAGAGCTGATTGGATTCAACCGGCCCCAGGCATTTAAGCAACAACCCTTCCAAGGTCCTGTAGAACATGTCCTCCCCTATCAGGACATATCTCATGGCTTTATAACGTATCCTCTTGGGTGCCCCCGAGCCGAATCCTTCAAGTAATTGAAGATATCGGCTCTCCAATCCCCCTAGTCCAGTAGGTGCACATGATGATTGGATCCATCGACTTTCTACCCTGAAGCCAGTTGTGCCAAATCATTGGCCTCCGAGTTCCGAGCCCTAGGTATCCAATAGAAATTTATGTACCTGAATTGGGCTATCAATTCTTAGCATTGCACCCACAACGGAAAGAGTAGTTCACTCTCACACCTATATTCTTCTGTGAGTTGAGAGATGACCAATTTCGAGTCCTCGAAGACTTCCACCGCTTCAGCTCCGGCCTCAAGAAGCAATTCCATACCTTTATGCACCGCCTCATATTTTGCAAGATTATTTGTGCAAGTAGTAGGCAATCTGATTGAGAAAGAATACGTTGCCCCCCGAGGCGATACCAGCAGAATACCTATGCCACATCCACCTCCGCAAACTGACCCGTCGAAGTACATAGCCCAAGCTCGTACGGCAAGCGCTGCTATGTTGGTATTGACCCATTCAACAATAAGATCTGCTAACGCTTGCCCTTTGACCGCCTTCGTGGGTTGATATCGGATATTGAACTCTGACAATGCAAACATCCATTTTCCCAATCAGCCTTTCAACACAGGAGCCGATAGCATATGTTTTATAACATCCAATTTGCAGATAACAATTACCTCGGCCGATAATAGGATGTGACGAAGCTTGGTGCATGTAAAGAATAGGCAAAGGCACAATTTTTTGATATCTGGGTACCTTGTCTCTGCGTCCAGCATCCTTCTGCTGAGGTAGAATACAACCCTCTCTTTGTTGTCATGCACTTGTATTACTACCGATGCGATGGAGGTGTCACCAACTGATAAGTACACATAAAATGGCCTATCTTGTTGGGGTGGAACCAGCACAGGTGGTTTTGATAAATACTCCTTAATCTCTTCAAATGCCTGTTGCTGTTCTGCCCCCCATCAAAATTCTTCATTGGTTTTGATTTTCACCAACTCCATAAAAGGCTCGATTGGCCCAGAAAGATTAGAAATAAACCTCCTGACAAAGTTGATCTTGCCGATAAGCTGTTGGAGCTCCTTCTTCATAGTAGGTGGCACCATGGTGCGTACGGCTTCCTGACTTTTTAGGCCAATCTCGATCCCTCTTTCATGAACCAGAAAACCTAAAAATTGTCCAGCCGACATGCCAAAAGCACACTTCTTCGGGTTCATCCTAAGCCCGAACCTTCTAGTTCGTTCCAGAACCTGTCGTAAGTCCTCCAAGTGTCCTTTAATCGACGCGGACTTCACCACGACATCATCAATGTAAAATTCCTCCAATTTACCGATCAGGTCATGGAAAATATAGTTCATGGCACGCTGATATGTAGCGCCAGCATTCTTCGAACCAAAAGTCATGACCACGTATTCGAACAGACCCACCGCTCCAGGTACTCTGAATGCGGTTTTGTGTACATCCTCAGGGGCCATAAAAATCTGGTTATAACCAGCATTACCATTCATGAAACTCAAGATTTTGTGACCAGCAGCTGCATTGATCAGTGTCTCTGCAACAGGCATTGGGTACTCATCCTTTGGAGTAGCCCTGTTGAGGTCTCTAAAGTCCACGCAAACTTGCCATCGGCTGTCCTTCTTCTACACAGGTACAACGCTTGAAATCCACTCAGCATACCTGCAAGGCCTGATGAATCCTGCTTCTAACATTTTCTCCACCTCCTTTTTCACTTCGACAAGGACCTCGGCCTTCATCTATCGTGCTCGTTGCTGGAACAGTCGAAATCCACTTTTGAGTGGGAGCTGATGCTCAACTATGCGCCTATCCAACTCAGGCATCTCTGTGTAATCCCAGGCGAAGCAATCGGCATATTCTTTTAATAAAGCTATCATCGGCTCTCGCAAACATGAATGTAATTTCTTACTGACAAACATTGGCCGTGGCTTATCCCCAGGACCAATATCTATTTCTTCGAGTTTCTTCGAGCTCGTCAGCCGATGTGAACCCATATCCTAATTTTCCATCATCTCTTATGTGACACCCTAGGTGTAAAAATTAAAACACACTAGAAAAGAATGTGTAGTGTATGTATTTGAATTGTGTAAAATTGAATGAATGTGTGGAAATAAGGACTTAGCTGTAATTTTTCAAAAATATGAGTCCTTTTATGCAAAATATTTGAATTACAAAGGTAACTCTTAAAATTCACTAGGGGTCAAAGTGTAAAACTGATAGTCATCATTGCAGTACATGCAACTTGCAAGTAAGTCCAAAAATACATGAAAGTTACCTAACTAAGGACAAAAACTTTGAAAAGTTTGATTTGAGTCCAAAGTTTTTAAATAAAACTATATCCTCTGAGCTTTTGAAAATTTGAACCTTAAATAAAAGTTATAGAGTTTGAAAAGTTCTACAACTTCTATTTTAACCATTTTCTCATTTGAGCTTTGGAATAGAGAGAAACATTGGTTTTACATCGAGGTCCCTAGAGTTTTAAAGTTCACAACTTAGCCCCTGGCGCCCCCCCTTCTTCTTCCTCCTCTGCTTCCCCTCTGCCGCACCGCAGCATCACCGTAGGTCACCGTGCCGTGCCGCCCGAGGCCATCTCCTGCTTCTGGCCACCCCCACGCGTCGCCCCCGAGCCCGCCCACCGCCTCACCTCCCTCCTGCTGGCCTTCCCTGAGCGCGCCACGCTGCCGCCCGAGCAGCCAGAAGCTACTTGCCGTCGCCGCCGCAGCTCACCGTCGCTGCAGCTCTGCCGGTGCCATTTTCTACTCTAGTAGCTCCCACGCGTCGCCTCCAGGCCGGCCGCCGCTCTAGCTCCTCCATTCTGGCCTTCTCCCATGCACCCCACGTCGCCCCACCTCTGCCCGAGCTCTGCCCGGCCGCCACCTTGCCGCCGTTGTAGCTAGTGCCCATGCGCGCCTCCTTTACCCTTCTTACTGGTCTAAGACGTTCAGTATCTCCCTCTCCCTCCATTTCGCTCTCTCTTGCACTCGCATTCCACACTGAGCTTTGAAACCACCGTCGCCGCTCGAGTTCTTTCCGGTGACCTCTCTGTCCACCGTGGGCAGACCACCACAGCTCCTCCCGATCCACAACAGCCCCTCTTCTAGCTTCACCATGATCCCGTGAAGCTTACCGCCCTCCACTCGACTACTTTTGAGATTCAATTTCGCCTTCCCGACGCTCGCCGGTGATCTTCTCCTCCGCCGTCATCACGGTCGCCGTCGGTCACCTCCTTCCCGTAGCTGTTAGCCTCAATTGAATGCTGCAGTACATCACTCGTGGCTCACTGATGCTTGTGCGCAGGAACTTTGCCGCCGTTGATCACTGGAGCACCGCCGTCGTCGTCAACCTCTCCGCCACCACCTCGGTTTGCCGTGGAGATCTACCTTCCCGACCACCCCAACCCTCGCCAAGGTGCTTAATCGAACCGCCTTGCTTCTCTTGAGCTCCTGCCCAACATCCGGTCCACTGCCGGTGCGCCGCCACGCCGGACCACCATCGCCGTGGTTGAGCTCCATCGTCGCCGCCTCGGTTCACCGCCGTTCCACCTCCTCCGATCAACCCCGACCATCACATCAGCCCCAGCTAGGCCTGCGCTCACCCCCTGATCCTTCCTGGCCGGTTCCCCCTCGCCTGTGGCAGAACCGCCTGAATTATTCCGACTCAAGTGTGCTAGTCATTGCTATACAGCCGATTCTAACTCAACGCACTTCAAACGGAACAACCCATTGGTCTGTCGGTTCTCGCCCGATGCAACCACGGTTTAACAGGATCGAAGTAGGTTTACCTTGCACGAAGGCGAGTTTACAATCGCACAACAGCTCACCAACTTTTAATTCACAGAATATTAAATATTATTACAAATTGTTTCAACTTAAGTATACTTATACAAACATTGTTTAAAACCACAAGCTATGCAAGCTTGTGTAGAGTCACAGCGGAAGAAAAATTGTCACGCGACTACACACGTCATGAAAGTTGACACCAAATTCAGCCCAAACATGGTGTCACTCCGGAGGGTCACTGCCAGCCGGGGACGGATCCCATTCCAGGGACCAGCCAAATGGAACAGAGGTTGGCCATGCTGGACTATCCGTGGGGTTCTCGAAGGTCATACCTCAAAATAGACTAGCAAGACTGAGTATACTAATACTCAGCAAGACTTACCCGCTTCATGGTATACTTAGCCATGTAACTAGATTCATGAAGGCTTGAAATGGTTCTGGGTTTAATTTTTAGCTGAAAAGCAACAAAGAGTATGAACTAACTTTCAAATTTTAGCTGTCAGATTCTAGTTTCATTAATCATTCTAGATTAGCACCTATACTAGACAAACAAGGTAGGGATTAGCATCCATCAAGATTATTCCAATAATATTTATTGTTCTTACTCTATGTGGCAGAAGGAATAAGCAGTCTCAATCTCCGCGAGAAACGGACAATTCTGAATCAAATTTCCAAACCTTGCAAGGGCAAACCTAACTCACACGCTTGGAACATCCAACGAAAGTTCCGAAGCAACCGTTTTCCTTTCATTCCGACTCGTGGAATAGGGCCACCACAAGCGACTGCAGGACCGTACGCACACCAATTGTGCAGGACATACGTCTGTAGTGCGACTACATTACCGTATTCCTGTTCGCTGCGTGGAACATACTCTCGAACGTCGGTGCGTGAGAAAAACCAAATTACGAGTGGTGGGAGGTATGTCCACTCCTCGAGCCGATTGGTTACTAGGCTTACCGCTTTACCATATTTCACAGCATGTGACTAGTACTTTGAAATGCTTAGCCACCACTACCATACACTGCGACCTTATCAACTTTTATCAACACAGACGGAGTAAACTTCCAAATCATGTTACTGCACATGACTCCGTCCATGATCCTTATAGTGATTGCAGAATAGTAAACACTCAACTCCTATATCGCGCAAGTGACAGGAAATCACCCGACTTCTGCCGGTCCTATTAGCAAAGCATCTATTCGATAAGGACTCGGGCACAATACATAGGTTCCTAGGATTCAGGCATCTAGGGTTCCATTTCAACTCCTAGACTTAATGCAAGATATAATATATAAATATAAAATTGTAGTAAATTGAAATACTGGGTTATGCACCGGGGCTTGCCTTCTTGAGCGGGGCTGGGGGCAGGAGTGTTAAAGATTTCTAAACTTTCATTTGGAGCTTTACTTAGAGTCTCGACGATGTTTACTGGATCTTCAGAAAACCCTTGCTCAGTTTCCAAGACTAGCTCGTAGTCTCCGTCGTCGAGTGTCGTTGACTCTACATGATATGCAATGATTTGATTAAATGGTTCTCAAGTTAAGAGTTTTATTTCACAATAAAGTTGCAATCCAACAGAGTAATATACATACATTCATAGAGCAAGAGGTTTAAATATAAACTTAGTATTGGTATCCTAATTCAATTATCCTAATTAGTTGAATTAATTGAATTAGGTTAACAAGTTTGATTTTTAATTTGAAATTCATAAAGGATATGGCCTTAAATTTTTGTGGGTAAGCTTTCTTCTAGTGGATGAGCTTACTGTGAATTTTTCATAATTTTCTGAAAATAGAAGCTATAGTGTTTGAATTAAGTTCAAATTTCAAGTTTAAATAAAAACCTTAAGTAAAATAGTGTTGTAAATTCCTAACATATTCACTATGGACTACTCTATTGTAGATCATCACATGGAAAAAATATCTATGTATAAAAATCTTAATAACAGGCTTAATTAAATTTAAACTCTTTCAAACTTGATTTAAGTAAGTTTAAATTAACTTAAGCTAGAGTGTAGTATTATAGGTGAATTTTTCACACAAGATTACTTATACTTTAAAAAGGCTACTTACCAAAATTCACAGGTAACAAAGTTAACATGCAAAAGTTATCCACAATACACTCTTTTGCTTGACTTCAAAATAACTTAGCAAGTATTGGGTTTCATATACACTCTATTAATCAAAGTTGTAGAGTTAAACTTCAGGAGTATAACAAAATTGGTTTGACTATTTTTGGATTTTTCTACAATTTCCTATGGATTTTACAAGTTGACAGCTTTTACAAACAACACTAAATAAGAAACTTGCAGAGAAGTCCTCGGGTTTTTGCACAGGGGACCCTAATATGAAAACTTAGATTACAATGGGGTCCTTGCTGGGTCAAGATGGCGGCCGTGCCGTCTGACCGGCGTGTTCTCACTGGCGGCGAGGGTTTGGCCGAGGGGAAACTGGTCCTACACGACCTATAGGACGAGGTGCACATGTTGGTGAGTGGTGGGCACGAAGAAAGGCGGCGGAGCAAGGTCAACGGCGAGGAATGGCGGCGGCCGTGGCGGCGCGTCCGTGTGCCCGACGAGGGGCCGGTGAACATGGAAGGATGGAGCGCGCATAAGCATCGTGGAGTCGTGGGGATGCTATTCCAGTACCTGGTTCAGCTGGAGGCGGGGCAGAAAGGGATCGTCGACGTTGAGGTGGCTCGGGTTTCACCGGCGGCGATGGCGGCACAGTGGTCTGGTGGCTGGGGTGTCAGAGGGCGGTGAAGGAGTAGCTAGAATGCTTCTGCGGGATGATGTAGTGCTGTTGGTGCCCTTGGCTGGGGCTGAGGGGCAGTGTAGCGTCGGGTCGACGGCGAGGCCGAGCGGCGGTGGAGCTTGAGCTCACTGGCGCTGCGGGAAACGATGCTCGGGTGCGGGACAGCGAAATTGGATGGGTCAGTGAGCTGCAGGGAGTTGCAGCGGTGCTCTAGGAGCACTAGATTGGGGATGGGAGGCAGCGTGGGCAGCTGACGACGGCAGCCAGAGGCTGCGGCGGAGGTCCGGCGAGGAGCTGCGCTCGGGGAAAAGAAATGCCGTGGAAGAGAAGTGCTTGAGTGAGTAAAGAAGATCATGGAGCAGCTGCTGAGCATGTTTTAAGGCCGGGAGAGGCGCTGCACGTGCGAGCAGGAGCTGTCAACGCTGGCGGCATGCGTGGCGTCTCGGGCGGCGGCAGCGCGACGTGCGGAGGCAGGAGCAGGCCAGCGCGAGGCCGGGAAGGCGGTGGGCAAGGCACAGGAGGGCACGTGGCACGGCTTAGAGCAGCGCGGGGGCGGCCGGTGCACGGCACATGGCCAGCGAGAGCGGCGGTAGTCGGGCGCAGAGAAAACAGAGGAGGAGGGAGCTGGAGGTAGACGATGGGGACTGATCTACTATTTTTCAAAAGTGCAGGGACTCCTCTGTAATGCTGAGTTAACTTTCAAACCATAGCTCAAATGAAAATGTGCCCAAAAGCAAAAGTGTAGAGTTTAGCCAGATCTACAACTTTTCTTTAAAGTTCAGTTGCAAAAGAGCTAAGGATTTGAAGATAATTTAAAACTTATCTAAGTTTTAAACTTTAAATAAATCCTATTTAAAATCTACACTACACTTGCGTCCTATGGGTAGTTTCACCTCTATTTGTGATTTAATAGCAAGTTCTTGAATTTTACAAAACCATCTTCATATGTTTTGATTTTACCTTCCTTTCTCACTCATTTAACACTAAAGGACCTAGATTTTTCAGAATTATTTAAATATCCTTTTCTTTTTGCATTCAAATTTGAACATACATACACAAGAGCAAACATGCACACTTTTATACTAGAATTTTAGTGTGTTTATAATCCTAGTACCTGAATGTCACAGCCTTCCCCCCTAAAAAGAATCTCATCCCGAGATTCCGGAACAGAATGGAATTGAGCGATTGGATTTAGGAATTGGTTTGAAGGAAGTCTAGGAAATTTTGTTGAAGATAGGATTCGATTTCCCAAGTCGCTTCTTCTTCAGTATGATGGTCCCATTGAATTTTGAACATCTTGATGGTTTCTTTTCTAGTGCTTCTCTCTTTAGTGTCTAGTACTCTGATTGGATGTTCCGTGTAGGTTAGATCAGATTCGATTTCAATGGCTTGGGGATCGATGATCTCGGTAGGAATTTTGACACATTTCCTAAGTTGAGATACATGGAAGATGTCATGGATGGCTGCTAATTGAGGAGGAAGTTGAAGACGATAAGCTACGGGTCCACAGATTTTGATAATTTCAAAGGGTCCGATGTATCGAGGAGCAAGCTTCCCTTTTACGCCGAACCGTTGAATACCTCGAGTAGGAGATACTCGAAGATATACGAAGTCTCCGACTTGAAACTGTAATGGTCTTCTTCGTATGTCAGCGTAGCTTTTCTGTCGAGATTGGGCTGCCTTTAAATTGTTCTGAATAGTCTTCACCTTTTCCTCTGCTTCAGTGACAAGGTCCGATCCAAAGATTTTACGCTCCCCGGTTTGTGACCAACTTAAAGGAGTTCGGCATCAGCGACCGTATAATGCTTCGTACGGGGCCATCTTGAGACTGGTTTGATAACTGTTGTTGTAAGAAAATTCTGCCAATGACAAGCATTTGTCCTAATTTTTGTCTTACTGAAGTACACAGGCTCTAAGCATGTCTTCTAGAGTCTGATTTATCCTTTCCGTTTGTCCGTCTGTCTGAGTGTGATATGTGGAGCTTCGGATTAACTTAGTTCCAAGAACACATTGAAGTTGCTCCCAGAACCGAGCGATGAATTGTGATCCACGATCAGAAATGATCGTCTTAGGCACTCCATGAAGACGAACGATTTGATCCAGATAGATCTCGGCATACTTTTTGGCGTTGTAGGTAGTATGCACAGGAAGGAAATGGGCGGTCTTGGTTAATCGGTCAACGATTACCTAAATGGAGTCATGTTTTTGAGAAGTGTTGGGTAAACCAATGATAAAATCCATGCTGATATCTTCCCACTTCCAAGAGGGAATGGGTAGAGGTTGAAGAATACCAGCAGTCCTTAAATGACTGGCCTTAACTCTTTGATAAATATCACACTCTGAGACATACTTTGCAATTTCTCGTTTCATACGAGTCCACCAAAAGTTCTGTTTCAGATCCTGGTACATCTTGGTAGTGTCAGGGTGCATAGAGAATTTGGACAAGTGAGCCTCGTCCAATATTTGCTTACGAAGCTTATGGTCCTTGGGTACAATGATACGTTCGTTGAACCATAAAACTCCTTCATGATCTATTCGAAAGCACTTATACTTTCCTTCTCCTTGTGCTAACTTTTGCTTGATGATTCTAACTCCTTTGTTATGTTGTTGTGCCAGAACAATGTTATCCCAAAGTATAGCTTCAATTGAGAGATGGTTCAAGCTGCCTTGAGGAATGATCTCCAGATTGAGCTTTCTCATCTCCCAACAAAGAGTCTCATTAAAAGCTTCAATAGATAAGCAAGAGCAATGCGCCTTGTGGCTAAGTGCATTTGCAACGACGTTGGCCTTGCATGGATGATAGTGTATTTCCAGATCATAATCTTTGATAAGTTCTAGCCAGCGTCTTTGCCTCATATTTAAATCTGCTTGCGTGAAGATGTACTTGAGGCTTTTGTGGTCAGTATAGATATGGCACTTTATACCCATCAGATGATGCCTCCAAATCTTAAGTGCATGGATGACAGCTGCGAGTTCAAGATCATGAGTAGGATAATCTGTTCATGAGTCCTTAGTGCTCGTGATGCATAAGCAATCACTCGGTTGTCTTACATAAGTACACAACCAAGTCCGATCCCCGAAGCATCACAATAAATGTCAAAAGGTTTGGAAACATCCGGTTGAGCCTAAACTGGGGTAGTAGTAAGATGTGCTCTGAGAATGTGAAATGCATCCTCACATTTTTGATCCCAGGAGAATTTAACTCCTTTCTTTAGCAGTTCAGTCATAGGCTTGGCTATTCTTGAGAAATCAGGAATAAAACATCGATAATAACCAGCTAGACCAAGGAAACTACGGATTTGATGGACCGACGTAGGAGGTTTCCAGTCTAGCACTTCTTGGACTTTATTGGGATCAACGGATATATCGTCACTAGAGATGGTATGTCCCAGAAATTTAATGGTATCTAGACAAAATTCACATTTGGAGAATTTAGCATACAAGTGGTGGTCTCTCAATCTTTGAAGAACAACATGAAGATGTTTCGCATGATCTTCCGAATTTTTAGAGTAGATCAGGATGTCATCAATGAAGACCACGACAAATTTATCGAGTTTTTGCATGAAGACTGAATTCATCAGATACATAAAGTATGCTGGAGCATTGGTAAGACCAAATGACATAACCAGATATTCGTAGAGTCCATATCTGGTGGAAAAAGCTATTTTTGGAATGTCACTCGGCCTGATCTTGATTTGATGATAGCCAGAACGAAGATCAATTTTAGAGAATACTTTGGCTCCAGCTAACTGATCAAAGAGAATATCAATGCGGGGTAAAGGATACTTGTTTTTGATGGTCACCGTATTGAGGGGACGATAATCTACACATAGCCTTAAGCTATTATCCTTTTTCTTCATGAATAGGGCTGAACAACCCAATGGTGAAGCACTCAGACAAATGAAACCCTTATCTAGAAGGTTCTGGAGTTGGATTTTTAATTCTGCCAGCTCATTGGGTGGCATACGATAGGGCCTCTTAGATATGAGGGCTGTGCCGGGTTGTAGCTCTATGATAAACTCAATATCTCTGTCCGGAGGCATTCCAGGCAAATCATCTGGAAAGTCATCTGGGTATTTGCAAACAATTGGGATCTCCTTTAACTTAATCCCTTCTATAGCATAGGCACAAGAGTTGATGCACTCCCGTTGTGGAAGATAGAGAATGGTAGCTTCATGATCAGGTGAATCAATCTCCATAGTTCGGGAAAAGATATGTAATGATACTCGGTGCCTAGTCATCCAATCCATGCCTAGAAGAACATCCATTCCTTCTAGGTCCAACAACAGTAAATCTGTTTTAATCAAATTACTACCCAGTTGAATTGGCACCTTTCTATAGATTTGATTTGATGAAATTTTACCGCCAGGAGTCACAATTATATAGACTCCATTAGTAGGATAGAGATCCGAGCCTACTTTTGTTCCACACTTTGAACTAATAAAACTATGGGTAGCACCAGAATCAAAAAGAATAATCACGGGTTGATGATTGATAGACAAAGTACCCGTCATTATTAGCGTACCCTCGGGGAGTTCGGAGAGAGTGGTGAGGTTCACCCTTCCTTGGCGGACTTGGACCATCTGCTTCTTGCCCTTGCCCTTGCTATTCGGGTTGGATGTCTGCCCTTGAAAAGATCTTCTGGGTTGGGGGCAATCCTTAATGAAATGGGACGGGCTACCACAGTTGAAACAACGATAGTTGTTGTTTCCTTGATTGGATGGCGAAAAGCTCGGCCGCGGGCCTTGCTGCTGTTGCTGCTGGGGTTGTGGTGTCGGTGGCCGATTGAATCGAGCCTGCTGGGGTGGTCTAGCTACCCATCTACCTGGTAGATTGTTTCGAGGTGGTGCTCGGGTAGCAGTGTTCTGGACCAACCGATACCTTGGCGGTTGTGCAGTTGAGGGTCCAGTGGGTGTCTTTCGTTTCTTTTCCGCTCGGTGAGCGGAGATGCAATCCTCTTGGGTAATGGCCATATTGACCAATTCATTGAAGGTGTCGGCCTTTACCAGATTCAGTCGTTCCTTAAGCTTGGTGTTCAGGCCTCGACGAAAATGATCTCTCTTGCCGGCGTCAGTGTCCGCATGATAACCCGCATACTGGCACAAGTGGTTGAAGACTTGTGCATACTGCATGACAGTGCGGGTTCCCTGAGTCAAATTCAGAAATTCATTGAGCTTTCGCTCAATGAGTCCCTTCAGAATGTGGTGTGCTCTGAAAGTAGTCCAGAATTCTTCCCAGGTGATGACATGACCAGCCGGCTGCATGGCATGGTAATGGTCCCACCATATGCGGGCAGTGCCGCGAAGTTGTTGGGCTACGAAGAGGGCCTTGTTCTCATCTGAGCATGGTGCAGACAACAATGTAAACTTAGACTCGATGGTACAGAGCCAGGCGTCAGCAACGAGGGGATCGTCTGCCTTATGGAACAATGGAGGCTGGGTGCTGAGAAAATATTGATAATTTGCCGATGGGTGTTCATCACAACCTCAGGACTGGTGATGAAATTGGCCCATCTGAGCCTGTACAAGCTGATTCAGAAGTTCCGTCTGTCAAGCCATGACTTCGGCTAGGTTTGACGGGGCTGGTGGCGGTTGTTGGGAACCGTCAGCTTGGTCCGCCCGGAAACCTTCCGGGGTTCCACGTGTGGCTCCAACTATCTGAAATAAAGGAGATGTCCATTATTAACCACATGTCTTACTCCCATTTTCAGAAGATATACTGCTGCTAACAGATATATCATTCACATGTTCCATTCAATCAACTCATTTCAGATGTAAAGATATTGAACAAGATGGCAGAACACAAGGCTTAGATTACAACGCAGATATTGGGTATTCTTAACATCTTATATCGGGTGGTTCGACTACCACAGGTCAAGCTATACATGCCACATATACTACAACAAGTGGCTCTAGGTCTAGGTAGACTACTCACTACCTATGTCACATCATTCTACACTAATTACATCTGAACTATCAACGATTTAGGTGAACTAGAAATCGTCGAGATCGCCTACGGAGGACAGACTGCCGGAAGAGGAGTGATCTGGCTGAGGATTGGGTTCTGGGTCTCCATACTCGGAATCGAGATCAGAAACCCCGTTGATTTCTTCTGGGTCTTCTTCTCCACCTTCAGGTACTACAGGTACAGCAGGAGGTACTGGCTGTTTCTGGAGTTCGTCGATGTGAGCATGGGCGTCATCAACGTCAAGAATAAGGTCATGAATTTGCTCTTGGAGGAACTCAATGATCGTGTTGTGTTGAGTGATTATTGCATCACTCTCATTGATCTGATCCTCCCGGTGAAGAATGGTCTCATCCCGTGCTGCGATAATTTCCTCCTTCTCGGTGACCAAGGCTTGAAGCTCGACTATCTGGGTGACCTGTCGATCAGCATTGCGATAATGAGCCTGAGCTATACCAGTCAACTGACCCATACCGCGGCGTAGTAGGATCTGATAGTGGTGCTGGATATTCATGAACCTGATAGTACCACGGACTGTTTCTTCGGCTGAATCCCCTAGCATATGACCATAATGGGCTATCCTAAAATTCCACTCAGGATCACTGGAATCTATTGCAGGGAATAGGCTAATGGGATGCCCTATAACTTCCATGGGATGCTGGTTGCAGAAGATGTGGATGGCCTCAAGAGCTGCAGTCTCGATGTTATCGACGAGATGATAACCAACCACATCGATCTCAATGGGCTGCCACTGAGAACGGAAAGGATGCTGAGGAATAGTCATCTTGACTCTGCATCACAGAACACCCTCCTCTCTATACTCCACTCCATCATACTGGGGAGGCTCGGTGTAGAAGAATAGACTAAGTGATTCCCATAAAAGACGGGGAAAACCTTCCTAGTGCAAGGCATTAGTATGGAGATGCCCTGCATGATCCCAAAAGATGTTTGAAGAAGCTGCCATCTGCAGCAAGAATTCAAATGGTGAGATTCATTTACCCTGCTGAGAACTCACAAGGTAAATGGAACGAGACAATCGATTCTGGTAACAGCAACAGCTGGAAATCAGATTGATGTTTAAGATACTCAACTAAGGCTGTCACAAAAATCTTATTAAAACCACACTCGAGATAGGCAACACTCTATTCATCCTTAAAAGAACAATACATTCAAGCATTCATTTTGTTTATTAATGGATTATGCATGCACGTACTATTCGACCTCACAACCAAAACAACTGCCGAATATCTTCGGACTTACGTGGTTAATTTTGGTGATATAATACATACGGCTCTCTCTAATAACAAGTCGATAGATCCTATCCGTCTTAACCTCTTAGTCGGGGTTAGTGTACCTGCAGAAAACCACGTTTATATAGCATGAACCTTTCATGGAAGCATGACATGAAAGCGTTCCCAAACAGTACTGTTCACTATAGAAACAGCATCTGTACCATTACCGCCATACAGACAACGTTAACATACATTACATTTGCAATGTATTCACGGAGTACCGCAAAATGAGGGGGTATGAACAGCGATCGCCATACCTTGTGCCGAACCATATACTCCCAATATAATCAACCTAAGTTGATATATTGGCAGCATCTCAAGCTGACACCAAATTCAGCCCAAACATGGTGTCACTCCGGAGGGTCATTGCCAGCCGGGGATGGATCCCATTCCACGGACCAGCCAAACGGAACAGAGGTTGCCCATGCTGGACTATCCGTGGGGTTCTCGAAGGTCATACCTGAAAATAGACTAGCAAGACTGAGTATACTAATACTCAGCAAGACTCATCCTATATCGTTAGTGTCATCCGGGACCAATAGCACAAGTGAGGTAGCCTTGGTGGGGTTGGCCAATGAGACCATTACCACGAGGCAACGTCAATTGGCTATAAAGCTGACACATCACACCCAAAGGGTGGACACGACGAAGGCAACATGTAGCGAATGCAACTTCCCAAGGAACGGGTAGCAGCACACAAGCACTCGTTAAGGATCAGGCATTGTGCCCACGGCACTGAAAGGACACAGGCACCGAGAGTCAGCCGCACAATGGCAGGGGGCCTCCAAGCAGTCACAGGTCCAACACATCTCATGCGCCAGCTGCTACACAAAGGTTAGGCCATCCAAAGCACCACTCCGTGCAATGCACGTCGAGTCTACTTATGAGGAAGGCAACCGACGGACCACTGAGCGCGATAACAAACAATATCGGGCCAATCATAAGCACAGTCCGTTTCAATCCGCACCGCACAAGCCAACCGAAGCCAGCATATAACCATCTCCCTCACCAGACTCGGTCGTATAGTGACCAGCACTAGCCAACCGGATCTGTTTCAATCCAAGCCGCACAAGCCAGCATATAACCATCTCCCTCACCAAACTCAGTCGTATAGTGACCGGCCTTAGCCTACCGATGCAAATATTCAGAAGCTCGAGGACTGGGTTCAAGCACATGTCACATTCCATCAACTCCCCAGGCACGTACTTTGGAAATGAGAATAAAATCCTCAAGAATCCTTTATGCGATTTTGGGAAATGAGGTCAACGACACACGAGTGACCATCCAAATCGTCGAACAACAGAAACCCACACCGGCTTACCTTAGCAAGCCCCTATACCACCTTGCTTGTTGGTGCAGTGCTGCGAGGCATAGGGACTGATTCGAGCACATGACGCAAGACCGTCAACTCCCCAAGCACGTACGCTGGAAACGAGGATAAAATCCTCAAGGAACCATTGTGCGATTTTGGAAAATGAGGTCAACAACACATGACCGTCTCAATCTCTAAGCACACGAAACCCAGGGACTGATTCAAGCACATGTCACATTCCATCAACTCCCCAAGCATGTACGCTAGAAATGAGAATAACATTCTTAAGAATCCTTTGTACAAACTTGGGAAATGAGGTCAACAACACATGACCATCTCAATCCCTAAAGCATACGAAGCCCACACCGGCTGACCGAACGAATTCAGTTCGCCTAGCCGAAAACCATGATGTTGCCGGCCATGGCCGAACACACCGTGGTTAGGAGGGTGCAGCTAGTAGTGCTGGAAACAACCCGAAACATATGGCCAGACATTGTTTCCCCATCACCCGTTCACCACATCGGCTCCCCCCTACTATACCCGGGGGGCATCCCCCCCACCCAAAAGTTCTGGGAATTTTTCAGCCTTCTGGGCGCATAGTTTTGGGGGTTTGCCTGAAACGCCTGTGATAAGGCGAGATAACAGGTCTGGGCTCAAAATCTGGGCAGTTTTCTGTTCGGGGTCACGTGAGAGTTCGTAAACTCAGCCTCCATCACATCTGTAGGCCGTTTTTTCCGTTCATGTTCCGTTTTGTCCCCGCTGAACCTGATTCCATGTTTTAGAGTCGTTTTGGGTCATTTCCATTTTTTTGCCAAGTTGACATACCGATTGGCCGTTCGGCCTAGGTTTTTTGCCACTCGTGACCTACAACACACGTGTCACGGCTGAATTCATCCCTCCATCTTCTGTTTCTACCCGTTTGCATATGATTCCATGTTTGGGTGTCGTTTCCAAACGTTTTCACCGAAATTGGTTGTTTTCGTTCCGGTCGCCCGTCAGCCCGTTTTTGGCCTGCCGTGAGCTATAGCACACGGTTTTCGACCGTTTTCACCCGCGGCCGTTTTCATCCCCCCATCTTCCGTTCGCCCGTCATTTGCATATGATTCCATGTTTGGGTGTCGTTTCCAAATTTTTCACCAAAATCGGCTATTTTCGTTCCGGTCGCCCATCAGCCCGTTTTCGCATCCCGTGAGCTATAGCACATGGTTTTCGACCGTTTTCACCCGCGGCCGTTTTCATCCCCCCATCTTCCATCTCCCCCCGTTTGCATATTATTCCATGTATGGGTGTCGTTTCCAAACGTTTTCACCGAAATCGGCTGTTTTTCGTTCCGGTCGCCCGTCAGCCCATTTTTGGCCTCCCGAGAGCTACAGCACACGGATTTCGACTGTTTTCACCCGCGGCCGTTTTCATCCCTCCATCTTCCGTCTCCCCCCGTTTGCATATGATTCCATGTCTGGGTGTCATTTCCAAATGTTTTCACCGAAATCGGTTGTTTTCGTTCCGGTCGCCCATCAGCCCGTTTCTGGCCTCCCGTGCACACGATTTTCGACCGTGTTAGCCTATGGCTGTTTTTATCCCTCCATGATCCATCTCCACCCATATGCATATGACTCCATATCCGGGTGTCATTTATAACCGTTTGCACCGAACTCGTCCATTTTTTTCCGATCATTGGTCGCAAGGAAAACTCGGCCTCCCGTGAGCTGTAGCACACGATTTTCTGATCGTGGTCATTTTCGTGCCTGAATGCTCCGTTTGCACAAGATTCAATGTGTGGGTGCCGATTTGCATTTCTCACCCTAACCTGATTGTCTACTACCGACCAAGTCGACATAGCTGCTCTTGGAACATGTTGAATTTTGCACGCGCTGCATTGCCCGAACACTTTGGGTGCGGCCTCTTGTTATACCGTCGAGTCGCCATGAATAGTATGTTCTTACCCATCCAAGTACTTGGATACTTGGTGACTTGTATTGTTTGCCTTGTGTGGCTTCTCTTATTTTCACTATAGCTTGCTCGCAACGTCATTGCCCGTCGCGGCGAGCTCGAGCCTGAAGATGTGAATAGGGGTAGAGGGGGGAGGGACGAATCCATGCGACGCGGGGCTAGATCTTAGTGGATCGTGGCAGCAAGGCCACTCTGCCACTTACAATGCCCCGTCGCGTATTTAAGTCGTCTGCAAAGGATTCAGCCCGCCACCCGTGAGGAAGGGAGCTTCGAGGCGGCCTGCCAAGGCTCATCGGCCGGGCAAGCTGAGCCAATGGCACGGGCCCTTGGGGCGCGAACGCCCTAATGTGGGTCAGGGCGAGCGGCGGGCATAGGCGCCGGTTGCTAGCTTGGATACTGACTTAGAGGCGTTCAGTCATAATCCGAACACACGGTAGCTTCGCGCCACTAGCTTTTCAACCAAGCGCGATGACCAAGGCTTGAAGCTCGACTATCTGGGTGACCTGTCGATCAGCATTGCGATAATGAGCCTGAGCTATACCAGTCAACTGACCCATACCGCGGCGTAGCAGGATCTGATAGTGGTGCTGGATATTCATGAACCTGATAGTACCATGGAGTGTTTCTTTGGCTGAATCCCCTAGCATATGACCATAATGGGCTAACCTGAAATTCCACTCAGGATCACTGGAATCTATTGCAGGGAATAGGCTAATGGGATGCCCTATAACTTCCATGGGATGCTGGTTGCAGAAGATGTGGATGGCCTCAAGAGCTGCAGTCTCGATGTTGTCGACGAGATGATAACCAACCACATCGATCTCAATGGGCTGCCACTGAGAACGGAAAGGATGCTGAGGAATAGTCATCTTGACTCTGCATCACGGAACACCCTCCTCTCTATACTCCACTCCATCATACTGGGGAGGCTCGGTGTAGAAGAATAGACTAAGTAATTCCCATAAAAGACGGGGAAAATCTTCCCAGTGCAAGGCATTAGTATGGAGATGCCCTGCATGATGCCAAAAGATGTTTGAAGAAGCCGCCATCTGCAGCAAGAATTCAAATGGTGAGATTCATTTACCCTGCTGAGAACTCACAAGGTAAATGGAACGAGACAATCGATTCTGGTAACAGCAACAGCTGGAAATCAGATTGATGTTTAAGATACTCAACTAAGGCTGTCACAAAAATCTTATTAAAACCACACTCGAGATAGGCAACACTCTTTTCGTCCTTAAAAGAACAATACGTTCAAGCATTCATTTTGTTTATTAATAGATTATGCATGCACGTACTATTCGACCTCACAACCAAAACAACTGCCGAATATCTTCGGACTTACGTGGTTAATTTCGGTGATATAATACGTACGGCTCTCTCTAATAACTAGTCGATAGATCCTATCTGCCTTAACCTCTTAGCCGGGGTTAGTGTACCTGCAGAAAACCACGTTTATATAGCATGAACCTTTCATGGAAGCACGACATGAAAGCGTTCCAAAACAGTACTGTTCACTATAGAAACAGCATCTGTACCATTACCGCCGTACAGACAACGTTAACATACATTACATTTGCAACGTATTCACGTAGTACCGCAAAATGCGGGGGTATGAACAGCGATCGCCATACCCTGTGCCGAACCATGTACTCCCAATATAATCAACCTAAGTTGATATATTGGCAGCATCTCAAGTTGACACCAAATTCAGCCCAAACATGGTGTCACTCCGGAGGGTCACTGCCAGCCGGGGATGGATCCCATTCCACGGACCAGCCAAACAGAACAGAGGTTGCCCATGCTGGACTATCCGTGGGGTTCTCGAAGGTCATACCTGAAAGTAGACTAGCAAGACTGAGTATACTAATACTCAGCAAGACTTACCCGCTTCATGATATACTTAGCCATGTAACTAGATTCATGAAGGCTTGAAATAGTTCTGGGTTTAATTTTTTAACTGAAAAGAAACAAAGAGTATGAACTAACTTTCAAATTTTAGCTATCAAATTCTAGTTTCATTAATCATTCTAGATTAGCACCTATACTAGATAAACAAGGTAGGGATTAGCATCCATCAAGATTATTCCAATAATAGTTATTGTTCTTACTCTATGTGGCAGAAGGAATAAGCAGTCTCAATCTCCACGAGAGACGGATAATTCTGAATCGAATTTCCAAACCTTATAAGGGCAAACCTAACTCACACTCTTGGAACATCCAACGATAGTTCCGAAGCAACCGTTTGCCTTTCATTCCGACTCGTGGAACAGGGCCACCACAAGCGACTGCAGGACCGTACGCACACCAATTGTGCAGGACATACGTCTGTAGCGCGACTACATGACTGTATTCCTGTTCGCTACGCGGAACGTACTCCCGCACGTCGGTGCGTGAGAAAAACCAAATTACGAGTGGTGGGAGGTATGTCCACTCCTCGGTCCGATTGGTTACTAGGCTTACCGCTTTACCATATTTCGCGGCATGTGGCTAGTACTTTCAAACGCTTAGCCACCACTACCACACACTGCGACCTTATCAACTTTTGTCAACACAGACGGAGTAAACTTCCAAATCATGTTACTGCACATGACTCCGTCCATGATCCTTATAGTGATTGTAGAATAGTAAACACTCAACTCCTATATCGCGCGAGTGACAGAAAATCACCCGACTTCTGCCGGTCCTATTAGCAAAGCATCTATTCAATAAGGACTCGGGCACAATACATAGGTTCCTAGGATTCATGCATCTAGGGTTCCATTTCAACTCCTAGACTTAATGCAAGATATAATATATAAACATAAAATTGTAGTAAATTGAAATACTGGGCTATGCACCGGGGCTTGCCTTCTTGAGTAGGGCTGGGGGTAGGAGTGTCAAAGATTTCCGAACTTTGGTTCAGAGCTTCAGTTAGAGTCTCGACGATGTTTACTGGGTCTTCAGAAAACCCTTGCTCAGTTTCCGGGACTAGCTCGTAGTCTCCGTCGTTGAGTATCGTTGACTCTACATGATATGCAATGATTTGATTAAATGGTTCTCGAGTTAAGAGTTTTATTTCACAATAAAGTTGCAATCCAACAGAGTAATATACATACATTCATAGAGCAAGAGGTTTAAATATAAACTTAGTATTGGTATCCTAATTCAATTATCCTAATTAGTTGAATTAATTGAATTAGGTTAACAAGTTTAATTTTTAATTTGAAATTCATAAAGGCTATGGCCTTGAATTTTTGTGGGTAAGCTTTCTTCTAGTGGATGAGCTTACTGCGAATTTTTTATAATTTTCTGAAAATAGAAGCTATAGTGTTTGAATTAAGTTCAAATTTCAAGTTTAAATACAAACCTTAAGTTAAACAGTGTTGTAAATTCCTAGCATATTCACTATGGACTACTCTATTGTAGATCATCACAAGGTAAAAATATCTAAGTATAAAAATCTTAATAACAGGCTTAATTAAATTTAAACTCTTTCAAACTTGATTTACATAAGTTTAAATTAACTTAAGCTAGAGTGTAGTATTATAGGTGAATTTTTCACACAAGATTACTTGTACGTTAAACAAGATACTTACTAAAATTCACAGATAACAAAGTTAACATACAAAAGTTATCCACAATACACTCTATTGCTTGACTTCAAAATAACTTAGCAAGTATTGGGTTTCATATACACTCTATTAATGAAAGTTGTAGACTTAAACTTCAGGAGCATAACAAAATTGGTTTGACTATTTTTGGATGTCTCTACAATTTCCTATGGATGTTAGAAGTTGACAGCTTTTACAAACAACACTAAATAAGAAACTTGCAGAGAAGTCCTCGGGTTTTTGCACAGGGGACCCTAATATGAAACCTTAGATTACAATGGGGTCCTTGCAGGGTCAAGACGGCGGCCGTGGCGTCTGACCGACGTGTTCTCGCTGGCGGCGAGGGTTTGGCCGAGGGGAAACTGGTCCTACATGACCTATAGGACGAGGTGCACATGTTGGTGGGTGGTGGGCACGAAGAAAGGGGGCGGAGCAAGGTCGATGGCGAGGAATGGCGGCGACCGTGGCGGCGCGTCCGTGTGCCCGACGAGGGGCCGGCGAACATGGAGGGATGAAGCGCATATAAGCATCGTGGAGTCGTGGGGATGCTATTCCGGTACCTGGTTCGGCTGGAGGTCGGGCAGAAAGGGGTCATCGATGTAGAGGTGGCTCGGGTTTCACCGGCGGCGATGGCGGCATAGTGTTCTGGTGGCTGGGGTGTCGGAGGGCGGTGAAGGAGTAGCTAGAACGCTTCTGCAGGATGATGTAGTGCTGCTGGTGCCCTTGGCTGGGGCTGAGGGGCAGTGTAGCGTCGGGTCGACGGCGAGGCCGAGCGGCGGTGGAGCTTGAGCTCACCGGCGCTACGGGGAACGATGCTCGGGTACGGGAAAGCGAAATTGGACGGGTCAGTGAGCTACAGGGAGTTGCGGCGGTGCTCTAGGAGCACTGGATCGGGGATGGGAGTCGGCGTGGGCGGCTGACGACGGCGGCCAGAGGCTGCGGCGGAGGTCCGGCGAGGAGCTGCGCTCGAGGAAAAGAAATGCCATGGAAGAGAAGTGCTTGAGTGAGTAAAGAAGATCATGGAGCAGCTGCTGAGCATGTTTTAAGGCCGGGAGAGGTGCTGCGCGCGCGAGTAGGAGCGGTCAACGACGGCGGCACGCGTGGTGGCTCGAGCGGCGGCGGCGCGACGTGGGGAGGTTGGAGCGAGCCAGCGCGAGGCCGGGAAGCCAGCGCGTGGCACGGCTTAGAGCATCGCGGGGGCGGCCGGTGCGCAGCACATGGCCGGCGAGAGTGGTGGCAGTCAGGCGCAGAGAAAACAGAGGAGGAGGGAGCTGGAGGTAGACGATGGGGACTGATCTGCTATTTTCCAAAAGTGCAGGGACTCCTCAGTAATGCTGAGTTAACTTTCAAACCATAGCTCAAATGAAAATGTGCCCAAAAGCAAAAGTGTAGAGTAAACTTGAAATTTAAACTTAATTCAATTGCTTTAGTTTCTACTATCAGAAAATTATGAAAAATTTAAAGTAAACTTATCTGCTAGAAGGAAGCTTACCCACAAAAATTCAAAGCCATAGCCTTTGTGGATTTCAAAATAAAAATCAAACATGTTAACCTAATTCAATTAATTATGATAATTAAATTAAGATACCAATAGCAGGGTTGAATTCAAATTTCTTGTATTATGAAGTTGTGTTTATCCATTGTTAGATTGCAACTTTATCATGAAGTAACATTCTTAACTCAAGATCTACCTAATTCAAATCATTGCATATCATGTAGAGTCAATGACACTCGACGACGGGGACTACGAACTAGTCCCGGAACACGAGCAAGGGTTTTCTGAAGACAAAGTGAACATCGCCGAGGAATTACCTGAAGCCTCGAACCAAGGTTCGGAAGTTTTTGACATCTCTGACTCCAACCCCACCCGCAAAGGCAAGCCCCGGACATAAACCGCTATTTTTATTACACTGCAATTTATATATCTATGTACATCTACTTGTGCATTTAAGTTCCTAGGACTTGTATTGAAACCTTAGTTGCATATTCCTAGGAACCTATATATTGAATACTAGAGCCTAAGTCCGACTAGCTGCTAAGCTAATAGGACCAGTAGAAGTCGAGTGATTCCCTGTCACTCGCGAGCTTTATAGGAGTTGCAATGTTTACATTCCTGCAACCACTATAAGGATGACGGACGGGGTTGTGATTATAATTCATGACCTTGGTAAAAACCCCGTCTGTGTTGATGAAAAATTTGATAAGGTCGCAGTGTATGGTAGCGGGGGTTAAGCGTTTGAAATTACTAGCCACATGTCGCGAAATATGGTAAGCGGTAAGCCTAGTAACCAATTGGCCCGACGAGTGGACATACCTCCCACCACTCATAATTTGGTTTTTCACACGCACCGATGTGCGGGAGTACGTTCCGCATAGCGGATAGGAGTACGGTCATGTAGTCGCGCTACAGAGGTACGTCCTGCACATTGGATGTGCGTATGGTCCTACAGTCGCTTGTGGTGGCCCTGATCGACGAGTCGGAATGAAAGGCAAACGGTTGCTTCGGAATGCTCATTGGATGTTCCAAGCGTGTGAGTTAGGTTTACCCTTGCAAGGTTTTGAAATTCGATTCGGAATCCTCCGTTTCTCGTGGAGATTGAGACTGCTTAATCCCTTTGCCACATAGAGTAACAAGAGCAACCTTATGATGGGCAAAGATGATGTTTGTTGAAAAGATTCTACCATGCTTGAATATTTATAGTTGCTTACCTAGAATTAAGGATCTACTCTTTGTTGCTTTTCAGCTGAAAACTATACCCAGAACCATTAAAAGCCTTCATAGTCTAGTAACATGGCTAAGTATATCATGAAACGGGTAAGCCTTGCTGAGTATTAGTATACTCAGCCTTGCAATGTGACTTTTGTTCCAGGTCATCCCCCTGAGGACTTTACTCTGCCTGTGCCATGGCCCTATGCTCTTCCCGATGGTTGGTCCGTGGAGTGGGATCCATCCCCAGCCAACACAGGTCCCTCCGAGTGATATTGAGCTTGGGCTTAGCTCAATATCCATTCCGCGACGTCTGGTAGCATCGTGTTTTATGTTTTCCGCTGCAAATACTCTACTTTAAACAAGTTTTGTATAAATTCATACCAGTTAGGTCTTGCTACTACATATGTTGGAATACTAATGTAATATTATGTTTGTAATGTAAAATTTTTGGTGTTTGTATCTCTGGACTCGCCTTCGTGCGAGGTACCTTATTTTGATCCTGAGTTAGATGGTTTTATCGGGACTTTACCCGACAGACCATGGGGTTACACCGTTTGAAGTGTGGTTGAGTCCTTACTGCCTTCCAAGAAAGGATTAGCGCACTTGATGTAACATCCTAGTTTTCATCACCATTGAAGGATATTTTCAAGGCAACCCTCTAGTTCCTTCTCCACTAAGCAAGAGTGGGATATTTTTAAGGCAACCCTCTAGTTCCTTCTCCACTAAGCAAGAGTGGGATATTTTCAAGGCAACCCTCTAGTTTCTTCTCCACTAAGTAAGAGTGGGATATTTTCAAGGCAACCCTCTAGTTCATTCTCCACTAAGCAAGAGTGAGATATTTTCTATGGAATACTCTAGAATTAGTAATAAGTAAAATTTTGAAAATAGGATATTTTGGAATTCTCTAGAAGGGGGACACTTGTCCTAATACCATGGCTTCCCTTGACCTATAAATAGAGCCCCCTCCTTGCCATAGCATCCACCTATGAGCAAGGTAGTTAAGTTGTGGAAAGGCTAGGAGGGTGAGTGTTGGACTAGCCACTTAAAGGTGTGTGTTCCTTCGTGACTTTGTCGCTCCAATAAGGTAAGTGTTAGTCTTCTGGTTAAACTTGAGTACTTAGTATATAGGTTGTGATTCATCTGTGGTAGGCTCCACCTCGCCATAAATCGGGGTCGTCGCACACAGTGCCGCCCGAGATATTTTTCCGCCGCGCGAACCGCCTCACCTCGTCTATAAAGGAAGCCGACGCCCCTCCCTCCCGTCACCACTCACGCTCGCTTTCGCTCGCGCACGCGCGACACGCCGGCCCGACGATGGGACCGCGCACTGCCGTCGGCACCACGCCGTGCCGCCCACCTCCGCGTCCCCACCTCGCCCACGCCGCTGCAGCGTCCTCGCCGGCTTTGCCGCCTCGACGCTCGCGCCTTCAGCGCTGCCACTGTTTGAGTTGACAGCGAGCTGCCGCAGCCCACGCCGTCGCCTGTCCCTGTGCGACGCCGCTGCTGCTCCCCTCGCCTATAAAAGGAGCAAGGCCATGAAGAACCCCATCATCAGCCCAAGCACACCGAGCCGCTTCACTCCGCTAGCTGAACCACTTCTCACAAGCCCAGCTCACTCACGAGACGAAGCTCCAACAGTAAACCCTCTTCCTCGAGCTGTTCTGCGCCAAGGTGAGATAGCAGGCAGCTCCCCGACCATTAACTCCGCAATACTAATAAAGGCCCAAAACACTCACCAGGCCGTGAGCACCTAATCCAAATCATTCTATTTGAATACCAACCAATACTGTAAACCTAATATCTCCTTCATATCAATTCCTTTTCACATAACTTTTTTTTCCTAAACTCTCCTCAAATCATATACTATCTATTCCTCCTATTCTCATCTCCATTTGAGCTTATTTTATAGCTTGCTTGTGTTTGTTTGCCGATTGTGCTGTTTCCGCCGTAGATCACGGAGTGATCAAGGAGGAGCCTGCCAAGGAGTACGAAGGCCAGTACAGCGGGCCGGAGCTAGAAGACCCGTACCGTGAGCAGGAAGCCGCCGCCGCCGACGCGTACGTGAGCGAAGGCAAGTTTCATCGACCCCTACGTGAGCGGTTGCATCCATGTGAGGACGTCTAGTTGTAGCCCTGGTTTAGGATCGATTACATATACCGGTGCTTGAGTGATTGAGTGTGCTCATACATGCATATGAGTAGTTATGCATATCCAGAGTTGAGACTAGGATATGAAAGGATTTGGCTGAGGCTAGGGCAGCTGGGTATGCTGGAGCAGGCGCTACCGTGGTGGTAGACTGGCAGGTGAGTGCTATCGGATGGTAGTCTCGAGTTGACATGTTGAGGAATGGTTGCTGACTTGGTGAACCATAAGGACCGAGTTGTTTTGACATCTCACCTAGCTTACTTTAGTACGACCACAGGTTCCGTTATGGGCCGGACTTTGCCTAATCCCATTGGTTAGCCTAACGGTCGCAGGGATGGTTCACGGGTATAGACCATTGGGGTCAGGGCCCGAGGGTTTGTGCGGCCGGGCTGGGGCGTGATCACGGCTGGGTGTCGGCTATGTCGGTTGTCCGTTCGGGCAGTCGAGCTTGTGGGTACAGTGTACAACCTCTGCAGAGTGTAGAATCCATTCGAATGGTCCGTGTCCACGGAATGGACAGGCTACGGTGTGGTCCTGACAACTAGTGAGCTACCTACTGTGGGTTGTGTCGGGAAGAGTTGCATACCATAAGTTGCATTACTAATGCCTTGTGCTTAATGTGCGTCGTGCATGTCATTCCCCTCCCGTAGGGTGAGGTGGAACTTGCTGAGTACTTTTGTACTCACCCGTTTATGACTCATTGCAGAGGATCCTGATTTCGTGCCTGAGGAAGGTGTGTAGTTCGTGCCCTATACCCAAGTCTGGAGTGGTGCCGTTGCAGTAGAAGCCACCATGTCAGATGAAGAGTTTGCCCTTGCGTTTATCACTGCTACTGTTGTATTCCTAGTTTATATTATTATTGTAATCGAACGTATTTAGATAAAGCTATGTATGACTGTGGCACCACTTGTGTAATGTATTTTCACCAGAGACTGTTTTCTGGTGTTTAAATACATGTTTAGCTCCGGTTGTTTAGACCGGGGCGTTTCAGGTGGTATCAGAGCCATGCTTGGCTGTAGGACACGAACTGGTAGTAACAATGACCGTAGGAGCCCTAGGATGGTCAATCCTTGAAACCCTATTACTCCTTAAAACTTTATCCTTATTATGCTAACCCTACCTTTGTAAGATAGATGGCGGATGACTGGACCACCACCTACTGCATCAACGAAGATGGATTCCCTAGGGTGCTTTATGCTGCCACGGTGCGACTAGGTATTCCGGAATGACCGGAGTACGTGGGTCACGAGTTCATGGAGCATGGCACCGAAAGCTGTGAGGTTACCATCCATATTGGCGCCAGTGATAAATACTTAGAGATGCAACCCTGGAGTGTCACCGCCACTGGAGCCCGTATGTCTGACACCATTCAACTTGCAGCTCGCAAGGCACTACGGTACCTGTGCCAGATGTTCGAATGGCACTTGGGTTCCACTCCCATGAAGTACTTCCCACCGTTGGATCGTAGCCGTCCTGCTTAGGCGGCGAGGATCCGCAACCTAGAAAGCCCCGCAGGGACAGAGAAGAACCCCACAGTTGTCGCTATGTCTGGCTATTTGCTCCGCCTCGATGATTTGTGCGACCAACAGCAACAGCGTGTGAGAGATTTAATCCAGCATGCTGAGGGAGCGGAGTCCCGTTGGCATAAGGCTAAGCTGGCCTTAGCTCAGGTAGAAGCCCGAGCGGCTGAAGCTGAAAGCCGCCTTGCCGTGGCCGAAGAGAACCTTAGGGAGCAGGCAGATCGCCACAGTCAACTCCTTAGAGGTGTCTACCTAGTAGATCGTGCCAAGCGTAAGGGACACCATCCCAGGACTGCCACTGAGTCACCAATCCTGGAGGGGATCCCACTGTACCCTTTGTCCCAACTGTGGCAGAACCGCTCGAATTATTCCGGCTCAAGTGCGTTATTGATCGCCGTACCTTTGCAAACAATCTAACGCACTTCAAACGGAACAATCCTTTGGTCTGTCGGGTCTCCGCCCGATACAACCACGGTTCAGGAGGACCGAAGCAGGTTTACCTCGCACGATGGCGAGTTCACATCACAGAATAGCTCATCAACTTTTAAATTTACAGCCATACATACTTTATTACAAACCGAGTCTCAAAGATAAGTGAACTTATACAAAACCATGTTCAACTGACAAGCATAACAGCTTGTCCAACTCACAGCGGAAGAAAAAGTTTTACGCGATTACATTCGTCGCGAAGGCGAACACCAAGCTTAGCCCAGGGCCTGGTGTCACTCCGGAGGGTCAGTGCTGGCCGGGGACGGGTCCCACTCCACGGACCAGCCAAACGGAACGGACGTTGGCCACACAAGGTTGTCCGTGGTACCCTCATAGGTTATACCTGAAACAGACATTAGCAAGGCTGAGTATTCTAATACTCAGCAAGGCTTACCCGGGGCTGGGTATACTTAGCCCATAACTAGACCCATGAAGGCATTGTAGAGGCTCTGGGTTTATTTTCAGCTGAAAAGCAACAAAGAGTATGAACTACTTTCAAGTTTTAGCTTTCATCTTCTAGTTGAGTATTTATTCTAGATTAGCACCTACACTAAACAAGCAAGGTAGTGATTATCATTCATCAAGATTATCCATCATTAGTTCCACTTCTTACTCAATGTGGTAAAAGGGATCAGCAGTCTCATGCATCGTGAGAGGCGGACGATTCCTGAATCGAGATTCAACCTTGCAAGGTAAACCTAACACACACGCTTGGAACATCCACAAGTTGTTCCGAAGCAACCGTTTGCCTTTCTTTCCGACTCGTGGACAGGCCACCACAAGCGACTTGCAGGACCGTACGCACATCACTCGTGCAGGACATACGTCTGTAGCGCGACTACAAAACCCGTATTCCTGTCTGCCATGCAGAACGTACTCCCACAGGTCGGTGCGTGTGAACATAACATAAAGATCGAGTGGTGGGAGGTATGTCCACTTACTGGGCCGATTGGTTACTAGGCTTACCGCTTTACCATATTTCGCGGCATGTGGCTAGTACTGTTCAAACGCTTAGCCACCACTACCACACATATCGACCTTATCAACTTTTAACGAAACAGACAGGGTAAATTTCCAGGTCATGATACAACACATGACCCTGTCCGTCCCCTTAACATGCAACTCCTATATCGCGCGAGTGACAGGAAATCACTCGACTTCTACCGGTCCTATTAGCGGAGCAACTATCCGATAAGGACTCGGGAGCATTACATTGGATTCCTAGGATTCATGCATCTAGGGTTTCACTTCAACTCCTAGACCTAATGCAAGATATAATATAGATAGGCATAGATTGCAGTGTAAATAAAGTAATGGGATATGTCCGGGGCTTGCCTTCTTGAGTGGGGGTGGGGGCAGGAGAGTCAGAGGCTTCCGAACTCGGGTTCGGAGCTTCAGTTAGTCCCTCGACGACTTGCGCTGGATCTTCTGGAAAGCCTTGGTCTTGTCCTAAGACCAGTTCGTAGTCCCCATCGTCGAGTGTCGTTGATTCTATGTGAGATGCAATAAATTAAATAAGGTTAAATTTAAATTTAAAATTTCACATTTCAAATATTGTAACTCATTTAAATAACACACAAACATGCATAAAATAAAGAGGGTTTAGATTGGAAACACTATTTATAAAGATATGGTGAAGTTTATCGCAATAAGAACTAAAACATTTAAATTTATTTGAAATGAACTAAGTTTTGAATTCAAAACTTTTAAATAAAAGATTATAGGTTTTAAAAATTTGATTATATATTAAACATTATAGAATATCACATTAAAGAATGATAAAGATTTCAATTAGGAAAGGTTATATATTGGGTTTAGTTAACATTTCAAATTTGAAAGTTCAAAATAGAAGAAGTTAAGTTTAAATCAAATTTGAGTTTGAAACTTTGCACAAAGATGCTTAGAATTTATAGATTATTTATACCAAACTTCATAAACAAAGCATGAAGTATCAAAGTTAGGCATAAACTACCCTTAATCTTAGGTTTAAAATATAGGTAGAAATATTTTGTTTCAAACTAAACTCTGTTAACAAAAGTCATAGAGTTTGAAATCTAGTTTCTAACAAAACTATTTTTGCTATTTTTGGATTTTTCTGTGAATTACTACGAATTTTACAAGGCAGAAAATGCTTTCACATGAAATAACAGATACTTCTATTACAGACTAGTCCCTGGATTTTACACAAAACCCCTTGGAAAGAAAGCAAGCAGTGCAATTGGGTACAATGACCATGGCCGGCGGGGAGGAGCTCGGGTCCGGTCAAATTCCGGCCGGGGAAGTCGCCGGCGGTGAGGGGGAAAGGGAGGGGGAGCACGAGGAGATCTTGGGCTACCTGTGGGTGGTCTTGGGGAGGCTCGGGATGGCCGGAGACGAGCTGCCCACGGAGGGCCGGGCCGGCGGCCGGAGGCGCACGGCGGCGGGGAGGTTCCGGCGGGCGAAGGAGGGAAGGGCCGGGCTGGGAGGCTGCAGTGGGGCACGGGGGAGCTGCTGGTGCAGTTGGTTTGGAAAGGAAATGAGCGGAGGGACGAGCTCCACGGCGACCGAAGCTCGGCGGCGCTAATGGGGCGGCGGCGAGGTCTGTACGCGCGCGGGGGAGGCCTGGGGCGTCTTTTTATAGGCAAACGGAGTGGCAAAAGGGAGCACGGCAAGCTAGGCTCGGGTTTGGGGTCGCCACCGGGGAGATGAACGAGACGCGGCGGTGACAGAGGCGCCGGCGGGTCGGCCAGAGCGGCGTGGCGGCCGTTCGGGGCCTCTGCCCGACGTGGAGGGAGGGGAGGTGGCCAGCGCGGGCACCGAGGGCAGTGGGAGGAGGAGGAGCTCGACACGTGGAGCGGGGCGCAGAAGGGCGCAGTGCGGCGGCCGGGGGGGGCTGCACCGGCGACGGAGCAGGGGGAAAAACAGAGCAGAAGAGGCAGTGGCGCCAGGAGGAAGAAGGGGAAGAACTGAACCAGGGACTGCTTTGCAATTTCAGAGAAAAACAGGGACCTTACTGAAAAGAGCTTGCAACTTTTAAACCAGTGCTCAAATGAGGATGGTCCAAAAAGCAAAAGTGCATGGTTTTTCAAACTCTACAACTTCTCTTTAAGGTTCATCTGCATTTGAGCAATAGTTTTGGAAATTAAATAGACTTAGTAAAAATTTCACATTTTATGTAAATCCCATGGGTAAGATTACTTTTACACATATACCCTATGGTAATTTCATATATTTTTGCAATTTAACCACAGATATCACTTTTTGCAAAATAACCCTTATGCTTTTTAACTTTTCCCCCATCTCCACCCATTTTGCATAAAAGGACCTTTAGTTAAATTTAATTACATAAACATCACTTTTTCCATAGCATTACATACATAAAACATACATTTGCCATACTTTGGACATAAAAGCATACCCAAACCTTAAGGTGTGACCAAGCTAATTACCTGAGTGTCACACCAACCACGCAGGAGGATTTGCGAATCAGTGCCGCCCACGCCTCCCGCGTCTCCCCGAGAACCCGAAAACAGTGATCCGTGTTGTAGGGTCCAGTAGTCGAGTCGTCCCGGCCGACCCTTAAAAGTCGAGCCACGTTATTGTAACCCGTCATGTCATGTGTCCCTGCTTGTTTGAATGAATGCTTGTGTGTTGCTTGAATGACTCGTTTGTGTTGTGTGCTATTATATATGCAAATCTACCCTAGTAATAAATTAGGAGAGCCACCTAATCTTACCTTATCCCTCCTTGACCGCAGATGTCCTGTCATTCGAGCCGAGTCCAGGGACTCCATGCTCAGGAAGACGGTGACGAGGTCAACCCGAGAAACCAGGCCCCTCTGAATGTAGCCCCAGAAGTGCCAGAAAATGGACACCTACCGCCGCTACCTCCCCGTGCCCCAGCACCCATTGATCTGGCAGCCATACTGCAGCAGCAGAACCAACTCCTTCAAGTTCTTGTGACCACTCTCACAGCTCAAGCTCAAGGCAATCTTGGCAACAATAGACCTGCAATGCATCATGGCAATGGCAGCAGAATTGCAGATTTCAACTGCTTGCAGCTACCTAAGTTTGGAGGATCTGATAACCCTATTGAGGTAGATGATTGGCTGCGAGAGATTGAAATGAAGCTCGAAGTGGTCCATGCAGATGACAAAGACAAGGTTTTGCTCGCAGTACAGCAGTTAAGGGGACCAGCCCTTGCTTGGTGGCAGAGATACCGGGAAATAAATGAAAACGCTAACGAGATGGTATGGGCTGACTTTGTCAAGATCTTCAGAGAACATCACATTCCCAGCAGTATCATGAAGCTCAAGAGGGATGAGTTCAGAAAGGTTCATCAAGGTGGTATGAATGTGACGGAGTATCTTCATAAGTTCACGGAGTTATCTCATTATGCACCAGAGGATATCAATGATGATGAAAAGAAGCAAGAAGCTTTTCTTGGTGGGCTTAACCGTGAAATCAGGACTTTGGTTGAAGTCACCACCCACAGTGACTTTAATGCCATGATCAATAGGGCTATCACCACTGAGAGAAATAGGAAGTCAGAACTCAGTGAGCGCAAACGACAGTTTGAAAGCAAGAAACCCCAGCAGATGAAGAAGTTTCAGAAGACTCAGTATCCGGCTCACTCAGGCCAGAGGAGCCAGGGTGCATTCTCATTCAAAACGCACCTCGGTTCTTTCCAGAAGCTAGCCCAGTTAGCTCCTATTACGCAGACCCAGAATACCTCCCGCACCCAACCGACTGGCGGAAGCCAAGTGACCAATGTGAAGGCCTGTTTCCACTGCCGCGAAGTCGGACACTACAGGGCCAACTGTCCGTATCTCAATCAGCCGGCCCCTTCTATTTTCTCAAACTCTGTTCAAGGACTAAAGCAGCCGACGGGAGCCAACCGTACAACGCCAGCTAGGAGCCAGCAGCAGTCCTTCGGCAAGGCAAAGGTGAACCATGTGCATGCTGAAGAAGCAGAGGATGCACCAGGAGTGATTTTCGGTGAGTTTATGGTCCAATCAGCTCTAGCCTCAGTGCTCTTTGATTCTGGAGCATCGCATTCCTTTATATCCTCCCACTTTGTGGAAAAGCATGATATACCTACTATAGCCCTTAAGAGGCCATTAATGACACGTTCGCCTGGAGGTCATATATCTTGCCACTTAGGTGTCTTAGATATCCCTATAAACCTAAGTGGGGTAGTATTTCTTGCCAACCTAGTAGTCCTTGCTTCCAAAGGGATAGATGTCATACTTGGTATGGACTGGCTGACCAAGCACCGAGGAAACATAGCCTGTGCTGAGAGAGCAGTGACAGTCACCAACCACCAAGGGTTAACAGTCACATGCTTAATCCAGCCTAGCCTATCAGACTCCATAGTGAACCACATTCAAGCAGAATCCCCAGAAGATGTGCCAGTAGTTCAGGAATTCGCAGATGTGTTTCCAGATGAACTACTCGGTATGCCTCCAGAAAGAGATGTAGAGTTCATTATTGACTTAGTCCCTGGAACCAAACCTATAGCTAAGAATGCCTATCGGTTAGCAGCCCCAGAGCTTGCCGAGTTGAAGAAGCAGCTCGAAGAGCTTCAACAAAAGGGATTTATTAGACCTGGTGCTTCTCCGTGGGGAGCCCCAGTGCTCTTTGTGAAGAAGAAGGATGGAAGCATGAGACTTTGTGTGGACTACCGTGACCTGAATGCAGTCACCATCAAGAACAAGTACCCTCTGCCTTGGATTGATGACCTGTTTGATCAGCTGAAGGGAGCTAAGTTCTTCTCCAAGATAGATCTGAGGTCAGGTTATCATCAGCTCAGAGTGCAACAGGAGGACATCTCTAAGACAACCTTCAGAACCCGTTATGGCCAGTATGAGTTCACAGTGATGCCTTTTGGTCTAACTAACGCCCCTGCCTTTTTCATGACCCTCATGAATAAGGTGTTTATGGAGGAGTTAGATCGGTTTGTCATGGTATTCATAGACGACATACTGGTCTACTCTAAGAGTGCTGAGGAGCATGGACAACATCTTAGAGTTGTGTTGGGAAAACTCAGAAAACACCAGTTGTATGCCAAGTTTAGTAAGTGTGAATTCTGGATGTAGAGAGTCAGTTTCCTGGGTCACGTCTTAACAGCTGAAGGTGTTGAAGTGGACCCAGAAAAGGTCAAGGCAGTATCAGAATGGAAGCAACCAACCTCAGCCTCAGAGATCAGGAGTTTCTTGGGATTAGCTGGCTATTACCGGAGATTCATAGAAGGTTTCTCTAAGATAGCCCGGCCTATGACCGAGTTGCTCCGAAAGGACACAAAGTTTGTCTGGTCTGAAGCTTGCGAGGGAAGTTTTCAAGAGTTGAAGAGGCGATTAACCTCTGCCCCGGTGCTAGTCTTGCCAGATAATCAGAAGAGCTTTGTCGTTTATTGCGACGCATCCCGACAAGGATTGGGTTGTGTGCTTATGCAAGAAGGAAGAGTTGTAGCTTATGCCTCAAGACAGTTGAGAACACATGAACAGAACTACCCCACCCATGACTTGGAGTTAGCCGCGGTGGTGCATTCCCTCAAAATTTGGAGACATTATCTAATCGGGAACAAGTGTGAGATCTACACGGATCATAAGAGCCTGAAGTACATTTTCACCCAGTCAGATCTCAACCTTAGACAGAGAAGATGGTTGGAGTTGATCAAAGACTATGATTTGGAAATTCATTACCACCCTGGAAAAGCTAATGTGGTGGCTGATGCGCTCAGTCGTAGAACGTATTGCCATCACCTAGTTACGCAAGCCCCAGAGCTGAGTGAAGAAATGAGGAAGTTGAACCTAAGGGTTATACGCCGCTCTTGCAACCACAATCTTAGTGTTCATCCCATCCTGGATGACCAGATCAAGGAAGCTCAGATGGAGGATGAAAGATTGGAATGGATTAAAGATCGCAACAGTGAAGGCAAAGCCCTAGATTTCAGGATAGATAAGGATGGAGTCTTGTGGTTCAAGAAAAGATTATGTGTGCCTAAGCAAGGTCATTTTCGCAGGACCATCTTGGATGAAGCCCATAACTCCACTTATTCCATCCACCCCGGCACTACGAAAATGTACCTGGACCTTAAGGAGAAGTATTGGTGGAATGGTATGAAGGGGGATATTGCTCGATTCGTCGCTCATTGTGATGTGTGCAAAAGGGTTAAGGCAGAGCACCAGAAACCCAGTGGATTACTCCAACCGTTGCCAATTCTAGTATGGAAGTGGGATGAAGTTAGTATGGATTTTATCACCGGTCTACCAAGAACCCAGAGCGGCCATGACTCGGTTTGGGTGATTGTCGATCGACTTACTAAGGTGGCACACTTCTTCCCAGTACGTACTAATTATGGAGGGGATAAATTAGCCAAGTTATATATTGAGCGTATTGTGAAGTTGCATGGAGTATCTAAGAGGATTGTGTCAGATAGAGGCACCCAGTTCACTTCGAGATTCTGGGGCAGGTTACATGAAGTACTTGGTACAAAGTTGGACTTCAGTTCAGCCTATCATCCCCAGACTGATGGCCAGACCGAAAGAATTAATCAGATCCTTGAAGATATGCTAAGAGCCTGTGTTCTTACTTATGGCAAAAATTGGGAAGACAGTTTGCCATATGCGGACTTCTCTTACAACAACAGCTACCAGTCCAGTTTGAAGATGTCGCCGTTTGAAGCCCTCTATGGGAGGAAGTGCCGCACACCTCTCATGTGGACTGAAGTTGGTGACCGCATTATTGAGGGCCCAGATTTTATTAAAGAAGTAGAAGATAAGATAGCGGAAATCAGAGAGAATATAAAGGCAGTTCAGTCCCGCTAGAAAAGTTATGCTGATAAAAGAAGGCATACTCTCAGCTTCGAAGTTGGGGACTATGTGTACCTTAAAGTTTCCCCAATCCGCGGCACACGCAGATTCCAGGTACAAGGAAAGTTGGCCCCACGTTACATTGGACCTTTCCCAATTATCAAGAAAGTGGGAGCGATAGCCTATAAACTTCAGCTGTCAGCGGAGATGTCAGATGTGCACGATGTATTCCATGTGTCCCAACTCAGAAAGTGTCTGCGAGTACTAGAAGAACAAGTGGCCCCAGAAACAATCGACCTGCAGGATGACCTCAAATACCAAGAAGTACCAGTAAAAATTCTAGATACTGTGACGTGAAGAACCCGCAACTCAGCAGTCAAAATTTTTCGAGTCCAGTGGAATAGACATTCGGAAGCAGAAGCAACTTGGGAGAGAGAAGACGCGCTCCGAGCCGAGTTCCCCAACCTCTTTAGTGGTGAAGCTGAATCTCGGGGACGAGATTCAACCTAAGTGGGGTAGGTTTGTAACATCCTAGTTTTCATCACCATTGAAGGATATTTTCAAGGCAACCCTCTAGTTCCTTCTCCACTAAGCAAGAGTGGGATATTTTTAAGGCAACCCTCTAGTTCCTTCTCCACTAAGCAAGAGTGGGATATTTTCAAGGCAACCCTCTAGTTCCTTCTCCACTAAGCAAGAGTGGGATATTTTCAAGGCAACCCTCTAGTTCCTTCTCCACTAAGCAAGAGTGAGATATTTTCTATGGAATACTCTAGAATTAGTAATAAGTAAAATTTTGAAAATAGGATATTTTGGAATTCTCTAGAAGGGGGACACTTGTCCTAATACTATGGCTTCCCTTGACCTATAAATAGAGCCCCCTCCTTGCCATAGCATCCACCCATGAGCAATGTAGTTAAGTTGTGGAAAGGCTAGGAGGGTGAGTGTTGGACTAGCCACTTAAAGGTGTGTGTTCCTTCATGACTTTGTCGCTCCAATAAGGTAAGTGTTAGTCTCCTAGTTAAACTTGAATACTTAGTATATAGGTTGTGATTCATCTGTGGTAGGCTCCACCTCGCCATAAATCGGGGTCGTCGCACACAGTGCCGCCCGAGATATTTTTCCGCCGCGCGAACCGCCTCACCTCGTCTATAAAGGAAGCTGACGCCCCTCCCTGCCGTCCCCACTCGCGCTCGCTTTCGCTCGCGCACGCGCAACATGCCGGCCCCACGACGGGACCGCGCACTGCCGTTGGCACCGCGCCGTGCCACCCACCTCCGCGTCCCCACCTCGCCCCACACCGCTGCAGCGTCCTCGCCGGCTTTCCCACCTCGACGCTCGCGCCTTCAGCACTGCCACTGTTTGAGTTGACGGCGAGCTGCCGCAGCCGACGCCGTCGCCCATCCCTGTGCGACGCCGCCGCTGCTCCCCTCTCCTATAAAAGGAGCAAGGCCGTGACGAACCCCATCATCAGCCCAAGCACACCGAGCCGCTTCACTCCGCTAGCTGAACCACTTCTCACGAGCCCAGCTCACTCACGAGATGAAGCTCCAACAGTTAACCCTCTTCCTCGAGCTGTTCCACGCCAAGGTGAGATAGCAGGCAGCTCCTATCAGGGATAGATCCCCTGGGTACCACAAAGAAGCTACCTGTGAGGAAAAAGAAGTCTGATTCCTACTAGGATTCCACTATAATCCTACTAGGACTCATACCCTGTAATCCTACTAGGACTCCTACCTTGTAATCCTACTAGGAACCCCGTCCCCTAGGATATATAAGGGAGGGCAGGGTACCTAGATAGGCAGAGAACCAACAGAGAGCAGCCAACAGGCAACTCAACACCCAAGCGTAGGGCGCAATATACAACACCCCAAAACAGGACATAGGGTATTACGCTACTCTAGCGGCCCGAACCTGTCTAAATATGTGTCTTGTGTCCTTGCGTTCACCTTCAAGTTCCAGATCCGGCGATCCCTCACCAAATAATCACCTACCTTAGGGTATCCCTAGATAGGCTGACGGTAAAAACACCGACAGCTGGCGCCCACCGTGGGGCCGATCGTCGCGATCATTGGGCGAATTTGAAGGACCTCTTCATCAACATCAATCCACTCAAGCGAACGGCTACATCGAACTCGACTACTCGGCTCGACTTCACCTCGCGCTGCAACGTCGATGCACTGCGGCGACCGACATCGACGACCCGGTCCAACTTCGGCTTGTGCCGCAATGTCCGCGCGCAGCAGCGACGAGTTCGACTACTTCAACTTTGCGAGGACGATCGGCGGCCCGCCGACGACTACTTCGACTACTCCTCTCGACTAGAAACTAGTCGAGGGCAAGCCTCACAGCAACGACTACATCAACTACTCATCTTGACTTGAAAAGTAGTCAGAATCGACTCCGACTAGTCGAGCTTCGTCAACAAACCGTCGTAGCTCCATCAACGAGCTCCACGGTTTCGTCGACATTCGTCCACGAATCAAGCTAAGTGACTTATACCTTTTCCGACTTGTTCTTCACAGGATCGACTACTTATCTGTGTACGTCTCTCGACGGGCATTGAAACCCTCCGGAGCTACACATTGCCGACTACTTTATGCACACCGCGCATCCTATTTGTCGCATGATGACTTCTTTGTCTTCTCTTAATGGTTGCTAAAGTACTCGGGTAGCACACGCCTTAATCCGTGAAACCTCAACTCTTCTGTAAGCCTATGCTCCTACGCGTGCATGCAGCTAAGCTCCCTACGCTATGGTCTACGGCCATCAGGGATCAGGTGCTTAAACATAACAGGCTAACTGCCCGGGGAAATTACATGGCCTAGCAAGAGCAAGACACGAAATTTTTACACCAAATAAATTTTGGTTCCTTCATATTATTACTGAGTACTACTCGGTACCTTTGCATTATGCTACATAATGTATGCATTGTCTTTTTTCAGATCAAGCTTCGGCAACAACCCTCCAGGCAGCACCGCGTCCCACCATGGTTCTGCTAGTTCCTAGGCTCGGGGGCTGGGCGATATACACTACTCGACATGGCTTCTTCGGCTCTCCTGGCTCGTAAGCTCGGGGGCTGGACGCCGTAAAACTACTCGAAGACGACTCATATGAAGACTAAGACTGCAGAAGAAATCCTAAGTCACCGCGCGGTTAAATAAACCAGCGGGAGGCTCAATTTCACTGTGCAGAAGGCAAAGAGTTTTTCTCAGGATTTCAGAGTAACACCAATGCCATGATTCTTGGATCCTTTCTCCAAACCTAAGGGTTTTGGATTCAAGGCTCAGGGGCTGCGGGGTACATGGCATCAATTACTTATTTTTCGAATATATTCGAAGAGTAAGCAAGGAAGATTCAAGACTAATATGAACCTCAGCCTGATTCTTTGATTCAACCTAAGGCTCGGGGGCTACTCCATATGGAGTATGATTTTCCATCGCACCCCATACAAAAGAAGACTTGAAGCTATTCGGGGCATGAGCACCTCATAGCCTCGATGCAACCAAGCAAGTACTAGAAGAAGACTTTCAAGAAGGAGTTTCAGAAGAGGCTGTAGAACTGCTTCAGAAGTACTCGAATTGCCTGCAGTACTCGGCTATGAAGAGCTCGGGGGTTTGTCAGGGATAGATCCCCTGGGTACCGCAAAGAAGCTACCTGTGAGGAAAAAGAAGTCTGATTCCTACTAGGATTCCACTGTAATCCTACTAGGACTCATACCTTGTAATCCTACTAGGACTCCTACCTTATAATCCTACTAGGAACCCCGTCCCCTAGGATATATAAGGGAGGGCAGGGTACCTAGATAGGCAGAGAACCAACAGAGAGCAGCCAACAGGCAACTCAACACCCAAGCGTAGGGCGCAATATACAACACCCCAAAACAGGACGTAGGGTATTACGCTACTCTAGCGGCCCGAACCTGTCTAAATCTGTGTCTTGTGTCCTTGCGTTCACCTTCAAGTTCCAGATCCAGCGATCCCTCACCAAATAATCACCTACCTTAGGGTATCCCTAGGTAGGCTGACGGTAAAAACACCGACAGCTCCCCAACCATTAACTCCGCAATACTAATAAAGGCCCAAAACACTCACCAGGCCGTGAGCACCTAATCCAAATCATTCTATTTGAATACCAACCAATACTGTAAACCTAATATCTCCTTCATATCAACTCCTTTTTACATAACTCTTTTTCCTAAACTCTCCTCAAATCATATACTATCTATTCCTCCTATTTTCATCTCCATTTGAGCTTATTTTATAGCTTGCTTGTGTTTGTTTGCCGGTTGTGCCGTTTCCGCCGTAGATCACGGAGTGATCGAGGAGGAGCCTGCCAAGGAGTACGAAGGCCAGTACAGCGGGCCGGAGCCAGAAGACCTGTACTGCGAGCAAGAAGCCGCCGCCGCCGACGCGTACGTAAGCGAAGGCAAGTTTCATCGACCCCTACGTGAGCGGTTGCATCCACGTGAGGACGTCTAGTTGTAACCCTGGTTTAGGATCAATTACATATACCGGTGCTTGAGTGATTGAGTGTGCTCATACATGCATATGAGTAGTTATGCATATCCAGAGTTGAGACTAGGATATGAAAGGATTTGGCTGAGGCTAGGGCAGCTGGGTATGCTGGAGCCGGCGCTACCGTGGTGGTAGACTGGCAGGTGAGTGCTACCGGATGGTAGGCTCGAGTTGACATGTTGAGGAATGGTTGCTGCCCTGGTGAACCATAAGGACCGAGTTGTTTTGACATCTCACCTAGCTTACTTTAGTACGACCACAGGTTCCGTTATGGGCCGGACTTAGCCTAATCCCATTGGTTAGCCTGATGGTCGCAGGGATGGTTCACGGGTATAGACCATTGGGGTCAGGGCCCGAGGGTTTGTGCGCCCGGGCTGGGGCGTGACCACGGCTGGGTGTCGCCTATGTCGGTTGTCCATTCGGGCAGTCGAGCTTGTAGGTACAGTGTACAACCTCTGCAGAGTGTAGAATCCATTCGAATGGTCCGTGTCCACGGAATGGACAGGCTACGGTGTGGTCCTGACAACTAGTGAGCTACCTACTGTGGGTTGTGTCGGGAAGAGTTGCATACCATAAGTTGCATTACTAATGCATTGTGCTTAATGTGCGTCGTGCATGTCATTCCCCAACCGTAGGGTGAGGTGGAACTTGCTGAGTACTTTTGTACTCACCCGTTTATGACTCATTGCAGAGGATCCTGATTTCGTGCCTGAGGAAGGTGTGTAGTTCGTGCCCTATACCCAAGTCTGGAGTGGTGCCGTTGCAGTAGAAGCCACCATGTCAGATGAAGAGTTTGCTCTTACGTTTATCACCGCTACTATTGTATTCCTAGTTTATATTATTATTGTAATCGAACGTATTTAGATAAAGCTATGTATGACTGTGGCACCACTTGTGTAATGTATTTTCACCAGAGACTGTTTTCTGGTGTTTAAATACATGTTTAGCTCCGGTTGTTTAGACCGGGGCGTTTCATTTGAGCTGGTGTAATTCAAGTTGGTTCTGCCACATGTTAAGTCGACACTGTAGATAGAAAAAGAAGATGGTAAAAAGAATTTTGGCCGATCGTCGAGATCGGCCGCTCCATGTATTTCATTATCTTTCAAGTTTTTACAAAAAGGATAAGGCCGGCTGTCAAAGTGGGCCTTTCTATGGTGGCTATGACTAGGTAATGTACTTGACATCAAAAGTTTATACTTCATTTTTTGGGGCCAATTGTGGAAATCGGCCTCCACAAGTACGCTAGAGCAGCTTGTTCCTTGCAACTCTTCTACTCTGTAAGGCCAGTGGATAAGAGCAGCCTCATCCTATTTTTTGTAGCTTCGATACGATCACAGCCTTCCAGACTCATCCCTGAGATCGGCTTTTGGTCTTCCGCATCCCAGATGCTCATAGCAGCATGTGAAATTTCAATCGAATCATCTGCATGAACCATTTCTACCTCATCTCCATCCCACTGGATCAAACACCAATGCATTGTGGAGGGGATGCAACAGTTGGTATGAATCCAATCCCTGCCAAGTAGGACATTGTATGTGCTCTTGCTATTAACGACGAAGAAAGAGGTCGGGACAGTCTTATTTCCAATTGTTAGATCCACACTGAGGACTCCTTGAGCTTCTGAGGTCTGCCCGTTAAAGTCACTTAGCATGACATTAGTTTGGATCAAATCTCCGGTGGATCGCCCCAAGCGACACAAAACTGAGTATGGCATAATATTAACTGCCGCTCTTGTGTCCACCAACATTTTGTTAACGGGCTGGCCGTTGATGTACCCCTTAAGATACAATGCCTTCAAATGCTTGTAACTCTTAGCTTGCGGCTTCTCAAATATCACTGGCCGGGGTCCCAAATCAAGCTGGACAACTGATGATTCTTCATGGATTCGAGCGTGGAATTCTGCAGTGAGCACAAATACCATATGCGTATCAGCCAATATCTTCAAATCGGCTCTTGTAGACTTGGGTCGCCACTCCTTTCTGGGAGGGCGTGATTCCTTTTTCTGCACACGATGGATCTGTTCCGCCAAATCCGGATGCACTTTCCTTAATGACTCGATATATTTAGCTTCGGCTTCTTCCAGGCTACGCAACCGCTGAACTTTGCGCTTCTGAGAACGATTGAGTCCATCAGGGCACCATCACGGTCGATGATACTTGTCTCCTTCTTCATCAAAGTCCATCTTCCTTTGTGGCGATCGAACTTTCCTTTGTTGAGTTGGAACACGCCCCAAACGCTGGAAAATTGAGACCCCCTCTGCATCTGGTTTCCTAGGTCCACATTCTGGGCAGTCTCCAGTAGTAGGTAATCGACTCATACCAAAATCCCAACAATACCTGAAAAACAGGCAATGCCAGTGATCACGCACATCTTCATGCTTCTTCAAACGTTTCCCAGTGCGACGCTCGTACTCTTCTTCCTCCGATTCTCGCCGGAGATGCTGCTGGTACTGATACTTGTATTTCCTGAGAAGATCAGAAGAGGTTGGCCGCTGATTCCTGACATGCCTCACTTGTTCTTCTGTGACATGACCCTTTTCTTCTTTTTGGGGCCGATCGCTAGGATCAGCCTCTTTATTCTTGGTTTGGCGGCATGACATTAACCCCGCCATGTTGATGCCGAGCGCAAAATCCAACTGCCGTCTTGCAGACCGGTCATAACCTTCCACCATGTTTACACAGGGAAGGGCTGGGTATCGACCTTCATGGCGGTTTGGCCCAGGATCAATCAGCCTTGCTCGATAGCCAATTGAATTTGCCGACGAAGCTCCTTGCAGTCACTTGTGCTGTGGGTGAAAGAGTCGTGCCACTTGCAATATGATCTTCCCTTCAGCTCCTGCGCCGTAGGAGGTTTATATCCTTCCGAAAACTTCAACTGTTTCTCTGTGACGCCCTGAAAATTTCAAATTTAAACTACGCGTTAAGGTGTCCTGACCGAAAATTTATTCGTCGTAAAACCCTGACTCCCTCCGTTTCACCGCCACACTGACGGCCGACGCGAGCCTGACCGCCGTCCCATCCCGCACCGCTCACGCGCGACCGTTTTTCTGCAATCAGCGCCGGCGCGATGCTGTTCTTCCCGCGCAGCGCGCGGACGACGCACGCGCGTGGCCGACCGACCGCGGTCGCCGCCGCGATCGGCGCCGACGCGCCCCTCCCTTTCTCTCTCTCCCCTTTCTCTTTTCTCCTTTTCTCTCTCCCTCCTATTTCTTTTCTTTTTCCCTTTTTCCCTCTCTTTCCTTTCTTTCCTCCTTCCTTTCCTCTTTTCTCTCCTTTCTCCTCCTTCCTTCTTCTCTCCCCTGCTCCCGAACGCCGCTCAGCCCGCGCCGCCCCCTCCTGCTTGGCCCCGAGCCACGGCCCCCTCTCCCCTCACGCACGCGCGCGCCTGCGTCGGCCAGCCGCACCGCGTCGCGCACGGCCCACGCACGCATGCCCAGCGCGTGCCTCGCGTGACCGCGCCGCCCGCCGTGCCGTCCGTCGTTCGTCACGCCGCCCGGCCTCTGGCCCCCAGCCACGTCGCCCCGTTCCCCGGCCGCACGCCGCCGTACGCGCACGCACCGCTGAGCTGCACGCGTTCGGCCCACGCGCACGCGCTGCACAGCTCGCCGCCCCGCCGCCGCTGGCGCCCTGCCTCGCCGCTCGCGCCGTCGCCTGTGCCGCGCAGCCCCCGGCCCCTCCCCCACGTGCACGATGCCACCCTCGGCGCTTGCGCCTTGCCGCACGCCGTGTCGCGACCCGAGCACCATTAATGGCCGCCCCGGAGCCGCTCCGCCGGCCACCGGCCGCCCACCCGCTCCTCCACCACGGCCGCCTATAAATAGCTCCCCCTCGCACCTCGGCACCTCCACAAACCCACGCCACCGCCCCCAGCTCCCTTCCCAGACCCCCCTCGCCGCCCCGCCGGCCCGCACTGCTCGCCGTCGCCCGCCCCGTCGGCCGGCCGCCTCGCGCCACCCCCGCCCGGAGTAAGGCCCGGAATGGGACCCCCTCCTCCCCCTCTCCCTTTCCCCTCAATCCCCAGCTGCTATTAGGCCCTAGGCCGCCGGATTGAGCCGGCACCGAGCTCCCCCCTCCCCCTCCTCTGTTCCTGCTGGCGAGGGGAGGAAGAAAGGGGGCAATTTTGCCCTTAGGCCCCCCCTGCCCCTCTATTTGTTTAAGAACCCCTCCACTCTTGCAAAACGAGCCCCCTCTCCTTGCTATTTCCAAACTAGACCCCCGCTATATAAGTTTAGTTCCCAGTAGATCCCTCGCACTTTTTGATGCGTCCCTAATATCTCTAAGATTCGCAAATCGGTCCCTACCCTTTTCGGATAATCACGAATAAGCCCCTAGACCCTTGTTTAGCCCCTGAAACCTCCTTCGCCTCGTCATTTTATGTACGAAACGATCTCCGATTGACCCGAAACTTTACCACGCCCTTTCTAGTATAGTTCTAGCCATGCCATTAAGAAACCACCCAAAAATATTACCCCTACCTCCGTAACTAAATTGTTTCCGATTCGAGCTCCACGATAAAAGCTATTAGTTCTCTCGCTTGATTGTATGCCTGTTTGTTTGCGTCGTAGGACACGGAGTGAACGAAGAAGTTCCCGACTGCGGCCAAGCAACCGAGGACCAGTTTTGCAACCCCGAACCCGAGGGACAGTGCTTCGATCAGGATCTCCCGCAAGGACTTGACGATGGCAAGTTCAATTCCGCCCTTTGATGCATATTTTTGTCCTAGTTTTTATAAACACAACCCAGCGGCCTGTTTTATAAAATTGCATGGTTTTGCTTGCTGGAAACATGGTAGGATAGCCACCCTAGTTTGTGATAACCATACCTTGACCACCTGGTTTTATAAAGAAAGTGTGTGGGTGTGTGGGAAAGGATAAAAACGTGGTTTTGAAAGACGAGTCAGACGGGATGGATGGCATTTCTGTGTGAATTGCCGTTGGTGTGCTCATACCTGTGTGGTTGAGCGTGGAAGGGAGATATCCATCTTGTCACCCCTAAGGACCGAGTTGATGTGTCGTCTCACCTAGCTTCCTGTCGTGCAAACCACTTGACCGTTGTATGGGCAACGGCTTGGCCTAACCCCACTAGTTAGTCTGATAGCCATCAGGAGAGCTGGGAGCAACGGGTGATCAAGGAGACGGGATAAGCTCTGTGTGACTTATGCCCCGGTTAAACCTCGGTGATAGGTCGAATGACCCCTTGATAGATCCCGTGGTGGCTAGTCAGGTCTAGCTAAGGTGGGTAATGGCTTTGATGGGATCTGCACCAGCACTAAGGTGTTCGTGCTGTGGTACCCCACCTGTGGGTAAAGTTGCACACCTCTGCAGAGTTAAAATCTATTCGAATAGCCGTGCCCACGGTATTGGGCAAGTTACGGTGTGGTCACATAACTAGTGTTTCTCTCCGGGAATGGTTGGGCTGGTGTGAGTCGTTTGGAAAGTATCCGGCAGTTGTGCCGTGTGCTACGGCGGACGGGGAGTCCGGTAGCAGTTTAAAACTTGGATCCTGTGTGGATCAACATTACGTGCTTCTTGGTGTTTGAAAACTAGTTTTGAAAATATTTATAAACGAACCTTTGCATATAACCGAGTTTTCCGCAAACAAATCCTAACCGTACCCTTGGATTGTCCTTTGCATTAATTTCTGTTATACCCCCTCCGTGGGTGTGATTGGACTTGCTGAGTACGTTTGTACTCACCCCATTCTTACTTTTACAGTGGATGACCCAGACTACGTCCCCGAAGACAACGAGTAGGGTTTCATCCTGCACCCAGTCTTGCCTGTGGTTAAGGCCACCGTTGGAATTCCACATGGCGCAAGACTCTGATGATCCTCTTTTCGTAGTTAGTATAGTAGTGTGGGTTTTGGTTGTAATCCTTGCGATAGTGGCGCTTCACTGCCCATTACCGCGTAGAGTTGTACGGTGATGTACCATCTGATGTAATAAAAGTGTTATCAGCCCCCTGGGACTGATAAAGCAACACTTTTAAGTCTTCCCTAATGGGGGGGAAGCTTCATTCTCTTTTAACAACAGATCAAAGATCTTTTCAACTTTGCCCACTGGGCGTGCCAGAATGTGTTGTCGGACAAAACCCGCCGGCGAGCAGCGACAGGCAACACGAGAAGACGGGAGGCTCCCGGGACTGCTGGTGGGCCCCGGTCCCTCGGTCAACGGCCCGAGATCCGGCACACGCCCTGGCTTGGAGTCGCTAGGCGTGCCACCTGACCCTGTACCTGATCAGGAAGGTGTTATATGTTAGTTTCCTGCATGCACAGACACATGTAAACATTAGCCCGAGCCGTAATCGGCTCATTGAATGCTTCCCGGTATCGGCTGTAAAGAGCCGATTGTGTTCAATACCGGATCGGATCTATGAATAAGGCAAGTATGTCCGATAACAGTACAAACTTCACTCCATAAACATTAAGCTAATCCAATCTACAAAAGGACAGCAACGCAACAACCTAAATAGAGGCCTAACAACCAACCCGAAAGCCGATTCTCGGAACAATTCCTCTCTAAGCTATTACAAGATACCAATCATACTGCTGGAACTTTCAACTCGTTTGTATGGTCTAATTATGCAGATATTAAACTAAATCTCTGATAATCAAAGACTAACCATAATAGATTGGATCTACTAAATAAGAACAGAGCAAGATACCGCCCTCGTACACAAACTTAGGTACGATAGCAGCTAAACGCTTATAGATAATGAACAGAACATAATTAAAACCTAGAGAAGACTAATCATTATTCTACATGCGTTGAGATAACTAGTGCTACTCGCCATCAACAATGCTTCAGAACGAGAAATACAAACATAAACAAGTAAGGACAACGCTGCCCCGATCACGCAGGACGTGATCAGGGCTGCACGGCACTTACCCGAGAAACCCTAGAACAGGGGAGGCGATGCGTCAGGAGTTGTTGATGGATGGTTGGTTCCCTATTGTTTACCCATGGTACATATTTATAGTCCGTAGACTTTCCTTTCTTAACCAACCCCTAACCAAACACAACACAAATCTTAACTATATCTATCTAAACTATTTAAGCATACCTACCTAGCTAGATACACGGCCTCCCTAGGCCCAAAACATCTGCACAAGGTCCGATTCGCAAGCCCATTATAATTATCCTTCCAATCCATCTTGCTCCACGGCCCACTTCCGGCCTGACTAAATTATGGCGATAACACATATATATGTCATTTACACTATGGATTTCATGATTGCACTTATGGGATGTATTTCATGATTGCATGATGATGTATGAATGCTGTGGTATGCTATGCTTATGGATAACTATTTTTATATTAATTAACTGCTATTTGTAATTTTGGAAAACTAGTATGCAGCAGTTGTTTTTTTAGCAGGTGCTCAGTATTTCGTCAGCCAGGGGGCCGATGAAAAAACTGGAGTGTATACAGTATTTTCGTCGGCTTGGGAAGCCGATGAAACTAACTACGATTATTTTCATCGGTTCTTGAGGCCGACGAAACAAACTATATTTTTTTCGTCGGCTGTGCTGTCCGATGAAAATATGGTGTATATTTTCGTCGGCTGTCTTGGCTGACGAAAAGAAATGTATTTTCGTCGGTTGCCGACAAAAATGCATTCATTTTCGTCGATTTTATTCCATCGACCTATTTTCGTCGCCCAACCAACGAATATATATATTTTTGATGGTTTTCTGGCTATTTTCGACGGTTTCTAGCCGATGAAATTAAGCTATTTTCTTGTAGTGGTATGAAGCCAGTGTATATCTGAATAGGTAACCTACAATGGGGAAGATAATATTTTCTTCTCAACGAATAAATCAGTTCTACATAACCACAAGGTCCAGCATAGAAGTCGCCCCTGGTAAACCATATAGGCTTCAGTTCATTACTAATACCGCATAGCCAAGCCCAAACATATTTCAAACACTACGGTGATTGAGATAACAGCACAACCGAATCAGCATTGAAAAAAGATGTGCCTAATTGTCTTATCCTTGTTACAAATGCAACATTGCTTCTTGCCAACCAATTACGCTTAGCTAACTTATCTATTGTAGATAGAACTACTGGGCTGTTTGGATACTTGCCTTAGGCACCACACTGCGCCTAAGGTGCGGCGGCCGATTTGGCCGCCACATGTGTGGCGCAAAATGTGTGGCGTGGCGTGGCGTCTTAGATAGCCATCCAAACAGCCCCTACATACACTGGCAAAGATATCATAGAATCATTTTGATTTTGGGGCGCTTTTAATTTCCAAAGTCATTTGTTGATATTAGTAACACCATTATGGATCATAGCCAAATAATGAGATTTAACCCAAAACTGTTCATTGAAACCTTAGTTGCGTATTCCTAGGAACCTACATATTGAATACTAGAACCTAAGTCTGACTTGCTGTTAAGCTAATAGGACCGGTAGAAGTCGAGTGATTCCCTGTCACTCGCGAGCTTTATAGGAGTTGCAATGTTTACATTCCTGCAACCACTATAAGGATGACAGACGGGGTTGTGATTATGATTCATGACCTTGGTAAAAACCCCGTTTGTGTTGATGAAAATTTGATAAGGTCGCAGTGTATGGTAGCGGGGGTTAAGCGTTTGAAAGTACTAGCCACATGTCGTGAAATATGGTAAGCGGTAAGCCTAGTAACCAATCGACCCGAGGAGTGGACATACCTCCCACCACTCATAATTTGGTTTTTCACACACACCGACGTGCGGGAGTATGTTCCGCACAGCGGACAGGAGTACGGTCATGTAGTCGCGCTACAGACGTACGTCCTTCACATTGGATGTGCGTATGGTCCTAAAGTCGCTTGTGGTGGCCCTGATCGACGAGTCGGAATGAAAGGCAAACGGTTGCTTCGGAATGATCATTGGATGTTCCAAGCGTGTGAGTTAGGTTTACCCTTGCAAGGTTTTGAAATTCGATTCGGAATCATCCGTTTCTCGCGGAGATTGAGACTGCTTGATCCCTTTGCCACATAGAGTAACAAGAGCAACCTTATGACGGGCAAAGATGATGTTTGTTGAAAAGATTCTACCATGCTTGAATATTTATAATTGCTTACCTAGAATGGATAATCAAGTAGAACTTGAAAGCTAAAAGTTGAAATTAAGGATCTACTCTTTGTTGCTTTTCAGCTGAAAACTATACCCAGAACCATTAAAAGCCTTCATAGTCTAGTTACATGGCTAAGTATACCATGAAACGGGTAAGCCTTGCTGAGTATTAGTATACTCAGCCTTGCAATGTGATTTTTGTTCCAGGTCATCCCCCTGAGGACTCTACTCTGCCTGTGCCATGGCCCTATGCTCTTCCCGATGGTTGGTCCGTGGAGTGGGATCCATTCCCGGCCAACACAGGTCCCTCCGAGTGATATTGAGCTTGGGCTTAGCTCAATATCCGTTCCGCGACGTCTGGTAGCATCGTGTTTTATGTTTTCCGCTGCAGATACTCTACTTTAAACAAGTTTGGTCTTGCTACTACATATGTTGGAATATTAATGTAATATTATGTTTGTAATGTAAAATTTTTGGTGTTTGTATCTCTGGACTCGCCTTCGTGCGAGGTACCTTGTTTTGATCCTGAGTTAGGTGGTTTTATCGGGACTTTACCCGACAGACCACAGGGTTACACCGTTTGAAGTGTGGTTGAGTCCTTACTGCCTTCCGAGAAAGGATTAGCGCAATTGAGCCGGTGTAATTCAGGTTGGTTCTGCCACAGCTGGTATCAGAGCTAACAAGTATACACTGGAGATATGAATTGCCTGAGAAATGCTTTTAGTATAAAATTGGACCAACAAAGTATTTTGCAAAACTACGTTGGTTTCGTTAAGGATTGTGCTTAGTACGTAAAGCCCTAGGGTGATATTTAATAAGGGAATTAGAGGTGGCTATAGTATATATGTATATATAAACTCTGACTTCCAGCATTACTTTTTCTATCAAAACTTAAATTCATGCACAACCAAACTTTACATTCTGTAACGACATCTTCGATGATGAGGTAAGATGGTAAGGATCCTCAGCTAACTGGGGAGTTAGCCTTCCTGTCGGTGATGCGAACGCTGTTTCTCAAGCAGTGGCCTACTTGAGATGCTGCCAATATATCAACTTCGGTTGGTTATATTGGGAGTATATGGTTAGGCGCAGGGTATGGCGATCGCTGTTCATACCCCCACATTTTGCAGTACCCCCGTGAATACGTTGTTTCGATAGCGTATGTTAACGTTGTCTGTACGGTGGTAATTGTACAGATGTTGTTTCTATAGTGAACAGTAATGTTTGGGGACGCTTTCATGACATGCTGGTATGAAAGGTTCAGTATATATATACTGTGTTTTTTGCAAGTACGCTAACCACGAATCGATAGGTTCTGAATGGTTAGGATTTGTCGACTAGATACTATAGGGAGAGACGTATCTATATTATGCCACCGTAACTAACCGCGTAAGTCCAAAGATATTTGGCAGTTATTTTGGTTGGTGAGGACGTTAGTGCGTGCATGCATCTTTGAATGAATTGTAAATTAAAACTCGTGTTTATATGGTAATGGGGATACTTAGAGTGTGGTTATCCGCAAGTGCAGCTTAGAAATGATCACACAGCTATAGGGTTTAGTATCTCAGTATCTTGGTTTCATCCGCCAAATCTATCGTAACTATCTGATCTCTAGTTCTTGCTGTGACTAGAATCCAATATCTTGTTCCATTTACCTTGTGAGTTCTTAGTTGGATGTATATCTTGGTGCATTCCAGCATTTCCTGAGCTTAACTCACATTTTTTCCGCAGCCTTCTTAAAACCCTAAGGAATTTATATCTAATCTAACATTTGAATCCTTTTGATTCAGATGGCAGATGTTCAGAGGATCTATTGGGATGCTGAGGGATATGCTCACACCCCTTGCCTACATTGGGAAGGGTTTCCGAAAATCTTGTGGGATACACTTCGTATATTTCACTATAGATACCCACCCCAATATCAGGGTCATGAGTTTACTGAGGTTGGAGTCCCTCGATGTCGTGCTACTATTACTATTCCCCAACATCCTATCCTTCAGTGGCAATCTATTGAGACAGAAGTTGTCGGATGTTGTCTCGTGGATGCTTTTGAAGCAGCAGCCCTCAAGGCTATCACTACCTTTTGTGAACAGCATCCGGAGGAAGTAGCAGCATATCCCATTGGATTGTTTCCTGCAGTTTTTGCACATGATGCTGAGTGGAACTACAGAACAAATCACTTTGGACATTTAGTTGGAAGTCTCGCCGGAGAAACTCTCAGGACGATGATTAGGTATATGAATGCTCAGTATTGTTTCCAGTCACTTAAGCAACAATGTATGGACGATATGGTGAATCTGGCCCAGGATTTTCATAGGAGTCTTACTCTAAAAGATGGCCAGATTCATTCGCTTGGTCAAGGAATTGCCGGGAGTGATACTACCATTGGACATTTGGAGGTGCAGATCTTGGAGGGTGGTGCTCAAATTCTCCAGCGCAACACCGTAATTGACTTCTTGCAGGAACAAGTCCACGACTTGAACCAAGAGTTAGGTGATACCCTTGGACATATTGAGATGCTCCAAGAATAGCAAATGCCTCCTCTTATGCCGAATGAGCTAGAAGAAGAAGAGGAAGATTCAGAAGAAGAACCTGAGGAAATTGAAGGTGTATCTGAGATAGATTCGGAACATGGAGATCCAGAACCTAATCCTCAGCCCCATCATTCTTCTTCTGGCAGCCATTCTTCATTCGGCAGCCAATCTTCTGTGGGCAACCTCGACGACTTCTAATTCATCTTTGTCGTCGATATCCTGGATGTGTTTAGTGTACCATGGTGTGACATAGGGAGTGTGTAATCTAGCTTGACCTAAGGGCCACTTGTTGCAGTATACGTGGCAAGAGTAGGTATGGTTGAATGGTAATGAGTAAATTACCAAGCTATAATATACAGACCACCAGTTATGATCTATAAACTCAAGTTTCTGTTCAGTCATCTATCGATCTGTCAATCTGTTGCATCATCTTTATATAATCTTTTCTTTGTGCGGTATATTCTGAGAATGGAAGCAAGGATAATCTGATGTGATGGACATCTTCCATGTTTTTCAGATGGTTGGCTCTACGCGTGGAACTCCTGAAGGTTTCAGGCCAAACTAGGCTAGCGGTTCCCAACAACCGCCACCACCACCCCCAAATCTAGCAGAGGTTATGGCACGACAAACCGAGCTTCTCAATCTGCTAGTGCAGGCACAACAAAACCAGCACCGCCAGCAATCACGAGGAGGTCGTGATGACCTCAACCCCCAAGTGGCAAGCTATCAGGATTTCCTTAGTACTCAGGCCCCATTTTTCAGTAAGGCTGAAGAACCTTTGGATGCCGACGCCTAGATTCACACCATTGAATCGAAGTTCGCCCTTCTTACTATACCATGTGTGGACTCGAGTAAAGCTCACTTTGCCGCCTAGCAACTTCGTGGTGCCGCCCGTATTTGGTGGGATAACTATTGTGCCGTGCAACCTGATGGCCATGTTATCTCCTGGGAGGAATTTTGGACTACCTTTAGGGCACACCATATTCCTGAAGGACTGATGGAGTGGAAGTTAAATGAATTCCTGGCACTCACCCAAGGCACCCATACGGTACTGCAGTATGCACAGACTTTCAATCATCTGTGCCAATATGCAGGTTATCATGCAGACAATGATGCCAAGAAACAGGATCATTTCTGTCGTGGCCTCAGTACCAAGCTCAAGGAACGTCTGAATCTTATCAAGGCTAATACTTTCAGCGAGCTGGTTAATATGGCCCTAACCCAGGAAGATTGCATCACGGCACATCGTGCCGAGAAGAAATGAAAGACCCCCACTGGACCCTTGAGTGTTCAGTCACCGAGGTATCATGTTGTTCCCAACACACAGTTCAAAGCACCGCAACGGAATGCCCCACCTGGCAGATTCGTTTTCCGCCCGCCTCAATAGAAAGGAGGATATAGACCTCCAATGCCTCTGCAACAGCCGCAACAGTTTGGCACAAGGCCAAATGTTCAACAATTTCAGCAGAGAAGCAACACTTATCATTGTTTCAACTGCGGGAGTGCGGATCACTTCATCACAGACTGTCCTCGGCCCAAGAAGCCTCTTCAAGGGCAGAGTTCTAATCGGAACAATCAGGGCAAGGGCAAGAAGCGAGTAATGCAAGTCCGGCAAGGGCGAGTCAACTTCACCACCCTTGCAGAACTTCCAGAAGGAGCCCCCATAATGACGGGTACATTTTCTATCGATTATAAACCCGTTATTATCTTATTTGATTCCGGTGCAACTCATAGCTTCATTAATGACAAATGTGTTGCCCGAGTGGGACTTGACTCTTGTCAAGCCAAGGGGTCGTACATGATCTCAACCCCTGGGGGAAAGATTGGTTCAAATCAACTGATTAGATATGTGCCAATACAGTTGGGTATTAAGGTAATGAAAACTGATTTGGTTTTGCTCCCTTTAGAGGGCATGGATATCATACTTGGGATGGATTGGATGACAAAACATAAAGTGTTGTTAGATATTTCTTCCCGAGTTATTGAGATTAACTCACCACAGAACGGAGCCACTACCCTCTATCTACCCCAACAAGAGTATTTCTACTCTTGTGTTTATGCGACCACAGACATCAAATTAGAAGACATTCCTAAAGTTTGTGAGTATCCCGATGTCTTTCCAGACGATCTGCCTGGAATGCCACCAGATTGGGATATTGAATTCATTATTGAACTCCAACCTGGCATAGCTCCTATCTCCAAGAGGCCATATCGTCGTGGTTTTCATTGACGATATTTTGATATACTCTAAGACTAAAGAAGACCATGTCGATCATTTACGTGTCGTTCTTCAACGACTACGTGATCATCGCCTTTATGCCAAATTCTCTAAATGTGAATTCTGGCTTTGATAGTGTGAAATTTTTGGGACATACTATCTCCAATGAAGGCATATCGGTTGATCCAACCAAAGTTCAGGAAGTTATGGATTGGAAACCTCCAACTTCGGTCCATCAAATTCGTAGTTTCCTTGGATTGGTAGGATATTATCACCGATTCATCCCAGACTTCTCCAAAATAGCCAAACCCATGACTGAGCTACTCAAGAAAGAGGTTAAATTCCATTGGAATGATAAGTGTGAGGAAGCATTTCACACATTGAGAAAACTTCTAACCACTGCTCCAGTATTAGCTCAGCCAGATAGTACCAAGCCATTTGATATCTATTGTGATGCTTCCGGAACCGGACTTGGTTGTGTGCTTATGCAAAACAACTGGGTTATCGCTTATACTTCCCGAGCACTTCGGAATCATGAATAAAATTATCCAACTCATGATCTTGAGTTAGCAGCTGTTATTCACGCTCTCAAGATTTGGAGACATCATCTTATGGGCGCCAAGTGTAACATTTACACTGACCATAAGAGCCTCAAATACATCTTTACTCAAGCTGACCTAAATATGAGGCAAAGGCGTTGGTTAGAACTGATCAAAGACTATGATCTTGAGGTACATTATCACCCCGGCAAGGCCAATGTGGTTGCGGATGCACTAAGCCGCAAGGCACATTGTCATTGCTTATCCGTAGAACTCTTCAGTAAAACTCTCTGTTATCAAATGAGAAATCTCAATCTGGAGATTATTCCTCAAGGTAGCCTGAATCTCATATCTATTGAATCTACCCTTCGAGATAATATTATCATGTCGCAATTGCATGATGAAGGTATCAAAATTATCAAACAGAAACTATCTCAGGGAGAGGCCAAGTGTAGGTGTTTCCACACGGATCATCAAGGAGTTCTATGGTTCAACAATCGTATTGTTGTACCTAAGGATCATCAACTTCGTAAACAAATCCTTGATGAAGCACATCTATCCAAGTTTTCTATTCATCCTGGTAGTACTAAAATGTATCAAGACCTTAGGCAAAATTTTTTGGAGACTAGAATGAAAAGAGAAATTGCTAAGTACGTGTCTGAATGTGATACCTGTCAGAAAGTCAAAGCCAGTCATCTGAAGGTATCGGGTACACTCCAACCACTACCCATTCCATCGTGAAATGGGAAGACATCAGTATGGATTTCATTGTTGGTCTTGCCAACACATCTCAGAAATATGACTCCATCTAGGTAATCATTGATTGACTTACCAAAACTGCCCACTTTCTTCTTGTGCATACAACTTATACTGCTAAGAAGTATGCCGAAATTTATCTTGATCAGATTATTCGTTTGCATGGTGTCTCTAAGACAATTATTTCTGATCGAGGGGCACAATTCATTGCACGCTTCTGGGAGCAATTGCAGTCTTCTCTCGAAACCAAACTTATTCAAAGCTCTGCATACCATCCACAAACTGATGGACAGACTGAGCGAGTTAATCAGATCCTTGAAGACATGCTCCGAGCTTGTATCATTCACTATGGTACGAACTAGGATAAATGTCTAGTCTTGGCTGAATTTTCTTATAACAACAGTTATCAGTCCAGTCTTCAAATGGCCCCCTTTGAGGCGTTGTACGATTGAAGATGTCGAACTCCTTTGAGTTGGTCTGAAACCGGTGAACGCCAAATCTTCGGACCAGACTTAGTTACCGAAGCCGAAGATAAGGTCAAGCTTATCCAAGCCAATCTTAAGGCCGCCCAGTCTAGACAGAAAAGTTATGCAGACCAAAGGAGAAAACCATTACAATTCCAAGTGGGAGATTATGTCTATCTTCGTGTATCTCCTACTAAGGGTGTTCAACATTTCAGCCTAAAGGGAAAATTAGCACCCCGATATGTTGGACCTTTTGAAATCACCGAAGCCTGTGGCCCAGTGGCTTACAGAAGTCATCTTCCTTCTCAGTTGGCCGCCATTCATGATGTCTTTCATATATCTCAACTCAAGAAATGCATCAAAGTGCCTATTGAGATCATTGAACAACAAGCCATCGAGATCGAGCCTGATCTATCTTATGCCGAACGGCCCATTCAAATTTTAGATACCGAGTGAAGAACCACTAGAAGAAGAAAGATTAGGATGTATAAGATCTTGTGGGACCACCATACTGCAGAAGAAGCCACCTGGAAAACTGAAGATTATCTTCGAAAAAACTTCCCCAATTTTCTTAAAGCTCCTTAGGTATCCATCTTCCAAGTTATGTCATTCGTGTAATCTCAGGACGAGATTCCTTTTAGGGGGGAAGGTTGTGACACCCTAGGTGTTAAAATTAAAACATACTAGAAAAGAATGTGTAATGTATGTATTTGAATTGTGTAAAATTGAATGAATGTGTGGAAATAAGGACTTAGCTGTAATTTTTCAAAAATATGGATCCTTTTATGCAAAATATTTGAATTACAAAGGTAACTCCTAAAATTCACTAGGGGTCAAAGTGTAAAAATGATAGTCATCATTGCAGTACATGCAACTTGCAAGTAAGTCCAAAAATACATGAAATTTACCTAACTAAGGAAAAAAACTTTGAAAAGTTTGATTTGAGTCCAAAGTTTTTAAATAAAAATCTATCCTCTGAGCTTTTGAATTTGAACCCTAAATAAAAGTTATAGAGTTTGAAAAGTTCTACAACTTCTATTTTAACCATTTTCTCATTTGAGCTTTGGAACAGAGAGAAAAATTGGTTTTACATTGAGGTCCTTGGAGTTTTAAAGTTCACAACTTAGCCCCTGGCCCCCTTCTTCTTCCTCCTCTACTTCCCCTCTGCCGCGCCGCAGCGCCGCCGCAGGTCGCCGTGCTGCACCGCTTGAGGCCATCTCCTGCTTCTGGCCACCCCCACGCGTTGCCCCCGAGCCTGCCCACCGCCTCACCTCCCTCCTGCTGGCCTTCCCTGAGCGCGCCACGCCGCCACCCGAGCCGCCAGCAGCTGCTTGCCATCGCCGCCGTAGCTCACCGTCGCTGCAGCTCTGCCGGCACCATTTTCTACTCTAGTAGCTCCCACACGTCACCTCCAGGCCGGCCGTCGCTCTAGCTCCTCCCTTCTGGCCTTCTCCCGCGCCCCACGTCACCCACCTCTGCCCGAGCTCTGCCCGGCCGCCACCTTGCTGCCGTCGTGGCTAGCGCTCGTGCGTGCCTCCTTTACCCTTCTTACTGGTCTAAGACATTCAGTATCTCCCTCTCCCTCCATTTCACTCTCTCTTGCACTTGCATTCCACACCGAGCTTTGAAACCACCATCGCCGCTCGAGTTCTTTCCGGCGACCTCTCTGTCCACCGTGGGCAGACCACCACAGCTCCTCCCGATCCACGACAGGCCCTCTTCTAGCTTCGCCATGATCCCATGAACTTACTTCCCTCCACTTGACTACTTTTGAGCTTCAATTTCGCCTTCCCGACGCTCACCGGTGATCTTCTCCTCCGCCATCGTCACGGTCGCCGTCGGTCACCTCCTTCCCGTAGCTGTTAGCCTCAATTGAATGCTGCAGTACATCACTCATGGCTCACTGATGCTCGTGCACAGGACCTTTGCCGCCATTGATCACCGGAGCACCGCCGTCGTTGTCAACCTCTTCGCTGCCACCTCGGTTTGCCGTGGAGATCTACCTTCCCGACCACCCCAAGCCTCGCCAAGGTGCTTAGTCGAACCGCCTTGCTTCTCTTGAGCTCCTGCCCAACCTCCGGTCCACTGCCGGTGCACCGCCATGCCGGAACACCATCGCCGTGGTTGAGCTCCATCACCGCCACCTCGGTTCACCTCCGTTCCACCCCCTCCGCTCAACCCCGACCATCACATCACCCCCAGCTAGGCCCGCGCTCACCCCCTGATCCTTCCTGGCCGGTTCCCCCTCGCTGCCGGCAACCACCGTCGCAGAAATTTGGCCGGCGAGTTTCGGCTTTTCTGTCCTGATGAGCCAAGGACCCAATTGCTTTGATTTTAATCTTTCTGAGGGTCTGACTGCAAGATTTCAGTCCCTCCCCTCAATTCAAAAATTAGTGATCTTTAGAAATTTGTAGAAATTCATAGGAAACTTGGAAAAATATTAAACCAGTTTTGTTTGAACCCTTGAAGTAAATTCTACAACTTTTGCTACTAGAGCTTAATGTGAAACCAAATGCTTTTTAAGTTATTTTAAAGTTTATCAAAAGGGTATCTTATGTGTAACTTTTGCATAGTAGCTCTATTGCTTGTGATTTTTGGTGTGTAGCCTGTTTAGGGTATGAGTGAACTTGTGTGTAAATTTCACTTATAGTACTGAACCCTAGCTTGAACTAATTTAAACTTATACAAATCAAGCTTGAAATTGTTTAAATTTATACAAGCATATTATTAAGGTTTTCATGCTTAGATCTTTTTACCATGAGATATTCTGTAATTGAGTAGTTCATAGTAAATCTTTCAAGAATTTATAGCACTGTTTTATCTAAGATTTAAATTTAAACTTAATTCAATTGCTTTAGTTTCTACTGTCAGAAAATTATGAAAAATTTATGGTAAACTTATCTACTAGAAGAAAGCGTATCCACAAAAATTCAAAGCCATAGCCTTTGTGGATTTCAAAATAAAAATCAAACTTGTTAACCTAATCCAATTAATTCAATTAATTATGATAATTAAATTAAGATACCAATAGCAGGGTTGAATTCAAATTTCTTGTATTATGAAGTTGTGTTTATCCATTGTTAGATTGCAACTTTATCATGAAGTAACATTCTTAACTCAAGATCCACCTAATTCAAATCATTGCATATCATGTAGAGTCAACGACACTCGACGACGGGGACTACGAACTAGTCCCGGAACACGAGCAAGGGTTTTCTGAAGACAAAGTGAACATCGCCGAGGAATTAACTGAAGCCCCGAACCAAGGTTCGGAAGTTTTTGACATCTCTGACCCCAACCCCACCCACGAAGGCAAGCCCCGGACATAAACCGCTATTTTTATTACACTGCAATTTATATATCTATGTACATCTACTTGTGCATTTAAGTTTCTAGGACTTGTATTGAAATCTTAGTTGCATATTCCTAGGAACCTATATATTGAATACTAGAACCTAAGTCCGACTAGCTGCTAAGCTAATAGGACCGGTAGAAGTTGAGTGATTCCCTGTCACTCGCGAGCTTTATAGGAGTTGCAATGTTTACATTCCTGCAACCACTATAAGGATGACGGATGGGGTTGTGATTATGATTCATGATCTTGGTAAAAACCATGTCTGTGTTGATGAAAATTTGATAAGGTCGCAGTGTGTGGTAGTGGTGGTTAAGCGTTTGAAAGTACTAGCCACATGCCGTGAAATATGGTAAGCGGTAAGCCTAGTAACCAATCGGCCCGAGGAGTGGACATACCTCCCACCACTCATATTTTGGTTTTTCACACGCACCGACGTGCGGGAGTATGTTCCGCACAGCGGACAGGAGTACGGTCATGTAGTCGTGCTACAGACGTACGTCCTACACATTGGATGTGTGTATGGTCCTACAGTCGCTTGTGGTGGCCCTGATCCACGAGTCAGAATGAAAGGCAAACGGTTGCTTCGGAACGATCATTGGATGTTCCAAGCGTGTGAGTTAGGTTTACCCTTGCAAGGTTTTGAAATGAATCATCTGTTTCTCGCGGAGATTGAGACTGCTTGATCCCTTTGCCACATAGAGTAACAAGAGCAACCTTATGATGGGCAAAGATGATGTTTGTTGAAAAGATTCTACCATGCTTGAATATTTATAGTTGCTTACCTAGAATGGATAATCAACTAGAACCTGAAAGCTAAAAGTTGAAATTAAGGATCTACTCTTTGTTGCTTTTCAGCTGAAAACTATACCCAGAACCACTAAAAGACTTCATAGTCTAGTTACATGGCTAAGTATACCATAAAACGGGTAAGCCTTGCTGAGTATAAGTATACTCTGCCTTGCAATGTGACTTTTGTTCCAGGTCATCCCCCTGAGGACTTTACTCTGCCTGTGCCATGGCCCTATGCTCTTCCCGATGGTTGATCCGTGGAGTGGGATCCATCCCCAGCCAACACAGGTCCCTCCGAGTGATATTGAGCTTGGGCTTAGCTCAATATCCGTTCGGCGACGTCTGGTAGCATCGTGTTTTATGTTTTCCACTGCAGATACTCTACTTTAAACAAGTTTTGTATAAATTCATACCAGTTAGGTCTTGCTACTACATATGTTGGAATACTAATGTAATATTATGTTTGTAATGTAAAATTTTTGGTGTTTGTATCTCTAGACTCACCTTCGTGCGAGGTACCTTGTTTTGATCCTGAGTTAGGTGGTTTTATCGGGACTTTACCCGACAGACCACGGGGTTACACCGTTTGAAGTGTGGTTTAGTCCTTACTATCTTCTGAGAAAGGATTAGCGCACTTGAGCCGGTGTAATTCAGGTTGGTTCTGCCACATGTTAAGTCGACACTGTAGATAGAAAAAGAAGATGGTAAAAAGAATTTTGGCCTATCGTCGAGATCGGCCGCTCCATGTATTTCATTATCTTTCAGGTTTTTACAAAAAGGATAAGGCCAGCTGTCAAAGTGGGCCTTTCTATGGTGGCTATGACTATGTAAAGTACTTGACATCAAAAGTTTATACTTCATTTTTTGGGGCCGATTGTGGAAATCGGCCTCCACAAGTATGCTAGAGCTGCTTGTCCCTTGCAACTCTTCTACTCTGTAAGGCCAGTGCATAAGAGCAGCCTCACCCTGTTTTTTGTAGCTTCGATACGATCACAGCCTTCCAGACTCATCCCTGAGATCGGCTCTTGGTCTTCCGCATCCCAGATACTCATAGTAGCATGTGAAATTTCAATCGAATCATCTGCATGAACCATTTCTACCTCATCTCCGTCCCACTGGATCAAACACCAATGCATTATGGAGGGGATGCAACAGTTGGTATGAATCCAATCCCTGTCAAGTAGGACATTGTATGTGCTCTTGCTATTAACGACGAAGAAAGAGGTCGGGACAGTCTTATTTCCAATTGTTAGATCACACTGAGGACTCCTTGAGCTTCTGAGGTCTGCCCGTTAAAGTCACTTAGCATGACATTAGTTTGGATCAAATCTCCGGTGGATCGCCCCAAGCGACGCAAAACTGAGTATGGCATAATATTAACTGCCGCTCCTGTGTCCACCAACATTTTACTAACGGGCTGGCCGTTGATGTACCCCTTAAGATACAATACCTTCAAATGCTTGTGACTCTTAGCTTGAGGCTTCTCAAATATCACTAGCCAGGGTCCCAAATCAAGCTGGACAACTGATGATTCTTCATGGATTCGAGCGTGGAATTCTGCAGGGAGCACAAATACCATATGCGTATCAGCCGATATCTTCAAATCGGCTCTTGTAGACTTGGGTCGCTACTCCTTTCTGGGAGGGCGTGATTCCTTTTTCTGCACACGATGGATCTGTTCCGCCAGATCCAGACACACTTTCCTTAATGACTCGATATATTTAGCTTCGGCTTCTTCCAGGCTACGCAACCGCTGAACTCTGTGCTTCTGAGAACGATTGAGTCCATCAGGGCACCATCGCGGTCAATGATACTTGTCTCCTTCTTCATCAAAGTCCATCTTCCTTTGTGGTGATTGAACTTGCCTTTGTTGAGTTGGAACACGCCCCAAACGCTGGAAAACTGAGACCCCCTCTACATCTGGTTTCCTAGGTCCACATTCTGGGCAGTCTCTAGTAGTAGGTAATCGACTCATACCAAAATCCCAACAATACTTGAAAAACGGGCAATGCCAGTGATCACGCACATCTTCATGCTTCTTCAAACGTTTCTCAGTGCGATGCTCGTACTCTTCTTCCTCCGATTCTCGCCGGAGATGCTGCTGGTATTGATACTTGTATTTCCTGAGAAGTTTAGAAGAGTTGGCCGCTGATTCCTGACATGACTCACTTGTTCTTCTGTGACATGACCCTTTTCTTCTTTTTGGGGCCGATCGCTAGGATCAGCCTCTTTATTCTTGGTTTGGCGGCATGACATTAACCCTGCCATGTTGATGCCGAGCGCAAAATCCAACTGCCGTCTTGCAGACCGGTTATAACCTTCCACCATGTTTACACCAGGGAAGGGCTGGGTATCGACCTTCATGGCGGTTTGGCCCAGGATCAATCGGCCTTGCTCGATAGCCAATTGAATTTGCCGACGAAGCTCCTTGCAGTCACTTGTGCTGTGGGTGAAAGAGTCGTGCCACTTGCAATATGATCTTCCCTTCAGCTCCTGCGCCGTAGGAGGTTTATATCCTTCCAGAAACTTCAACTGTTTTTCTTTTAACAACAGATCAAAGATCTATTCAACTTTGCCCACTGGGCGTGCCAGAATGTGTTGTCGGTCAAAACCCGCCGGCGAGCAGCGACAGGCAACACGAGGAGACAGGAGGCTCCCGGGACTGCTAGTGGGCCCCGGTCCCTCGATCAACGGCCCGAGATCCGGCACACGCCCTGGCTTGGAGTCGCTAGGCGTGCCACATGACCCTGTATCTGATCAGGAAGGTGTTATATGTTAGTTTTCTGCATGCACAGACACATGTAAATGTTAGCCCGAGCCGTAATCGGCTCATTGGATGCTTCCCGGTATCGGCTGTAAAGAGTCGATTATGTTCAATACCGGATCGGATCTATGAATAAGGCAAATATGTCCGATAACAGTATAAACTTCACTCCATAAATATTAAGGTAATCCAATCTATGACAGTTAAAGCTCTCACTGCGTAATCGGAACATCCTACACGTAATTGAGCCTAACAGATACAAAAGGACAGCAACGCAACAACCTAAATAGAGGCCTAACAACCAACCCGAAAGCCGATTCTCGGAACAATCCCTCTCTAAGCTATTACAAGATACCAATCATACTGCTGGAACTTTCAACTCGTTTGTAGGGTCTAATTATGCCGATATTAAACTAAATCTCTGATGATTAAAGACTAACCATAATAGATTAGATCTACTAAATAAGAACAGAGCAATATACCGCCCTCGTACCCAAACTTAGGTATGATAGCAGCTAAATGCTTATAGATAATGAACAGAACATAATTAAAACCTAGAGAAGACTAATCATTATTCTACACGCGTTGAGATAACTAGTGCTACTCGCCATCAACAATGCTTCAGAATGAGAAATACAAACATAAACAAGTAAGGACAACGCTGCCCCGATCACGCAGGACGTGATCAGGGCTGCACGGCACTTACCCGAGAAACCCTAGAACAGGGGAGGCGATGCGTCAGGAGTTGTTGATGAATGATTGATTCCCTATTGTTTACCCATGGTACATATTTATAGTCCGTAGACTTTCCTTTCTTAACCAACCCTAACCAAACACAACACAAATCTTAACTATCTCTATCTAAACTATTTAAGCATACCTACCTAGCTAGATACACGGCCTCCCTGGGCCCAAAACATCTGCACAAGGTCCGATTCACAAGCCCATTATAATTATCCTTCCAATCCATCTTGCTCCACGGCCCACTTCCGGCCTGACTAAATTATGGCGATAATACATATATCTGTCATTTACACTATCGATTTCATGATTGCACTTATGGGATGTATTTCATGATTGCATGATGATGTATGAATGTTGTGGTATGCTGTGCTTATGGATAACTATTTTTATGTTAATTAACTGCTATTTGTAATTTTGGAAAACTAGTATGCAGCAGTTGTTTTTTTTAGCAAGTGCTCAGTATTTCATCGGCCAGGGGGCCGACGAAAAAACTGGAGTGTATACAGTATTTTTGTCGGCTAGGGAAGCCGACAAAACTAACTACGATTATTTTCGTCGGTCTTTGAGGCCGACGAAACTAACTATATTTTTTTCGTCGGCTGTGCTGTCCGACGAAAATATGGTGTATATTTTCGTCGGCTGTCTTGGCTGACGAAAAGAAATATATTTTCGTCGGTTGCCGACAAAAATGCATTCATTTTCGTCGATTTTATTCCGTCGGCCTATTTTCGTCGCCCAACCAACGAATATATATATTTTTGACGGTTTTCTGGCTATTTTCGACGGTTTCTAGCCGACGAAATTAAGCTATTTTCTTGTAGTGGTATGAAGCCAGTGTATATCTGAATAGGTAACCTACAATGGGGAAGATAATATTTTCTTCTCAACGAATAAATCAGTTCTACATAACCACAAGGTCCAGCATAGAAGTCGCCCCTGGTAAACCGTATAGGCTTCAGTTCATTACTAATACCGCATAGCCAAGCCCAAACATATTTCAAACACTACGGTGATTGAGATAACAGCACAACCGAATCAGCATTGAAAAAAGATGTGCCTAATTGTCTTATCCTTGTTACAAATGCAACATTGCTTCCTGCCAACCAATTACGCTTAGCTAACTTATCTATTGTAGATAGAACTACGCTGACAAAGGTATCATAGAATCATTTTGATTTTAGGGCGCTTTTAATTTCCAAAGTCATTTGTTGATATTAGTAACATCATTATGGATCATAGCCAAATAATGAGATTTAACCCAAAACTGTTCATTGAGTCAAGTTCCAATGAAATTCATTTTCCTCCTTGGCTCAACATAATATTAGTGATACGTTCGAGTAGATTAATTGTTCCATCCAACTGATTTATGTCCAATTAAGTCTCCACACCATGAAAGTTTGGGTGGTGAAGTGCCTAAAACCTCTATTTTCAGTATTTAATTATGGTGGGCGACATTGTAAAGACTTGGATATTGTTCCCATAGGGCTCTACTTTCCAACCATCTATCTTCCTAGAACCAAAATTGAGATCCAACTTTAATTATAAAGATGCCAAATCGAAGAAATTCTCTTTTGAGCTTCATAAGGCTGGCCCAAGAATATTCCAAGTTTGTTACTGATGATGAAGAAAATATACCCTATCCTAGTATTCCTACTCCAGGCAAATCATAGAAATTTGTGATTGACAAAAAATAACGCCTACTACTAGATAATAAATTTATCAAAATTATTTTTGCCATTGAAATAGTTGATGTATCGTCATAGATAATGGTTCACTAGATCCATCCTTGGCCTCTGGACTTCCATGACTATCAATATTATGTTGGTAACAATAAATTACTTTTGACGTTCAATTATTGTTTTGGTAGTGACAATATGACAATAAATCCGTTTCTGCAGCTCTGTTAGGGTCTCGTTGATATGTAACAACTGCTTTATCTCCAAAGACTGGAGCTCGGTGTAAGCAACCCATCTCCTACACCATGCCAAGCTACCTCGGCTAAGTGTCTCTCTTGCCATTAGCTGTCCACTACATACAAATTCAAGAAAGAACGAAGACACCCGATTTAGTGGCATGGAAATAGAGCTACCTCGGGCGCAGGGAATTTAATTTAGTAGCAGATTTCCAGATCTATTAGTTAGTGAGAACAATAGCCAAATCAAAGTAGCAACAATGGCTGTAGTTATTATAGCTGATTAACCCAGGCTATTTTGAAGTGTACCGTGGTGTAGTAATAGGAAAAAAAAATCAGAAAATGCAGCTAGCATTTGCAACCAAAACCTCTTGTGGTGTGCTTCTTTTGCTTATTATCAGGTAGTTAGCAATTAGTTCAGTGCCATTTCAGTTGAGGATGTTGGATGGATGATTTTACAGCCTGTATCAAGTTTTTGCACCAAATTAGTTCATACTTGTTTTTATAAGCAAGCTAGTGAGCATTACCATGGCAGTGATATGTGGCACTTAGCTTGACCCTGCTTGAGTGGTTGTTAACTACCTAAGATAGATCCCTTGTGCCTTGTGAGTATATGTAAGCAGTCTTCTCATGTGTGCGAATGTGCAGAGCAGCAGCTCCTAGTTGCCGTCTTATTGGGCTAGAAGTACCAGACATTTAGACCCATGCTTATATTCCTGCACTCACGATTTAGGATGCTGTAAGCTGTTGCATTTTTGGAGGGGGTCCTGTAGTGATGGCCAAGCTAGTAACTTTTCTAGATTACACATTGTTCTCTTATTATGTGCTAGCTGAGCTGTTAGTATTGTCGCTTAATTACATGCTACGATGCATTGGGAAGGCTCTAGTGCAGGCAAGCGTGCTATTACTGTTCCTTTCTTCAGAAGCACCGTTCACTTGCATACTCACACACAAGCGCGTCCTATTAGGGCTAAAATTAAAGGTCCTTTTTTTAGATGTTGATGGCTGAAAATGTCCTAAAACCGATCGTAGAGAGGTGCAGTATCTACCTTCCACTAGGAATGCTGCAACTCTGCACCATGTTTGACTTAAAAAAAAAACTCTGCACCATGTTTACCATCCACTGCTCTATCACTGTTTCCTACTTTGTTTCGCAGGGGGGGGGGGGGTGGGATGGGATTTAGATCCATGCTGGGGGCGGGGGATTTAGATCCATGCTATCTCAGCTTGTAAGATTGTTGCCTGTCCTAGTCTAAATCAGGAAAGATATTTCCTATTTTGTTTGGGAGGAAATTTAGACCCATGCTATCTCATCTTGTAAGTAGTAGTTAATAATACATGACCTAGATACAGTATTAGGGGTCGACCAACTTTACTGAATTGCGGGTAGCAGCAAATAATGGGAGGGAGTCATATATAATACATCCTTATGTGAATAATTCTTCAGCACAAGTGCAACAATACTAGATTTTATGTATATGGCAATGGTTGACGAAACGTGGCGATAGGGCCAATATAGTTGCAATAGGCACAAGTTGCCACAACAAAAATTTAGTTGCGAGCCGTTGCAATTAGCTTTGAGGCAATAGGTGCATTGCAACATTATTTGTGTCATGTTGCGATACTTGTAATTGCCACGCAATGAAGTATTGCATTAGCTATAGTTGTTGCAACTTCCGATGTTGTGGCAGCACCATGTATTGCCACACAAGTCGGCCATTGCCATAGTATTAGTTGCAACGGATTGACACTGTCGTAATATATTGTTTGGCCACGGCCAACATAGTGGCAATTTGGGGTATTGCCACGCATATATTAAGTTGTGATTGATCCTATGGCGATACCATTTCGTTGAAATAGACTATATTGTCATGATGCATGTATGGTGGCAACAATTATTATTGCAACGGAAAATAGTTAGAAGCAAAAAATGATACCACAACAACATATTTTTTGAGGTTATTAGCTATTGTAGCATCATTCAATAATGGTGGCAAAAGCATGTATCGATAAAACTAGAGTTGTGGTAATAGTATGCAGCAACGAACTAAACTCGTTGCATTTAGAGTTTTTGCATCAGCCAGATCTCTGTTGCAATGCATATTGCATTTGATATATTTGGATAATATAAATCATATTTGAAAAAAAATTGTAGAAAAACGTGAATTGTATCATCATGAATATGAAATGAATTCATCATCAATTGTGCCGATCAGTAAAAAATAGTATGTAAAGTGCCCAATACATTATCCGAGTTGAAAATAGTTCATAGATAGCTAATGTTGGGTAATCAACACTACGACGACATCTATCTTATGTAGGCTACATCAAACACTGGTTGCCACTGCATGATTCCTTGTGTTGACCATAAAAAGGAATCCAAGTTCGAGTGATCCATTTAAGTTCAAATATCCTGCTGAAAAAAAGAATTTGTATGCATCAGCAACACTCAGTAGCAAGTCATAATTTTTGAAACAAATATGATAGAGACTAAAATAATTCTCAGCAATGACCAACTTACTGATGGTAGATAGAAATCTTATAATAGAATCATAGTATCAATTCACTATAGGTAATGACATAGAATAATATATGATAAAGTAGGTAAATATATAGAACCTTGGACCAGCCCCTCCTTATGCCAACGCATATATTTAGATATGCTCGCTCTCATGTATAACCTTTGTAGATGAAGAGTAACCGGAAAATACCTCAAGATTTTGTGTAGAACACGCTTCTTCAGTGCAGCATCACTACTTGATGCCTCCTTTTCACTTGAATCGGTCGTTTTCCATCTAGACTCACCACATGCTGGACATGTATCCATGTCAATGTATTCCTTCCGAAATAAAACACAATCATTGATGCATGCATGTATCTTTTAATAGTCCAGGCCAAGATCACGGACTACCTTTGCACTTTCTCTAAAGTATCTGGAACACAGTGATCTTCAGGAAGCACAAGCGAGAACAGCTGAAGAATAGCCTCTAATGCACTATTACTAAGATAGTGACCTTAGTAACCTCCTTGCAACCTAGATAAAGTTCCCTCCATGCCTCTGTTAATAATTTAAAGAATGTCTTGACACTTTCATTCGGCTCTTCAGTTTCACTATCCATGATGTCTTCATGTATTGCACCATTGATTAGTGAGGAAACCAGATTCCTCATAGAATCACAGTCACCTGTTGCACCGTCATTGCCAACCACTTCACTGATGCCCTCAAATGAATCTTTTCTTCTCCTTCCCCTTGGATAAAACTTTCAAAAAACCCTATAAAAATCAAATGAGTTCTAACTTCTTTAATTTGTTCGGTAGGACATTGAAGGACATATTGAAGGACATCTCGCACATGGACAGGGTGCCATTTCTTCTTTAGATGTGCAGCAAATGTATTATCTATAAATTTCTTGAATACTTTTTGCCACTCTTCTGTTTGTTGTGATAGGCGCATTCAAGACCTATCATCGCGCGAAGACATGCTCCTCAATCTTTTCAATTAAAATGACACACTAATTAAAGTGATTTGTGGTTTGCATATACGACAATAAAAAGGGCACTCAATTAAATTTACCTGTAATACAAATCTGTGTTTATACATAGAGTTATTTGAATTCTTTGCCAACGGACAAGCAGTTTGAGAAAATGTGTGTTTATAAATTCCTAATTATTAGATGATTTCTACTGATGTTTACTGTATATGTACTGCATCTCAGTTCTGTTGGAAAACAACAACTTTATTTAACAAAACGCATACAAATTTAGGTAAATTAGCAGTAGATTTATTTTACTTCCTAATCTATACTCAAGGCGAACGACTGTCCTTTGCCTTCCTCCTCTTGCTGCCGCGCAAGTTTTTAATTAAAGTAAAACTACAAATGACATAAGAGAAAAAGTTACGTGAACCATCTCCTATACGCAAACATGCAGCAACCAATCATAATATAAGCAGAAGATTTATCTAATCTCACCTACACACGCCGCCCTGCTCTCTGCTGCCGCTGCCGTCCGTGCGTGGCCGCAGGACGGCAGGTAGCCGCCGGGCGCGATGACGAGTCCGATCTTGTTCAAGAGAAGAGGCAGCCTGGCAGGTAGCCGCCGGGAGCGATGACGAGTCCGATCTTGTCCAAGAGAAGAGACAGGTCGATAGGCATCCGCTGTATTATTAAAGCGCGAGACAAGAAAGGCAGGCAGCCAGGGCGCACTTGCCCGCCGGCTGACAGGCTGCACTAGCTGTGGCGCTCACCAACCTGCCTGCCGCTTGCCCGCCAGTCGCCGTCCCTAAACCCTGATCGCCATCGCGCCTCCTTTGAGGAACGGCGAGTTTTTTTTTTGGCAACGTATAGATGAATCTCACGACAAGTGCTGGTCCATCAATTCTTTTCTTCATGGGCCCAGGTGTTGGTTAATTTGGTCCACCTATATTTGAGCCAACGAAATATATTTAGTTGCAATACACTTATCTATTGCCACAAATGGAACTAGCATATACCAACAAATATAATCGGTGGCAAAAGCATCATCTTCATGCAACCACTTAGTTTTTTATTGCAATATAGACAAATATATTGCAACGCACGTGAGGACTTAATGCAAATAAATTCGTAGCAATATTGTTTACTACTTGCAATCACTTAGTTTTTTGTTGCAATATAGACAAATATATTGCAACGCACGTGAGGACTTAATGCAACAAATAAATTCGTAGCAATATCGTTTACTACTCGCAACCACTTTGAATTTTGTGGCAATAACCCTTACTTATTGCAATGAAATTAAAAATTATTGTAACAGAAAACAAATGTGGCAATAATATGAGCTACTCACAACCATATTTCAATTGGTTGCGATAGCATCTATTTTTTGCAATGGAAATACCAAATGGTTGCAATATCACCTATCTAATGCAACATATTTTGTGTTGTTGCCATGTACTCCGTGGCATTAGCCCTAAAATCTAGTAGTGCAAGCTCAGATTCATGAACCCTTTCATTTTCTTTTGCTGACGCTGTATAGTAGTGTTATTAACAAGAATTTGACTGGGATATGGACTTTGAAGTACAATTACTGATCTGATGAGAAACATTAATTGTTGTGCAATTACTAATTGATGAATATTGTGCGCACTATTTGATTTGCTCCCGCAACTGCTAATTGGTGTTTCTCTTCCCTAATATGCAGGACTTCGAGGTGCCTATCGACCCCATCGATGAAAGTGTGCTGGCCAGCATTCGAGAAGACCTCGCCACCTTCTTAGTGTCCCAGGCCATCAACAAGAAAGGGTATGACTTCCATTGTGCTAATTCAGCCTTTTGAAACTAGATGAGTGCACTAAGTAATGAACTTGTGATTTATGTGCCTGTGAAGCTATGTGATCCCAACCTTATGGATGTGATGCTTGAGAAACACCAAGTATTGAACCCGTGACTTTTATGTGATGAAGTCATGTGTTCGACCATGACTACGTTGAACTGTTGCCTGTATGCAGAACTGTGATGGATGTATAGATGTGCAATGCATAATTAGTAAAGAAATCCGAGTCTGCTTCCAAATTAGATGATTAGAAAAACCACGTGTATGCCTGTCGAGATCAGAGACGGAGATTACCCAAATCACATCTGTGATAACAGATAATAGAGACGAACACATCACTAATTAGTGCACTAGGCACCTCCTGAGATCGAATTAGAGATGCGGATTATCAAAACGTGTCACTAATATCTCAATACAGTGACGGCACTAAACAGAAATGTGTCTTTGATGATGGATTTTAGAGACACGGGTAGATAAAATCCCGTCTTTGATGTGAGATATAGTGCGGGGTTTTCTGATTTTCTGTTTTCGCTGATGAGCATTTAGAGTCATCTCTAATTAGGGTGGCGTAGTTTTTATTGAATGTCATCGATCTATGATTTCCTAACTGCCACATGCATTCACATAAAGAAAGGAGTAGATGACCTAATAGCAACTCAAGCTTTACAGCTTTCGATGCCCAGTCCTCTGCTTCAAGTAGTATATCTCTATACAGTGATGGCACAGAAATGCGTCTTTGATTAGGGGTTTTAGCGACGCGGGTAGATAAAATCCCATCTTTGATGTGAGATATAGTGACGGGGTTTTCCGATTTTCTTCCATCTCTGATGAGCATTTGCAGCCGTCTCTAATAAGGGTGTTTTGACATAGTGTGTTGCGATTTGTTTTCAGCGCGAGCTGCAGAGTTTGATCCTTCCGTAGCAATCAGACTTGCTATCTTAGAAACTAGAACGGCTAAGGTTTCTCTCTCTTTTTTCATCTGAATTTATTAGTTTTTATTGAATTTCATCGGTCCTATGATTCCCTGACTGCACTTTTGCATTTTAATCAATGGAATTTAAAGATTAATTATTAACTTAATTTGTACAAAGTTAGCAAAATATATCTGAACCATCAAGCTTGCCACAAAGCAAATGTTTATCTCTCCAATGGCACTAATCATTTTTATTTCTCAAATATCAATCCGTACAAGGCAATACAGTTTTTTAGGAACTTGCTTGGTGAATGATGATCTCAAAATTCTTTATGGCTAGAGGTCTTCAATGAAACGTACAACCTTACTCTGAATTTCTCTCTTTGAACTAGCATTAGGGCAGCTCAAGTGTTGGCCTGGGTTTCGCTATGCAAATCAGTTGTTGGGGGCGCCACCTTCGGGTCCCTGAAGCCCAAAGCCCGACCCTAACGTCAAGCCAGCGCCGTCGAAGAGAGCGGCGAAGACCCCTTCAGATCATACTTCCCGAAGGGGTATTGAGGAAGGGTATCCCAAAGGGTGTCCTTGGAACATTCCCGGAGGTGAGCTTGGACCTTCAGGTTTGCGAAGCTAGATGGCCTGAAGGAGAAGACAAGCCTGAAGAACATGATGAGCTGTAAAGTAGGGGTAGGGAGGAAATTACGTTGTACCATGAAATATTCCATGAATGTAGTCGTTGAGGGATAAAAAGGTGTAATTAGCTGGGTAGGTGAACCGCCCCCTATAAATACCCTTGTAACTGTAACCGATGGGATGGTTGCTCCCTGTGGAATAGAATATTTGTCCTCTACTCCGAAGGGTTGACTTAGTTTGAGTAAGTGTGGGTGAGTTTCTTGAGGCTGTTGTGGTGCTTCTTCGCTCCGAACGGCACCATCCACCAACAGTTTTGGCGCCCACCGTGCTTCGTCCCATCAGAACACATGGCATGGCGCAGAAGAAGAAGGGAACAGGCACGTCAGCGAGGAAGAGTGACAACCAAGCCCTCATCACGGTGTCGAAGCAAAACCAGACTACCACTAAAGAAGGCGAAGTGTACGAAGTGGCGAACGGGCAGTTCGAGGTTCAGCTCCAAGGCCTGGGAGTGCCAGCAGAAGACATTGCAGTGCATCGAAGAATCGAAGCTAGGCTAGAGGAAGTGGCCACAAGAGCACGCGAGGCGGCTCGAGTGGTGCAGCCGTCTACTTTGCAACACAATACAAGGTCAAAGGCAAGCAGCCTGAAGTAACATATGCCGAAGCTGTGAACCAACTCAGATGACTAGAAGAAGAGGAGTTGTGTTGTCAGTTACTGCAGCAGCACTTGCAGGAGAAGAGAAGGATGCTTGACTTTATGAGTGGTCCAAGGGAAGAAGACCCGATAGAAACAGATAGCCGACACTGAAGGCATTCTCAAGACCGGATTCAATCCGAAGTGGCAAGGCCAAGAGAGAGAATAGTTTACCTCGAAGAAGACACTAGCGAAGATTCCGAAGATGAGTACTACCAAAGGGAGCACCATCGAAGGGCCAGGCGTCGAGAGGACCCTTCATCTCCACTATCTCACGACTTGGAGAGGGTACCGTGGCCATCGTGTTTCAATGCCGTGGCCTTACCACAATATGAGGGGGAGACAGACCCAAGAGAGTTCTTGCTCAAGTACGAAGCAGCAGTAGAATCAAATGGAGGCGGTTCTGCCATAAAGGCAAAGGCCTTAATCATGGCGATGAAGGGCCCAGCGCAGCATTGGTATGCCTCTATCCCAAGAGGACACATTCACTCGTGGAGCCAGTTAAGGTCAAAGCTGTTGACCAGTTTTCGAGGGCTAAAGGAAGAAGAGTTGACTTCGTGTGATTTCCACAATTGCAAGCAAGCCGAGGGAGAGACTCTGCAAGAGTACATGCAGCACATAATCAAGATGCGAGCAAGGGCTCCGAATGTAGCGGATTTGATGGTCATCGAAGCAGCAATCAATGGCTTACATGTGGGTTCGTGCCAAGATTACCTGGAAAGGTGCAAACCTCATTCAGTGAAAGAGCTTTTCGACATCATGCAAGAGTATCTAAGACCGACAGAGGCAGAACAAGGAGGATTGAGGCGTTGAAGGGGGAGAAGAAGGCGTAAAAATAATCAGTGGTCGCAGTTAAAGCCATGGCATGCAGACCAGCCGAAGCAGCAGAACCAAAAGCCTGTGAACACAGTCACCGGAGGTCAAGAGCAGCACAGTTTCAACAGCTCATTGAATAGAGGAGGACAGAGTGGAAGAGGCGACCGAGGAGGCCGAGGCCTGAAGGTGCCATTCTGCTACTTTCATGGCAGAGACAAGGGGCACTGGACCAACGAATGCCCCATCGCCAAGCCAAGGAAAGACGAGATGGAGAAGGAAGCTTTAGAGCCTCTGAAGTCAGTAAACTACACTTGGGGGTGGGGGGAGGGGGTGGGATAAAGCTGGACCTTCAGCATCGCTCCCCCAGTGGCCTACTTTGTACCCAACGTTCAACTACAACCCCGTGCCCTATCTCCCCCAGTACCTATCATTGCCAGCACCACCTCCGGCACAGCCCTCGTCATCAGCTTCGTTTTTCCATCACAGTTGCCCGTGAAGCGCGAAAACCCAAGGCTATAATCTAGTGAAATATCATCTTCCATCCGCCCCAAAATTAGAGCCGGACCAAGTGCCTGAATCAGCTTCGGGAACCCCGAAGGTCATCAACTCCGGAGGCCCAATGGTCAAAGTCATCAATGCCATCTTCGAAGGAACCAATGAGCCAGTACATGAGACGAATAGGCAGAGGAAAGATTACCTGTGGTAGAACCGCCTGAATTAATCCGGCTTAAGTGCGCAAACAATCACCATAGAGGCAATCCGAGCTAACACGTACTTAAAACAGAGTAAAATGATAGTCTGTTGTGTAACAACCTGATGCAACTACTGGAACTTCATCAAAATAATGCATACATACAACCCACAAGAAGGTGAGCCCAGAGATTACAACAATCCACAAATTTTACATCACGGAGTTCAACAGGAATTATTATTACAAACCAAGTTTGGAAATATTCATAAACAAGTACTTCCAGAGTTCAAATGCAATGGAAATAAATAATAGTTCTAATCGATGATACAAGATGTCATGATGAAGCCCGTACATGACATCACTCAGCGTCGTCATCATTGGTCGGGGACGCATCCCATTCCACTGAACAACCAGGAGGAAGAGTACACGGCCAAGTCAAACTAGCAATCCTGTCCTCAAAGGTCTCACCTAAAAACAAAGCCACAAGAAAGACTGAGTATACTAATACTCAACAAAGCTTACCCGACTATTGGTATATACGTAACCGACTCCTAAACATGCAAGGCTTTTGGCTTGAGGGTTTTTTTTTTGCTAAAAAGCAACAAAGAGTACGTCCTTAATTTCAGATTTTAACTTCAAGATTCTAGTTTGATTAACCATGCTAGATGAGCATCTATCCAACGTCACACATGGTGGAAGCAATTAAATTAAGCAACTAGCAATATTAATCATCATTGTTCCTATTCTTACTCTATGCGGTAAAAGGGTCAAGCAGTCTCAATGGCCGTGAGAAACGGATGATACGAATTGAATTTCTTAACCTTGCAAGGGAAACCTAAACACACGTCACGTAGTTACTCATAGAGTCACACGTGCGATTTTTCCCCTTTATTCCTGTTTTGCGGAACAGGGCCACCGCCCTTGAGTGTAGAACCGCTCTCTGCACTCACCATGTGGCCGCATGGGAACGAAGTCAAGAAGGTTGAGTGGTATGTTCCACGCCCCGGTTCAATCAAGTACTTAAGCTTACCAATTACCATATTCTCATCATATGGTTAGTACGTTCAAAAACTTAACCACCTCTACCACACATCGCGATCTTAGCATTTTCGCTAAATAGACGGAGCCTCAATAATCATCAACAGGAATATCGTAACATAGCCCCATTCATCGACCTTATGATTCCAACATAAGTAAACAAATAACTCCTATATCTCGCGATTGATAGGAAATCACTCGACTTTTACCGGAGTCCTATTAGCATGGCATTCTAGCGACCAACACAGACTAGTGTTCATATCATAGGTACCTAGAATCATGCATCTAGGGTTTTAATCCACTCCTATAAACTTAATGCACAATACCATATATATGTAAAAGTCGCATAAGTTTAAAAATAGGGGTCATGCTCTGGGGCTTGCCTTCCTGAGCAGTGCTAGCTTTAGGCTCTTCTGAACTTTGGTTCTGATCTTAGACAACTTCAGTTAGATTAAGATTTCCTTCACGCTACTCACTCTCGGACTCGGGAATCATTTCGTACGCTTCATTGGTGAGAGTAGTCGTATCTATATGAAATGAACATGCATGAGTTTTAGTGATGTAAAAGATAAACAACATTTCATGATAAAGTTGCAATCCAACAAAACTCAGTTATTATCATGAACTTATTGATTAGTAACTTCTTGGCAATCATTCACTGAGTATACATTTTATCTTAATTACTTCATTAAGTGAGTGGGGTTGTTATTCACTTCATCCATATGCAGAAATTCTTATATTTCAATAATAATATAAGGCAATAAATGTGACACTCATAACTGAAGCTAGGTAAAGTTTCTGGTCTTCAAATATTTCACACGGCACCTTTCTCAGTGACAAGTTTACAGTAATAATTTCATCTCTTTTGATGCAGTAGATTTATCAGGAAAAATAAAATAGTAAGCTACTGCTAGTAAACTATGGAAGCACTTTTGCTCAAAATTAGACTGAGTGCTTATAAACTTATGTCAGTCTACCGTAAGTTTTTCAGATTTTATTGTGCATGTTACCGGGCATAGAAAATTAAACAAAATAGATCTGCAGTAGCAATCTACAAATATATTGTGAATCGGATCCTCAAACTTTTCTAGCATGACGAACTTATCAAAAAATACACTCCGGTGAAAATTTCATATTTTTCCAAGCACAGGGACTATTTTTACTTATTTAATGATTTTATTCCTAACTAAATCATATGAGTATGTTAGACAGAAGCATAAAGTTCTAAACTTTTTCTACAATATCTATGCAACACAATAACCCTACTGGAAAGTTTCAACCTCAGTATTTCAGCAGAACAATATGAACAAATCGTTCTATTAAAATATGGATCAAACAAGATCTAAACAGAACTACATCTAGAGATTGTTTCTGGCATTGAAAGTTTTACACAAGGCTCAACATCAAGAAACTAACCTACTTTCCAAAAATCATTCATAGTACTATCCTAGAACAGGAGATATATTTATGAGCTATTTATCACAAGATTTAATTTAGATCAAGTTTTAGTTCGCAACTGGTCATGCTCCTGTGCATAAGTTCTAGAGTTCATTTTGAATATTAACAAAATTTAGTTTGCATTTTAGGATGTTTCTATGATTTTTAATTGAATTTACAAGTTCGCTGTTTGATTTCAAAATTTGAAACTAAGGCTTCGCAGATAGATCCGTGGTTCTTGCAGAAAGGACCCTAGAACTTTTGCAATCAAAGCAATTGGGTCGCTAGGTGCTGTTCATGGAGGGGCAAGCTCTGTTCGGCCGAAATCCGGTGAGCTCGCTCACCGGTGGCGAGGGCAAGATGGGGGAGGAGCTAGAGGAGACCGAGGGCTACCTTTCGGTGGGTTTTGGTGGGGTCGGGGATGGCTGAAGTAGAGGGCGCGAAGGGAGCAGGAACTCCAGCGAGGTGGAGCTCAGCTCCGGCGACGGTCTAGCGAAGAGGGAGGGCGAGGCCAGGATGGGAAGCTTCGGTGGGAGGTGGGGAAGCTTGCTGGGGGGTTAATTTGCGCGGAGGGAGGCCGGAGGGGCTCGCCGGCAGCAATGGCAGTTGTGGGAGCTCGGGTGCGCGTGCAGGCAGGGGCTCAGGTGGCCATTTATAGGCGCGCGAGGGTGGGGAGAGAGGGGTTGGAGGGCCTGCAGAGAGGAGCGGCATGGACGGGAGAAGCCCGCGGTGGCCGCGGCATGGCCGGCGTGTCGTGGAGCGCCCATCGGGCATTCTGCGCCGCGTGGCGCGCGGCCGTTGATGAGGGGAAATTATGCTTGGTAGAGGGGCAATCCCGGTGCGGCTTGTCGGGACAGCAGCAGCAGCCGGTCGGAGGCGAGGCTCTTGGTGCCTAGCGCCAGCCAGGAATCGGCAGCCAGGTGGCCCTTGAGCTCTGCTGACGGTCGGGCGAGGGAGAGAGAAGAGAGAGAAAGAGAGAAAGAGCTGGGTTCAATTCAAATTTCCTCACATTTTTCAATTGAAACACAAAAAACTTCCAACACAAAAGTTGTAGAGAATTTAAAAATCTACAACTTTTGTTTCATTCAAAAGTTTGTTTGAGAGATGGATTAAAAGTTATTTTAATTTATACAAACTATAATTTGAATTACTTGCCATTGCATGTTCCACAATTTAAATTTTGACCATGACTTCAATCACAGTTTTGTAGACCATGTAAATAGAGATGTGTGGTTGCATTTGCTTGACCTGTGGAGTTGATTATGAATGTTTATAGAAGCACCCTTTACTTAGCATATTCACACACGTACACATGCATAAACAAAATAAAAGTGTTTTTGTTTATATTTTTCTCGGTCATTATGTGCTAAAGGAAAGTTAAGTCCTTTGTTCAAAGTTTTATTTTGCTCATAACCCCGAGTTGTGATTTAAGAAAAATTATTTTAATGATCACCCAAAAGAGCATGTTTACATTTCTTTTCTCCTTAGAAAATTTTCAGAACTTGAAATTCCTCTTTGCTTGTTGGGTGTTTCTGGTTCCATGAATCAAATTATTAAGTTGGTCTAGATTTGAATTTCAACTAGCATTTCAAGGCAAGGTTTAAACTACTCGTGAAATGACACATGAAAAGACAAGTTCATGAAGGTTTATGCTTAAAGAAATGCTATGCTCGACATGATATGATGCTTAAAGCATGATTAACAATTTTTAAACACTGAGGTGTTACATTACCTCCGGGCAGTAAATCATGTGTGCGAAGGAAAACAGTTCAGGACTCCGTGGTCCCACATTCCAATAACTTTCCCCGAAGCAGATCTGAAGCTGAGATACTTCCCGCGCAAGGATACATTAGTCATCAGAGCAAATATTGTCAAGAACTCAGTGCACTTCCTCGGGAATGATGTGGGGAGAATTCTAGTAGACATTGGCAGCTCTGCCGATGTCATCACCTAGCAATGCTTCGTCAAGATGGGTTTCACAGAGAAAAACTTGAAGAAGTCATAATACCCCTTGAGAGATTGAAGCGGTAGGGAAGGCAGACATTAACCTAACCATCGGCCAACACGCAACAATGAGAACGGAGGTCATAACTTTCGACATTGTGGACATCCAGTATCCGTACAATGGCATCTTCGGAAGAAATATCATCAACAAGTTCGCAGCAGCAATACACCAGCCGTATCTGTGCATGAAAATTCCCACAGCTGGCGAAGTGTTATCTGTCTTCGTGTTATCGCCATAATTTGGTTGGGCCAGAAGGTGGGCCGCGAGCAAGATGGGCTCAGAGGATAACTGTAATGGGCTTGTGAATCGGCTCCTGCGCGGGTGGTTTAGGGTCAGATTGGCCATGTATCTAGATAGATGTGTGCATTTAAGTTGGTTGAGATAGAGATAGCCAGGATTCGTGTTGTAGTCGGTTAGGATTGGTTAATAGAGGCAAATCTTCGGACTATAAATATGTACCTTGGACTATGAATGAAAAAGGATGAACAAACAATCATCCACAAATAACTCTTGGCGCATCGCCACCCCTGTTCTAGGGTTTCTCAGGTAAGTGCCGTGCAGCCCCGATCACGCTTCGTGTGATCGGGGCAGCATCGTTCCTGCCTATCTACCTTTGTGTTTCTCGTACTGAAGCATTGTTGATGGCGAGTAACACTAGTTATCTTGGCATTTATAGAGTAGCATCAGCTCTTTCATGCTTTATTCATGCATCGTTTGTTACCTGTGAATATTTAGCTATCCTCGTGCCCGATCTCGGGTGTAAAGGCAGCATCTTGCTCTGTTTTCGATTAGTAGATCTAATTTGTTATGATTAGTCTTTGTTCATCAAAGATTTAGTTTAATATCCGCATGATTAGGCCCTTCAGGCTTTCTGTTGGTTTTTAGGCCTCTGTTTAGGTTGCTATTCTGTTATCTTTCGTATCTGTTAGACTTAATCAGTTTAGGTTGCTATTCTGTTATCTTTCGTATCTGTTAGACTTAATCACGCGTAGGATGTTCCGGTTATGCGGTGAAAGCTTTAACCATCATAGATTGAATCAGCTTTTTGTTTATAGAGCAAGTTTACTTTAGTACCAGATATATGCATCTTGTTCATATATATAAATCCGATCTAATACTGGACACAATCGCCTCTTTACAGCCGATATCGGGAATCACCTGATGAGCCGATCACAGCTCGGACTAATGTTTACATGTCCCTGTGCATGCAAGAAACTAACATAAATCACTTCTACACCTTCCTGATCAGGTATAAGGTCAGGTGGCACGCCTAACAACCCAGACGCCAGGTCGTGTGCTGGATCCTGGGCCGTTGACCGAGGGACCGGGGCCCACCAGCAATCCCGGGAGCCTTCTGGCTCCTCGTGTTGCCTGTCGTTGCTCGCCGGTGGGTTTTGACCGACAACACATTCAGAAGATCGTACCAGAGTTCTGCACCAGGAGGTAAACTACATGGTGGCTCACTCACTGCATTTGCACTTCGAGAGCCTGGTGAACGCTTTTGAGCATGTCGTGCTGCGTGTGGTCCAGGAGATCATGAAGCATCAATACTCTCCAACGGGACCTACCCTGGGGAGTCATAAAGGAGAATTGCTGTTCCAGGCCAAGCCACCGATGCCCTATGCGCTCGCGGCTGCAGAGTCACACGGCTCCCCGGCCTACATTGTCTACAAGGTGGGAGGTGACCCTGTGGATCACCAGTTCTTCAGCGAGCCGCCCAAGGAGATCCCGCATGGGTACATGTGTGCCTATATACCGGACAACAACAATCCAGTACATTCGGTGCAGAAGGCGACTGGAGGAGTTTCTGGGGCAGACGCTGATAAATAAGCATGGCTAGCTGCTTACGCCACCGGGCCGAGTCATGATAGTACGCACTCAGCCCCAGGAGCGCAGACGGTAGACCAGATCAGTGCCATCTTAAGAGATCAATTTAGCATTCTACCAAAGAGACGGGCGATCGGCTATACTAAGCCGTATCCCAGTGACTATGATCTAATTCCCCTGCCGCCCAAGTATCGGCTCCCTGAGTTCACCAAGTTCAGTGGAGCGGAAGGATCTCGCTCCATCGAGCATGTGAGCCGAAACTTGGCGCAATTAGGGATGATCTCGGTGTCGGATCCCTTGCGAGTAAGGTTCTTCTCGCAGTCTCTTACAGGGCCAGCCTTTGGATGGTATACATCATTAGGCCCTGATTCGATCCGCACCTGGAAGCAGCTGGAGGATCAGTTTCACATTCAATACCATTCGGAAGCTGCAGAGGCCGGGATTACCGATTTGGCACAAGACCGGCAGAAGCGAGGAGAAACTGTGGCAGAATATATCCAACGCTTCAGAGAGGTCAAGAACCGATGCTACTCGACCCGTATTTCAGAGAAGGAGGCGGTCAAGTTGGCATCCTTGGGACTAGTAAAGCCGATCAAGGATCTGGTTTTCCAATTGGAGTTCAATTCTTTGGCGCACTTGGTGCAGAAATTAACGACATATGAGCAGCGCCACCCAGAACTATACCAGGATAGGTTCAAGCGTCAAGTAACATTGATTGACACAGAAGACGCTGAGGATTCTGGGGATGACCAAGAAGTAGCAGTTGCAGAGTGGACTCGGGGGGGCAAATCCCGTGTCCTGTAAGTGGGTGAAACAGCAGGGACCTGCAAAAGGTTTTGACTTCGACGTGAGCAAAGTTGAACAGATATTTAATCTGTTATTGAAGGAGAAGCAGTTGAGTTACCTGAAGGCTGCAAGCTTCCTACAGCACAAGAGCTGCAAGGGAGATCATATTGCAAGTGGCATCATTCTTTCACTCACAACACTAGCGACTGTAAGGAACTACGTCGGCTAATCCAATCGGCTATTGAGCAAGGCCGATTGATCATAGGTCAAAATGCCATGAAGTTCGATACCCAGCCTTTCCCAAGTGTGAATATGGTGGAGGGTTATGACCGATCTGTGAAATGACAATTGGACTTCGCACTTGGCATTAATATGGCAGGGCTTGCACCACGTCGCCGCACTAGGAATGGAGAGGCTGATCCCTGCGATCGGCCCCAAAAAGGGGAAAACGGGTATATCACGGAAGAACAAGTAAGGCACGTCAAGAATCAGCGGCCGGCTTCTTTCGATCTCCTCAAAAAGTATGAATACCAGTACCAGCAACGTCTCCAGTGTGAGTCGGAGGAGGAAGAATATGAGCGCCGTACTGAGAAAAGTTTGAAGAAGCGGGGAGATACGCGTGATCATTGGCATTGCCCATTCTTCAAGTATTGCTAGGATTCTGGCATAAGCCGATTGCCTACCGTCGAAGATTGCCTGGAGTGCAGATCTCGGAAGCGTGATGCAGAAGGGGTCTTGGTGTTTCAACGTTTGGGACCTATGCCGCCCCAGCACGAGCAAGTTCAGCCACCGCATAAAAGGGTGGACTTTGAAGAAGAGGAAGATAAGTATCACCGGCCGCGTTGGTGCCCTAATGGACTTAACCGTTCCCAGAAATGCAGGGTACAGTGGTTACACAGTCTGGAGGAAGCCGAGGCCAGATATCTTGAGACACTAAGAAAGGCGCGCCCGGATTTGGCGGACAATATCCATTATACCCAGAAAAGGGAGTCACGCATTCCCAAGAAGGAGTGGCGTCCAAAGCCAACAGGAGCCGATGCAAAGACATCGGCTGATGCACATATGGTGTTTGTACTCCCCGCGGAGTTCCACGCCCAAGGCCGCGAGGAGTTGCCAGTAGCCCAGCTTGATTTGGGGCCACGGCCAGTTATATTCGAGAAGCCCTGAGCAAAGAACTACAAGCATTTGAAGGATTTATACTTCAAGGGTTACATAAATGGCCAGCCTGTCAACAAGATGTTGGTCGACACAGGAGCGGCAGTTAACATAATGCCATACTCAGTGCTGCATCGGTTGGGGCGGTCCACTGGAGATCTGATCAAAACCAACATCATGCTGAGCGATTTCAACGGTCAAACATCAGAGGCACAAGGCATCCTTAGTGTGGATTTGACCGTGGGAAGCAAGACTGTCCCAACCTCTTTCTTCATCGTCAACAGCAAGAGTACATACACTGCCCTACTTGGCAGGGATTGGATCCACGCCAACTACTGCATCCCGCCACAATGCATCAATGTCTAATTCAGTGGGATGGAGATGAGGTAGAGGTGGTTCACATGCCACCATGAACATCTGGGACACGGAAGATCAAGAGCTGATCTTAGAGATCAGTTTGGAAGGCTGTGATCGCGTCGAAGCTACAAAAGACGGGGTGAGGCTGGTCTTATCCACTGGCCTTACATAGTAGACAAAACACAAAGGGCGAGCTGTTCTGACGCACTTGGCAAGGCCGATCCCCGCGATCGACCCCAAAAAATAAAATGTAAACTTCTATTGGATACCTAGGACACAAAATTCAGAGGCCAATGATCTTGCACAGATGGCTTTAGGATACAAGGCTGTGGCGGACAGAGCCAATCTTCAGGTACACCTACTGGACCAAGGAGATTGGAGAGCCGATATCTTCAATTACTTGAAGGATTCGGCTCCAGGGGCACCCAAGAGGATACGTTACAAGGCCATGAAATACGTCTTGATAGGGGATGACATGTTCTACAGGACTTTAGAAGGTTTGTTGCCTAAATGCTTGGGGCCGATTGAATCCAATCGACTCTTACACAAGGTCCACGAAGGCATTTGTGGGACTCACCAATCGGCTCATAAGATGAAGTGGCTGATTAGGTGATCGGGGTATTACTGGCCCACCATGCTTGAAGATTGCTTCAAATATTATAAAAGATGTCAGGCATGTCAGAGGTTCGGGAAGATACAGATGGTACCAGCGTCAGTAATGAACCCTATCATCAAACCATGGCCATTCAGAGTCTGGGGCATGGACATGATCGGCAAAATTAATCCTCCAGCCAGCAAAGGCCACCAGTTTATTTTGGCCATCACAGATTATTTTACCAAGTGGGGGAGGCAGTTCCCATGAAGTCAGTAGCATCTAAGGATGTCATTAATTTTGTTAAAAAGCATGTCATTCATAGGTTCAGAATTCCTCAGACCATCACAACAGATGGAGGGTCGGTCTTCATTTCAGAGGAGTTCAAGAAGTTCGCTACTGACATGGGCATCAAGCTGATTAGGTCATCTCCATATTATGCCCAAGCAAATGGACAAGTTGAAGCGTCCAATCAGAGCCTTATCAAGTTGATCAAGAGGAAGATCGATGAGCATCCTAGGCATTGGCATGAGGTCTTATCAGAGGCATTGTGGGTATACCGTATTTCATGCCATGGAGCAACAAAAACTTCTCCTTAACACCTGGTGTACAGATAGGAGGCTGTATTACCATGGGAGATTATGGCCGGCTTGAGACGCATAGAGTTTCAAAATGACTTAACAGCTAAAGAGTATGTGCTTTGATGAACGACAATATTGAGGACCTCACAGAGCTCAGACTTTGGTCACTTGAGAAGATCAAAGAAAATAAGGCCAAAGTAGCCCGCGCGTACAATAAGAAAGTCAAGCCAAAAGAATTCCAAGTTGGACATCTGGTTTGGGAAGCGGTGCTACCATTGGGGACTAAGGATGCAGCGTATAGCAAATGGTCTCCAAACTGGCACGGGCCTTATAGGGTTGACCAAGTCCTACCTGGGAACGCATATATGCTTGAAGAGTTAGATGGCGTCAAGTTCCCGGTGGCGGTCAATGGTCAACATCTAAAGAAGTACTTCCCAAGTATGTGAGATAATGAGCAATAAAGCCGATGCTACGCATTAGGCTATGAGCCGATAGAACCTGAGGGCCCGTACAGGTGAAAGCCGATGTTACACATCAGGCTGGACACAAGGAAAGAGGGCCGACCCGTGCAGTCGACCCGCATATATAAGAAAATATTTCATACCCAACGCACTGAGTTGGTCAAGTAGCCGATGTACAACCATCGACTTTAGAATTTTAATTCGGATACATGCAGGTTTATCTTACAAGGGGTGATTACAAGGTAGTCTACTAAAGGAACTCGTCAATGGCTGCGATAGCCTCGAGACCGACGCGATCAGCTTCAGCAATCACTGCTTCATCGTCCTTGTCCTTGTGGCAGAACCGCCTGAATTATTCCGGCTCAAGTGCGCTAATGATCGCCGCACAACTGCAATCAGCTCAACGCACTTCAAACGGAACAATCCCTTGGTCTGTCGGGTCTCCGCCCGATACAATCACGGTTCAACAGGATCGAAGCAGGTTTACCTCGCACGAAGGCGAGTTCACATCGCAGAATAGCTCATCAACTTTTAATTTACAGCCATACATACATTATTACAAACCGAGTTCAAAGATAAGTAAACTTACACAGACCATGTTCAAACTGACAAGCATAACAGCTTGTTCAAACTCACAGCGGAAAGGGAAAAGTTTCACGCGACTACACACATCGCGAAGGCGAACACCAAGCTTAGCCCAGGGCCTGGTGTCACTTCGGAGGGTCACTGCCGGCCGGGGATGGGTCCCACTCCACAGACCAGCCAAAAGGAACGGACGTTGGCCACACAAGGTTGTCCGTGGGATTTTCGAAGGTCATATCTGAAACAGATATAAGCAAGGCTGAGTATTCTAATACTCAGCAAGGCTTACCCGGGATTGGGTATACTTTAGCCCATAACTAGACTCATGAAGGTATCATATGGGGCTCTGAGTTTATTTTCAGCTGAAAAGCAACAAAGAGTATAACTACTTTCAAGTTTTAGCTTTTAGATTCTAGTTGAGTATTTATTCTAGATTAGCATCTACACTAAGCAAGTAAGGTGGTGATTATCATCCATCAAGATTATCCATCATTTGTAACACTTCTTACTCAATGTGGTAAAAGGGATAAGCAGTCTCAATCCTCGTGAGAGGTGGACAATTCGAATCGAATTTAACCTTGCAAGGTAAACCTAACACACACGCTTGAAATACCAACAGGGCGTTTCAAGCAACCATTTCCCTCATATTCCGGGTTATGGATCAGGGCCACCACAAGCGACTGCAGGACCGTACGCACACCAATTGTGCAGGATATACGTCTGTAGCGTGACTACAAAACCCGTATTCCTGTCTGCCATGCAGAACGTACTCCCACACGTTGGTGCGTGTAAACATAAAATAAAAGTCGAGTGGTGGAGACAAGTCCATTTGCCGGGCCATTCGGGTACTAGGTTTACCGCTTACCATATTTCGCAGTATGTGGCTAGTACTTTCAAAAACTTAGCCACCACTACCACATGGATCGACCTTATCAACTTTTAACAAAATAGACAGGGTAAATTTTTAGGTCATGATGCAGCACATGACCCTGTCCGTCATCCTTATAGTGGTTGCAGAATAGTAAACATGCAACTCCTATATCGCGCGAGTGACAGGAAATCACCCGACTTCTACCGGTCTTATTAGCGGAGCATCTATTCGATAAGGACTCAGGAGCATTACATTGGATTCCTAGTGTCCATGCATCTAGGGTTTCAGTACAACTCCTAGACTTAATGCATAAATATAGATAGATAGACATAGATTGCAGTGTAAATAAAGTAGTGGGATATCCGGGGCTTGCCTTCTTGAGTGGGGTTGGGGGCAGGAGTGTCAGAGGCTTCCGAACTCAGGTTCGGAGCTTCAGTTAGTCCCTCGACGACTTGCATTGGGTCTTCTGGAAAGCCTTGGTCTTGTCCTAAGACCAATTCGTAGTCCCCGTCGTCGAGCGTTGTTGATTCTATATGAGATGCAATAAATTAAATAAGGTGAAATTTAAATTTAAGATTTCACATTTCAATTGTTATAACTCATCCAATTGACACACAAGAATCCATAAAATAAAGAGGGAGTTTAGGTTTGAAACACTATTTATAACGGAATCACAAAGATATTGCGGAGTTTGTTGCAAACAAGAACTAAAACATTTAAATTAAATTTTAAAATGAACCAAAATTTAAATTCAAAACTTTTAAATAAAAGATCATAGGTTTTAGAAATTTGATTATATATTAAACATTAAATAATATCACATTAGAGAATGACAATAGATTTCAATTAGGAAAGGTTATTTCAAATTTGAAAGTTCAAATTAAAAGAAGTTAAGTTTAAATCAAATTTGAGTTTGAAACTTTGCACAAAGTTACTTAGAGCTTATAGAACATTCATGCCGAACTTTATAAGCAACAAAGCATGAAATATCAAGGTTAAGTATAAACTACTATTTAATTTTAGGTTTAAAATAGAGGTAAAAGTATTTTGTTTCAAACTAAACTTCATTAACAGAAGTTATAGAGTTTGAAATCTAGTTTCTAACAAAACTAGTTTTGCCATTTTTGAAAATTTCTATGAATTGTTATGAATTTAGCAAGGCAGAACATGCACTCACATGAAATAACAGTCACTCTTTTACAAACCAGCCCCTACATTTAGCAGATAACCTCCTGGAAAGAAATTACACAGAGCAATTGGATCCATGGCCATGGCCGGCGGGGAGGAGCTCGGGTCTGGCCAAATTCCGGCCGTGGGGGTCGCCGGCGGTGAGGGGGAAGGGGAGGGAGAGCACGAGGGGACTTTAGGCTACCCACCGGTGGTCTTGGGCGGGCTTGAGACGGCCGGAGGAGTGCTGCCCACGGGAGGCCGAGCTGGCGGCCGGAGATGAGCGGCGGCGGCGGTGCTCCGGCGTGCGGGGAGGGAAAGGCCGGGCTGGAGAGGTGCGGTGGGGGATGGGGGAGCTGATGGTGCTGTTGGTTTGGGAAGGGAGAGGGCGGAGGGGGAAGCTCCACGGTGACCCGAAGCTTGGCGGCGTTAATGGAGGGCGGCAAGGTCTGTGCGCGCGCGAGGAGGTCCCGGGCGGCCTTTTATAGGCAGTGAAGGTGGGAAAAGGGAAGCACGGCAAGCTAAGCCTCGATTTGAAGTTGCTACGGGGGAGGGGTGATGAACCACCGATGCTCGGCGGCGACAGAGACGCCGGCGGGCGGCGTTGGCAATGCGCGGGCGTCGTGGCGCACGGGCAAGGCGCCAACAGAGGGGATTTGAGCGGTGAAAGGAGGGGGAAGCGACGCGTGGCGAGGGAGGAACAGGAGGTGGCCGGCGGCGGCCAAGGCCGACGTACTGTGCCGGTGGCAGGGCACCAGAAACAGAGCAGAGAGAGCAGGGGCGCCAGGAAGAAGAAGGGGGTAAGAACTGAGCCGGGGACTGATTTGCAATATCAGAGAAATGCAGGGTCCTTACTAAAAAGAACTTGCAACTTTTAAACCAGTGCTCAAATGAAGATGGTCCAAAATGCAAAAGTGTAGGGTTTTTCAAACTCTACAACTTCTCTTTAAGGTTCATCTGCAGCTGAGCAACAGTTTTGAAGATATTATAGACTTAGTAATATTTTCACATTTTATGTAAGTCCTATGGTTAAAAATACTTTTACATATATACCCAATGGTAATTTCACATATTTTTGCAATTTAACCACAGATACCACTTTTTGCAAAACAACCCTCTTACTTTTAAACTTTTCCCTCTACTTCCACCCATTTTGCATAAAAGGACCTCTAGTTAAAATTAATTACATAAATATCACTTTTTCCATAACCTTACACATATTAAACACACCTTTTGCCATACTTTTCACATAACAGCATATCAAAACTTTAGGGTGTGACCATACTAATTACCTGAGTGTCACAGCCCTCTCCTGACACTACCTGCCAACTCAAAGTGCTCAGCTCTGTCAGTTCTGTCTTCAGTTGGGCAGTCAGGTCTTCTGCTTCTAGTTTGGAGCTGGCAATAAGGTTCTTCTCTTCCTGGATGCGCTGCTTGGTTGCCCGGACCTTAGCCTTGAGGTCTTCTAACTCCTTCTCCAGATGTTGAAGCCTTTGAGAGTGTGCAGATGTGTCAGTCTTGGCGTCCAGAGCCACCTTCTTCTCATTAAGCAATCGGCACCTCTCGGCAATGTCGGCTTTCAAGGGGGCTTGAGAGCGACGAGATTCAATCCTGTGCCGAGCTTGTTCTACCTTTGCCTGAAAGAAAGGGAGGTGTTCGGTTGGCCAGAGCTTGATTTGAAGGACTTCTGGGAGTTGAGACTTGATCTCCTCAAGAATCTACATCACTGCGTCGGAGTCCCAGACCAAGGCATCAATTGGAGCTGATAGAAGGCCCTTCACACGGAGGAGTTGGCTGGCGATACCGGTCGGATCTGGCTGATGATCATCTACTTCTAGTATGGCCGAGCCGATGGATGCAGGGTCGAATGAGAGCAGTTCCGAGAGGTTTAGACCCTGAAAGAAGATATAAAATTAGTACTGCACAGGGAAAGGAAGAAGCAAACAGCTTGGTGATAAAACATACCTGTTCTGGAGAAGGAGTGATAGCTGATGAAGTGACGATTGGCTCCTGCAGACGCACCCTTTCTGGAGGAGGAGTAACAGCCGATGTAGTGGTGATCAGCTCCTGCAGATGCGCCCTTTCCGGAGGAGGACTGGTAGTCGATGAGGTGACAATCGGCTCCTAGAGAGAAGGACCGACAGCCGATATGGTGACGATCGGCTCCTGCAAATCCTGAAGGCTGACCAAAGTATCGGCTGGCGTTGCGGGGTTCTCCCAAGTCTTCAGGATTGGACTCTGAAGGTTGACTAAGGCGTTGACCATCGTCAAAGGTGTGGCAGAACCAACCTGAATTACACCGGCTCAAGTACGCAAGTCCTCTCTCAAGGGCTCCAACGTACTTCAAACGGTGTAACCCCTTGGCCTGTCGGGTAACGTCCCGATAAACCACCGAATGCAGGATCAAACAAGGTACCTTGCATGAAGGCGAGTCCAGAGATACAAATGCCAACTGTTTTTACATCACAGATATAATATTACATGGTATACAACTATAGTACAAAAACCTAACTAATTCGAATTTATACAAGACTTTTTCAAAGTTATAGTATCTGCAGCAGAAAATAAATGCAACTCTACAGACGTCGCACAACGGATGTTTGAGCTAAGCCCATGCTCAACATCACTCGGAGGGACCTGTGTTGGCCGGGGACGGATCCCACTCCACGGACCAACCATCGGGAAGGGCATAGGGCCATGGCACAAGCAGAGCAGAGTCCTCAGGGAGATTACCTGGACAAAATTTACATTGCAAGACTGAGTATTCTAATACTCAGCAAGGCTTACCCATTTCATGGTATACTTAGCCATGTAACAAGACTATGAAGGCTTGTAATGGTTCTGGATTTAATTTCAGCTGAAAAGCAACAAAGAGTAGATCCTTAATTTTCCAATTCCATTCTAAGTAAGCAACTATAGCTATTCAAATATGGTAGAACTTTTTCAGCAAACATCATCTTTGATCATTATCAGGTTGCTCTTATTACTTTATGTGGCAAAAGGATTAAGCAGTCTCAATCTCCGCGAGAAACGGACGATTCCTGAATCGAATTTCAGCCTTGCAAGGGTAAACCTAACTCACACGCTTGGAACATTCAGAGATCGTTCCGAAGCAACCGTTTGCCTTTCATTCCGACTCGTAGATCAGATCCACCACAAGCGACTGTAGGACCATACGCACATCCAATGTGCAAGACGTATGTCTGTAGCGCGACTACATGACCATACTCCTATCCGCCTGTGCGAAACGTACGCCTACAGTGTGCGTGACTGTAGGACGTACTCACATCCACTGCGGAACGTACTCCCGCACGTCGGTGCGTGTGCGAAAAACCAAATTACGAGTGGTGGGAGTTATGTCCACTCCTCGGGCCGATTGGTTACTAGGCTTACCGCTTACCATATTTCGCGGCATGTGGCTAGTACCTTCAAATGCTTAACCACCACTACCAGACACTGCGACCTTAGCCAAATTTATCAACACAGACGGGGTATCATCTCAACCATGATACTCCACATAAATCCCGTCCGTCATCCTTATAGTGATTGCAGGGATGTAAATATTGCAACTCCTATATCGCGCGAGTGACAGGAAATCACTCTACTTCTACCGGTCCTATTAGCAGAGCATCTATGCGATAAGGACTCAGGCACAATACATAGGTTCCTAGGATTCAATGCATCTAGGGTTCCATTTCATCTCCTAAACTTAATGCAAGATATAATATATAAGTATAAGATTGCATAATGTAGTAATTTGAAATACTGGGTTATGCAACGGGGCTTGCCTTTGCTGGTGGGGCTGCAGTCAGGGATGTTAGTATTATTATCTTCCGAACTTTGGTTCGGGGCTTCAAATAATCCCTTGGTGACGTTCACTTGGTCTTCAGAAATATCCTCTGTAGACTCCTGGGAGATCCCGTAGGTACCGTCTGCGGAAGTAGTCGTATCTACATGCAATGCACATTACATTCAAAGTGTGCATATAAAACTATTTTACTTCACAATAAAGTTGCAATCCAACACTCATTTAACCTATTACTCATATAACAACCAAAAAGATCTAAAACTAAACTTACATAGAGCTTTAGGTGGACAACTAATTAAAATCAGCTACTTGTTGAAGATTACAACAGAGCCGATTGGAAACAACAAGGGTTCAGCTGATAGAATTGGTAAAGAAGGGAGCTATCTACACAGTTTTAGGAAATCTGCTGATTTATGTTTCGAAGAGAAATCGGCAGGAGCAGAAGAGATTAGCCGATTTGAGTTCACCTGGGGCCAAATCGGCTGGTATGGATAGGAATGTTAAAGGTACAGTGCTTCAAGGAACTAGTTGATCTGTTAAAGGTACATCAGCACACTAGCCGATCAGGGTATGTAACTATTCAATATTGGAAGTAGCCTATTGTGCAACAACTACTCAACTCGTGTAGCATGTAACTATCCGATTGCGCATTGGTAAACTAGTCGAGAGTGTGAACATCGGCCGAGCTGATATGTGCGCATGTATTAGATTTGTGAATCAGCACAAGTAGCCGATCAGTGCATTTGCAAAACTAGTCAAGCTGTGCATCAACATATCCAGCCGATTTTCACTCTCAGTGTTCTACCGTATAGCTCGTGCATATCGGCCGTGTAGCCGATTCCCTACTCTGTACTCGCTGTGCTTAACTGAGATGTGCTTAAGTGTTATCCTAGGTAACTAGGTGTAGTTGCATCGGCTTGATTACGTCAGTACAACAATCGATTGACGTACAGCCGATGGGGTCATCTAAACCGGACCTGCTACAGGAACTAGAAAACACTAATATTGGATTAGGCTAATGAGACTACAAGTGCGGAACTAGACTGACGAGGATGTGACTGAGGGGCTTGTGCCGATAGATGTGTAGCTAAAAAGGGCGTGTGGTGGGTAAGCATATAATCGGTGGGTGTCCTACAGATGCGCAGCCAAAAGGCATGTGGCTGACAGGGGTGTGTTCTATGGGTGTATAGCTGAGGGGTATGTGGTCAAATATCTCAGCCGATGAATCGGCCGATAGAAGTGTGTTGGCAGAGAGGGGTAACAAAGGAATTTGATACAGAAAGGGGCCCTAAAAGATTACAAACTAGACAAGGACAAGGTCATGATAGAAGAGCACGAGCACTCGTGTGAAAGGGTTAACCAAACATCATACATGTCTATCACAAAAATATGAGCTAAGACTACCAAACTTTTCAACAATGCAAAACGAAAAACATGCTATGTACCAAACATATCATTCACTCTTCTACTGGGCAATCATTTATCGAGTATAGATTGACTTAATTTGCTACACTAAACAACATGTTTAACTGCGTAAAACAACTAGGGTTAGTTTGATTGTAGATTCATAATTAGGGTTTATAACTAACAACCACTAATCTATAGATAAGTTTGGCATTAAACTTATTATGCTATACAGATTCAACAGAGACCAATCTATTCGATACAACCAGACTAAGTACATTAACATCACTATTAACTTTGCAAAATCAGTCAATTTATTTCTAAAAGAAATATAGTCACCAGAACAAACGAAACTGAAAACAACCCATCAAACTATATTAATAACTTAAGTTTTAGAGAAGATTTATCTATGCATCTTCATGGATATACTATACTATTTTAGATTAACTCCCCAGAATATTTTCATCATTTACATGAATAGGCTCTAGTATAAATTAATCAATCTTAGAACTAAATCATAAATTCCTAGTTAAGTTAGATAGTACTACTGATTCTGAAAATTTTATCATGGATTATATTCCACTAGCAGAAATTACTATAAAAGATTTAACTATAAATTCTAACAGGATCATTCTAGAATAAATATTACAGATTCAAGCAACCTATCATCAAGGTATTTAAAATCCTTAGCTAGGCATCAGTACTAGATCTGCAAATTTTACCTAAGTCTCTACTTGAGACACACATACTATGATTCAAATTTCAATTGTAACACATGCATAGAACATGAGATACAAACAAAACACTCATTTCCTAATATTTAAACTAGATCACAATCCACGCATATTCAGCTCAAGAGCATCATAAAACTTGTAGATTTTGACTTAAGGATTCAAACAAAACTAGTTTTGCACTTTTACTATTTTTCTATTATTTACTAAGCATTTTTAAAGTTTGCAACCACTTGAACTAACATTTAAATTAGAGCAAAAACTGTTTATAAATTGAAGATCAACCTGTAAGGAAAGTTGTAGATCTTAGAACAAGGAATCCAACAAATTTTGGTTTGTATTTTTCTGATTTTTCTATGATTTATAACTGAATTTACAAATTCACTGTTTTGAATCTGAAAAGGAAAAAAGGACTTTGCAGATAGGCCCCTAGAAACTTGCATTGGAGACCCTGGAAAGAATTGCGGGCTCGCAATTGGGCCCTTGACTGGATTTGGGGACAGAAGAGGCGGCGGTGGCCGTGTTTCCGACGACGGCGGTCGCCGGCGGCGAGGGGCCAGGGGTGGAGGAGCACAAGGAAGTGGAGATGGACCTCGGGCGGCGGCGGCGGTCGGGCTTGGTCGCGGCGGCGATGTTCCGGCATGCTGGGGGTCGAAGAGGCTCGATGAGGTGGTCCAGGGGCTTCCTCGAGGTGATGTGGTCCTGCTAGAGTGATTGGCGAGGGGTGGGAGCTGCTGGACGGCTGGGTCGACGGGGAGGCCGAAGCGGCGGCGGAGGAAGGTTGACGGCGAATGTCAGTGGGACGGTCTGGTGAGGGGTTTGCGCCGGGGTGGGGTCGGGGAGCACCGGTAGGGAGTGGAGAAGCTCAGCAGGGGGTCGAGGGGAGCGGGGAGGGGCTGATGGTGGCTGCCCACGGTGAACAAGGGGTTCGCCGGAGAGGAATACGGGCGGCGACGGCGCTCAGGTGCTCGGGGTGAGATGAGAGTGTGAGAGAGAGCAAAATGGAGGGAGGAGGAGTTACTGAAGGCTTTGGACCGGAAAAGAAGGGTGAGAGGGTAGACACGGGCGCTATCCACGATGGTGGCAAGGTGGCGGCCGAGTAGAGCTCCGGGCGGGGGCAGAGCGGCGTGACGCGCGAGGGGCTGGTCAGAGGAGAGGGCCGAGGCGGTTGTTGGGCCGGCAGGCGACGCATGGAGTCGACCAAATGCAGGAGGTGGCACTGGTGGCGAGGAAACTGCGGTGGGCGACACTCTACGCTGGCTGCAGAGAGGAGCAGCAGAGATACTGGAGGAAGAAGAAAGGGGGGTGAATCCAGGGACTGGTTTGTAAAATATAGAAATCCTAGGGGCTTATCGGTAAACTATAATTTCCCATAAATCTAGTCATCAAATGAGAAAATGGTAAAAACAAAAGTTGCAGTACTTTTCAAAAGCTACAACTTTTCTTTAAGGTTCAAATTCAAAAACTCAAAGTATCAGGTGTTATTTTGAACCTTGGACTAAATTCAAAACTATAAAGTTTTCTTATCATCATGAGTGTAAAATTCATAAAGTTCAGGACCTATTTGCAAGTTTTCATGTAATGTCATGATGACTTACATTATTACACTTTAACCCCTAGTAACTTTGAAAGTTACTTTTGTAATTCAAATACTTGCGTAAAAGAGCTCATACTTTTGAATAATTACACCTAGGTCCTTATTTTCACAAACTTCACTCAAATTCACACAAATCAACACATGCATTTCAATGAAACTTTTTGGGTAAATACACATTTTTTTACAGGGGGTAAAGTAAGAAAAATGTGTTTGCAAAACAACCCTTCACCTATTTTGAAGTTACCTCCCATCCAAATATATTTTGCAAAAACAACCCTAGTTTTTCCGCAATTATAAAAATACCCCTTTTACTTGCATTTAAGTTTTTAAAAGCTTCACATATACACACACAAGCTTTACACTAACAAGCACATACTTCACACTAACAAATAATGTGCCTAGCTTACAAGTACTTGAACTGTCACAAAAGGATCCTCTAGGGCCTCTAGAGTTAGGTTTTCTTGGCGCGCTGGCTCTTCCCCGCTGGAAATATCTACGATATCAGCCTGCAAGCAAGGAAAGAGAAGTTAAGACGAAATATACATGTTCAGAAGATCAATTATAAGAGGGACGATCTAGACCTGGTTGACGATCGGAGCTTCTTGATCGTTGGAAGATGGTCCAGCTTCTTTCCGAATCTTTCTGACAGTCATCTTCCTCGCCTTAGTTTGGGCTCGGGGGGCAGCAATGTCAGAGGTTTGCTTCCGCTTGGGGGCTGATTTTGCGGAGCCAGGCTGGATCCTCATGATAGCCTTTGACGGGGGAGGTACATTTTTGCCGAAGAGGACCATGGGGGCAATTGGTGAGAACTTGAAAGTGGAACCATCATCGTTCTTGGGCTCCGGGCCATCCTCCTGCTGCAGAGAGAACAAACGGAATTAGAGAAGGGGCTGAGTGGAGTCATAAAGAAGTACTAAACTGATGGTAATACCTCTTCCTCAGGGGCTTCATATCTGCTGTAGCATTGGCCCCAAGGCCTTCCGGAAAACGTGAGTCTTTCACATCAACCACCAACTCTCGAAACCAATAGCCGAAGAAGTGAATGATAAGTCGACGGGGACTGGAAGGTGAAGATCGGAGAATAGGCTATAGCATCTTTGGCTGGTGAAGGAAGAAGTGGGGAGGAACTTGCCCAAGACCAAACTGCTGGGCTGCCACGACAGGCTGGTAGAACTCATAACCGGGCTTGATGATTCGGTTGGAGGTGCTCATGCCGACTGGAAGGAAGCAAGGGTGAATCATGATAGAGTATAAATACTGAGTACCATCATCTTCAGCAAAGTCAGCCTATAGGAAGATAGGGTTGTCCAGACCCCTATAGAATATCCTAAACCAGCTTGAGGCCTATGAGGGATTCAACTTGCTACCAGGAATACTGTACAGAGCCTGGCCGAAGCTGGTACACCTGATTTGCCTCCCACTCTGACTTGGAAAGGAGTTGTTGGCCAGGACAGGGAAGTTTGGTATATGGTCCTGAAAATATAGGTGAGCCCACAACTGGATGAACCACCAGGGACCACCGATTCTGAGTTTCTTTTGGGTAAGTAGGCTCAAAGACATCAGGTGGAGATATCTATACACTTCCCCAAGGAACAATTTACCAAGGCCAACAGTACTACCTTTAGCCAGTTCATATGCTAGGGGGAGATAGTTCTTGGTTGGGGAATGGGAAGGACCACAGAATAAGAAGTGTTCCAACCAAAGATACAGAAAGGCTGTATGTTCCTTCTCAGTCACAGGGCCTTTGTTTTGATATGCTGGTTCAGGTATGCACCCCAGTTTGTGCACTCTGTTTTGGAGGAAGTTTGAAGGGGACCTCAGGCAGTCTGAAGGTAGAGGGGCAAGATTATGAGATGTCTAAACCAGTAATCATCACTACGTCCAAGAGGGTTGGAGTCATCGGCCCATGGCCAAATAAGAAGCAGTTCAAGGCATCGGACCAAAAGTAGCCGATGGTTTTCAGGAGGTTCTCGTTCTTCTCAAGAGGGGACAAAGATAGAGATAGAGCATCGGCTATCCCTATGGTTTCCCATGTGGGCTGATAGGTTTTTACTACTCTGTTGTACCAGGACACCCAGCCCTCGGGAGGATTTGGCCAGGCACGCAGGCTGTCGGCCCAAGAATCTAAGTCTATGTCTTGGCTCACAAACGGGATTCGATTGGCCTCACAAGAAATCAGATCTACGGGTTTCTCGTAAGAACGAGGCCCGAGACAGAAAGAATTGGGGGAAGAAGGATGAGGCAAAAGAATATCTGAAACCTGAAGAATCAATAAGAGCCAAATAACCAGAAGGAATCATTTAATGCTTCAAGGGATCAAAAGATTACTTCATTAAAGTTAGCGGAGGTCGGAGTTTTACTTTCAGACCAAAGACGCCTGCATCGACACTCGAAGATTCCGCCATCTGAAGCCTCAACGAAGATCGAAGGCCTAGAAACTGGATCTAAGGCTTTTGGTCCGGTTTTCCGCGATTGGATTTACGAGCAAGGGTTTTGGAGCGCAACTTGGATTCGGGGGACCCGTGTAGATTTATTTTAGAAAAGTGCCGGATTTAATCAGAAAATGGAATTGATTTAAGAATCGACTCAGATCCGGATCGGCACTTTAAGGAAAGGAACCGATGCTTTGCCATCGGCTCCCGGTGAATTGGCTTCTCAACAGTTGTTGACTAAACATAAGATTCCCTTCATAGGGAAGGTCATTACAAAAGGGGGCCGATTGCTCCTGGAGCCGATTCATCGGCTTAATCCTACAATCTACCACCAGTAGGTGCCTGAGACCCTGCGGCGCTTGATCGGAGGAGCCATGCTGGCGTCACCATCATCGTCGCTACCGTCGCTGTCGCCGTTGCTGCCGCCATCATCTCTGCTACTGTCGCTGCTGAAGCCGCTGCTATCCTCGGCTTCTTCATCATCATCGTCGTCATCATTGTCCTCCGATGACCCGCCAAGCAGGAAGCCTCCTGCCACCGAGTCCTCCTCGGTTGATGAGGAATCGGCTTCTTCCTTCGAGGAAAAGAAGTTCCCCTCCTAGGACATGTCGTCCTTGTCGTCTTCATCTAGCTCCCCACCGAGGAGAAGCTGGAGATCTTCACCATCAGTCAGGGATTTGTCGTCCTCTAACCAAGTCTGGAAGTCCCACTCCTCTGTATCCCAATGCAGAGGAGCGCAGGCCTCGAAGGCAGCAATGGGGTCGTATTCTGGAGTTGCTTCTTGAGTGGATTCGAACTCAAAGGAAATGGCGGAGGAAGCAGAGGAAGAAGAAGCCATTGCGAGAGAAGGAAGGTTGTATTGGTGCAGTTGCTAATGGCTGAAGGAAGGGGATGAGTGAAAAGAAATTTCCAGGGGCAGGTTTATAAAGATGGAGTGAGATATAAATCAGCACTGTGATGGTTTCCAAGGAAGTTGAAGAGGCACGCGTGTACAGATTTTGGAAGATGAAGAGGCGAGGCGATGAAAAAGAAAAGAATGGTTTCGGAATCATTATTGCCGAAACCAGAGGGCATGTGCTATCACCATAATTTGTCTGGGCCAGAAGGTGGGCCGCGAGCAAAATGGGCTCAGAGGATAACTGTAATGGGCTTGCGAATCGGCTCCTACGCGGGTGGTTTAGGGCCAGATTGGCCATGTATCTAGATAGATGTGTACGTTTAAGTTGGTTGAGATAGAGATAGCCAGGATTCATGTCGTAGTCAGTTAGGATTGGTTAATAGAGGCAAGTCTCCAGACTATAAATATGTACCTTGGACTACAAATGAAAAAGGACAAACAAACAATCATCCACAAACAACTCTCGGCGCATCGCCACCCCTGTTCTAGGGTTTCTTGGGTAAGTGCCGTGCAGCCCCGATCGCGTGATCGGGGCAGCATCGTTCCTGCCTGTCTATCTTTGTGTTTGTACTGAAGCATTGTTGATGGCGAGTAACACTAGTTATCTTGGCATTTATAGAGTAGTATCGGCTCTTTCATGCTTTATTCATGCATCGTTTGTTACCTGTGAATGTTTAGCTGTCCTCGTGCCCGATCTCAGGTGTAAGGGTAGCATCTTGCTCTATTTTCAATTAGTAGATCCAATCTGTTATGGTTAGTCTTTGTTCATCAAAGATTTAGTTTAATATCCGCATGATTAGGCCCTTCAAACGGATTGAATGTTCCGGCAGTACGTTTGATGCTTTGTATTAATCTAAAGAGGGATTGTTTCGGGAATCAATTTTCTGTTGGTTTTTAGTCCTCTGTTTAGGTTGCTATTCTGTTATCTTTCGTATCTGTTAGGCTTAATCACGCGTAGGATGTTCCGATTATGGGGTGAAAGCTTTAACTGTCATAGATTGAATTAGCTTTTTGTTTATAGAGTAAGTTTATTTTAGTACCCAATATATGCATCTCGTTCATATATATAAATCCGATCTGATACTGGACACAATCGGCTCTTTATAGTTGATACTGAGAATCACCCGATGAGTCGATTACGGCTCGGACTAATGTTTACATGTGTCTGTGCATGCAGGAAACTAACATAAATCACTTCTACACCTTCCTGATCTGGTATAAGGTTAGGTGGCATGCCTAGCAACCCAGACGCCAGGTCGTGCGCCGGATCCTGGGCCGTTGACCGAGGGACGGGGCCCCACCAACAGTCCTGGGGGCCTCCCGGCTCCTCGTGTTGCCTGTCGTTGCTCGCCGGTGGGTTTTGACTGACAACACTTCGGCAGTCAAGAAGAAGCACGAAGGTGCGAAGACAATATTTCTCGAGCTTCGAAGAATGTACGCATCATCGAAGGGTAGGAAGAGAGCGAGGAGAAAATTAAAGCCAAGGAGGAGGTGCCGTTCGAAGGGGTGAGGCCAGCAGAGGACACAAACAAGGTCCCCCAGTGTGATGATGTACCCGACCGCATGGTAATCATCGGCAAAAGCCTAGAGCAGGCCGAGGAGGAAAGGCTGATACAGTTCCTCCAGAACAATCAAGATGTCTCCGCATGGTCCTCAGGTGATCTGATGGGAGTAACCAGGGATGTCATGGAGCATGTTCTCAACGTAGACCTGAAAGTAAAGCCAGTGCGACAACGCCTTCGGACCATGTCCGAAGAGCAGAAGAAGGCGGCACAGGCCGAAGTCCAGAAGTTGTTGGATGCAGGGGTGAATACACGAGGTATAGTTCTCAAATTGGCTGGCAAATGTAGTAATGGTGCCAAAAAAGAATGGGAAGGGGCGTATGTGTATAGACTTCACGAACTTGAACAAAGCTTGCATGAAGGATGATTATCCGTTGCCTCGGATCGACACCTTGGTCGATGCAGCCGCAGGCTCCGAAATGATGAGCATGCTCGATTGTTTCTCAGGGTATCATCAAATATGGATGAGGAAGGAGGACGAAGACTAGACAAGATTCACCACCCCCTTCGGCACATATTGTTACATCAGAATGCCGGAGGATCTCAGAAATGCAAGGTGCACATTCAACAGAATAGTAAGGGTAGTCCTCGGGTCATAGCTAGATAGAAATGTCTCCGCTTATGTGGAAGATGTGGTAGTACGAAGCTAGAAAAGGGCCGATCATATTCAGGACCTTCAGGGGACTTTTGCCAATTTTTGGCAAAATGGACTGAAACTAAACTCAGAGAAGTGCGCCTTCGGAGTACGAAGAGGGAAGTTATTGGGTTGCATGACCTCCGAGAGAGGCATTGAAGCAAACCTAGAGAATATTGATGCCATCCAGAGAATGAAACTGTGGCAGAACCAACTTGAATTACACCGACTCAAATGCGCTGATCCTTTCTCGGAAGGCAGTAAGGACTCAACCGCAGTTCAAACGGTGTAACCCCGTGGTCTGTCGGGTAAAGTCCCGATAAAACCACCTAACTCAGGATCAAAACAAGGTACCTCGCATGAAGGCGAGTCCAGAGATACAAATGCCAACCATTTTTACATCACAGGCATAATATTACATTGGTATTCAAACATTGTAGCAAAACCTAGCTAGCACGAATGGGTATAACACTGTTCAGGTCAAAGTATCTACAGCGGAGGAAAAAAACACAACACTACCAGACGTCGTGCAATGGATGTTGAGCTAAGACTAGGCTCAACATCACTCGGAAGAACCTATGTTGGCCGGGGACGGATCCTACTCCACGGACCAACCATCGGGAAGAGCATAGGGCCATGGCACAGGTAGAGTAGAGTCCTCAGGGGGATTACCTAGAACAAAAGTCACATTGCAAGGCTGAGTATGCTAATACTCAGCAAGGCTTACCCGTTTCATGGTATACTTAGCGATGTAGCTAGACTTATGAAGGCTTATAATGCTTCTGGGTTTAATTTCAGCTGAAAAGCAACAAAGAGTAGATCCTTATTTTCAACTTTTAGCTTTCAGGTTCTAGTTGATTGTCCATTCTAGGTAAGCAACTATAACTATTCAAGCATGGTAGAATCTTTTTAACAAACATCATCTTTGACCATCATAAGGTTGCTCTTGTTACTCTATGTGGCAAAGGGCTCAAGCAGTCTCAATCTCCGCGAGAAACGGGCGATTCTGAATCAAATTTCACAACCTTGCAAGGGCAAACCTAACTCACACGCTTGGAACATCCAATGATAGTTCCGAAGCAACCGTTTGCCTTTCATTCCGACTCATGGATCAGTGCCACCACAAGCGACTGTAGGACCGTACGCACATCCAATGTGCAGGATGTATGTCTGTACGCCTGTCCGCTGTGCGGAACGTACTCTCGCACGTCGGTGCGTGTGAAAAACCAAATTACGAGTGGTGGGGGGTATCTCCACTCCTCGGGCCGATCGGTTACTAGGCTTACTGCTTACCATATTTCACGGCATGTGGCTAGTACTTTCAAACGCTTAACCACCGCTACCACACACTGCGATCTTATCAATTTTTCATCAACACAGACGGGGTTCTTACCAAGGTCATGAATCATAATCACAACCCCGTCCGTCATCCTTATAGTGATTGCAGGAATGTAAACATTGCAACTCCTATAAAGCTCGCGAGTGAAAGGAAATCACTCGACTTCTACCGGTTCTATTAGCTTAGCAGCTAGTCGGACTCAGATTCTAGTGTTCAGTACATAGGTTCCTAGGAATATGCAACTAAGGTTTCAATACAAGTCCTAAAAACTTAAATGCACAAGTAGATGTATATAGGTATACAAATTGCAGTGTAATAAAAATAGCGGTTTATGTCCGGGGCTTGCCTTCGTTGGTGGAGCTGGGGTCAGAGATGTCAATACTAAAATTGTCCGAACCTGGGTTCGGGGCTTCAGTTATATCTCCGATAATATTCCCGGGGTTTTCAGAATTATTCCCTTCTCGTTCTGGGATCAACTGGTAGTCTCCGTCAGCGAGAGTTGTCGAGTCTATATGATATGCAAATATTATAGTTACAGAAACACATATGATTTCATTTCATTTCACGATAAAGTTACAATCCAATAATTCAATAGTCAAAGCATCATAAAGCAAGGATTTGGATTCTAAGGTTTCTAATTTACTTCTTGTAAATTAACTTATGGTAACAAGTTTGATTTTTATTTTGAAATTCACAAAGGCTATGGCCTTGAATTTTTATGGGTAAGCTTACTTCTAACAGATAAGCTTACTATAAATTTTTCATAATTTTCTATAAACACAAACTAAAGCATTTGGATTAAGTTCAAATTTTAAGTTTAAATTCAAATTTTAGAAAAAAACAGTGCTATAATTTCTTGAAAAATTTACCATGAACTACTTAATTACAAAACATCCTATGGTAAAAAGATCTAAGCATGAAAACCTTAGTATCATGCTTGAATAAATTTAAACATTTCAAGCTTAATTTGCATAAGTTCTAATTAATTTAAGCTAGAGTGCAGAAATTAAGGTGAAATTTTTACACGGACTTGCATACACTTCAGACATGCTGCATACCAAAAATCACATGAAAAGAAGTTAAAATGCACAAGTTACACACAAGACACCTTTTTGCTAAACTTTAGAATAACTCAAAAAGTATTTGGTTTCAAACCAAACTCTAGTAACAAAAGTTGTATATTTTTCTTCGGGCATTCAAACAAAACTGGTTTGATATTTTTCTGAATTTCCTATGAATTTCTATAAATTTCTAAAGATCACTGATTTTGAAATGAGGGGAGGGACTAGAATCTTGCAGCCAGGCCCTCAGGAAGATTCAAGTCAACGCAATTGGGTCCTTGCTCATCGGGACAGAGAGGTCGAGATGTGCCGGCCAAATTCTAGCGATGGCGGTCACCGGCAGCGAGGGGGAACCGGCCAGGAAGGTTCAACGAACTAGGGCGAACCTTGCTGGGGGTGATGTGCAGGTCGGGGGTGGTCGGAGGGGGTGGAACGGCGGTGAACCGAGGCGGCGGCGATGGAGCTTGATCACCGCGGCGGTGTTCCGGTGTGGTGGCTCACCAACGGTGGATCGGAGGTAGGGGAAAAGCTTCAGGGGGTCAAGGCGGTTCTCCTGAGTGGCTTGTCGGGAGCTAGGACGGCCGGAAAGACGCGTTCCCACGGCGACTCGGGACGGCGGTGAAAGGGGAGCTCATCGGCGAGATGGATGCAGTGCTTAAGGGCGGCGATGGAGGGGCTGGTGAGCTTCACGGGATCACGATGAAGCGACTGTGGGGGCTGTTGGGGTCTGAGAAGGAGCAGGGTGAGCTGATGACGGCGCGGTGGTCGGCGGCAGAAGGTGAGCGCGGTGGTGATCCAGTGGAGAAAAGGTCGAGCAAAGCGAATGACGGCCGTGCGAGCGGGTATAAGTAGTCGAAGTGAGTTTCTGGGCATGCTGTAGAACTTAGGAAGAGGCGCGACGAGCAATAGCAGCTGCAGTTGACCGGCGGCGCGACGTGGCGACCCGGCGGAGCTCGGGCAGAGGCGAGGCGGCGTGGCACGCACGGGGAAGAGCCAGAGGGGAGGAGCTAGAGCGGCGGTCGGCCTAGAGGAGACGCAGGGGAGATACTAGAGTAGAAAATGGCACCGGCAGAGCGGCAGCGACGGTGAGCAGCGGCGGCGACGGCAAGCAACTGCTGGCGGCTCGGGCGGTGGCGTGGCATGCTCTGGGGAAGCCAACAGGAAGGAGAGGAGGCGGTGGGCGGGCTTGGAGGCGACGCGTGGGGGTTAGGGGTGGCAGGTGGGAGCCTCGGGTGGCGCAGCACGACGGCCTGCGGCGGCGCAGTCGCGCGGCAAAGGGGAAGCAGAGGAGGAAGAAGAACATGGGTGGGCGCCAGGGGCTGATTTGCAGTTTCCAAAAGTTCCAGGGATCTCACTGTAAATCAAAATTTCCCACTAATTTAATGTTTAAATGAGAAAATGGTCAAAATAAGAATTGTAGAACTTTTCAAACCCTACAACTTCTATTTTGGGTTCAAATTCAAAAACTCAAAGGATAGAGATTTATTTAAAAACTTTGGACTCAATTTAAACTTTTCAAAGTTTTTGTCCTTAGTTAAGTAAATTCCATATACTTTTGGACTGAACTGCAAGTTTAGGTAATGTAATGATGACTAACACTTTTACACTTTGGCCCCTAGTCAAAATTGGAAGTTACATTTGTAATTTAAACACTTTGCATAAAAGGACTTATATTTTTGAAAAATCACACTTAGGTCCTTATTTTCACACATTCATTCAATTTCACACAATTTAATTACACACATTACACACATTACACCTTCCTTTCCTACTGTGTCATAATTTTGACACCTAGGGTGTCACAGAAACCGCCCAAAACGCAGAGAGAAGTGCAAAAGCTGTCGGGCAGATTGGCTTCGCTAAACATATTCATATCGAAGCCAGTCAAGCAAAGCTTGCCATTCTTCAAGGCACTGAAGGGGACCGATACTTTTCAGTGGGGGGTGGAGCAGCAGCAGGCTTTTGAGGACTTGAAGCAGTACATCGAGAACCTTGCAGTAATGTCCAGTCCAATGCTGAAGGCAGAACTGTTGTTGTTTATCTCTTCGTCAGGAGTGGCAGTAAGCATAGCGCTAGTGCAAGAGCGTAGAGTAGAAGGGGTGCTGAAGCAAGTTCCTATTTATTATGTGTCCGAAGCCCTCGGTGGTTCGAAGCTTTTGCATTTAGAAATGGAAAAGATGGCATACGCAGTGGTGATGGCAGCAAGGAAGCTTCGGTATTATTTTCAAAGCTACAAATTCACAATACCAACTTCTTACCCCCTTTGGGACATGTTTGAGAATAGAGAGGCCTCCGGGCAAATCGGAAAGTGGGCAGCGCAACTCACAGAACACACAATCAACTTCACTTCTCGCAGTACGATCAAGTCCCAGGTTCTAGCAGCTTTCATAGCAGATTGGACACCTTCGTCCTTTGGGCAAGAGTAGCCAACAATCAAGGTCATGGCGTGTGATGGGGCATATTGTGAGAATGGCACAAGAGCTTCAGCTGTATTGGTGGCACCATCAGGCATCAAACTAAAATACGCAGTCAAGCTGGACTTCGAAGGATGCACAAACAACATAGTAGAATACGAAGGCTTGTTGCTAGGCCTTCGGAAGGCCAGAGCGCTGGGGATCCGAAGGTTGTCTGTCAAATCTGACTCAGAATTGATCACAGGGCATGTGGACAAATCGTACAAAGCACAAAATAAGGAATTGGTGAAGTATTTGGTAGCGGTCAGGGGCATGAAGAAGTATTTCTTGGGCTTCGGTGCGAGGGCCCTGAACAAAGAAGCAGATGAGTTGGCTAATGCAGCAGCACAAAAGAACCCACTACCTCCGGATGTGTTCTTCGAGACTTTGAAGCAGGGCTCCATCTACAGTGATGAGGCCTGGTAAAATTTGTGAACGCAATCACCAGTGAAGATTGGAGAGCAACCATAATGGCATTCCTCCAGGGACACTTCGTCCTGGAGGATGAGAACGAAGAAAGAAGGATGGCCCTTCGGGCTAGGAACTACACAATCATCAAAGGGGATTTGTACTGAAGGGGTGTGTGTGCACCTCTCCTAAAATGCATATCCGTAGAAGAAGGCAAGCAGCTCCTCAATGAGATCCACTCCGGCGTGTGTTCGTCCCACATTGGCACAAGAGCTCTGGTAGGCAAAACCTTCAGAGAGGGATTCTATTGGCCTTAGGTGTTGGCCGATGTGCACGAAGTGGTAAAAAATGTTCCAACTGTCAAAAGCACGTGCACTACAGCAAGTTCACACCAAACAAAGTACAAAGTACATCTCATACCACCTGTCTGGCCACTTGCGCGATGGGGCATAGACATTGTTGGACCCCTTCCTATAGCACCAGGCAATTACAAGTTCGCAGCATTGGTAGTAGAATACTTCACCAAATGGGTCGAGGCAAAACCACTTCGGAATATCACTGCCAGAACTCTACAGAAATTTTTCTAGCAAAATATCGTATGCCGCTTCGGCATGCCAAAGGAGGTAACAGTTGACAATGGGAAATAGTTCGATTGTGCAAACTTCAGGGCTTTCTGCGAGCAGTTGGGAATGAAGTTGTGCTTCACTTCGGTCTACCATCCTTAGTCCAATGGGGTGGTAGAAAGAGCAAACGGCATCATATTCACAAGCATAAAGAAGAACATCATAGAACAGCCGAAGGGCAAGTGGGTTGATGAGTTGCCAGGGGTAATCTGGTCTCAAAACACAGTCGAGTCGAGGACCACCAAATTTTTGCCTTTCAAGCTCTTGTATGGCGAGACGGCAATGACTCCAACAGAGATAAAATTTGGTTCCTGGAGAACCGAAGACACCAAGCATGAAGACCTAGCAGCCACAGTCGACATCATCGAGATAGTGAAGCTCCAGGCAGCTAAAAACTTGAACAGATATCAAGATGAGACCTGAAGGTGGAAGAACAAGAAATTGAGGCCACGGGAGATCAAGGAGGACAACTTCATCCCGAGGCGCGTGCCAAAGGGAAAGATGAAAGGCAAGATGAACAACAAGTGGGAAGGACCATTCCTGATAACATAAATGTTGACCGGAGGCCTGCAGGCTTCGATCTCTAAATGGCGTCGATGACCCTTACTCGTGGAACAAGGACATGCTCAAGAGGTACTTCGTGTAGGCAAAATGTAAAAGCCGCTAGAGGATTGATAACCGAAGGGGCTTGTAGAAATTTTCTTGTGTTTCTTTTTCTTTTTATCATTTTTGTAATCAGACTAAGTATGTAACAAGGACCTGTACTCTTTTCCTCATGGGGGAAGCCTTCGTGGGGGCCACCATGGTCACCAAAGGTGTGAGGTTTTTAACGAGGCGGGCATCCTGTGCAACCCCTTGTGAAATATAAATAAGGATCCCCCGAAAGAGAATGACCACCGAAGGGGGAAGAGAACGCCGAAGCAACTGCCCTCTTCGATCGAAGAGGAGTTGTCATCGGCGCACAGCACAAAGTGCTAAGAAATAAGTGAGCACGAGCTGCCGAAGCTAGAAAGGCTTGGTGTCTCTTAGCTTCACTTCAGAATTGAAAAACGAAGCCTGCTCCAGCCAAAGGCCAAAGGCGTTTGTGAAAGAAAAATGAAGCCCGCTCGAGCCAAAGGCCGAAGGTGTGTGTGAAAGAAAAACAAAGCCCACTCGAGACAAAGGCTGAAGGCATTCATCAGAATCAAAGCGAAGCCCGCTCGAGCTAAGCGCCGAAGGCATTCCACAAGAAAACAGCTTAATTTCGTCGGCTAGAAACCGTCGAAAGTAGCCCAAAAGCCATCGAAAATACATATATTCGTTGGTTGGCCGACGAAAATAGGCAGATGGAATAAAATCGACGAAAATAAACAGATTTTCATCAGCAACCGATGAAAATACGTTTATTTTCATCGGCCACTCAAGCCAACAAAAATAAACACATATTGTCATCGGCTGAGCTGGCCGACGAAAATAAACGGAGTTTGTTTCGTCGGTCTTTAAGACCGATGAAAAGAAGTTAGTTAGTTTCGTCGGCTTAGCTAGCCAACAAAAATACTGGATACGCTCCAGTATTTTCATCGGCAACGTGGCCGACGAAAATACTGGGCAAGCTGCACTTTCCATAGTTTTTTAGAATTATGAATAATAGTTTTCTAGAATTACAAATAACAGTTAATTAACATAAAAATAGCCATCCATAAGCACAATCATAAAATACATCATCACACAATTGTGGCAGAACCAATCTGCTTGAATTATTCCGGCTCAAGTGCGCTAGTCATCACTGTACAGGCGATACTAACTCAACGCACTTCAAATGGAACAACCCATTGGTCTGTCGGGTCACCGCCCGATTCAACCACGGTTACACAGGATCGAGGTAGGTTTACCTCATACGAAGGCGAGTTTACAATCGCACAACAGCTCACCAACATTTACTTCACAGAAATATTAAACATTATTACAATCTGTTTCAACTTAAAGTAAACTTATAAGAACATTGTTTACACCACAAGCTATGCAAGCTTGTTCAGAGTCACAGCGGAAGAATTTAACACGCGACTACACACGTCGCGAAAGTTGACACCACGCTCAGCCCGAAACATGGCGTCATTCCGGAGGATCATTGCCAGCCAGGGATGGATCCCATTCCACGGACCAGCCAAACGGAACAGAGAATGGCCAGGCTGGACTGTCCGTTTGGTTCTCACAGGCCATACCTGAAAGACAGACAAGACTGAGTATGCTAATACTCAGCAAGACTTATCCGAGATTGGGTATACTTAGCCCGGAGCTAGACCATGGGGGATTGAGGGGTTCTGGTTTTCTTTTTGCTGAAAAGCAACAAAGAGTATGATCTAACTTTCATATTTTAGCTTTCAGATTCTAGTTTCATTAACCATTCTAGGTAAGCACCTATACTAGACAAATAAGGTAGAGATTAGCATTCATCAAGATTATTCCAACAATGGTTATGTTCTTACTCTATGTGGCAGAAGGAGCAAGCAGTCTCAATCTCCGTGAGAAACGGACGATTCTGAATCGAATTTCATAACCTTGCAAGGGATCCTAACTCACACGCTTGGAACATCCTATGATCATTCCGAAGCAACCGTTTGCCTTTCATTCTGACTCGTGGATCAGGGCCACCACAAGCGACTGTAGGACCATACGCACATCCAATGTGCAGGACGTACATCTGTAGCGCGACTACATGACCGTACTCCTGTCCGCTGTGTGGAACATACTCCCGCACGCCGGTGCGTGTGAAAAACAACCAAATTACGAGTGGTGGAAGGTATGTCACTCCTCGGGCCAATCGGTTACTAAGCTTGCCGCTTACCATATTTACAGCATGTGGCTAGTACTTTCAAACACTTGACCATAGCTACCACACACTGCGACCTTATCAACTTTTATCAACACAGACGGGGTAACCTTTCAAGTCATGATAATGCACATGACCCCGTCCATAATCCTTACAGTGATTGCCAAATAGTAAATATTCAACTCCTATATCGCGCGAGTGATAGGAAATCACTTGACTTCTGCCGATCCTATTAGCAGAGCATCTATTCGATAAGGACTTGGCACAATACATAGGTTCCTAGGATCCATGCATCTAGGGTTCCATTTCAACTCTTATACTTAATGCATAATATAGATATATAAGTATAAAACTGTATAAGTGTAGTAATTTAAAATACTGGGTTATGCATCGGGGCTTGCCTTCTTGAGCGGGGCTGGGGTTTGGGATGTCAAGGACTTCCGAATCTTGGTTTGGAGCTTCAGTTAAATCCTCGGCGACGTTCACCTTGTGTTCAGAAAACCCTTTCTCGGGTTCCGGGACTAGTTCGTAGACTCCGTCTTCGAGTGTCGCTAACTCTACATGATATGCAATGATTTGAGTTAGATGGTTCTTGAGTTAAGAATTTTACTTCATGGTAAAGTTGCAATCTAACAAATTGATGGACACAATTTCATAAAACAAGAAATTTGAATTCAAATCTACTATTTGTATCTTAATTCAATTATCATAATTAATGGGAATAATTGAATTAGGTTAACAAGTTTGATTTTTATTTTGAAATCCACAAAGGCTATGGCCTTGAATTTTTGTGGGTAAGCTTACTTCTAAAAGACAAGCATACTATGAAGTTTTCATAAATTTCTGAAAACATAAACTAAAACATTTGAATTAAGTTCAAATTTTAAGTTTAAATTCAAACCTTAGGCAAAACAGTGCCTTAAATTCTTGAAAGATTTACTATGAACTACTCAATTATAGATCATCACATGGTAAAAAGATCTAGGCATGAAAACCTTAGTAACATGCTTGAATAAATTTAAACCATTTCAAGCTTGATTTGCATGAGTTTGAATTAGTTCAAGCTAGGGTTCAGTCCTGCAGGTAAAATTTGCACACAAGCTCACTCATACTCTAAACAGGCTACACACCAAAAATCATAAGCAATAGAGCTAGCACGCAAAAGTTATACTCAAGATACCCTTTTGCTAAACTTTAAAATAACTCAAAAAGCATTTGGTTTCAAACCAGACTTTAATAACTAAAGTTGTAGAGCTAAACTTCTGAAGTAAAACAAAACCAGTTTGACAATTTTTGGATTTTTCCACAAATTCCTATGGATTTTCAAAGTTGGCTGATTTGAAATGGGGTACTGAGTTTTCACAGAAAGGCCCCTGGAAAGATTGAAATCCTTGTAATTGGATCCTTGGCCGGGTTAAACAGAGAAGCCGATCGAATTTCGGCGAGGGGGCTCATCGGCGGCGAGGGGAAAGTGGGAGAAAAGGTTCAGGAGCTCACGGCGGTGTTGAGGAAGGGAGGGGCTGAAACGGCGGGTCGACGATGAACAGAGGAGGGCGGCGGGCTTCGAGGGACGACGACGGCGTTCCAGTGGCCGGAGTGCCGGAGGACGGCGGGGTGCTGGTGGTGTGTTTGGCAGGGGCTGAGAGGCGGCGGAGCGGCTGGACGACGGCGAGACCGAGCGGTGGCGGAGCTTGAGCTCACCGGCGCTATGGTCTGGGCTGCTCGAGTGCGGGAAAATGAAATTGGATGGGTCTGTGAGCTTCAGTGGGTTGCGGTGGTGCTACTGGAGCACTGAATCGCGGGTGGTAGGCAGCGGAGGTGGCTGACGACGGCGAACCGAGGCAGCGGCGAGCTCCGACGGGGGTAGTCGACGGAGGAAGGAAGGAGAGGTAATGAGGCGCGGTGGAATGGATAAAAGAAGTCGAGAGGGATTCCTGGGCAATCCTTAAGACCAGGAGAAGCACTACGCATGCGAAGCAGCTGCTGGCAAGCCCGGTGGCGTGCGTGGCGGCTCGGGCGGCGGCGGCGCGATGTGGAGGGGCGGGGAGAAGCCACCGGAGGCCGGGCAGGCGGTGGGCGCGGCGCTAGAGGGCACGTGGCGCAGGTTTAAGCGGCGCGAGGGCAGCTGGGGCTCGGGAAAACGGCCGGCGGGCGGCGGTCGGGCGCAGAGAGAAAATAGAGAGAGGGAAGGCTGGAGGTAGATGATGAGGACCTTTATGCAATTTTTTAAAAGTGCAGGGACTCCACTGTAAAGCCAAAACAACTTTCAAACCATAGCTCAAATGAAAATGTGCCCGAAAGCAAAAGTGTAGAGCTTAACAGGATCTACAACTTTGCTTTAAGATTTAGTTTCAAAAGAGTTAAGGATTTAAATCTAATTTAAAACTTGGCAAAATTTTAAACTTCGGAGAAATCCTATTTAAAATCTATACACCACTTGAATTCTTAGGGTAGTTTCACTTCTATCTGTGGTTTAAAAGTAAGTTCTTGCCTTTTTGCAAAACAACCTTCACATATTTTGATTTTACCTACCATTTTCACACATTTTGCACCAAAGGACCGAAATTTTCCATAATAACAAAAAGACCCTTTTGCCTTTGCATTAAAGTTTTTAACACACATACAAAAGATCAAACACACCAACTCATACTAGAATCTAGTGTGTTTTATTCCCAAGTACCTGAATATCATAACAATCATAAAATACATCCAATATGTGCAATCATGAAATCCATAGTCTAAATAATATAGATGTGTCAACGAAACGCAAAAGCACATCAATGAGGGGTAATATTATGTCCGCTGCCGCCGTCACCTCCAGAAATGTTACGCGCTATCGATGGTGGTGTGGACGGGATGCCAGAAACTCCTCGAGGATGACTACTCGTCGAACCCTGATTATAGACAAAGTTAAATGTATATAATCCTTATGTATAAGAAAATGTGAGCGTTGCTAGTTATACGAAAGAATTACCACTTGTGGAGACGGTAGATGCATGTATGGTGCAAAAGTCGGCAGTGGTGGAGGAGGCGAAGGAAGAGGTGGCAAATTAAATTGTGATCCAAGGGTAGCGGCTAACATTAGTTTCATCGGCTTAGGTCAAACCGACGAAAATAGGTCATTAGTTTCGTCGGCCACTGCCAGGCTGACGAAAATAATGTGTAATTTCGTCGGCCCTCCAAAACCGACGAAATTATATATTTGTTTTCGTCGGTTTGCAGTGGACGGACGAAAATAGATGTGGCCGACGAAAATGAATTGTTTTGGTGTAGTGTTCGTCTAAATAGGCAACAAGGGCCTCCTAGCCATCTCATAGGTGATCGAAATCCCTTAGGGCTCGTGAACCCCCGGTTGTGCAAGGGGGGTGGTGCTTCGCAAATATGCATTGCCTAACGGGAAGTCACGTTTCAAGGAGCGAAAAGTAAACAATAATAGTTCGAAATCTTTAGTGGCATTAAATCCCCGACTGTGCAAGGGGGTGGCGCTTTGCAAAATCATGCTTGCTCAATGGTGGTTTTATGCCATACGAAACATTTCCAATTTATATGCATCAAATCTTCGCGGTACAAATAGAGGCCCAGATACAGGCGTACCAACACAAACACGAAGGCATGTTAAACACCCATTCAAACACAGGTACAAATGAAACAACATAAGATCGAAGCCATCAGGCAGTGTTACAACCAAGAGTTACACGTGGACACAGTCAAAACAAATTACAAACTGGTATTTGCAGAAGCACAAGAGGTTGTCATTTCTTCCTTGAAAATTTTAGCTTCAAGCTCGCCTATGACTTGCCGAACGGCAACATCGAGGATATCATTAGCTATACAATGAAGGAAGTCTTCCGAAGGGATTCCTGCAGCCGAAGACAGTGTGGAGTCAAGTGTGGAGTCAAGAGACATGACAAGGTCTTCTCCACGGTCATTTTCAAAAATGATACATAAACTCCAAGGGGCTACTGTCATTGTCAACAGGCTCCGGTTTTGGTTCTTTAAGCCCTTCGGGCGGCGAGTACGGCACATTCAAACATTTCCTGACTCTTCGGATTTCACGACAAAGCGCACGATCAGCAAGGATCCTGGCGAGCCTAACAGGGTCACTTTCAAACTCAGTAAAAAATGCCTTCACAGCAGCATTGCGATTGTCGTAACTACGAAGTTTAATAGCCTAGAAATCATTGAAGGATGCAGACGGATGCGCAGAGTGAAACTTGGTCCAGGTATCTTCGGCTACAAAGAAGCCATCGCGATGCATATGCAAAGGCATTATACCTTCGGTAACCTATGCAGGTGCCATCGTAGGGTCATACGCAGGGCCGAAGGTGTTAGTATCCAAAAGTTATATTACAAAACTCAAATGTTCACACAAAAGCCCTCACACCTCTCCGACTTTGATTTCTTGGGCAGCCGAAGGGTTGGTCTGGTCGGCAACTTCGGTGCTGCTGTTAGCAGGAGGATGAACAACCACTCCGATAGGCACGACAGTGTCCAGAGTAGCTGAGGCAGCTTCGGGCGAAGGGATGTCGGAGGTGGTCGGTAGAAGTCTTTCCTGGGCATAGGCTTCGTCTTTAAGTTGTATCTGCATCGCAACCAAAGCTTGCATCAGGGCACAAAGTTATAAACAAGCGCAAATTAGCAAAGCCAAAGATGGAAGATACCTGTTCTTTCAAGCTTTCACCTTCCCGCGGCGCACGAGAGCTTTGCCCCTTGTCTTGAAAAAGATCTCTATGAAGTTCTTGGAAGTGTTCTTTGGTAGGACTGGAAGGTTCCCCGGATGAACAGCTTCTTCGATGGCCGACTCGAAGTTGCGATCCTGCAGGGCGGCGAAGCTGAGACTTGAGAATGCCTTGAGAAGAGCTAGCTCCGGTAGGAAGCAGGTTGCAGATCGAAGCGGCTAGACTTCGGGAAGCGATGATCGCACACAGATCTCCATGCAGACAGCTCCCAGAGTCCACCATTGTGAGACACGCTTGAAGCCAATTGAAAAACTATTCAATCTCCAAGTCTGCATAACCAACCAGAGCAGTCAGGCCATACGAAGAAAGAAGTTGGGGGACTTCTTCTCGCACGTGGGCAATCCCAGCAGAGAGGGCTTCGTGGTAAACACGGATGTTGTCCCACGAAGCTTGACGTTTTTCCTCGGCCTTGGCGCTCCAGGATTTGGCGGTTTCACATCTAACTTAAAGCTCTGCAACCTTGTCCTTCAAAGTATTATTCTGTTCTAAAGCAGAAGTGGCTTCGGCGCGAGCAGCAACATGGTGGTTTCGTTCTGCCTGGAGGGCCTTCTAGAGCTCTATTTTTTCCTTTTCAAGTGCAGCAATTATTTCTAACATTGTTGACAGCCGTGAACATGAAGAGCCTTCGTTTTCGAGCAAACGACTCGCGCAACGAGCCGCAACATGCACTTTCAATGATAAGTCTTCGACACACCGAAGGATGTTGGTCGCTCCGGTTTTCATCAGCTCTTTTTCCATCAGCGGGATGTAGAAAGAGTTCCAAGCTTCATGCAGGAAGTCACGTTCCCAATCGCTGCTCTCAAAGCGAAGGCAGCGGAGGATATTGCCCACCAATCAAGTGTGATTCAGAAGCATTCAATTCACCAGCAACAGCGACGGTGTCTTCGGTGCTCATGAAATAAGCGTCGTTATCTTCATCGTCATCTGCGCCTTCGGGGTGGCATACATCAGCATCACGAGTGTCCTCGATAACATGGGCTCTGTCACGACTGTCCTCGATTGCAGGGGCTCCATCCTCATCGCCAACATTGGAAGACGAGGACGCAGAAGAACTTGTAGAGCCGGAAGACCCTGAGCTGGAGGATAAAGTAGTATCTTCGCGGCGGCAAGAAGGTTGGGGGGAGCATCGTCAACGACGATGTTCTCCGAATCCTCCGAAGCTTCATCACTCTCAGGCAGAGGTCACTAACATCCACTGCCAAAGGGTCTTTAACAGCAGCTTCGGCAGGAGGACGGGGTGGCGCGGCAGACACTGGCGTCACCACAAGGGGGCTGGGTTCCAGGGCATCTTCGGAATCCCCCTTGTCCCGGAGAGGCTAAGGTATCGAGAGCACAGCATCAATCAACCAGGAGCGCTTCGGCGCACCACGAGACTTTGCAACACGTTTTCTTTTCTTGGTCTCCGATCGAGCAGTGGCGGAGCCACCAACAGCACATTCGTTGTCTTTCGACGTTTTTGACAGCAGTTCGTCTTTCTTCTTATCCTCAGCAGCCTTGTGCCTCAATGCCGCAACATGAGGAGGGGCTTTAATACTGAAGGCATGAAAGACGTGATTGGTACGCATCCTGCCAAGTTTCTGCTTGATTTTTTTTTACTCCGTGGCGGTCTCCGGGCCAAGCACGTCGTTGGTTCAGCCCTCGATGGAGCCAAGTTTAACCACTGCAAAGACAAAGCATTCATGAGTAAAAATAATGATAGCCTCCGAAGGGGATATCAACGAAGAAACTTACTTTCTTTGGTCAGCTTGAATGAAGAAGCAAAATCTGGAACGGGAATCACCCCAAGATTTTCTTTCCACGAAGCAACGGCCCAGTCAGTCTTCACGGACCAGCAGTTGCACGCGATAAACTCTTCCGTGATATCACGGGTACCTAAGATCTTTGACACTTAGCGAAGCATGTTCTCGAAGGCCTGAAGATCAACAGTCTCTACGACGTCAACATTAGGGCAGGCGGCTGGCAAGGGTTGGATTTGTTTCACCATGATGGGGTGAACCTCGATTGCTAGATCGAGTTGAACTTTGTGGTAGAACCAGCACGAAGTCCAATCCTCCCACTTGTTATGGTACGCTGTCATAGGTCCAAAGACGAAGTTATGGTACACAAAGTTGTAGCAACCATACTGGGCTTTGGATTCCTGATCACCGGTGATGGCTGAGGAAACCACCTTCGGCTGATAGTGGACTTTATGAATGTAGGCGAAGCCTTCGGCAGAAGGCTGGAAACCACATGTCTTTGTCAACTAGAAGTAGAGGTTTAGTCTCACGAAGGAGTTGGGAGTCAATTGATGCAGGTACATGCCATTTAGTCTCACGAAGGAGTTGGGAGTCAATTGATGCAGGTACACGCCATACTGGCGAAGGATCCTGACTAGAACAGGGACAACCAGAAATTGAAGCCCAGCAACAAAGAAGTCGTGAAAAACAACAACTTCATCATCATGCGGCTGAGCCGAGGGGCTCGGGCATCCCCTTCGGAAATCATCCCGAGGCTCTCCATGTTGGTGATCAACCTTTCGGTCATCATGATCGGCCCGAGGGTGGTGGTCGGTGGCAACTTTGGGTGTTCGACCTTCGGAGCCATTGCGCTCAAGAGCAAAAGATGGGAATGTGTGCGGAAAGACACAAGCGAAGCAAGCGAACCCAAGGGCAAAGGAGGAGAAAAAGAGAGCTCTGAAGGGTCCAAAGCACAAGAACGCACGGTAAAAGTAACAGGCCAAGAAGGTTATATAGCCCCAGGCAGACCCCCAAGTTAAAAAAACGGATATGCCCTCGAGGGTGAAATACTTCAGAACACCTCCTGGGCAATGTTTAGGAGAACATGAAGGGGCTACTAGTGTCTTTCTTTCTCTATTTTCTCTTTTATATTCCTTTTGGTTTCCCCCAAAATTTTCTTCAGCACACTTTCTTATTAACACGAAGAAAAGTCTGGACCTCGCAGGAATACTACGGATCTTCCCCCCGCGCAGCATCGGGATTCGAGCAAATATCCGAAGGTTGGCGCTTTTGGCCGCGTTTCACGCGGCAAGACGTCGAGGACTTGAGCTTCCCTGAGCGAAGCCCTCGTCCTCGAGGGGCAACTGTTGGGGGCGCCACCTTCGGGTCCCTGAAGCTTGAAGCCCAACCCTGACGTCAAGCCGACGCCATCGAAGAGGGAGGCGAAGACCCCTTCAGATCATACTTCCCGAAAGGGTATCAAGGAAGTGGAACATTGCTAGAGGTGAGCTTGGACCTTCGGGTTTGCGGGGTAGGGAGGAAATTACGTTGTACCCTGGAATATTCCCCGAAAGTGGTCGTTGAGAGATAAAAAGGTAAGGAGGTAATTACGTTGTACCCTGGAATATTCCCCGAAAGTGGTCATTGAGAGATAAAAAGGTAGGGAGGAAATTACGTTGTACCCTTGGAATATTCCTCGAATGTAGTCATTGAGGGATAAAAAGGTGTAATTGGCCGGGGATAGATGAACCGTCCCCTATGAATACCCCTGCAACTGTAACTGATGGGACGGTTGATCCCTGTGGAATAGGATATTCTTCCTCTACTCCGAAGGGTTGAGTTAGCTTGAGTACCCTTCGAAGCGAAGAAGCATCACAACATCAGTGGTATGTTAGGAATTAAAGGTCGATAGCCATAGCGTGAGACTCTCCATTCAAACAATGAAAGGAGAGAGTAGATGACCTAATGGCAACTCAAGCTTTACAGCTCTCAATGCCCAGTCCTTTGCTTCAAGTAGTATGATATTCACATGAATGCCTCACGGTTCGAACCATATCTGAATAACGTCGATATTGAGCACTGACAGTGTGTAATATTTCCTTCTCGGTTCAATCTTCCCATGCACTGGAGCTGCTCTTAACACTCTTATGTGAATTAATATAACCAATGAACTGTGTTCTTCATTCGAATAGTAACTACGTTTTCTATACCTCCTATAAACCGTGCAGTTTTTAGGGCGTTGACATTGATGATTTTTCCTCTCTAAAAGGATTTTGCTTAAAATTTCTGCATTTCTTTGTAATTTTGGCAGAATATGAATAGATTGTGCCAGCTGCTATCCATATCTGTCTGTGACTTTCCTCTGTTTTGATAGAATTATGTTATTGCTACAACTAGATATGTTGTGCTTTGGGCGAGTCTCGTAAGGCTAGATTATGGTTTGAGTTGAGATGAGAGGCCGTTGCCCCTCCCTCGGCGGGCATGGGGCCCACGGGGGACACCCTCGTCTCAACCACCGACGTCTGTGCCAACCCCAAAGTCTTCTGCTCAAGGAATTCCAAATCCATCTCCAGCCTCCTCCAGCATCTCCTCGAAACTGAACATGGGGTTATCCTTGAGACCTTGCCCATGAGCCCTGGGACAAAGAGCACCCCGCGGCAGCACGGACAGGACGAGTTGGAGAGCAGCCACGTGCCAATGTAGTTTAGGTGGAAGGCAGGCCCGCACAGCGGCAGCAGGCGGAGCCGGTCCTCAGCATCGAACTAGCACAGGCACACAGCGCATTCGAACGGCTCCTTGGCGCCGTCGCCGCCGCTGCCCACGACGATCTCCCGGTAGGCGAAGACAGGCAGCGTGTTGATGAAGGCCTGGTCCAGCCCAGACCCAGAGTCGTGGAGGTGGAATAGCTCCATATTTTACTTATTTTAGAAGTTTGGAGACCTGGTTGATGCAGAGCGATAAGTTAGAGTACTTGTGGTGCATTTTACTTAAACGTAAATTTTAGATGTCATATAAGAGAAGTTTATATCTTATTGTTCATAAAAAATTTTCTCACCTGTCGATCCAGTACACTCGAAAGGGAAAACGCAAGCTTAGATTGAACTCTAATTAACTCCATGTTCTTACTCTTCTTATTTAATTATATGCTCTACCCAATTCCCATAGCTGCAATTTATCCTTTTATTTTACTAGTAGAAGAATTCAGTTACCATCCTGTCAGATCTTCACGGGAGGCTTCAGCCCTCCCATTCATGGCTTGGAGCAAACAAGCGAGTGGAGGTAGGAGCATGTCACAACCGATTTTGAAGTGATAAATCGAGCGACAAGTTATGTGTGCGTCAGGATCAAAGGTTACACACATATGACGACGAAAGTGAATAACATAAGCAATGTTATAAAGTACCGTAGTCACTTATTACAAACCAAATAGAGTTCGTAAAAATAAATAAATAAGCGTTTTCAGTACCACTTTATTCTAGCAGCGAAATGACTAAACTCCACATGACTGGGGGAACATAGTACTCCTGAATATCCTCTGGAAACGCTTCAAACTAGCCTTGTTCGGAGCAACGTTGTTCAGCAAGAGTAAGTACACTTATGGTTGGTACTCAACAAGTATATTAGGAAAATAAATGACATGCAAGGCTTAAACAAGGATAAAGGCTGGCTAATTGAAGCGGTAAGCATTTTAAAGAATAGTTTAAGCATTAACAACCTATTTACTAAGCTATGAATGAATATTCTCCATATTTATGAAAATAAATGTAACTAAGTAATAAATAAGCTTGAAACTATTAATCAACTGAATAAAATACAAATTCCATTTAATCAAGTTATGTGAAGGTTCGAGCCGCTCTTGCCCACGAGCACGAGTGATATATCAGTTTTACACTCTGCAGAAGTTGTACACTTTACCCACAAGTCGTGTCTTCCTTGATGACCAGGTTTGCAAGGCCCTTGAACACTTCTGAGGTGCGTGGTAGGGATTCACTACGAGGCTTTTACAAAGACTCCCTAACAAGTGATAGCCCGCTAAGGTTTCAGCAGCTGTGTGAGTGAACCTCCCCCCAAGATGTGACCATAGCCATTCGTACACCCTTGGCAGGCAACGAACCCCTCATGACAGGCCCCAATGCATCTTTCACTAAGCTACCAGTAAGGTAGAGATATCTAATTAATTAGCTAAGACCAGAGTCATATAGTCCTTGTGGTTGTATTGTTTTCCCGTGTGGTCGCTCCATAATTTAAATTAGTTATTATCCATCATTTATCTCAGTGATTCCAAAAGATATGAAACATGTGCAAAGTATTATTTTTATAAACCATCCGTAACCAAGATTAGCAGCTAAGCAGTACTACCCAAGAAAATAAGTACAAATCTGGCTTTCAAGGATATGGATAAATAATAAGGACAATTGGGACCCATCAAATTAATGCATGCAAGCGTATAAATAAATAAAGATTATTAGGACAAAATATGATCAAATAATATACTTGCCTTCTTCACTCCCTTGCTGCTGCTCAGTCTTTTCAAACTCTTGCTCCTGGAAGCTCTCGAACGGCTCCTCGTCTACTCGTCACGAACAAGCAACAGCAACACAAGTACATATAAGCAAGCAAAAAGAAACAAATTAAAACAGTACACCAATCATTAAAAAGTAGAGATAAAAGGATTAGAAACTAGTTCTACGCATTACAATGATCAAATTGGTACCCAGAACGCTCGAAGCAGATTTAAAACGCTAAAGACATGCTGAAAACTGCTCTGCAGGAGCTTAAATGTGAAAAAAAAACTAACAAAAATAGCTAAATAGAAAGAAACCGAGGGCTAAAACCTAATTTTGTAAAAACATAAGGTCTAACATGCTAAAACACTAAAACAGGACGTCGGTTCCTAATTTTGAAAAGAGCAGGGGGTTTCCAAAATAAAACGAACTAAAACATGATTATTTTTGAAAGGCTTAGGACGGTGGGTTTATTTTGTAGAAGAGCAGGGGGTTTTACGCAGAAGAAGGCTAGGGTCGACCGGTGACTAGGTTTGACCCGGGGAAAAACCGACGGCCAGCCGTTAGATCTCCATCTAACGTCCCTGGAGGGCTTGGCCGGCCGGGCAATGGCTGAGCACCCGGCTCGGCGGCTAGTCGCTGAGAAGGCGGCAGCTCGCCGGAATGCACGCAAACTCGCGCTCCAGTGCGCCAAAAATAGCACCGAAATGCACTACGGCATTGGCGCAGCGAGGGGAGTCGGTCACGGGGGATTGGAACGACCCAGATGGCATCGAGGCGGCCGACGGCGGGGACTTACGGTGGCGGACCGTTGACGAGCGCAAAAACTCGCAAAAAAGGGCGGAACAAAAGGGCAAACGGGTCGGGGAGCTTCCCCAACTCACCAGGAAGCTATGGATGGCATCAACGCAGGCGAAGGAAGCTAGGAGTGGCGGATCAGCGGTGGTGGGCGGAGATCGAGCGGCAGCGCAACGAGGCATGTGCGTTCGGCGCGAGGGCGGGAGAAAAGGAGGCGCGTGCAGGCGTTAGGGCTCCGGTCCCTCGGGGTAAAGAAGGGTGTCAGCGCATGAGGCCGGGTCGCCCTTGGCGTCCGCGCCGTGAGCCCAGGGTGGTGAGTCCAAGGTGGACTCGGCCGAGGTAGGGATGACGGGCGGGTCTCGGGACCCGCCCGTCAGTGAGAGGGAGTGAGGGGAAGGGAAGGGAGAGAGAGTGGAAGGGGCGGACTGGGCCGAGCGAAAGGAAAGGGGAGGAGGGGAGAGAGTTCGGCCTGCAGAGAAAGAAAGAGAGGGGGAAAACGGGCTAGTGGGAGGAGGAGGTGGCCGGCGGCCTAGGTAGAGAAGAAAAGGAAGAAAAGAAGAAATAAGAAAAAGAGCTTTTCCTTACCTAGAAAATGAAATAAATTCAAAAAATAGAAATAATCCCAGAAAATTTCAGGATAAATCCTAAAAAGCTTCTGGAACTCAAACATAAGCAAACAAAAATAAAATATGCACCAGTATGAATGCAACGAATCGAATTGTAACCTATGATGTGTTTTAAATATTGCAAAATTAATCCTTTCGAAGGCTAAAAATTATGGAAGTAAGCTAGGAACTTTCAAAGGTAAATTTTAGAGTGTTATAAGGCATACTTATTAGGACCAGAATAGTGATTGAACCATTTAAGTCCCCATTTCGGTGGTTCATTGATCCACCGGTTGGACTGCCTGTCTAGAATAGCTTAACTAGGGGTGCGTTTGGCAGAGCTCCTAGAGCTGATTTTCTGCTAAATCCAGCAGGAGCTCTGCCAAACAGTTTTTTAGAGAGAAGTGGTTCTTTGCTAATTCTGTGAATTAATTCTGTGAAATGAACTAAGAGGCTGGGAGCTGAAAAAAGTAGCTTGTTCTGATTCTGTAAAGTAATTCTCCATCTGATTTTAAAAGTTTATGTTAGAGAATCAAAGAGAATCACTTCCAGCCACAGAATCACTTTCCTCAGAGAATCAGCTCCCATAGAGAATCAGAATTAGATAGAGCTCTACCAAACAAGCCCTAGATGTATATTTCATAACACAAGCCACCATGCATGGTGATGGGGAGCTAACCTCAAAAGCAGCAGCCAGAGCCTCAAGCTCACACTTATGAAGGAAATATCATTGAGACAATAATAGTATTTCAATATTACTTTTCTAGTGTTGTATGTGCGAAATATTAATTTTTTTAGAAAAGATGAACTTAGTGTTCTACAAGGAAAATCCTTGTTTCTCTTTTTAAGGAAAATGGCCCCTAAGCCATTGTTTGTGATTTTGGTGATTGAATAACAACGTAACCTTTGGAACTAATATTTTGTAAACATCTACTTTTAAAGGTGTTTGTTAGCTTCCAAGGATGAAATGGAAGCCATTCAAATGATCAAGTTTCAAAAGATTCACGAAGAATCGAAGCAAAACAAGTGACCGATTCATTCGGTTAGGGGCAGATAAAGCACCGAATCAAACAATGATCATGGGCAGCAGAAGGATAAGGTACCGGAAATGACCGATTAAATCGGTGCTCAGTGAAATGACAGTTCTCGAATCAAATCGGTGCTCAGTGAAAGGGACACTACATAGAATATTGTCCTCTGATGAAAGCAAGAAGCAAGCAAAAGAAGAAGGAAAGGAAGGCAAGCAAGAAAGCTTTCACTAGCATTGCAAAGGGTGGTTTTGATATGACAAGCTCAAGTGATGAAGAAATCGACCACAAGCCACGTACCTTCTTGCCTTCATCAAGCTCACCGCATACTTGCCTTATGGCCAATGGTATGAGTGATAGCAATGTAAGTGATGACGACTCTTGCCCTTCTATTCATGAACTTGTGGGTCTTCACTAGTACATAAAGGGTCTTTGGTCTTGCACATTTGTCCCGGTCGCCGTTGGGCTCGGGACTAATAAAGATATTAGTCCCGTGTCCAAAGGCTAAGGGCTAGGAGGGACCTTTAGTCCCGGTTGGTGTTAGAAACCAGGACTAAAAGTCCAAAACCTAAAGAGTCACCATTTAGTCCCAGTTGGAGGCTAAAGGACCCTTTAGTGCTGGTTGGTAGCACCAACCAGGACTAAAGGGGGTTCCACGGGTTGTTTTAAAAGGAAAGCATCCCAGGTAGAGTCACATATGTTGTGTAGGTGGGGTGGTAAGGAAGCTATACGCGAGGCAAGAGGTCACGGGTTCGAGTCCTGGATGCGGAGTGAACTTTTTTGCATTGCACAGGCCCTCTAGTCCGAGTGTGGGAACCGGGACTAATGATCTGGGTCTTTAGTCTCGGATTCGTAGTCCCGATTCCAAAATTGGGACTATAGGGGGTTTGGAACTGGGACTAAAGGACCTTTCTGTACTAGTGCTTGTTCGTACTGAAGAGGTAGCAATAACAAAACTTCTTTCTACAAACAAGGAACTCATAGGAAAATTGGCTAGCTCATCATGCAATTATAAGTTGGTAGAAAAATTTGATATGATCATTGATCAAAATGATGAGCTAACCAAGAAAATTGAGTTACTTGAAAAAACTAAAACTATCTCTAAAAAGGTATCAAAATCTATATTTGAATCTAAAAAGGATGCCTCTACTTCTTGTATTGATTTGATTCATGAATCTAGCTCACTCTCTTGCAATGCGATTTGTGTTGAGAATGTTGTTGTAGAAACTTGTGATGATCTCATTGCCCAAGAAAATGACAAGCTCAAGAAAGAAGTAACAAGGCTCACAATGGACTTGACAAGGCTAAGGAAAAAGGAAAGCTGTCAAGAGTGCAAGAAATAACCTTCTCAAGATAACCATCCCAAGATGGTGAAGAAGCTTGAGAAGAGAGCTACCGTGACTTGCTACTCATACTATCTAGAAGGCCACAAGTCCTATGAGTGCAAGAACAAAAAGAAAGGGGAAGAAAATAAGAAGAAAGTCAACTCCAACACCAAGCCTTACCTGAAGGTTGACAAGAAAAAGAGCACACCCTATCTCCTCAAGAAGAAATAAAATAAGGTGGTGGCTCACATTATGAACAAGCAAGGCAAGGGGTGGAATCAACCTATTTGGGTGCCTAAGGAAATCATCACTACCATGAGGGGCTCCAAGAAGGTTTGGGTTCCAAAGGCGACTTAGAGTCTAAGGGACTCGGGAGGATTTGGAGACTTGGCTATGTAAGAAGAGCAAGTCAAGCTGAAGCCGAGCTTATCAAGAATTGAAGCAAATTAGAAATCATTGATCTATCCAATACCCAAATCCTCCATAGGTATGTTAGGTAACTAGATGCACTTTCTTGCAATTTCAATTAGCATCTAGTTCCTATACTTGTCTAGGATTACATGAGCATATTTAAATTCCTTTGCATTTCCTAGAGTAATCTTTCATATGGTAGGTTGCTTCTGTTAACCTACATGGTTTATTAGCTGTATGAAAAAAAGGCTCTAACCTTATTTCCTATCTTATGTGCCAAATCCAAGGCATAAGATAACTTCCCAATGTCGGCACTGACTAGTGCATGTCTCTTACAAGTAATTCAAATACTTTCATGCACACGTTAGCATGTCTCCTACAAGTAATTCAAATACTTGTATGCACACATTTAGGGGGGACCTATCTTATGGTTTGTGATTTTGAGACTAACCTTGTTTGCAAGCTTATCATATGTGTAATCTCATCTTAGAAGAAGAATAATCCTTGGAGATATGCATAAATCTCTCTTCAGTTGGTTTCAACATATGTGGTATTTTTGTTTTCATTGATTCCATATCGTTCAATTCATTTGAAGCTACCTCCATGCATAATATAGATTAATCTCCTCATCTTGTCTTAATTGACTAGTTGTGCATATGCCTTGCCTTCCACCATATGTATGTACACACTTAGGGGGAGCTTAGTCTATGTTATTTGAGTTTTATGTTCATGATCTTGTTTTGTCTTCCACACACAAAAGATCATGATCTATGAAACTCTCCCTTGTGCATTTGATGTCTTCCTTTTCGGTGTTTGATTCCAAACGGGGAGAATTTTAGCAACCAAAGCAATTATACCTTGAGGGGGAGCCGCTCTTAAGGGGGAGCATGCAAGTAAGTAAGAACCTCAAGTGCATATCGCAAGTTCATATCACTATCTTGGGGGAGATTGCAAGATTTTGGTCCAAGAAAGGGAGAAAAGTGGCATTGGAATGAGGGGGAATCTCATGTCCATTGTGACCACACAAATAGGATTTGCATTTCGATTGGTAAGAGCAAGGTATGATCATCTCCATCTTTTCAATTGGTATGTTTGCTTATTTCAATTAGCATATGTCTTGCTCTTGCATTGCACCCAAGCAAGTAGTTGTTTTAATTTCATATTATTATCTCTTGCTTTGGTTATTTTGTCATCAATCACCAAAAAGGGGAGATTGTTAGGAAAATGGCCCCTAAGCCATTGTTTGTGATTTTGGTGATTGAATAACAACATACTCGTTGGAACTAATATTTTGTAAATATATACCTTTGAAGGTGTTTGTTAGGTTCCAAGGATGCAATGGAAGCCATTCAAATGATCAAATTTCAAAAGATTCGCGAAGAAACGAAGCAAAACAAGTGACCGATGCATTTGACTGATTCATTCGGTCAGGGGCAGATAAAGCACCGAATCAATGGGTGATCATGGGCAGCAGAAGGAGAAGGTACTGGAATGACCGATTAAATCGGTGCTCAGTGAAAGACAGTAACCGAATTAATCTGGGGGCCTGGCTAAATCTCAGTAAGGTACTGGAATGACTGATTAATTCGGTGCTCAGAATTATAGCACTGACCGTATTAATCTGTCAGCAGTCAGTGACCGTTGTTCAAGTGCTAAAAGAGTTAACCGATCAATTCGGTCATGGTGACTATACATGATCAAACTAATCTGTCAATGCTGCGTTTGCAGCATAAGGAGCAACAGCGTGATAAATTGCCAAATCATTTTTATCCGTTTTAGCCTTTTACCAGATCCTAATTTGTGTTGCAATTTATACCCCATTGATAACAATTGTCCTTTTGTTTTTCTGAATAGATCAGAATCTTGATCCAAAGCTGTATGATCCTAAATATTGTTTTGCTGTTTCACAAGAACAGCACGTCAGCATGCAAACAAAGGCTGACATCATGGCGAACCGACCATCATCCGAGGCTGCGCAAGGAGAGCAGGTTGCTCAAGAAGGAGGAGGGAAAGCCGTCTGACAAGCAAGAATGTAGAAGCATTAATATGCCTCCAGGGCTGGTCGAGAGCAGAAGGTACACTTTTCTGTTAATTGTAATAAATAGCATGCTTGTTCAAGTAATCGTGTAATGCTAAAGGATCTTCATATCTTCCTCTTGTTTCAGGCTATACCAACATTAAGATGGCAGAAGATATTGATGATGATGAGGATTAGTACGACAATGAGTAGGTTAAGCATCCATTGATTTTTCTGAACTCACGGTACAGTGCTAATTCCTTTTGCATCTCTGCTGATTCTTAGTTATAGCTTGTTAGAATTCTTTGAACTTGTGTGTTAATTCTAGGCAGGAGCCTGCAGGCTGTTAGTTGTTTTGGTTTTACTGGCTGCCAAACTTGTAGTTCATAGTAATACTGTTTATAAAAATTCATGAAATATGTTGTAAGTTGATGAAGCCATATAGCCCTTGATTCCATATTCCATTCTGTTCATTATTGTGGTAAACTCCTGTCATTTATTTTTTCTTTGAAGAAGTAAAGCCATTAGTCCTTGCCAAAATTTCCTTCACATGTGTGGAGTTCTGATGAAAACAAATTCAGTGCTTTGAAAGTGTAGCTATTGTTCTGCACATGTTTGGAGTGCATCTAGAAATGCTGTAGCTATATTCCTGGACATGTTCAGAGTAAGAAATGCTGTAGCTATATTCCTGGACATGTTTAGAGTTATTTGATTTCATCGCCTCTGATGATGACATGGAGAGCTTGTTATTGTGAAACCTGGTTTCTTGTGTACTTGAGTATCAATACATCATTTCAGTTTTGGCAGTTAAATTTAGCACCTTCACCAAAATTCAGAACTGTTGATAAAAATTGATAAAAAGGGTTCTGGGCCGTTGCCTCTTGAGTGTGCTGATCAATTATTACTACATTGTATAGAAAATTCCTGTCCATAATTGAATCGTGCCCATGCAGCAGGTACAAATCATGTAGATTGTGGGCTTGAACAGCGACATCTCAGGGTGAGTTTGTCCCTCTGTTGCTTTCACTGCCTATTGTGCCTTTCATCAGTAAAAGGGCATAGTGATTGCATCTCGTGTTTTTTCTTATGGCTGCAGCAGGCTTCGTGGGCTTGAACAACAGCATCTCAGGGTGAGTTGGTTCCTCCTCTGTTGCTTTCCATGTGTTTGCATTTTCCTAGCAGACATTACAGGACAAGTCAGTAGAAGAGCTTGGAGTGTTGGATTGATCTCCCTAAGCCCACTCGGTTCCCAACGGGCCCGTTGGGCCTCCTCTCACACGCGCCCTGATCGGGGGCGCTCCAGCCCATTCGTAGCTGGTGGGCCCCCGTCGCACTGCGCTATAAAGAGGAGGTGGGGGCCAGCGGCACAAGATACGAGGATCACCGCCGCCGCCACCCCACCGACAGTCCTAAACCCTAGCCGATCTAGTGGAAGCGCAATAGCGACGGGAAGACTCATCCACAGCCGTCATCGACCCCGCCGCCTCATCCTCATGTTTCCCTGTGGTGACCCGAAGGACGACAAGACCTACATCGAGCTGCGACTACCTCAAGCGTCACCATCACCTGAAGCGATGGCTGGATCATCTGCCGCTCCCCCCATGCAGGGACATGATGGTATGATTACCAATGCCCCGTCTCCTCTCTCCCTCTCTCTATCCCTAATTGTTTAGATCTACACGCCTTCACCCGATTCTTTTCACGCAGTAGTCGTGTTGGTGATATGTCCAAGAGCCCATCATCACAATACGGTTTAAAGGCCCAAGAGGATATTGATCCAAGAGGGATTAGGGTTACTAATGGGCCTATGAGATAGAAGCCCATTAGTACACCCTATATATACGAGGGAGGGACTAGAGGGGGCGACACAACCTGTGAGCCGCGCCACCTCCCTAGCCGTCGCCCCCCTCTCTCGGCCGCCGCCCTTGCCGTGTGTGCGGTGCTAGCACACCGACGCCCGACGTTTCATCCCCGTACGTGTGGACTCCGTGGAGGTGCTGCTGCGACTGCTGCACTGATCGGCTGCTGGGATCAAGGACGAGGAGCTCGGTCCGTGGGACGTGGTCGACTACTTCCTCTACATCGACGCGTGACTTCTTCCGCTGCGCTACGCGTCTAGTGGTAACGATCTATGATCTTCTACTCGCAAGTATCTTGGGTATATACGGTAGTGATGCTAGCGTAGCCTGCCCGATTCCCTACAGTGGTATCAGAGCCATCTTGCGTAGTTTTTGGTCTGGATCATTAGCATATAGGTGATATGTTGTTGTAGTAGATTGGATCTATTACTTTTGCATGGTTTGATTAGATCAATTAGATCAATTGCGCGGCATGTGACAAAAAGATTAGTTCATGTTCTTTCTCTGATATGCATACGACATGTCCCTACCGGCTGGAATCACCATCAGGGACTAACTGTGTGCATAGTCAGCAGATTGAACCAACAGATCGAGGTCATGTGTAGATGCAGTCTTCTCAAGTGCAAAGTTTGCACGGTCAATGTGATTGATCTAGTAAAAATTGAGGCATTATGAATGGCTCGGGTTTGAGGTGATGCGATCACTCTGATGAGATTTCATAGGGATTCCATAGATGCGATCTGTGTAATTCCGTGAGGTTTCTCGCTATAGCGGGACCGCCATTGCTTTCTCGCTATAGCGGCTTCCTAAGCGCTACTTTGGTAGAACACGTCGTACGCCTAACTTGTTTTTGCAGGGTGTGATGTGAATGGTATGGCCTCAATATCATGTGATGATTTGTGCGGCCTGTGTGTCGCAAGTTAACACAACCGGGTTGAGGTTGCACCATTATTGTATAACAACCTGCGTGTCGACTTGTGATGTTTGAATCCTCATGTAATTATTTCACTAGCTATTAGATGTAGTAGCTTAGTATCTTTTTATGGAGGCTTCAATCATGATGGCGATGATGATCACCACAAGACAGGATGGATGGCAATGGAGGTCACCTTGGAGCCATGGCGATGGAGCCCATTGTGATGCAAGAGGCCATACTATTCACAATATAATATGATTATATGCCTGTGATATTTATTTTCCTGTCATACTATTCTTTCATGCTTTTACATATGGTGGATGTTTTAATCATGATAGAATAGCTTCCCTCAGAAAAGGTTGAGTTTTTTATGCCTTTTACCAATAGCTGCACCTATAAATTTTAATTGTTGTGTGGTAGGTTTACCAAAGTAGAGTACCCTCAGCTATCACTTTTGTATAGGGTGGATGTCGGACATTCACAAGCATAGTATTGGTTTACTCAACAAAGCTATCAAAACAGTTTTGGACTTTAAGGCATAGGGTTGGGGCCGGGGCATTGGATGCCACCCAACAAACAAGAGTCGCATAGAGATGTGATTAGTAATTTGTTGCTTACCTGTATCACTACTTTTTCTAGCCGTGATGCTAAAGCTCACTAGGATTTTAGTGATTATGTATCTTGAACCACTATATGTCATTAGAGAGAAGATGACTTTGATATAGTAGGTTGTCTTTTGTTAAATCAGTTAATGAAAGTCTTTACATAAACTTAGTGCTGAAATCTTGCTTTACTTTAATGTTGTAGATCATGTCTGCCAGTAACAATTCCGCTTTCAATTTGCGTTCTGTTCTTGAGAAAGAAAAGTTGAATGGAACAAACTTTATTGATTGGTACCGCAACCTGAGAATTGTTCTCAGGCAAGAGAAAAGGGAGTATGTTCTTGAGCAGCCATATCCTGATGATCTCCCTGACAATGCAACTGCTGCTGATCGCAGAGCTTATGAGAAGCACCGCAATGACTCACTTGATGTCAGCTTTCTGATGCTCGCCACCATGTCCCCTAATCTGCAGAAGCAGTATGAGCATGCAGATGCTCACACCATGATCGAGGGGCTGCGTGGGATATTTCAGAACCAAGCCAGGACTGAGAGGTTCAATATCTCAAAGTCCTTGTTTACGTGCAAGCTGCCAGAAGGTAGCCCGCTCAGTCCTCATGTGATCAAAATGATTGATTACATTGAGACTTTGGACAAACTTGGTTCTGAACTTCACCAAGACTTGGCTACTGATGTTATTCTCCAGTCGCTCCCGGCGAGCTATGAGCCTTTTATCATGAACTTTCAGATGAATGGCTTGGATAAAACATTGAGTGAGTTGCATGGGATGCTAAAGACAGCAGAGGAGAGCATTAAGAAGAATCCCAATCATGTGATGATGATTCAGAAGGGGAACAAAAAGAGGAAGCATTGGACGCCTCCTAATCCCAAAGGTAAAGGCAAGGAAAAGAGTTCCAGTGGTGAGTCCTCGGGCTCTAAGCTAAAGCCAGCACCTAAGGCCAAATCTGGCCCTACTTCTGAGGATGAATGCTTCCACTGTCATGAAAAGGGACATTGGTCTAGGAACTGCAAGAAGTACTTGGAAGAAAAGAAGAAGAAGAAGGGAAGTGAGACTTCCACTTCAGGTATAAATGTTATAGAAATTAATATTGCATTATCTTCCAGTGAATCATGGGTATTTGATACTGGATCGATGATTCACACTTGCAAATCGTTGCAGGGTCTAAGTGAGACTAGAAGATTTGCAAGAGGCGAGTTATACGTTCGTGTCGGCAATGGCGCAAAGGTTGCGGTGTTGGCGGTCGGCACCTACCACTTGTCTCTACCCTCCGGATTAGTTTTGGAATTAAATAATTGTTATTGCATTCCTGCTTTGAGCAAGAACATTATTTCTTCTTCATGTTTAGAAGAAGTTGATGATTTTAAGATTGTAATAGAGAACAAACGTTGTTCTATTTTTCGCAATGGTATTTTTTATGCTCATTGTCCATTGGTGAATGGATTATATGTTATTGATCTTGAGGATAAATCTATCTATAACATTAATACTAAGAGGCTTAGACCAAATGATTTGAATCCCACTTTTATTTGGCATTGTCGCTTAGGTCATATAAATGAGAAGCGCATTGAACAACTCCATAAAGATGGATTGTTAAGCTCATTTGATTTTGAATCATTTAACACATGTGAGTCTTGTTTGCTTGGAAAGATGACCAAAGCGCCTTTCACTAGTCATAGTGAGAGGGCGAGTGACTTGTTGGGACTTGTACATATCGATGTATGTGGACCAATGAGCTCAATAGCCAGAGGTGGTTTTCAGTACTTCATTACTTTCACTGATGACTTTAGTAGATATGGCTATATCTACTTAATGAGGCACAAGTCTGAATCGTTTGAAAAGTTCAAAGAATTTCAGAATGAAGTACAAAATCAATTAGGCAAGACAATTAAATTTCTGCGATCTGATCGTGGAGGAGAATATTTGAGCCTTGAATTTGGTGATCATTTGAAGCAATGTGGAATTATTCCGCAGCTAACTCCGTCCGGAACACCTCAATGGAATGGGGTATCCAAACGGAGGAACCGAACCTTGTTGGACATGGTTAGGTCCATGATGAGCCAAGCTGATCTTCCATTGTCATTTTGGGGTTATGCTCTTGAAACTGCTGCGTTCACATTGAATAGGGTTCCAAGTAAGTCTATTGAGAAGACACCATATGAGATATGGACTGGGAAGTGTCCCGAATTATCTTTTCTCAAAGTTTGGGGATGTGAGGCTTATGTCAAACGTTTGATGTCAGATAAGCTCACTCCAAAGTCAGACAAATGCTTCTTTGTGGGGTATCTTAGGGAAACCAAAGGATATTATTTTTACAATAAGGCGGAAGGCAAAGTGTTTGTCGCTCGCAATGGTGTTTTCTTAGAAAAGGAGTTTCTCTCAAAAGGATTTAGTGGGAGCAAGGTGCAACTTGAAGAAATTCAGGAAACACCCGAAACTGTTTCAGCACCCACTGAAGATCCACGGGATGTGCAAGATGTTGCACAACCCGTAGTTGAGGCACCAGCCCCACGAAGGTCTATAAGGGCACATCGCACTACTGACAAGCTCAACCTCCTTATTACGGAGGAGCGCCACGTATTATTGATGGAAAATGATGAGCCCTTGACCTACAAAGAAGCAATGATGGGACCCGACTCCGACAAATGGCTTGAAGCCATGGAATCCGAGTTAAAATCCATGCATGATAATCAAGTTTGGAACTTGGTCAATCAAATTGACAGTGTAAGACCTGTCGACTGTAAGTGGATTTTTAAGAAAAAATTAGACATGGATGGAAATGTTCACATCTATAAGGCACGATTGGTGGCGAAAGGTTTCCGACAAATTCAAGGTGTTGACTATGAGGAAACCTTTTCGCCCGTAGCAATGCTAAAGTCTGTTTGGATTCTCCTAGCAATTGCCGCATATTATGACTATGAGATATGGTAAATGGATGTCAAAACCGCTTTCCTTAATGGACATCTAAGTGAGGATGTGTATATGACATAGCCTGAAGGTTTTGTCGATCCTAAAAATGCTGGGAAAATATGTAAGCTTCAGAGGTCCATCTATGGATTGAAGCAAGCATCTCAGAGTTGGAATATTCGTTTTGATGAAGTAGTCAAAGGGTTTGGCTTCATCAAGAATGAAGATGAGCCTTGTGTTTACAAAAATGCTAGTGGGAGTGCACTTGTGTTTCTGGTCCTATATGTGGATGACATATTACTGATCGGAAATGATATTCCAATGCTTGAAGCCGTTAAAACCTCATTGAAAAAGAGTTTTTCGATGAAGGATTTAGGAGAAGTGGCTTACATTCTGGGTATTAGGATCTATAGAGATAGATCAAAAAGGCTAATTGGATTAAGCCAAGACACGTACATTGACAAGATATTGAATCGGTTCAATATGCAAGATTCCAAGAAAGGTTTCTTGCCAATGTCACATGGCATTACTCTAAGCAAGAGTCAGTGTGCTATGACACCTGATGAGCAAAAGAGGATGAGTACGATTCCTTATGCTTCAGCCATAGGGTCGATCATGTATGCTATGCTTTGCACGCGCCCAGATGTTTCCTTTGCTCTAAGTGTTACGAGCAGGTATCAGTCAGATTTCGGTGAAGTTCACTGGACAATTGTAAAGAGTATCCTTAAGTACTTTAAAAGAACTAAGGATATGTTCCTAATATTTGGAGGCGAAGATGAGCTCCTTGTAAAGGGTTACACCGATGCTAGTTTTCAAACAGACAAAGATGACTCCAAATCGCAATCCGGTTTTGTTTTCTGCCTCAATGGTGGGGCAGTGAGCTGGAAGAGTTCCAAGCAAGATACGGTGGCTGATTCGACGATAGAGGCCGAGTATATTGCAGCTTCCGAAGCTGCAAAAGAAGCTATTTGGATCAGAAAGTTTGTTTCTGACTTAGGTGTTGTTCCTAGTGCGTCCAGTCCAGTGGACCTCTATTGTGATAATAGTGGTGCCGTTGCACTAGCAAAGGAGCCTAGAACAACTAAGAAGTCCAGACATCTACTGCGGAAGTATCACCTCATCCGCAACTTTGTTGAGAGAGGTGATGTGAAGGTTTGCATGGTGCACACGGATTCAAATGTTGCTGATCCGTTGACGAAGCCTCTCCCACAACCAAAGCATGAGGCGCACATGAGATCTATGGGTATTAGATACCTACATCAGTAATTCTAGTGTGCATGGGAGATTTTTGTGTCATGAGTATGTTTATGTAATGATGAATAATTATTATTTGTTCCATGGATGATTATTTTTACATTGATTATCAAGTACATGACTTGTTCGTGAAACTCTTTGTTGACAATGATATGATTCTAAATTATCCCTAGTTTATGTCGTTATGTGGGACAACAATGACGTTGAGACTAGCACATGCATTAATTGATGATCATGTTTCACGGATCATGGATATGGAGATATCGGATTAATGATGTGGACACATGTTGGTGAACATGGTGTTGGATTGACCCACTCCAAGACAATGTTGGGATTGTTATTTTGTATGTGCCATCAGTTGTTATTGAGTGTTATACCTACTGGATCCTTAGACCTGAGATCGCCATTGTTTCTCACTGTGTGTAGTGGTGCATCTTGGAGCTGCTAAATGCTACTCCATAACTGGGTAGTTACAAAAGTAGCTTACAGGTGTCTCATGAAACATGGAATGGGATGTGAGCGGATCAAGATGGAATTTGCCCCTCCTAGATAACGGGAGAGATATCTCTGGGCCCCTCGAGATAGTTGGATTTGAAAGTGCATGGGCATGCCAAAGTGATTAAAGAGTTAATCATTATGACTAAAGGTTAGTTATTAATAGAATCCACTATTAGATCGAGAGAATGGACGAGCTATCACAAAGGTGGCACGCATCTCGCCTTGAGCTTGACTGGTATCGTGTGGCAAAGGGATCGGTGTATGAGTATATCTAAGGTTCGGCCGATATGATCTTTATGTGTATTTGTGAGTCACTATGCCCTGCTAGGTGCCACTATTGACTTGTGATTCGGAAATGATTTCCAATCACGATCACCTACACATGAACCTAACGGGTCACACACTTAAGGGATTTGGAATGTTGGAAAGCTTGCCTGTATGATTGTCTCTAGTGCAAGTGGGAGATTGTTGGTGATATGCCCAAGAGCCCATCATCACAATATGGTTTAAAGGCCTAAGAGGATATTGATCCAAGAGGGAGTAGGGTTACTAATGGGCCTATGAGATAGAAGCCCATTAGTACGCCCTATATATACGAGGGAGGGGCTAGAGGGGGCGACACAACCTGTGAGCCGCACCACCTCCCTAGCCGTCGCCCCCCCTCTCTCGGCCGCCGCCCTTGCCGTGTGTGCGGTGCTAGCACACCGACGCCCATCGTTGCATCCCCGTACGTGTGGACTCCGTGGAGGCGCTGCTACGACTGTTGCGCTGATCGGCTACTGGGATCAAGGACGAGGAGCTCGGTTCGTGGGACGTGATTGACTACTTCCTCTACATCGACGTGCGACTTCTTCCGCTGCGCTGCGCGTCTAGTGGTAACGATCTATGATCTTCTACTCGCAAGTATCTTGGGTATATACGGTAGTGATGCTAGCGTAGCCTGCCCGATTCCCTACAAGTCGAACCACAGATCCTAACATGGAGAAGGCATTGGTGGTAGTGATGGAGGTAGTTCCCTGCAGCATTTTACTTGTGTGAAACACGTCTTAGGGTCATGTAAGCTACATGTTGATGATGTGTTTGCTACCATATGCAGTGGTTTCATATTGAATTTATCCTATATCATGCTTGTGATTTGTTGCCTTTCATTTCATTCTACCTACTTGTATTTGTTTGTTCAAACGGTAGGGCGCACAATAACCGATGTTCTAGTTAGTATAAGTGCTGCCTACCTACCATGCGTGTATAATGGGCCGAAAAAATGATCGGCCATGCACGACATCAAACGAAGCAGGTGCGTGCATTGTTTCTGTTTGTCGGTTGCCACACAAAGCATGGATTCATGTTTCAGCAGCACTTTGGTGTGTGATTGTCCCAAAACGATGTTTTGCTGGAGTAAAACGCTCGATCCAACCATCTCTGCACATGTACACACCAAGTGTGTGATTGTCCCAAAATGATGTTTTGCCGGAGTAAAATGCTCGATCCAGGCCATCTTATATACAGCAGCTAGAGCGGCTACACACCAGAAGTCCACCATGCATCATATGCACGCCTTCCTGCTTCCTGCAGTGGCAGCACTGTCCCTGGCTGCCCTGAGCGGCGGTGGCCAAGCCCAAGCCGTGCGTATCACACATGTTTACTTCAACCTGGCCACCGAACCATACCAACACCTCTACACGCAGTTAGAGACGCTGCTCAAGGCGCCAAGCAACCCACCGTACCACCCAAGAGACATCGACAATAGATACGTCCTAGGCCCATGCCGAAGCGTTCACTACGTGAAAACCTCAAATCGGTCACGCAACATTTGTAACAGACCCTTGAGGCCCGTTACAAGGCGCAACATCTGTAACGGTTGTTGTTTGGCGCCCGTTACGCATAAGCGCGGCAGGCTTGACCCCGACCTGGCCACCACAACGCCCGTTACCGATGAGGACTTCTGGTAACGGGCGTATTAAATGCCCGTTACATTAAAATGTTGTAACGGTCGTTAAAGTGTGTCCATTACAAAAATTATACCTATTGGTAATGGTCTCTTAATTTCCATTACCGATCACTGTCGTATCGGTAATGGTCGTTCAAGGACCGTTACAGATAGGGCAGTGATCGTACCTAGCTGTCGCTGGTAGTAACGCGCGTTACCGATGACCATTTGATGCCGTTACCGGTAGAGTGGTGTTACTTGTGTCCGTTGATGCCCATTACCGAAGTCACTGGTGCAGCAGCCGGCGGGCGTCCTCTGTCACACCCGATTTACAAGGACATAAACCGAGCAATCATATATGCACCAGGATCAAGTCACGCATATATACAACAGAATTATCAAGATATCACAACACATATCACGAAATAAAAGCGTATAAATTGTACATGAATACTTTATTACAACCGAATCAAGAATCGGTTCAAGGAGTGCGGAAGCGTAAAATGAATACATGAAGAACAGGGCGCCACAGGGACGTCGGCTGGGAGACAAACGCCTAGAAATCGTTGAGTCCGCTGATGTAGTCCTCCACGTCACCTGGCACTGAGCAGCAGTTGAAGATATCCAAAGAGAACAGAAGAGTAGAGAAGGCAAGTGTGAGTACACAACTTGTACTCAACAAGTATAACACGAATTATGAGGCTCTACGGTTAGCTGACTCAACTGCATTAGCTTTTAATCTTGGCAAATTTTATTAAAGCTATTTACTACAAGTGGATGAATTACCATAACCCAAGTTACTGAATAATTAAATTAAAGATTACTCATGAGTCTACTGAAAACCAAGCCAAACCACCAAAGATAAACCCCACTAATCAAACGGAGGATCTGGGCCGCTCATGACCGTGAGCACGGCTAGTATACCAGTTTTACACTCTCGAGAGGTTGCACAACTTTACCCACAAGTCGTGAGCTACGCTAGTTGTTCATCACACTTCCTTAGGTGAGATGACTAGCAAGCGCACTATGAGACCGTTACAAAGGACCACGCTAGTAAGGTGTAACCGCTAAGGTTTCTGGATCGGCGATGATGGGGCCCACCGCACGGGGGTACAAGCACAGAGCACAGACCAAGCCGGAGGAGCAGGGACCATTGAAGCTTACCACCCCTCTTACCCCACAGATAAGTTACTCCCAAACCAAAATGCCCTAATTAGTAAGTCAAGACCGTCCCATTCCAGTCTTGTGGTTGCGCGGTTATCCCAGGTTGTCGCTCTATGAACCGGTCCTTAGGGAGAGTGGCCAACCAAGCACTAAGCACTGTGCTGGCCCCCTAAACCAGGTTTCTACAAAAACATATTTTAACGAGACGTGAGCCGCTCAAGCACACAACACAGAGGGCCACTCTCAGGATCAAGTTGCATATACCATTAATCAAATTAATTAAAAAGGACCAAGTGTATGAGAGCGCAGCACCTAGCACAACTAACCAAATGCAACCCAAGGTGTTTATATCTAAAGGATACAAGTGGCTAGGAAATCCTTATAAGCACACAGTATTAAAATGCAGTATGAAATTGTATTTAAAAGTGATAGGATGTTCATATTATACTTGCCTTCCTCAAAGTTCTCCTACTGCTGCTCAAAGGGCTCTGAAGAAGGTGGCTCCTGGTACTCCTTTGGCAGTTCAATGTCTACTCATGATCGTAATGCCAAAACATGGTCCACACAGGCACATACATGCAAACAATGGCAAAAGATAAGAAACAGTACAACAATACAATAAAACAGCACAAAAAACTGAGCTAAAGCTATTCTACGCGTTATAACGACCGCGTGAGCGCGAAAACCACCTAAAACGGAGCTAAGACGCGAAAACTAGGGCTAAAACAAGGTCTAGGGGCTTTTCTGTAAGAAAATAGAAGTTTCCAGGGGGTTCTGCGCATAAACCAAGGACTTAAACAAAATTAAACTATAGACGCAGGGGCTAACATGCCAAAACTCAAGGTCTGGACGGCGGGTTCGATATCTAAGAAGCTCAGGGGTCTAAACGCTAAAAAACAGGGCTTAACTGGAATTACTTTTGAACGGGAGTGGACTGCGGGTTGATTTCAGAAAAGCTCAGGGGCTCTTTAGCAAAACTGCCAGGCCGAAGCAGTATCTTCTCTTCTGGGCCGTCGGATCTGGATCGGACAGTTCGTACGCGTTCCGGTTCGGACGGAACGATCTGAACGGCGGGGTTCGGACGGTCCGATCTGCACGGGGAAAACGGACTATCCGATCTGGTTCAGACGGTCCGATCTGAAAAGAACGCGCCCGGCGGCTGGGGATCGCCGGAGATTGGTTTCCGCAGTGGCGTGTCACCGGAGCTCATCGAAATCAATGCTCCGGGGGTCAAATCGAACGGGGCTTGGGTCTGTCGTGATCAGCGTGACACGCGTGATCCACCTGAGTCACTTGTGGGCCTCGGGGTTGCTCGGGGTTGCGCACGCGGCGACGGAGGCGGGTTTGCGCGGCGGCGCTCGTCGGTGTGCGTGCATGCATGCTGCTGGAACGGCTATGGTCTATGACATCTAGCGCAAAAGGACCAGGGGGGAGACGTGATGCTCACCGAGGGCTTGGATTCGAGCGGAGCGGCCGTGCCGGGGTGCCGGCGTCGATGTCCTGCGGTGGCGCACGGGTGGAGCTCGTGGAGGGGGCTGCTGCAGGGGTTCCCCGGGCTCCTGGGCTCCACGAATCGACACGGAGTGGTGCTGTGAAGGTACCACGGGGGTTAGGGAGGACAGAAACACGCCAGTGGCGATCAATTTTTGTAGAGGCCGAGCTCACCGGTAATGGCGGTCGTGGAGAAATTCGATGGCGAGAGCGAGTTGGGCGTGGCTAGGGCTGCGGTTGCGGTTTAGGGAAGTCACAGGGGAGGCGGCTTGGTGATTAAGAGGTGGCGGGGGTGCCCTAGGCGTGCGTGCCATGGACTCTGCAGTGAAAGCGGATCGCGCAATGGATTTGCGCAATCCCGGGCTTTGGGGCTCGGCATCTAGAAGGTGAGGGCGCCGGCAAGGCTGGTCAGTGGGCCTCGGGCGCGCGCATTGGAGGCGGAACGGGGCCACGGCACAGCGAGGGAGCGTGGCGGAAGCGGAGTAAAGGAAGCCGGCGCAAGGAAGAAGAAGGAAAGGGGAAAACGGGGGCGCCGCCAGGTGGGCTCGGGCTACCAGAGAGAACGAGGGCTGCGGGAATGATTGAGAAAAGAAGGAGGGCTGCAGGAATGACTGAGAAAAGAGGGAGGGCTGCGGGAATGACTGGCCTACTTTCCTGTTTCCTTTCCTTTTCTTTTTCAAACCAACTCAAATCTATTTGAATTCAACTCCTATGCACTCAACCAAATAAAACTTATGCACCAGCATGAATGCACAAACATGTTGAACTAAATTAAAATTTTAATTCTTTATGGAATAAATTATAATTAAATGCAAGCTAAACAAAGAAAACCCTTAGAAACTTTATTAAAGCCAAGTAAACTCATTATAAAAATATGAAATTTTACATTAGGGTGTTACATCCTCCCGCGCCGTCGCCGCGACCGGCACCTCTTCGGCCGCGCTCTCCTCCACCGCCTCCAAGCTGGAGCGCGGTGGCGCTGCTGCTCGACGTGTCCTGCTGCTGCTGCTTCCGCGCTGGCGTCACCGAAGGTGCCGGCAGACGTTGACCGCGGTGTCCTCCGCGCCGTCACCGTCCTCCAAAGCAGCAACCCTTCTTCCACTCTGTCGCCGCGGCCGCGGCCGCGACGCCGCATCCTCCTCGGGCGCGCTCGCCTCGTAGACAGTCCTCGTCAAGGTGGAAATTGCCCCCTTTTATTGAACTTTGCTGTCCTAATCCTCTTACTCATCGGTTTTGGTGATGAATTATGCTCATTTGATGTATGGAAATTGCCCCTGTTCATTGAACTTGTAGATGGCGGCTGCTGATCGGGCTTGGATGTACAGAGCCCCGAGATTAGGACAATTTCATAACCAGGGTCAATGGCTTTCTAGGTCAAGCAGAGGCGGATATGAGAAACCGTGGTGTTCAGGCAATGTATTGCCCCTGCATAGATTGTCTCAACCAGAAGAAGTTCGGACAACGGGACAACATTTTTCATCATTTGATCACACGTGGTTTCACAAAAAATTACATGTGTTGGAACAAACATGGTGAGGAAGGCCTTAATGAAGTCGAAGCAGGATGCCTAAATGAAGGTGAAGCGCGACACCATGCTCATGGCCTTAATGAAGGGGCAGCGCGATGCCATGATGAAGCCCTTGATGAAGGTGGAGTTTTTCAGGAAAATGAACCATTCCCACCCTTTGTGATGAGGCCTGATGATATGACTGTCAAGAAGTTATGGGCTTCGATGATGGTGAGGTGTTGCAACGTGTGCACAATGTTGATCAAATGGTGCAGGATGTTGAGTTTCAAGGAGTGTACACAACTTCTGAATTAACGAGGCTGAAGCAGTTCATTGAAGATTCAAAGAAACCCCTCTATCCTGGTTGCCAGAAGTACTCTCGCCTTTCTGGTGATCTAAAACTTCTGCAGCTTAAGGCAGATCATGGTTGGAGCAACAAAAGTTTCAAACAACTATTGGATCTGCTTAGAGACATGCTACCTGAGGGAAACCAAGTAGCCGAGTCTGTCTATGAGGCAAAGAAGATAATCTGTCCTCTAGGAATAGAGGTTGAAAAAATTCATGCATGCAAGAACAGTTGTGTATTGTTCCGTGGAGATTATGCAGACCTTGACAAGTGCCCCAAGTGTGGGTGTGATCGGTACAAGAGGAAAAAAGATGGTGGAGATGATATGCTAATGACGGGAACGTGCCCGTGGAGATCAGAGGCAAGAAGAAGGTTAACAGAGGGGGTCCTGTGAGGGTGGCATGGTATTTTCCCGTCATTCCCCAGTTGAAAAGATGGATCGCCACAATAAAGGAGGCCCAACTCTTGCGTTGGCATAAGGAAGGCCGAAAGAAGGAAAATGACAAGCTTAGGCACCCCGCAGATGCAGCACAATGGGGTAACATTGATTCCCACTTTAAGTGGTTTGCTGATGATTGCAGAAACCTTCGGTTCGCTATGAGCACAGATGGCATGAACCCATTCGGTAACCAGAGTTCAACACATAGCACCTGGCCTGTCGTGCTGTCAATGTGCAACCTTCCACCCTGGCTATGCAAGAAATGGAAATACATGATGCTGACAATATTGGTCTCTGGGCCAAAGCAACCTGGCGACCGTATTGATGTCTACTTGAGGCCACTAGTTGATGACTTGAAGACACTTTGGAAGCCTAGTGTGATGGAGGTTTGCGATGAGTTCGGGCGTGAGGAGTTCATATTGCACGCCATGTTGTTCACCACCATCAACGACAACCCAGCTCATCGCAACCTCTCTGGCCAGAGTAAAAGGAAAGGTGCAGCTTGCCCACACTGCTTGGAAGAAACTTGCTCATTGTGGCTAAGAAATTCAAAGAAATTCGCATTTATGGGGCACCGTCATTTCCTCAGCAAGAAACATCCCTACCGGGACATGGATTGTCAATTTAACGGGGAAAAGGAGAATCGAGCGGCGCCTCTGCATGTGACTGGAGATCTAGTCCTCTTGCAAGTCAAGGACATCAAAACTATCAAGGAGTTACCCAAATTGACTGAAAAATCCGTAGCAAAAGAAAGAAACAAGATGGTGAAGAAGAAGAAGATGGGAAAGGAATCTGGAACAAGAAATCAATTCTATGGGAGCTAGAGTATTGGGAGCTGTTGGATGTGCGTCATTCAATTGACAACATGCACGTCAAGAAGAATATGTGTGAAAGCGTTTGTGGAACATTGCTGCAACAAAAGTTCAAAGTAAAAGATCATAAAAATGCAAGGGAGGATCTTAAAGATATGGGCATTAGGCCGGAGCTCTATGCAAAGGAAACAGACACGGGGACAGACCTTCCCGTCGCTGCAACCACCTTGTCAAAGACAGAGAGAAAACAATTCTGTGAGTTTTTGCATGGTTTGAAAGTACCTTCAGGCTACTCATCAAACTTCAAGAGGCTAGTGTCGATGAAGGACATGAAAATGAATTTCAACTTGATGAAATCTCATGATTGCCATGTGTTGATGACAGCTCTTCTTCCTGTTGCGCTTAGAGGTATCAAGACAGTACAGGTTCACGACACGGTCACGAGTTTGTGTTTATTCTTCAATGCAATAGAATAGAAGGTGATTGATGAGGAAGAACTATTGAAGTTAGAGAGGAGGCATTTCGAGACCCTATGCATGCCTCAAGAGGGAGATCTGGTTCCTTGGCCCATCTTACCTTCATCAAATGTTTCCATATGAGAGGTACTTTGGATTCCTCAAATCATTGGTACAAAACCGGTCATTTCTGGAGGGAGCCATGGTTCGTGGCTATGGGACCATCAAAGCAATGGAGTGGGCCATGGATTATATGGACCCCCAAAACCCCATTGGTGTGCCTTATTCACTGCATGAAGGTAGGCTTGCAGGTGTTGGAACCATGGGGAAAAAGTCAATCACTCCGGATCCAGATGCCTTCAACAAGGCTCATTTCACCGTGATACAACAGATTGACCTGATTACACCATTTGCCAATGAGCACAACCAACAACTACGTGAAGAAAACCCTGCCCGTAGTGAGGCTTGGGTTGCAAAGAAGCACATGCAATGCTTCAGCTGGTGGCTCCGAGATTATGTCCAGAGATGCAGCGTTGCTGTAACCAACAATCTGATAAGGAAACTAGCAGTGGGGCCATTATTCACTGTTACAACATACCAAGCAATGGATATCAATGGATACACGTTCTACACCATGGCCTAGGATGCCAAGAGCGACTATCAAAACAGTGGTGTGCGTGTACAGGCCGTCGACAATGACATGCAGACAGCCACATATTATGGCCAAATAGAGGAGATATGGGAGCTTGACTATGTAGGTTTCAAGGTAGCCTTGTTTCGGTGTAGATGGGTCAATGGGAAGAGAGGTGTGAGCAAGGACAAATATGGGTTTGTTAGTGTTGATCTACGGGTCTTTGGTTACAAAGACGAACCGTTTGTTTTCGCCAAGGATGTTGAGCAAGTGTTCTATGTACCTGACTTTGCAAGGAAGAACTGGTGTGTGGTTATGCCTAAAAAAAAAGGATTGTTGGGATTGCTAATGTTGTTGAGGAGGAGGAAAACAACCAGTTTGACGAAATTCCATCCTTTGACACTTCATACATGCCCCGACTCTTGGGAACTGACAAAACACCGTACTTGCGAACCGACCATCATGAAAAAATCCATATACAGAAATCAAAGAAAAAGCAAGATTGATTTCTGCTGAATCCTTTTTTGTAATGTAGGATGTCTATTGGTGGAAATTCAATCCTTTTTGTAATATAGGATGTGTATTGGTAGAATTTGAATCCTTTTTGTAATATATGATGTCTATATATTCTGCCTGAGATACCATATATATTCTGCCTGAGATACTATATATATTATGTATATATTCTGCTTCAGTTCAGTAAGTGTGCTGCAGTCTACTGAATTCTGTTACTGACATCGGTAACGGGCGTTACCACAACGCCCGTTACTAAATATACATCAGTAACGGGCTTTACCTCAACACCCGTTACTAATGGTCATATAGTCAGTAACGGGCGTCCCCTCAAAGCCCGTTACAAAGTGGTCATCAGGGGACATATATATTCGGCTAATCCCTCGCACTCTCATCTTGTTCCTCTTCCTTCTCCAACCCTAGCCCACCGCCGCCACTCTCCTCGCTCACCTTCGCCGCTCTTCTCCTGCCCCACCGCATCGGCTCGACCATCGAACCCTAGCCCGACGATGGCGACCCAGCTCCCGGCGTGACGACGGTGAAGCGGCTCCAGGCGTCACGATAATGACGAGGCCACCCGAAGACAGCGACACGGATCCAGCATCCCTGGCCACGACGACGAGCCGGCCACCTGAGGCAACGAGGCGACGCGGATCCAGCCCCTCCCAACCACCATTCGCGATAGAGGTTACTACTGCTTGAACCCCCAATGCCCTCTCTCTGCTCGGCCACCCAATCTGCTCTTCCTGTCAAGGTGGATTAGGGAGATATGCTACTTTGCTGTTGTTTAGGGTCAATTCACATAGAATTATTCTCGTGGAATTGCCTGCATTAGTTCAGCATGCCTTAATAGTTCATTTTTAATTGATTGACTGTGGATTTGATGGATGAATTTTGATGGCCACATAATGTCAGTGCGAAATGTATCGCAGTGGTTTATAATTTAGTGATAACTAGACTTTCCTATGCTGTGTTGTCATATATATTGTTATTGTTGGTGTCATGATGTGTGTATGCAAGCTGTCGATGGTACCATGGCCTAATGATTGGTTGAACCGTGCAAGCATAGCCAACAAAAATCCACCTGAGTGGTTTGGGCATGGGCGATTTTCTTTCGTATCGTTTGTGCCCTGTTATCCCCGGCGTGGCGGCACTACATGGTTCACTCAATCATCAGGCCATGGAATTGTTTGTAGCTTATTTAGATTGTATATTATTTTTTGCTGTGATAATCATACTAACTAATTGCTTTATCCTCTTGTAGCATGTACACATGGAACCCACAATTCATTGCTGCTGAAGTTGGACAAGGAAGCAGTTGAAGGAACTTAGTTTTTGCTTTGATATATAAGTATTGCTTCACCCTGTCAAAATGGTTAGCACCTATCCCCAACCTGTATGCTAAGTAAAATATGAACTGTATGTCTATGCTGATTTTATTTAGGACTTGTACTGATTTCTAGTCTAATATTAGCTATTTTGCCTGTCAGAGAATAAGAATCTAATAAGAATTTTGTTTACATTTTCAATCTTGCTTATGTTGCTCTACTGACAACCTGACATATCATCTATGCAGTCTCCCACAACAACAAACTCTTGTAGTGACAGTGCATCATCACAGCGCAACGACGGTGAACCTTCTTCATAGGCTCACTCAGCATAGACTGCTGCGAGTAGTACTCGATCCCGCGGGTCAAGGACACAAACCAAATGGCCAGAAGACAAGTTGACTGCAACTGGACTTGATGAAAATTTTTGGCCTACCCCAGATGCTGCAAGGGAAAGATTTGTATTGGTCTGTGGCCTCATTGCTCGGGAGAGGGTGTCAATCAACAGGAAGCTTGAGGATCTCTCACCAATTGAGAAGGAACAGCTATTCAAAGCTTTAGTGGAAAAGCTAGAGTACCCAGCCAATCTGGAACAAACTGTTCACAATAAGGCAATTAAGGCAGCTATGTCAGAGATTGCAACCTTGCAACGGCGGTTCAAGGCCCATTTAAGAAAAACTTATGTGAGGCAAGAGGAGTCTCCCTTTGAGAAGCATGGCTTTTTGAAGCCAGAAGTCTGGGAGGTGTTTGTGCAGGAAACCAATTCTCCTTTTTTTGAGCGAGTGAGCTAGGAGATGAAACATAAGAGAGCATTGCATAATAAGCTGCACAAGATGGGAAAAAAAGGTTATCATGGTAAAAGGAAAGAGTGGGAGGAGGAGGATGCAAAGCTAGCTACAGAAGGAAAAGAGAACCCTTGGGACCAATTTCTTGGACGTTCGAGGCCATATCTGCGGGCAAGGGCGGCGAAGAGGAAGACCACTAGTGAAGGGCACTAGTGAAGGAAGAAGGGACATAACATTCAGTAACCCTGCGGTGGTGGGGCTAGCAAATAAGGTGAAAGACCTTGCATCTAAGGCTAGCGATGGTTCTTTCACTGGGGTTAGGGAGAGTGATATCCTCACCGCGGCACTCGAGAATCCAGAGCATCGAGGTCGGGTCCGAGGCATGTCTAGTTCAGTTGGTGGGGGTAAAGGGTTTGGTGAAGAGTTTGCTGGAATGTACAGGAAGAAGAGGAAGGAGAGGTCTGATGCGGAGAAGGAAAAGATAGTTGGTGAAACAGCCATCAGAGTTATCAACATGCTAAGACAAGAAGGCGTGGTTATACCAGATGCTCTGTGTCCTACCCAAGCAACACACATCGGTAGCAGCGAGCAAGAAGATGCGAGTGTCAATGAGGAAGAAGATGTGCGTGGCAGCGAGGAAGAGCATGGGCATGACAATGAGAACGAAGCGAATGTACAATACAGTGATAGTCGATCATCTATGCTGGACACAATAGATAAGCTGACAGAGCCAACTAAGTGCAGCCTTTTGGATGGCACCGGGCATAACTTGGAGCTCGCAGTAGCCACTATCTATCCATATCAAGAGACTTGCCATACAGTACCGGTGCAGGAAGGGTATGTAGTGGTGCAACCTACTTATGTGTGGTCCAATACGAGTCACTTCTGTCTGCCTATGCCAGTAGGGGGTTGTGGCAGAACCGGTCAAATTATTCCGGCTCAAGTGCGCTATTGATCGCCGTACAACTGCAATCGGCTTAACGCACTTCAAACGGAACAATCCTTTGGTCTGTCGGGTCTCCGCCCGATTCAACCACGGTTCAGCAGGATCGAAGCAGGTTTATCTCGCACGAAGGCGAGTTCACATCACAGAATAGCTCATCAACTTTTAATTTACAACCATACAGCATTATTACAACCGAGTTTCAAAGATAAGTAAACTTATACATAACCATGTTCAACTGACAAGCATAACAGCTTGCCCAACTCACAGCGGAAGAAAAAGTTTTATGCGACTACAGACGTCGACGCCAAGCCTAGCCCGGGGCCTGGTGTCACTCCGGAGGGTCAGTGCCGGTCGGGGACGGGTCCCACTCCACGGACCAGCCAAAAGGAACGGACGTAGGCCACCCAAGGTTGTCCGTGGGGTTCTCGTAGGTAATACCTGAAACAGACATTGGCAAGGCTGAGTATTCTAATACTCAGCAAGGCTTACCCGGGTTTGGGTATACTTAGCCCATAACTAGACTCATGAAGTTGTTGTAAAGGCTCTAGGTTCATTTTCAGCTGAAAAGCAACAAAGAGTATGAACTACTTTCAAATTTTAGCTTTCAGATTCTAATTTGATTAGCCATTCTAGGTTAGCACCTATACTGAACAAGCAAGGTAGTGATTATCATCCATCAAGATTATCTCATCAACAATTACTCTTATTACTCAATGTGGCAGAAGGGATAAGCAGTCTCAAGCATCGTGAGAGGCGGACGATTCGAATCGAATTTAACCTTGCAAGGTAAACCTAACACACACGCTTGGAAGATCCAATGATCATTCCGAAGCAACCGTTTGCCTTTCATTCCGGGTCGTGGATCAGGTCCACCACAAGCGACTGCAGGACCGTACGCACACCCAATGTGTACAGGACATACGTCTGTAGCGCGACTACAAAAACCGTATTCCTGTCTGCCTTGCAGAACGTACTCCCGCACGTCGGTGCGTGTATACATAACGTAAAATCGAGTGGTGGGAGGTATGTCCACTTGCCGGGCCGATTGGTTACTAGGCTTACCGCTTACCATATTTCGCGGCATGTGGCTAGTACTTTCAAAAACTTAGCCACCACTACCAAACATTTCGGCCTTAAAACTTTTCATCAAAACAGACAGGGTAAACTTCCAGGTCATGACACAACACATGACCCTGTCCGTCATCCTTATAGTGGTTGCAGAAATGTAAACATGCAACTCCTATATCGCGCGAGTGATAGGAAATCACCCGACTTCTACCGGTCCTATTAGCGGAGCATCTATCCGATAAGGACTCGGGAGCATTACTTTGGATTCCTAGGATTTATGCATCTAGGGTTTCACCACAATTCCTAGACCTAATGCAAGATATAATATAGATAGATATAGATTGCAGAGTAAATAAAATAGTGGAATATGTCCGGGGCTTGCCTTCGGGAGTAGGGGTAGGGGCAGGAGAGTCAGAGATTTCCGAACTCGGGTTCGGAGCTTCAGTTAGACCTTCGACGACTTGTGCTGGGTCTTCTGGAAAGCCTTGGTCTTGTCCTAAGACCAATTCGTAGTCCCCGTCGTCGAGTGTCGTTGATTCTATATGAAATGCAATACATTAATGAGGTGAATTTTAAATTTAAAATTCAAATATTATATCACATCCAATAGCACACAAACATGTATAGAATAAAGAGGGTTTAGATTTGAAACACCATTTATAAGATATGGTAAAATTTTATTGTAATATAAATTAAACCTTTGGGTTAAATTTGAAATAAACTAAAATTTGATTTCAAAACTTTAAATAAAAGATCATAGAAACTTGATTATATATTAGGATCATAAAACATTACATTAGTGAATACTAAGATTCCATTTAGAATAGGTTATACATTAGGTTTATTTTAAATTTGAAAGCTCAAATTAAAGATGTTAAGTTTAGACTAAATATTGAGTTTGAAATTGCACAAGGTTACTTAGGGCTTAAAGAATATTCATGCTAAACTTTGAGAAAAACAATAGAGCATGAAATGTCAAGGTCAAGTGTGAATTACCCCTTGATCTTAGATTTAAAGTAAAGGCAAAAGTATTTTGTTTCACACTACACTCCATTAACAAAAATCATAGAGTTTGAAATTTATTTTCTAACAAAATTGGTTTCACTATTTTTAGATTTTTCTGTGAATTGTTATGAATTTTACAAGACAGGGAATCAAATTCACATGAAATAACAGAAGCTTTAGGGGGGGGGGTCTCGAATATTTGCACAGGGGTCCCTGCAAGATATGTTCTTCTCACAAATAGGCCCTTGTCCGGCCTCGACATGGCTGGAGGCTCGGCCTCCGGCGTGTTCCCACCGGCGGCGAGGTCGCCGGCGGCGAGGGGCCGGTCAAGCACGACCAGGGGGACGAGGCAAGCACAAAGGGCAAGACGGGATCCAACAGACAAAGGGGAAATCCGGCCGGCGACGAGAAGGGGCGGCGGCCGTGGCGGCGCGACGCCGTTCCCGGCGAACGGCCGGCGAACAAGGGGGTCTAGCGCGCGCATGAGCACCACTGGGACGTGGGGAAGCGATTCCCTTACATGGATTGGTCGGAGGAGTGGCGAGGCGGGCTGTCGACGGTGGAGTCGAGCACGGCGGCGCAAATGGAGGGGCGGCTCGGGGTGGAGCGATTCCGGTGAGGGGAGGGCCGGGGTTGGTGTGGATCACGACGGGGAGCAAGAGGAGGAGGTGGGGAAGCTCTGGATCGGCGGAATTTGGGCGAGGCGTGGTGGTTGCGGCGTATGCCGGTGAGAAAGGCGGGCGGCTCCGGTGACACAGGGAAGAAGAAAAGGGGAAAACGGGTTGAGGACAGGGGTTTGGCGAGCAAATAAGTGGGGGAAACAGATTGACTTGGAGTTGCCGGCGCTACGGGGCAGAAGAGAGGAAGGGATAAGGCGAGCCAGTGGCAATTGCGGCGGCGGCAGGCACTCCGGCGTGCGGTGTTGGCGGCCGAGGGGTATCGTGGCGCTCGGGTGGGGGTGCCAGCAGCAGGAAGCTAGGGCGGTGAGGAGCAAGAAGGCAACACGTGGGCGGGGTGCAGAAGGTGGCCGGCGGCGAAGCCGGGGCGGCGCATTACGCCGGCGACAGAAGAGCAGGGGAGGCAGAGCAGGGGGGGGGCAGAGCGCCTGAGGAAGAAGGGATGAACTGACTCAAGGACTAATCTGTGATTTCAGAGAAAGACAGGGGCCTTACTGTAAAGGGCTTGTAACTTTTAAACCAATGCTCAAATGAAGATGGTTCAAAAATCAAAAGTGCATGGTTTTTCAAACCTACAACTTCTCTTTAAGGTTCATCTACAATTGAGCAATAGTTTTTGAGTTAAAATGAACTTAGTAATAATTTCATGTTTTATGTAAATCCCTAAGTAAAATTACTTTTGCACATACATCCTATGGTAATTTCACATATATTTTTACAATTTGACCACAGATACTACTTTTTGCAAAATAACCCTTATGCTTTTAAACTTTTCCCTCATCTCCATCCATTTTGCATAAAAGGACCTTTAATTAATATTAATTACATAAACATCCTTTCTTTCATAGCATTGCTTACATAAAGTATATTTTTGCCAAACTTTGAACATACAAACATGCTTAAAATCTAAGGTATAACCCAACTAATTACCTGAGTGTCACAGCCTTCCCCCCTAAAAAGAATCTCGTCTCGAGATTCTGAAGCAGGATGAGATAGAAAGACCAAGCTCGAAGATTGATTTAGAAGAAATCGGGAAAGTGGTGTTGAAGATAAGATTCGGTTTCCCACGTTGCCTCTTCCTCTGTATGATGGTTCCATTGAACCTTGTACATTTTAGTGGTTTTTCTTCTGGTACTTCTTTCTTTCGTGTCGAGAATTCTGATAGGTTGTTCTGTATAGGTCAGATCTGATTCGATTTCGATAGCTTGAGAATCGATGATCTCGGTGGGGATTTAACACACTTTCTGAGTTGGGATACATGAAAGATGTTATGGATGGCCGCTAATTGAGAAGGAAGTTGAAGACGATAAGCTACAGGTCCACAAATTTCAAGATTTCAAAGGGTCCGATGTATCGAGGAGCAAGTTCCCTTTTACACCGAATCTTTGAACACCTCGAATGGGAGATACTCGAAGATATACGAAGTCTCCGACATAAAACTGTAATGGTCTTCTTCGTATATCAGCGTAGCTTTTCTGTCGAGATTGGGCGGCCTTTAGATTGTCCTGGATAAGCTTGACTTTATCCTCTGCTTCTACAACTAGAGCGGGTCCAAAAATTTTACGTTCGCCGGTTTGTGACCAATTCAAAGGAGTTTGGCATCGGCGACCGTATAATGCTTCAAATGGGGCCATTTTAATACTTGTCTGATAGCTATTGTTATAAGAAAATTCTGCTAGCGACAAGTACTTATCCCAATTTTTGTCAAATTGGAGTACACAAGCTCTGAGCATATCTTCTAGAATCTGATTTATTCGCTCAGTTTGCCCATCCGTTTGAGGATGATAGGCGGAGCTTCGAATTAATTTAGTCCCAAGAGCCTCATGAAGTTGCTCCCAGAACCTAGCGACAAATTGGCGCTCCACGATCTGAAATGATCGTTTAGGTACTCCATGGAGTCGAATAATCTGATCCAGATAAATCTCAGCATACCTTTTAGCATTATATGTGGTATGCACAGGGAGAAAATGTGCCGTCTTGGTTAATCGATCAACGATTACCCAAATAGAGTCATGCCTCCGAGAAGTGTTGGGTAGGCCAACAATAAAGTCCATACTGATATCCTCCCACTTCCACGAGGGAATGGGTAGAGGTTGAAGAATACCAGCAGTCTTCAAATGACTGGCTTTGACTCTTTGGCAGATGTCACATTCTGACACATACTTAGCTATTTCTCGTCTCATACGAGTCCACCAAAAATTCTGTTTCAGATCCTGATACATTTTTGTACTGCCAGATGTATAGAGAATTTGGATAGATGGGCTCATCCATTATTCGTTTTCGGAGTTTATGGTCTTTCGGTACAACAATACGCTCATTGAACCATAAAACTCCTCAGGATCTACTCGAAGCACTATACTTCCCTTCACCTTGGGTTATTTTCTGCTTGATGATTTAACCCCTTCATTACGCTGTTGTGCTAGAACAATATTATCTCTGAGTGTGGCTTCAACCGAGATATGGTTTAAGTCACCTTGGGAAACGATCTCTAGATTAAGTTTACTCATTTCCCACAGAGAGTTTCATTAAATGCTTGAATGAATAGGCAAGGACAATGTGCTTTGCGACTAAGGGCATCTGCAACGACATTGGCCTTGCCCGGATGATAATGCACTTCCAATCATAATCCTTGATAAGTTCTAACCAGCGCCTTTGCCTCATGTTTAAATCTGCCTGGGTAAAGATGTACTTGAGGCTTTTATGATCAGTATAGATATGGCATTTCGTACCCATTAGATGATGTCTCCAGATTTTAGGGCATGAATAACGCTGCAAGTTCGAGATCATGAGTAGGGTAGTTTGTTCATGAACCCTAAGTGCTCGTGATGCATATGCAATGACTCGGTGTCTTGCATAAGTACACAACCAAGTCCAGTTCCTGATGCATCACAATAGATGTCAAAAGGTTTTGAGACATCTGGTTGAGCTAAGACTGGTGCAGTCGTAAGATGATTTCTAAGGGTATGAAATGCATCTTCGCATTTTTGATCCCAGGAAAATTTCATACCTTTCTTTAGTAGTTCGGTCATAGGTTTGGCTATTCTGGAAAAGTCAGGAATAAACGGCGATAATAGCCAGCTAGACCGAGAAAACTACGAATTTGATGGACGGAGGTCGGAGGTTTCCAGTCCATCACTTCTTGTACTTTACTGGGATCGACGGATATTCCGTCACCAGAAATGGTATGGCCTAGGAATTTGACTGTATCTAGCCAAAATTCACATTTAGAGAATTTGGCATACAGGTGGTGGTCTCTTAATCGCTGAAGGATGACATGGAGATGCTTAGTATGATCTTCTGGAGTTTTAGAATAGATCAAGATGTCATCAATAAAGACTACGACAAACTTGTCGAGTTCTTGCATGAAGACAGAATTCATGAGGTACATGAAATAGGCTGGGGCATTAGTGAGACCGAACGACATGACGAGATACTCGTATAGACCATACCGAGTGGAGAAGGCTGTTTTTGGAATATCACTAGGCCGAATCTTAATTTGGTGGTAGCCGGAACGAAGATCTATTTTAGAAAACACCTTAGCTCCGGCTAGTTGATCAAAGAGGATATCAATGCGGGGTAAAGGGTACTTATTTTTGATAGTCACCGCATTGAGAGGACGATAATCAACACACAGCCTTAAGCTGTTGTCTTTCTTTTTCACAAATAGAGCTGGACAACCCCATGGTGATGCACTGGGACGAATAAAGCCTTTGTCTAAAAGATCTTGGAGTTGGGTTTTTAACTCGGCTAATTCATTAGGAGGCATTCGGTAGGGTCTCTTAGAGATAGGGCTGTACCAGGTTGGAGTTCTATGATGAACTCGATATCTCTGTCTGGAGGCATTCCAGGCAAATCGTCTGGAAAAACATCTGGATATTCACAAACGACTGGAATATCCTCAAGTTTGGCCTTAGATGCAGCATAGGTGCAAGAGTTAAATGATTTTGGTTGTGGAAGATAGAGGATGGTAGGTTCGTGTTCGAGTGATCTATCTCCACAGTGCGAGAAGAGATATCCAAAGACACATGGTGCTGTGCCATCCAGTTCATTCCTAAAAGGACATCCATTCCCTTTAGGTCTAACAGAAGTAAATCTGCTTTTATTACCTGACTACCCAATAGAAGTGGTACTTTCATACAGATTGATTTGATAGGGTTTTCCCACCAGGAGTGATTATCTTATAATCTTCTTTAGTAGGGTACATATCAATCCTACTTTACTTCCACATTCTTTACTGATAAAACTATGGTAGCACCGGAATCAAAAAGAACAATAACGGGATGATGGTTAATAGAAAATGTACCCGTCATTATCGGTGCCCCTTCAGGGAGTTCGGAGAGTGTAGTGAGATTCACCCTCCCTTGTCGGACCTGCACCACTTGTTTCTTACCCTTGCCCTTGTAGTTTGGACCAGATGTTTGCCCTTGGAATGATTTCCTAGGTTGAGGGCAATCCTTAATGAAGTGGGACGGGCTTCCGCAATTGAAACAACGATTATTGTTGTTTCCTGGAGTAGCTGGCGGAAAGCTCGGCCGCAGACCTTGTTGAGGTTGTTGCTGATTTTGTGGCAGGGGTGGTCGATTGAATTGTGCTTGCTGGGGAGGGGCGGGCTACCCATCTGCCTGAGATATTGCCTCGAGGCAGAGCTCGGGGGGCATTACTCGGGACCAACCGATATCGCGGCGACTGTGGAGTTGCAGGCCCTGTGGGTGCTTTTCGTTTCTTTTCCGCTCTATGGGCGGCGATGCAATCTTCCTGAGTAATGGCCATGTTGACCAACTCATTGAAATCGTTGGCCTTCACTAAATTCAACCATTCTTTGAGCTTGGTGTTTAGGCCTCGACGGAAGCGATCACATTTGCGGGCATCAGTGTCCGCATGTGATCCCGCATACTGGCACAGGTGATTGAAAACCTGTGCATACTGTGTAACCGTACGGGTACCTTGGGTCAGGCTTAGAAATTCATTGAGCTTCCGCTCAATGAGTCCTGCTGGTATATGATGTGCACGGAATGCAGTCCGAAACTCATCCCAATTGACCACGTGTTCGGCGGGTTGCATTGCATGAAACTGGTCCCACCAAAGACGTGCATGGCCTCGAAGTTGCTGGGCGGCGAAGAGCACTTTGTTCTCCTCTGAACATGGAGCGGACAATAAGGCGAACTTGGACTCAATGGTCCGCAACCAGGCATCCGCATCTAAAGGCTCCTCGGCCTTGTGGAATAGTGGAGGTTGGGTGCTGAGAAAGTCTTGATAAGTGGCCGATAGAGGTTCTCCTCGGCCTCGAGGTTGCTGCTGGAAATGGCCCATCTGAGCTTGTACAAGTTGATTTAGAAGCTCGGTTTGCCGGGCCATAACCTCGGCCAAGTTCGGAGGTGGCGGTGGTGGTTGCTGAGAACTACCAGGTTGTCCTGCCCGGAATCCTTCCGGGGTTCCTCGAGTAGCTCCAACCATCTGAAATAAAGGAGACATCCATTATCAACCATAATCTTGCTCCAATTTCAGATAATATGCAATTTATCCAGCTGAAATGTAATGCATATGCTCCATTCAATCTACTTATAACAGGTACACAGATGTTGAGCAAGATAACCGAAACTTAGGATTTGGATTACTATAAATATACTACTATCTTACATCAGTACACTCCCAAGGTTACAAACTTTTACCCAAAAATACATGCCACATATACAACAAGTGGCTTTATAACTAGATGTTCTACCCACTACTTATGTTACATCTTATACATTTATTACATCTAATCCACCACGCTGTCACTATGACTAAAAGTCATCAAAATTGCCCACTGATGACTGGCTCCCAGAGGAGGAATGATGGGGACTGACGACTGGATCCCCATGCTCAGAATCAAGTTCGGAGACTCCTTCGATCTCCTCGGGATCTTCCTCTTCAGCTTCAGGTGCTGCAGGTGCAACGGGAGGAATCGGGGGCTGCTGCAATTCTTCAATCTGAGCTTGAGCATCATCCACTGCAAGGATCAGATCTTGAACTTGTGCCTGTAGAAACTCAATAACAGTATCCCGCTGAGTGATTATGTGATCACTCTCGTTGATCTGATCTTCACGATGATGGATGGTCTCGTTTTGAGTAGCGATTATTCCATTCTTCTCAAGTACCACTGCTTGAAGTTGATCGGCCTGGGTAAAGTACCTGGCAGCGTCTCCGTGAAAACTTCGCGCAGCAGTGATCAGATGGCTTATTTCACGGCGTAGCAACATATGATAGTGGTATTGTATACTCGTATAACGTCTCATTCCTTGCACCACTTCTTTTGGTGGACCTTCCAGCCTATGACTTTCAGGAATTATTCTGAGATCTTGCTCCACTTCACTAGGATCTGTTGTGGCGAACAAACCTATAGGTTGTCCTACAACTTCCTCGGGGTGTTGACTGCAGAAAGCATAAATGGCTTCTAGGGCCGCTGCTTCAATGGCGTCCATAATTCTGTAGCCCGTCGTACTAATCTCAATAGGCTGCCATCGTGAACGGAAAGGATGCTGAGGTATACTCATCCTGACATAGGCCCTATGGATTCCGTCTTCCACATGTTCAACAGCGTCGTACTGAGGGGGTTCTGTATAATGGAAAGCCTGCAAAGATTCCCATAGCAAGCGGGGAAAACCCTCCCAGTGAAGGGCATTAGTGTGGAGATGCCCTTTCGGATCCCAGAAAACATTGGAAGGTGCTGCCATCTGCGACCAGGATGCAAATGGTAAAACTTGTTATCTTGTTAGGAGAATACAAGATAAACAGATCAAGATAACCAATTTGATAACAGCAAAGGCTGGAAATCAGATGGAAAACTAAAATCCCATATAAGATACCCAACTTAAAGCTATCCTTAACTCTTCATTACCCCATTCCAAAAACAAATGGCATATCTATGATGTATAAAATTCTTTCATTGAGAAAAGATGTATGCACGCGCTACTCGCCCTCACAACCAAAACAACTGCCGAATATTTTCGGACTTACGTAGTCAATTTCGGTGGCATAACCATACGTCTCTCACTATATATAACTAGTCGGTAAACCCTACGCGTCCTAATAGCGTGAACGTGGTTAGGGTACCTGCAGAAGAAAACACAGATATATATATCTCGTGAACCTTTCATGGCAGCACGACATGAAAGCGTCCCCAAACATTACTGTTCACTATAGAAACAGCATCTGTACAATTACCGCCGTACAGACAACGTTAACATACGTTATCGAAACAACGTATTCACGGGGTACCGCAATATGCGGGGGTATGAACAGCGATCGCCATACCCTGCGCCGAACCATATACTCCCAATATAATCAACCTAAGTTGGTATATTGGCAGCATCTCAAGTAGGCCACTGCTTGAGAAACAGCGTTCGGTTCGCATCACCGACGGGAAGGCCAAGCTCCCTCAGTTGGCTGAGGATCCTTACCTTCTTACCTCCGTTCGTAGATGTCGTTACAGGAAGTAAGGTTGGGTTGTGCAGAAATTTAAGTTTTGACAGAAAGTAGTGCTGCAAGTCAGATCTACCTATACATATATATAGATACCATTAGCCACCTGATACTTTCCCATATAAACCCTTAGGGCTTTACGTTCTAAGCACAACCTTAACGGATCCAACGTATTTTGTAAACTCATTTATTGGCAAACTGTTATCCAGAAAACACCTTTTAAGAGCTATTCTAGATGTAAAGATAAACCTACAGCTCTGATACCAGCTGTGGCAGAACCGGTCAAATTATTCCGGCTCAAGTGCGCTATTGATCGCCGTACAACTGCAATCGGCTTAACGCACTTCAAACGGAACAATCCTTTGGTCTGTCGGGTCTCCGCCCGATTCAACCACGGTTCAGCAGGATCGAAGCAGGTTTATCTCGCACGAAGGCGAGTTCACATCACAGAATAGCTCATCAACTTTTAATTTACAACCATACAGCATTATTACAACCGAGTTTCAAAGATAAGTAAACTTATACATAACCATGTTCAACTGACAAGCATAACAGCTTGCCCAACTCACAGCGGAAGAAAAAGTTTTATGCGACTACAGACATCGACGCCAAGCCTAGCCCGGGGCCTGGTGTCACTCCGGAGGGTCAGTGCCGGTCGGGGACGGGTCCCACTCCACGGACCAGCCAAAAGGAACGGACGTAGGCCACCCAAGGTTGTCCGTGGGGTTCTCGTAGGTAATACCTGAAACAGACATTGGCAAGGCTGAGTATTCTAATACTCAGCAAGGCTTACCCGGGTTTGGGTATACTTAGCCCATAACTAGACTCATGAAGTTGTTGTAAAGGCTCTAGGTTCATTTTCAGCTGAAAAGCAACAAAGAGTATGAACTACTTTCAAATTTTAGCTTTCAGATTCTAATTTGATTAGCCATTCTAGGTTAGCACCTATACTGAACAAGCAAGGTAGTGATTATCATCCATCAAGATTATCTCATCAACAATTACTCTTATTACTCAATGTGGCAGAAGGGATAAGCAGTCTCAAGCATCGTGAGAGGCGGACGATTCGAATCGAATTTAACCTTGCAAGGTAAACCTAACACACACGCTTGGAAGATCCAATGATCATTCCGAAGCAACCGTTTGCCTTTCATTCCGGGTCGTGGATCAGGTCCACCACAAGCGACTGCAGGACCGTACGCACACCCAATGTGTACAGGACATACGTCTGTAGCGCGACTACAAAAACCGTATTCCTGTCTGCCTTGCAGAACGTACTCCCGCACGTCGGTGCGTGTATACATAACGTAAAATCGAGTGGTGGGAGGTATGTCCACTTGCCGGGCCGATTGGTTACTAGGCTTACCGCTTACCATATTTCGCGGCATGTGGCTAGTACTTTCAAAAACTTAGCCACCACTACCAAACATTTCGGCCTTAAAACTTTTCATCAAAACAGACAGGGTAAACTTCCAGGTCATGACACAACACATGACCCTGTCCGTCATCCTTATAGTGGTTGCAGAAATGTAAACATGCAACTCCTATATCGCGCGAGTGACAGGAAATCACCCGACTTCTACCGGTCCTATTAGCGGAGCATCTATCCGATAAGGACTCGGGAGCATTACTTTGGATTCCTAGGATTTATGCATCTAGGGTTTCACCACAATTCCTAGACCTAATGCAAGATATAATATAGATAGATATAGATTGCAGAGTAAATAAAATAGTGGAATATGTCCGGGGCTTGCCTTCGGGAGTAGGGGTAGGGGCAGGAGAGTCAGAGATTTCCGAACTCGGGTTCGGAGCTTCAGTTAGACCTTCGACGACTTGTGCTGGGTCTTCTGGAAAGCCTTGGTCTTGTCCTAAGACCAATTCGTAGTCCCCGTCGTCGAGTGTCGTTGATTCTATATGAAATGCAATACATTAATGAGGTGAATTTTAAATTTAAAATTCAAATATTATATCACATCCAATAGCACACAAACATGTATAGAATAAAGAGGGTTTAGATTTGAAACACCATTTATAAGATATGGTAAAATTTTATTGTAATATAAATTAAACCTTTGGGTTAAATTTGAAATAAACTAAAATTTGATTTCAAAACTTTAAATAAAAGATCATAGAAACTTGATTATATATTAGGATCATAAAACATTACATTAGTGAATACTAAGATTCCATTTAGAATAGGTTATACATTAGGTTTATTTTAAATTTGAAAGCTCAAATTAAAGATGTTAAGTTTAGACTAAATATTGAGTTTGAAATTGCACAAGGTTACTTAGGGCTTAAAGAATATTCATGCTAAACTTTGAGAAAAACAATAGAGCATGAAATGTCAAGGTCAAGTGTGAATTACCCCTTGATCTTAGATTTAAAGTAAAGGCAAAAGTATTTTGTTTCACACTACACTCCATTAACAAAAATCATAGAGTTTGAAATTTATTTTCTAACAAAATTGGTTTCACTATTTTTAGATTTTTCTGTGAATTGTTATGAATTTTACAAGACAGGGAATCAAATTCACATGAAATAACAGAAGCTTTAGGGGGGGGGGTCTCGAATATTTGCACAGGGGTCCCTGCAAGATATGTTCTTCTCACAAATAGGCCCTTGTCCGGCCTCGACATGGCTGGAGGCTCGGCCTCCGGCGTGTTCCCACCGGCGGCGAGGTCGCCGGCGGCGAGGGGCCGGTCAAGCACGACCAGGGGGACGAGGCAAGCACAAAGGGCAAGACGGGATCCAACAGACAAAGGGGAAATCCGGCCGGCGACGAGAAGGGGCGGCGGCCGTGGCGGCGCGACGCCGTTCCCGGCGAACGGCCGGCGAACAAGGGGGTCTAGCGCGCGCATGAGCACCACTGGGACGTGGGGAAGCGATTCCCTTACATGGATTGGTCGGAGGAGTGGCGAGGCGGGCTGTCGACGGTGGAGTCGAGCACGGCGGCGCAAATGGAGGGGCGGCTCGGGGTGGAGCGATTCCGGTGAGGGGGAGGGCCGGGGTTGGTGTGGATCACGACGGGGAGCAAGAGGAGGAGGTGGGGAAGCTCTGGATCGGCGGAATTTGGGCGAGGCGTGGTGGTTGCGGCGTATGCCGGTGAGAAAGGCGGGCGGCTCCGGTGACACAGGGAAGAAGAAAAGGGGAAAACGGGTTGAGGACAGGGGTTTGGCGAGCAAATAAGTGGGGGAAACAGATTGACTTGGAGTTGCCGGCGCTACGGGGCAGAAGAGAGGAAGGGATAAGGCGAGCCAGTGGCAATTGCGGCGGCGGCAGGCACTCCGGCGTGCGGTGTTGGCGGCCGAGGGGTATCGTGGCGCTCGGGTGGGGGTGCCAGCAGCAGGAAGCTAGGGCGGTGAGGAGCAAGAAGGCAACACGTGGGCGGGGTGCAGAAGGTGGCCGGCGGCGAAGCCGGGGCGGCGCATTACGCCGGCGACAGAAGAGCAGGGGAGGCAGAGCAGGGGGAGGGGCAGAGCGCCTGAGGAAGAAGGGATGAACTGACTCAAGGACTAATCTGTGATTTCAGAGAAAGACAGGGGCCTTACTGTAAAGGGCTTGTAACTTTTAAACCAATGCTCAAATGAAGATGGTTCAAAAATCAAAAGTGCATGGTTTTTCAAACCCTACAACTTCTCTTTAAGGTTCATCTACAATTGAGCAATAGTTTTTGAGTTAAAATGAACTTAGTAATAATTTCATGTTTTATGTAAATCCCTAAGTAAAATTACTTTTGCACATACATCCTATGGTAATTTCACATATATTTTTACAATTTGACCACAAATACTACTTTTTGCAAAATAACCCTTATGCTTTTAAACTTTTCCCTCATCTCCATCCATTTTGCATAAAAGGACCTTTAATTAATATTAATTACATAAACATCCTTTCTTTCATAGCATTGCTTACATAAAGTATATTTTTGCCAAACTTTGAACATACAAACATGCTTAAAATCTAAGGTATAACCCAACTAATTACCTGAGTGTCACAGGGGTGATGAGATAACAACCTTAGGTGAGGCTCTCAGTACAAGGATCCAATGGTCAAAGTACATGATCCTTATACCACCCAGGACGAGACAGCCCAATTCTGTAACCGCATCAGGTAGGAGGGGTACAGCATCAGATGTAGGTACTACATCTCAGCGTCCGCAAGAGAAGGCTCAGCAGCAGCAGCAGCAGATCAGCAAAACTATGCAGCAGCAGCAGCAGGAGAAGCAGGAGTCACAACAGGAGCCTCAACGATAGGAGGAGCCTAAGCAATCTCCGCCTAAGCAGCAGCCACAACCGGAGCCTCTACATCAGAAGGAGGGAGAGCGCAGCCAATCTCCGCCTGAGCAGCAGTCACCGCAGGAGGAGAAGCAGGCCAGGAAACCTCTGCCTAAAGATGAGCTTGTTAACGCTATTTGGACAAAACAGAATCCAAAATACAAACCTGGTGTGCCTATGTTGTCAGAAGCGGCTTTAGAGGCTGCTGGACCAAATTGTACCAGGTTGCATGCTTATGTCATGGAACATAGTAAGGATAAACTTGGCTTTCCAGCAAAGGTGGCTCAAGCCTACTTTCAAGGTGATGGTGATTTAATGTTAAACGTTACATTCAATGACATGTATGACCTTATAACCTTGGATGCTGTGGATGTTAGCTTCTTGAGGTTGTGGATATTGTAAGTCCCTTCAAACCAAAAAATATATTTCTTTAATTTTGACCACAAAGTTCATGCATGCTAACAATTGGATTATTTGTAGGAAAATGATGGAGAATGCAGCAGAGATGTAGTGCAGTGTTGGGTTTTTGGACCCACAGGTTTTCACGGCCACAGTGATTTCTCACCAGCCTAGCACTGTAACACAAGCAATTAAAAATGCTATGAAGAACGACTATGTGGTGGGTGCCTACAACACCGGTGGCCACTGGGTAACAGTGATCATCTCTATGAAGTACAAAGAGATTTGGTATTTAGATTCTGCTAAACTATTTCCCGATCGAAAGTTCACAGACATCCGACATGTTGTGAACCGGTCAGTATCTTGTAGGTTTTGTTCACGAAAATTCAATCTCTTAGTGTTTCTAATCGGTATTGCTGATCATGCAGGGCATTTGATGTGCGCATGGAAGAAATAATGAAAGCAAATAAGAAAAAGCCAAGAACCAAACCTAAACTCACGCACAGGATAGATGTTAATGTAAGACTGAGGTTTTTTTATGGTCCCTTCATACTTATTTGGCACTGCATTAACTTGTCATTTTGGTACCTTCTTGCAGTGCGCTCAACAGCCATCGGGAACCTTTTTGTATGGATTCTATGTGGCATTCAATATGCTAAAACTACTCAGTGACATACCTATAATGAAAAAGGCTGCTGTAAGTATGTACTGCTCAGCCTTGTCTCTGCTCATATTCTCCATTTAATTTTAGAAACTGATTTGTACTTGTATTCTCATAATGATTGTATTTTGCAAGATTTCATAGCTGCCCTAACAGTTTCTATAGAAGATCTAAAGCCGGTCCGGGAGATGTTGTGCGAGTTCATTCTTAAGGAGACTCTCGACCCAAAGGGCAACTTCTATAGCGCCTTCTATTTATGATGCACCGTGAGTTCATTGTAGCCAGAAACTTGAAACTTGTTGCATTCAGGGCTTGTTTGGTCAGGTGTTGTTGCTTGAGAAATCTGCTTGGCTAGGGTCAGATGTTGTTGCCTGGTTCACACAGTTTTTTCAGGACTCCATCCAAACAAGCCCTGATGAGGATCTTGAAACTTGTTGCATGTCCGATAAGGAACTTGATGTGATCTTGTGTATACACGTGATATCTACTTGCTTGTGTATATATGCGATGAGAATGTGTTTGTGATGTCTACTTACTGGTGGCTGCCAAATCCTAGCTGGTTCCAGGATGCAGCCAATGCAAATCCTTGCTGGTACTAGGATGCAGCTAGAAAACAGCCTGGTTACTGTAGGGGTGGCCTACGTATAGGTAACGGGCGTTAACTAAAGCACGTTACAACAACTGATCAGAGAAAAACGAGCTTCACATGGAATGCCCGTTACAAGTATGCCAACAATGTTACGGGCTACACTAAAGAACCGTTACCAATACTGACAGTATTTGTAACGAACATAGTGAAAGAACCATTACAGATATGGTCCAAAGGTAACAGGCTTCGATTCAGCACCCGTTACGTGTAACTGGCATTTGTAACGGGCTTACCTTATGGACCGTTACAGATACTTCATAAAGGTAACGGGCATTAGTTAAAGGCCGTTACAACCTTTGACCAGTGGGCCCAGAGAGAAACCTGGAAAAATGTATTTGTAACGAGCAGCATGCAAAAGACCGTTACGTTTCTTTAGTTTCTGTAACGGGCTGCGTGTCTGTGCCCACATGTGGTAACGTCTTTGTTAGATGCCCGTTACAAATAACGGGCACTTGCCCGTTACCTTTGTTCGCTCATTTATAACATTAGATCGGTAACGGGCGCCTATGCCCGTTACCAATATACATGTTTTGACGTAGTGGTTTTCAAGGGCGCGCCCTTTGGATGGATCATGCTGCACGTCACCGCGGGGCTGGAGCGGGCCCCAGCAAACAGTGCCACGCTTGCCTTGGCTGAGGACGACTTATTTCTATTCGGTTTTGCTAATGGCAGTAACCATTGGTACTTCCTCGAGAATTTCGCATCAGGTGTACCGGGCGCCACTACCCTCCCGTTCCCAGAGAACTACGGCGGTGTCATCGATGGTGGCCACAAAGCACTCTGGAAGGTACCTCTCGGCAAGGGTTCCGCCGTATTCGCCGCAACGACAATGGCGACGTACGACCGTGCCAGAAGCCAGACACGCCAAATGAAGGATGCTTTTGCCAGGTCTATTGTCATGTACAACGAGGCCATCAGATTCAAGCCCATCCGGATGGCGTTCAGAAGCGGGGACCGGTGGGAGCACCGCACCTACATCTCCGACATCCAGGCCACATGGATAGCCCATTGGGGCCAGATGTCCACGCTCCTCGTCGCCTGGGACGAAGCGGACGACAAACATGGGGTGCTCCTCCATTCGATCTCATTGCCAGATCAGTGCTCGACGATATACATGTCGGAAACCCGGCCCAAGCTTTGGTTAAACTTGACTTCATCCTTCGCCCAACATCGAAGGATCTACCTACGTTACTAAATACTACTACTACTACATACCATGCATATATGTACAATCCGAACGACTGATCCACCAGTGGTACGTATAAATAATGAAATACTGTAACTGCTGTGTACTGCTATCTTTTTTTATCTATTTCTAAAGACCGGCCCGTTTCCGCGGTACGTTGATTTTTAATCCATCTTGTGTCGTTGACATGTGGACCCGAATTCGTGCTCCTCTGTCCGTGCATCTTCGTCTCGAATCACGTCCCTGTCTTTGTGCGTGCGGCTCCGCCTGCGACGCCGCCTCCAATCCCGTACTGCAGCAAGAAAAAACATAATAGGATTGGTGGGAGAGTTTGAGAGAGATGCATGATGTGACTGCAGGTAACTGTTGGAGGGAAGATGACGGCAGTGGCTCTCGACTCGCAGATATGGATACGAGCAGGGCAGCCGTGCGCAGGAGCTCACGGCGGCGCAGGGCGGGGCGTCAGGCTCACATGCGGCGGGATGTCGCAGTAATGCGGCGGAGCGGACAGGAGCAGCGGCGAGATGGCGCGACCGCACGGGGCGTATCGATGCCGGGCCAGAGCAGAGAAAGCAGCTGCAGCAGGAAAAGGCAGCGGCGGGCGTTGATCGAGATGCGGCGCGGCGGGACAAAAGCTGGGCTGCGGGAGAACGTCGCAACTCGCGAGAATGCGATGCGGGGCGGCGAGATCGGACCGTCGGAGTGGAATGCCGCACGCGGCATGGCAAAGCACCAGGACATGACGAGGACCAGGCTATCGAGTGTTGGAGAGGAGGATAAGAAGAACAGACGGATAAGAAAGAGCGGAAGGATAAGGGAGAAAAAATAAATTTTACTTAAAAAAGAAGAAAAGAAAGAAATTAAAGAAAGAGAAATAAAACTATTATTTTTTGCAGATAAAGTGCTCGAAGTGTTATTGACTATTAACAATCCAAATATTAGTTGATATATAATTGTTCTCATTAGTAATTCTTTATATCACCCGAAATCATATTGCAATTTGAGTAAAAGATACCAAGCTATAGATAAAGCTATATTGGACATTTAACTTCTTCTATATATTCATAAAATGGAAGAAATCAGAAAAGCCGAGGCCGGAACTGTTTCAGCCATAACCGAAGCCCTCCCAAACGGATATCAGCGATGCTATACCTGCGGGCTGGGGTGGTCTGTGAGTTTTGTTCTGTCATGCATGATTGCTCTCTGATCAGTAATCAAGGTCGCAAGCTGGAACAAGAATCTAAGGGCCTGTTCGGATCCAATGGAAAGAGAAAGAGAAAGAGAAATTGCAAAACTTTTGCTCTTTTGCATTTTTTTTCACTTTTGGATCCAAACACCCCAAAGTGCAAAAGGGCAAATGCTACCGTAATTTTGCTAATTATGGATTAATTAGGCTTAATAGATTCGTCTCGTCATTTAGTCCTCATCTATGTAATTAGTTTTTTAATTAAACTATATTTAATACTTCTAATTAGCATCTAAACATCTGATGTGACAGGAGCAAAAATTTTGCCATTTGCCATTTTGCCATTTGCCCTTGGATCCAAACAGCACCTAAGGAGCAGCTAGAACAAAACGCTTAAGGTCCCAACCAAGCATTAAGGACAGAGAGGTAATAGCACATCCAATCATATAAGTTACAGTAAGAAAGAAAAAAAAATCAGCCACGACTTCGGATCTTCGACCGTGGTAAGGTACGGGAATATTTGCTAGTGTGTGTATATATATAGGATAAGTTTTATCTACATTCGCTTGTATCTACTCTCGCTATTAGTATACCACCATGCATATATCCATGTACTCATTTATCATTTTGAGTATGTTCATATACTAGTTCTAAGATGGGATATGTACGAAAATTTTTAAAAGTATCTCTATTTTTAAATATATCTTGATTACGTATTAGTACTAGTACTAGTATATAAAAATAAGTATGGCTATATACTCCATGTATGATCATATAATTAAAGTATATACCATCACATATGGTCTAATATGATCACGTACGCCTCGTACCGTCAAATACACCCTACATCATGAGATACACATATAGGAGTAGCTAGTGTAGAATAGATTTTTCATATATATATTATATATATATACCATCATCTGTCCGATCCACTGTACATTATATGTAATTTTATAAGTTTGTTTAATAAAGAATATATTATTATTATTACCATCGTCATCAAATTAGTCCTTTAATTTGGATGATAAGTTATTCCTTCTTGGTCTCTAAAATTTATTACTCGTGTATATACGCTCCGTCTCCAAAATTAGAGTGTATGCAGTTTGTATTACTTCCGTGAATCGTCGTTTTCCCCATGAAAACTAGCGGATGCTGCCGAGAAAAAAAAAAATTGTTCCTCGTGTAAATCAGCCCTGATCGCGTCCTAAACTCCTCGGTCCCCGCCCAACCCATCCACGTATGCAAAAGGAAATAACGGAAGGAGATTATGGTGTGTGTAGTCAGCGCGAGATCACCGTGCACAACAAAGAATGCATGGCGTAATTGAAGGAAAGGAAAGAACGACGTGATCACTTGCGCAATTTTTACTCTGCTCTAATTACTTAGAGATGTTTGGTTTGAAGAGATTTATTATAAGCCCATAAACCCTGTGAGGGGCTTATTATGAGTCTAAAGTGATGTTTGGTTGTAGAGATTTATAAAAAATTCCTGTAGCTGATAATAACCATTCTGCCTTTTATTAATGCCTTTTCTCCCTCTCTTTTTTTCTTCCCCTTCCACCGCCATGGCTTTCCCATGCTGCGCCTGCATGCAGCGCCCTGTATGCATGCGTGCTGCATGCAGCTCGCTGGGCAGGCCGAATTTTTCATAAAATTCACACAAAATTCACACAAACTTTTACACAAATATTCATACAAATATACATTGTTCAGTCCGGCAATCACACAAAAAATAAAGTCCCAGACAAACAAGGAAATCAATTATATTTATCGTCTACTAAATAACCATTAGCTATTTCTTCACGGTGTGAATTCATGTTTATATCTTCTTGGAGTATTTCATCACCATCTTGGGCTATTTCATCACCATCATCCGTGGAGGTTTCGGTCATAGGAAGAAAATTTTCATCTTCATCAACCAACTCAAAATCCCTATCCGCAAGAGCACTATCCCTAATGAAATTATGCAGTGCCATGCATGCTACAATGATTTTGCTTTGCTTTTTTATTGGATAATTAGGTACATTCAACAATATTCTCCACTTCATCTTTAAAACCCTAAAGGACCGCTCGATGATATTTCTAAGGGAAGAATGAGCATGATTAAACATCTCTTTCTTACCTCTTGGCATTGGTCCATTTCTATACTACTTGGTAACCTTGTATGGTGATAGATACCCCGGTCGGTTTGGATATCCAGAGTCCACCAGGTAAAACTTCCCAGAAAATCAAATCATTATCAGTGAGTAAAATATAGTTAAACAAAGAAGTGGAACAAATAACTAACAGAATTAGTATTGTACCTGGAGATGGATGTGGAAACTTATCACCGTATTTATTTCTAGCATCATTGAACACTCTCATGTCATGTACTAATTCAGGCCATCCCGCAACAATAAAAGTAAACCTCAAATTGAAGTCACTGATACCCATCACATTCTGACCGGTGTATCCATATCTCCCCATATATTGAACCATCTTATTAGCTGGGACAACAACTTTTATATATATCCTATCTTTTGCTCCAATGACATTGTTGAAGTAGGGATCAAACCGAGATTTTTGTAATCTTTGGTGCACAGTACTAAATGTGGAATCCTTAGGTCTAATAGTATCTTTGGATAACTTGATCACACAAGTTAAGATATGGTCAAATTTTCTGCTCACTGTCTCCATTGATCTCACAAAATGATCATCGGCTTGTCTAACTGATTGAGGTGCACCAACTACCCACAAGAACAATGCTAGAGCCTCTACAGATGTTATTTTCCTTGTAGACTTCAATCCATAAGACCCCACCAACAAATTATGCAGTCTATCAAGTAATGGTCTACTCATTCTAAACATGTTGTAGCAAGAGGTTCTATTGGCAGGTGTTCTCTCAACCCAGTCCAGTCCTATTTTCGTGGCAACCCTATATGGTGCTTTATTTATGTAAGTTTCATAGTACATACCAATCATGAAGACCATTTCCATGAACCGTCCGGTCCTCTTTCTCCCATTCTGAAGCATCTTCCAAATGTCACCGTCACTTGAAGAACCACTTGATTCCCCTTCAGCTTTAGAATTCCCATCAACTTCAGAATTTCCTTTGGCATCATTCTATAATAAAGATATATTAGTCCAACAACAAGACATATTTCAAAAACTAAGTAAGCAACAAATAAAAATATATTCACAACCACGTAGACAAATTAAGTTCACAGCCATATAGATGAATTAAATTCACAGCCACATAGACAAATTAAGTTTACAGCCATAAAGAAGATATAAGTTCACAGACACTTAAACATAGACTCCTAACTATATAACTTGTCATGAGCACACATTCTCTTGATCCAATCTAGCTTTCCTTCATTTGTTGGAATGGACTTAAAAGACCACCCTGTTATACTCATCCTTGAAGAACAAGGTACATTCAAAAAGCTCAACACTGCCTGGTGCTGCCCCACACTCCACAGCCAAGTCCATGTAGAACTGCACATCAGCTGCTGGTGCTGCCCCACACTCCACAGCCAAGTCCATGTAGAACTGCACATCAGCTTCCAATTTATCCTTCTTTCTTGCTTTCTCCTCTTGCTTGGCCTTCAGGACAACATGGTTCCTTTCCTCTGCACTTTTCCACTTGTTCATCATTGTGCTCATCATACTCATAAAACCTCCTCTTGCTTTTTTTCAGGACTTGAAGCTGTTGTGCCCGTACTAGTTGACCTTCTCTTGCTCCCTGAACTTATAGGAGTATCAAACTAGTCATTCTCTTCTTTTTCTTCCTCCTTTTTTTCTTCCTCCTCCTCATCCTCCTCTCCTGGTATGTAGGAGGTGTTTCCATCAACAGCCATATTCTTGAACATGATCTCAAGATGAGGGCAATAATCAGACTCTCCATATATTAGCTTCCTCAGCTCAGCTTTATTTTGCTTGCCCTGCAGTATGACAAACAAGCTCACAATCAGAGAAATCTAGTTTATCATAATAAATACTCTAAACAGGCAAACAAATGATGTACCTAAAGGTTGGTCTTCCACCAGTGATGACTGGCTATTACTTCCCCACTAGGACCATGGTTAGTACCACTAGAGTTGTTACACATCTTTCAGAATAGGTAGAATTGTTTGAGTATACCAACACGATTCCTGAGTTGTTTCTTATCATGCCTCAAACCAGTTCTTGAATAATATTTATCAGACACAATTTTATATCCCCTTCCACTTATAGTGCTATTGTTGCAATTCTCTGCTTCTATTTGGTCACACCACAACTCACACAAGGTGTAAAAATTTTCTTCCGACCAATCGGCCATGTTAGTGCACATCTAGTAAAACAAAAAAATATTAGAAATAAATACTAATATCCCTCCATAAACAACTCTAAAAACTGAATATCACCAATTACTGCAAGGATCAAACAACCTACTGCAAGCATCAAACAACCTAGTCCAAGCATCAAACAACCTACAACAAGCATGAAACAGCCAACTGCATCAAGGATTAATGTGACGTGAAGGATAAACTTACATTGGAGCTCCCTTGGGCAACTTCTTCCACGTCATCATCATCATCGCCGAACCAGATCGAGCAGCGTGAGGTCCTACACGGGATCCGCGACCAAATCTACGGGAGCCTGCTCCACGCCCGCCGCATCCGCCAGTACCACGTCCACGTGGATGAGCTCCAAAATCCAGGGATCTTGCGAGACCCTCACCGACTCGACCTGTTCGACGGCCACCTCGAGCAGATCGAGCAGCGCGAGGCGGGCGCACCGGCAGGATCCTTGTGGCGGCACCTCCACTTCCCGGCGTGGGTTGGAGGATCTGCTAGTATTGATCCATATAAGGGAAATCCATCTGGGAATTGAGATCCAGCGCCGCCATGCCTCTCTGGAGGACCATGGACGGCAGGATCTAAGAAAACCGCTTGAGAGAACAAATTGAAGCCTGCAGCGGGACCAGGCTGCAAGAGGTAGTCTGGGTAGCCGTCGTTCCCATCTCCGTCCATCTCCCGACGAGGTTGGAGACGGCAAGTAGGGGCGCGGATGGGGGCGCGCAGTGGCGAGGGACCGCGATGGCGAGGGAGCTTTAAGGCAGCGCGTAGGGACGGGTGCGCATGGTGGCGGCTGGAGCGCAGCGACGAGAGCTGCCGGGAAGGGGGGCGGGGGACCGCGCGCAAGCGGCGAACAGACCGCGATGGCGACGGCAAAGGAACTACAAGCGCGAGGGTGGAGGATCTGCGAGCGCGGGTTTGCGGGGTGCGAGGTAGGTGAGGGAGACAAGAGCAGTGGGAGAAAAGAGGAGAGAATTTGGTGAGGTCCACAGAAAATAACCCCCATAAGCATCCCTTGGAAGGGCTTATAGGCTTATAGGGCTTATAGGGCATAAGCCTCACCTATAAACCTTCATGTTTACATAAAAAGAGGCTTATTAGGAACTTATTGGTGGGGCTTATAATAAACCCCTCCAACCAAATATCCCCTTAGCTTTAATTTCCTGCCATTATTTCCTCCCCTACCATTAGTTTCTCATGGCCAGCATGCTCATGGTCAACCCGGCGTTGAACCTCTCCGGTTGGAAGACAGCTGCACGAAACGTAGGGCGTACGCGATCGCACGGCAATAAAATCTTACGTGTAGGACACAGTTCAAGTAGTTCATGTGTTCCTATCCTCTTGTTCAATTCGTGTGCCTGCGATGGGGCAATGGTGGCGTGTCTGACGTCGGCGTTCGGCGGAAAAAAAAATTCGGTGCAGGAGGGGCTGTAAAATGCCCTCCGTGCAGTCCTATCTCCGATTTTTGTCGCGTGTCCATCCAGCGGATTGGACATGTGCCACCTCCTCCCCCTCGGTTCCGTCTAAGAACAGCTTGTGCGGCTCGGCACCATGCGTACTTGAGCCGGCTCCTTTCTTTCCCAGGCCCAAGCCACCGGCTCCGACCTCGCCCGCCGGCCGCCGTTGTATGCCTGCCTTCAGTTTTTTTTCAAAGCGTCAGTTTCTATAACAAAAAAAAGGGAAAAAATCAGGCACTTGACAGCCTTCTCATTCTTTTTTGCAAGATCCTTGATTTTTTGGAAGTGGCATGAAGCAAATCAGACACCTGAGAATCTGAACGGCATTGGGAAAATTTGAGCGAGGTTGTAAAATTAGCAACCTTGTAGCTACAGGAAACGTTGACCTTTTTTGCTCTTTCCATTTAATTAGCTTTAAGAATGACTAAAAAACTTCAGATACTATGACAATATGGTTGAAACTCTTAGCCTTCATTTGAACAAACTTTTAATTCTCCAATAGCTTCCTTGTCAATTATTCCAAAATTTCTAAGGATTTTCATCTCGCTACCATTTTGAACCTTTGGAGGCTAGGTTGAAGAGATTAGAAACCCAACTTTAGATGCAGCATTTTAATTCTTTTTTCTCTTATATTCTTTAAGATGAAGAGTCCTCCATATAATATCATAGAAGATGCATGTTTGTGATGACTGAACTGCAGTCATGGGTTCAGTTCAGATATGGAGATCCCCTCATGTACTTCTCTTCTTGAAGTCAAAGAATAATGGGTCCTCATGTACTCCCCTTCTTTCTGTTGCACAGTTCAAGCTGCCCAAATTGGAGCAGACACCTAATTTAATGAAATCTCTGTTACACGTTAGAATTTTACTTATTAGATGATCAACATCTTCTGGGTCCAAGTGAACTGCTATATCGCTTAACCCATTTCCTACTGGTGCATTTGAATTCGTAGTTGAACAAAAGCTATATACTTGAAAAAAAAAGACACTATACTTGAAGAAAGAATGCTCCAAAATTTGACGAAATCTGAATCCCATTTACTACTTGTTTTAAGCATCACAAACATCTTAAGTGTTCAGTGCTATGCTTAGCCATTTCACGAAATGAATAAATCAATAACTACAAAATATGTTTCTGTACAAATGGTAAAAATGGAACATTTCCGCACCATTAAACATGCATGGCAAGTTTGATGAATTTTGGAGCTATCTAGATAATTAAAACAATAAGGAATAAGAGGTTAGTTGACCTGCACCTTTCATCAGTTTAACTACAGCCTTCTTCTCGGCCCTAAGTTCATCTCTATTCTGTGGAGGCCTCTTTTCTGCTCACGCATGGAGGAAATGCCAAATCCGACGGCACTCTGCATCCCCATGCGTGCCAGCATCATCTGTCCTCGAAGCCGCCATGCGCAACAAGCTTGCATCACGGCGGCGGCTGAGCTCGTAGGCCAGGGGCCGGGGGGGGGGGGGGGGGGGGGGGCGGCCAGCCTTGAATCCCGGACAAGGAGAAAGCACCTGAGCCACGGTAGGAGAATCAGGTTGTGAAATCGAGAAAGCACCTGAACATGAAGTTTCTTTGTAAAGCAACTGTTTGATAGGAAAATTGAGAGAAAGAAACAACTACCTGAAAGACGGTACTGTGTAAGCCCCGAGAAAATTGTAATTATAGGACTCGACATGTTGCACTTCGCAACTTTGCCATTATTAATATTGACATTGCAAATTTAGAATTCCAAACATCAACAAATTGATTATACTCCCATTTGATATTTCCTCTCTTTTATTTCTTTTTCATGTATTTTTCATGTGAAAAGATCCTTTTGCCCATACGTCTTGCATAGATTAGACGTACGCATCTCTTCTGGACCCTGGACGCATTGCCTTCTCTTCGATCGGTGACCCGCCGGCTGCCGCCTCACCCTGGACACACCCGCCCTAGCCGAGTTTGGTGGCACCCGGGCTATGTCGGCCTACCTGAGTCCGGCAGCGCCCTGGCTGCGCCCAGTTTGGCTGAGACCGGCAGCGGCCTGGCCACGCTTGCCCTTGCTGAGGGCGGTGGCGCCCTGGCTCCGTGCGGACCCTGGCCAAGGCCGGCGGCGCCCTAGCCGCGCCCGGCCCTAGCCCCTGACCGAGTGAGGGCCTGGACAAGGCAGCTGTACCCCCCTCCGATGCCGGTGGCGGTGGCGGCCTGCGGCGCCCAGGGCTGCCAACAGCCAACCTGCATGCCTACTCGGCAGCATGCGGCACCGAGGGTGATCTAGGAAGGGTAAAAGGGTTTTTTTACATGAGAAATATATGAAACAAGGAGAAATATATCAAATGATAGTATAATTAAGCTGTTGATGTTTGGAGTTCCAAATTTACAATGTATAATGGCAACTTTGTGCAATCTTTGGAGTGCTGAAAATTGCCATTGTCTTGGAGACTTGGAGTGCACCGTCGACAAAGATCCATCACCAGCCACCGTGGCTGTGCGAAGTTGTGAAAATCAAAAGAGAATCCACTTCGTCACGGACGCCCGCACCGGCTGCCTCCTCTCTCATGCGCGCGGCGGCGGCCCGACCTGCCCACGCGCCGAAGCGGCCGGCCTGCCGGCTGGCGGACCAATCGACGCGGCGCGAGGAGCAGGCCAGCCGCGGGCGCCTGGATTCGCAGGAGCCCGCGCCCTTGGTCTCCGCGCTGCGCCGGCCCGGATGCGTGCCGCGGCCGGCCCCCGCCGTCGCGCACCGTCGTGCCTCGGGTGGTCGTCCACCATCGTCGATGGTCCGACCGTCGGAAGACGCATGCCGTGGCTCTGCCGTCCCAGCTCCGTGCCGGAACTGAGGCCGCACGCCCCGGCCGACTGCCGCCGGCGCTGAGGGTCCGTCGGGCGGAGGAGGTGGCCGGAGCTCCGGCGCCCCAGCCTCGTGCGGCCATCACCCGGGGCCGCAAGGAGGACACGGTGGCCACCCCTCAGCCCCTCGCAGCGGCGGTCTCCGCCGCTTCCGTTCCCCCCAGCGAATGGACGCTCCCTCCAACGCTTCCCCTTCCTACAACTCCACGCGCCATTTCCCATCCCATCTTCCCTATGCCACGCCGGCCTCCTTTACCATTGCACGTCCAACCGGGCCATCTCCTTCCCTCCAACAACGGTTGTGCTCAAATATGGACGGAGGAGAAGGCAGCCGCTGCCATGCCTCGTCCATGGGAGTGGCGGGGCTGGCGCTGCTCTTATGCTACCTGCAGTTCCACTCATGCATAAATGCTGCCTGCTAGGTGTTTGACAGAGCGCTCCCATGGCTGCAGGAGGTGTCCGGCCACAGCGGCAAGGACTCCAGTGGCACCAGCTGGCCATGGCCTGCTCCCTTCCGAATCCTTTTCTCCCTCCCTCCTGAGGTTGTCTCGGTCCCCTCAATTTGATGCATTCATATATTGATTTGGTTAATCTGTGTAGTTTGATTTTGTGAGCATGTATTCTGTTTTGGTTGACTTTGCTTGGATTTGATCATTGCAGATGCTTGGTTTGTGATGATAAAGCAGATTCGTGGCTCAAGACACTACCTGTAAAATTAGGATCACACAAGATCTACAAGAATGTGGTGAAATTTGTGTTCAGAGAGGAAGAAGATGGAATCATTAGCGGGCCCAGCCTGTGGTAAGAATCCTTGATCCCTTCCTGAATCCCGTCATTTTGTTGGTTTTCTTCACAGCAACTTTGCATGGATCTATCGGGTGGACGTTTTCTCCAGGATTTTTTTTAATTTCAATCACAACCACAGTCTAATTTTAGTACTTTTCAAGTGGCCACCACTTCTTAGGCGTGAATTATACGTGCGAATTAGCAATGCAGATGAAGCCTTTTCTTCATTGTTTCATTGATAAAAAGTCTGCTATACCACGTGTAATATGTTTGATGAATTGCCTCTGTGGAATATATAGAAAAAACATACATTTTCTTTTCCTTCATATTAGTTTAAGTAATTTTAATTTGCTAATACCTTCCTATTGCTCCGTTTACCACATTGTGATTATACATCAACTTAAGTTCCATAGTGAAAATATTCTACAATCCATGAAGGTGGCTGCACTTTTGACACACGAGTTCGAAAATGTGGTTTGTATTATCTTTTGAGGTGTTTTTTTTTTATGCTTGTATTATCTTTTGAGGTGCTTTTTTTTATGCGCAGGCAGCGTGGCGAAGGCCGAAGGGGCTATTAGTGGCTCATATGACTTAAGCACCAGTACTGCTTCTTCCACTTCCTTTACTGAACTTCTTTCAGGTTGTTAATGTAGACTGAACAATTTCTTTATTCTTCTTTGTTCAAAACAACATGATTATGACAAGCTGAGGCCAGTGAGTCATCATTATTATATAGTTACAACTACTATGTTTACCAATCCTAGCCATCTAGCTTTCAAAAAGGTATGAACCCATAGGAAGAGCAGAGCACCATTTGTTTTACAGTTTCTGTGAGTAGTAACCCTGTAAAATACTTAACTGAGATATATCGTTTAATCAAACCTGCTAACAATATAAGAATGCTACATTCATTTTTTAAATTTTTAGATAAAAGCATCACTTTGCTAAACTGGCTGCCATATTTCCATCCAGTTTGTTGATTTGCAGGTTTATTGTGGGACACAGACACTGATAAAATCATTAACTCTTTGGAAGGTAGAGAATTGATTCATCTGTAGATTAAAACTGAGGTATGATACTATTACTATCTAAATTTCCAAATAATTTAGATATAGTTTAAGGTCTACTTTGAGATCCTGGCATGGTTACATATAGTTTAATAGTTTTTGCTTCTACTGCTGAGTATAAGTGTTAATAACATTTTTTATTAACCATATAAGGACAGGAGAGGAGAGTGCCTGGATTTTACTGAGTAGAGAGTATCAGCTACATCTCGCTTCTGGCAAGTCTGCTTTACTTTTCTTGACCTGCACTGCATTTTTCCTCATTATATCAATGCGACTGATGAAAATTGCAGGTCACTTAACCTCATACTCCTTGTTACAATTATGTAGATAGCTCCAAAATTCTTCAAACTCGCCAGATGTGTTTTATGGTGCATATATGTTCCATTTCAACCATTTGGACAGTATTTAATTTATTTATTTCGAGAAAGGCTAAGCATTATCTTGACATACATACAGTGACCACTTAATCTGTTTGTGAAGCTTAGAAGCAGCAGTAAAATTCAGGTGAGTTCAGCACTGTAGCCACTTCATCTTTCAGTGAGTTCAGATTGACTATGCTGGATTTAATTACCATTACAAAAATTGCAGCAATCCGTTGTACACATTCATGTACTTATGTCTTGATTAATTTGCGTGCACACAAATTAATCAGTCTGTCATCACATTGTTATAGGTTCAGTGGTCTGCTTATACACAGTGGTATTGTTAGATCCAAATTGGTGGGCTAGCAGTGACTTGGTAAGATTTATGCACCCTGTTTTTCTAGAGTTTTGCAATATTTCAGTGTTTTTATGTACCTGTTTGTATGTTATCTCAGCTTCACTAGATGCACACCACCTTAGTATTATTTGCTATATATGCTTTGTATGGTGCCATAGCAGATTGACTTCCAGTGTGCCCATATAAGCATATTTCTCTATGGTTATTAGTAGTGCTTCATCAGCTTCATCTCATCAAGGCAACAGTACCTGCTAGGCTGCTACAGATTCTTGTGCTGAGTGTCCAAAATCGTCTTCCTGAGGCTTTTCCATCCAGACGGGGGTCAAGCTCAACCACCATGTTAGCAAATATATTTAGCGCCTGGTGATGGCCTGGCACGTCCGGCCTCCCAGCCTGTCACACACGGCACAACCAGCTTACCCCTCCTAGGATTCTGTTTCTATAAGTCCGGAGGTGGATTGCCTTGGTTGTTTGTCTATATATGTAATATGTAACCCCTCAATCAATCTATCGATTACGTGTGATATTCCACGCTATCATGGTATCACGAGACACTCGATCTGTGACCTAATCGCTTCCGCATCTACTACACTGCCGCCGCTGCTGCTGAGCACCGATCGCTCATGGTGCCCACCGCTCCCTAGGACACGCACCAGCATAATGAGGACCCTATCGCCGCAGAGGCTTCCAAGCCCAGCGCGATGCCCTCCTCACCGCCGCCGAAGCCGCTGCCAAGGCCGCCACCGATGCGCAGGAGCGTGTCCGCGCCGCCGCGGAGGCCCTAGAGACCGAGCGTGCCACCGCAGCCAATCTGGCGCGCAAGGCCGCAGCGGCGCGCGCCCTCGCCAACCCCGAGGAGAAGGAGAATGGCGAGGCTGACCAGGACGGCGAAAACGATCTCCCCAATGGCGGCGCCGCCTATGAAGCCGCCGCCATCGCTCACCTACATGCCTAGGCCACGGGTGTCTAGAACATCCACTCCCTTGTGTCCATTGTTCCGGACCCCCTCTCCACCAACTACAATCGCTGGCGTGATCTTGTGCTCCTCACATTGGAACGCTACGCCCTCACCAACCATGTCCCCTCTGACGCAACGTTTCCCAGTCTTCCAGCTTGGCGTCGCATGGACCTCTCCATCAACGACTACTGCCGCAAGATGAAGGGGGATGGCTCACGCTCTCGGTGATCTTGGTGAGGTCATCCATGATCGCACTCTCATTCTCAATGTCCTTCGGGGTTTGAACGAGAAGTTCGCCCACATGAGGATCCATTATCGGCATGCTCGCCTGTTCCCGACTTTCCACCAGGTCCGGAACAATCTTCTACTTGAAGAACTCACCTCCAGCAAGACTCAGTCAGCGCCGTCCACCGCCCTCGTCACCATGGCACCAAAGGGCTCCAGCCCCTCCACTGCTACCTCGCCACCGGCTCCCTCGGGCTGCTCCTCCAACACCTTTGCCAGCAGCGCTTCCAGCTGCCAGCGCCCACGCAAAGGCGCGAAAGGCAAGGGCGGCAAGGGTGGGAGCACCTTGTCCCACCGGTCGTCCAGCAGCAGCTTCCTGGACAGGCGCCTTGGACTCCCTGGAATGGCGCCTCCTAGGATCAACAGTCCTTGGCGAGCTCGTTCAGCACCGTGTCACTGAACCCTCCAGTGAACACCGAGTGGATCGTGGACTCCGGCGCTTCCAGCCACATGACGCCTGATTATGCTAACATCTCACTGTTCCGCTCGCCTTGTCCATCTTCTCCATCCTCTTTCTTGGTTAGCAATGGGTCTACACTTCCTGTTACATCAACTGTCATAGTGTCTTACCCGGTCCTTTTTTTCATATTAACATTCTTGTTGCTCCTGATATTATTAAGAATCTTATCTCCGTTCGACAGTTCACCATTGATAACAACTGTTCCATTGAGTTTGACCCTTTTGGCCTCTCTATGAAGAATCTGCGTTCCAAGACCACTCTCGCCAGGTGCAATAGTTTCGGGCCGCTCTACTCCTTGCATCTTCCGGCACCTGTCCCTGTGCCATGCACTCACCTCGCAGCTGCCCCCACCCCCCTCTGGCATTGACGTCTTGGACACCCTAGGCAAGAGGCCCTATCGAAACTCACTAGTTCTTCTGCCATTAGTTGTAATAATGCTAGTGAAAACTATCTGTCATGCCTGTCAGCTCGGTTGTCACATTCGTTTGCCATTTATTTCTTCGTCTTCTAGAGCTCTCAAGAATTTTGATTTAATACATTGTGATTTGTGGACCTCTCCAATTGCTAGTGTGACGGCTACAAATATTATCTTGTTATTCTTGATGATCGCTCTCACTTTACTTGCACATTTCCCTTGCGCCTCAAGTCCGAGACGTTCCCAACATTGGCTAATTTTTTTCTCTTATGTGACGACCAGTTTGGCTGCACCATCAAAGCTATCTAGTGCGATAATGTCCGTGAGTTCGATAACTCATCCTCCCAGTCCTTCTTCCTCATTCATGGCGTTCTGCTTCGCATGTCTTTCCCCTACACATCGCAGCAGAATGGTAAGGCCAAACGCATGATTCGTTCCCTTAACGACATTGTGCGTTCCCTGTTGTTCCAAGCCTCCATACTAGCCGCATATTGGGTTGAAGGCCTAAGCACTACCACGTACTTGCTCAATCGCCTCCCCTCCAAAACCCTTGCTTTCGCCACCCCTCACTTCTCCCTGTTTCGGTCTCACCCCTCATATGACCATCTTCGTGTCTTCGGGTATGCTTGCTACCCTAACACGGCGGCGACTGTGCCTCATAAGCTGTCTCCCCGCTCTTCTCACTACGTCCTCCTAGGGTACTCTCCACATCACTAAGGTTACCGGTGCTTGGACCTCTCTTCCAATCGCGTGATTATTTCTCGTCACGTCATATTTGATGAGATGGCCTTCCCATTCTCCACCGTACGAACGCCACCTCCCACTAACATCAATTTTTTGGATGAGCTTGTGGCTTTGGTCCTCCCAATCGGCCCCCCTTCACCTACAGGTTCGTGCCGCCCTGCCCCTGGAGTCACTGCGCCCGCGCCATGCATGGCCCCGGACGTCACCGCGCCCGCCCCACGCGCAGCACTTGGCGCCGCCGCGCCTGCGCCCCACGTGGCCCTTGGCGTTGCCGCGCTTGTGCCTCGAGCGGCCTCGGACGTCGCCGCACTCGCGCCACGCGTGGCCCCTATAGTCACCTCGCCTGCGCCACGCGCGGCCCCTGGAGTCTCCTCGCCTGCGCCCACACCATGCGCGGTCCTCGGTGTCGCTGTGCCTGCACCACGTGGGGCCCCTAGAGTCGCGTCGCCTGCGCCACGCGTGGCCATGTCATCTTTGACCCTAGCAGCCGCTCTGGAGGCGCCGCACTGGTATCGCCCAGGCTGCGTGTACTCCTGATGTGCTGCACCACCAGCCGCGTCGTCAGTGCCGGTCGCACCACTCTTGCCGCAAGGGGCCATTCCCATGGCCCCTATGGTCAACCAGCACTCCATGGCGACGCGCGGCAAGGTGCAGTTTTGTCAGCCGGCCACGCTCCTCAGCACCGTTGTCTCGCCTATCTCGAAGACGTACCGCAGTGCACTCGCTGACCCAAATTGGTGCGCAGCAATGGAGGACGAGTATGCTGCTCTATTGTCTAACAACACCTGGAACCTTGTTCCACGTCCCCAGGCACCAATGTGGCCACAGGCAAGTGGATTTTTCGGGTTAAGTACCATGCTGACGGCTCTTTGGATCGCTACAAGGCTCGATCAGTGCTTCGTGGTTTCACCCAACGACCCGGTGTTGATTATGATGAGACCTTCAACCCAGTGGTAAAGCCGGCTACTGTCTGCACAACTCTATTCTTGGCTCTCTCTCATAACTGGCCCGTTCATCAACTGGATGTCAAGAATGCATTCCTGCATGGCACTCTGTCAGAAACGGTATACTGTTGTCAGCCCACAGGTTTTGTTGACCCGGCAGCACCCAACCTTGTCTGTAGCCTCAACAAGTCTCTTTATGGATTGAAATAGGCCCCTAGTGCCTAGTACAGCCGGTTTGCCTCGCACCTTCTTTCCATGGGTTTTGCAGGGGCGAAGTCCGACACTTCTTTGTTCATTTACAGGCAGGGTTCTAAGACAATGTACCTTCTTCTCTATGTGGATGACATCATCTTGACAGTTTCCAGTGTTCCTCTCCTTCATCGCATGATCTTTGCTTTGCAGCATGAGTTCTCCATGAAAGATTTGGGCGCCCTCCATCACTTCCTGGGCGTCTCTATTCAGCGTGGCCCCGACAGACTGCTCATGTCGCGGCGGCAATATGCCTTGGATATTCTTGAGCGTGCAGGTATGTCCGAGTGTAAGCTTTGTTCCACCCCAGTAGACACTTGTGCCAAGGTCTCTTGTCACATATGGATAACCTCTCGCCAATGGCACACAATATCGCAGTTTGGTGGGTGCTCTGCAGTATCTTACCTTCACCAGACCAGATATCTCGTATGCTGTCCAACAAGTCTGTCTCCACATGCATGCTCCTCAGGAACCTCATATGTTCGCAGTTAAGTGCATCTTGCGCTACCTCCAGGGCACACTTGGTCATGGTCTTCTCCTTCGCCGTTCTTGAAGTTGGATTTTTAGCTCGGCTAGTTCATCAGGTGGCATACGATAGGGTCTCTTAGAGATAGGGGCTGTGCCAGGTTGGAGTTCTATGATAAACTCGATATCTCGGTCTGGAGGTATTCCAGGCAAATCATCAGGAAAGACATCTGGGTATTCACAAACGATAGGGATATCCTTTAATTTGATCCCTGTGGCAGCATAGGTACAAGAATGGATGTACTCCCGTTGCGGAAGATAGAGAATGGTAGGTTCATGTTCGGGGGAATTTATCTCCACAGTTCGGGAAGAGATATCTAATGACACTTGGTTTTGGGTCATCCAATTCATACTTAAAAGAACATCCAGTCCTTCTAGGTCTAGTACTAGTAAATCTGTTTTGATTAGATGGCTACCCAGCTGGATTGATACCTTTCTACAAATTTGGTTGGATGAAATCTTACCGCTAGGAGTTATGATCCTATAGGCTTCATTAATAGAATAAATATCCAAGCCTATTTTAGCCCCACAATTTGTGCTGATAAAACTATGGGTAGCACCAGAGTCAAAAAGAACAAGCACGGGTTGGTGATTGATAGGGAAAGTACCCGTCATTATTGGTGTCCCCTCGGGGAGTTCGGAGAGAGTGGTGAGATTCACCCTTCCCTGGCGGACTTGGACCACTTGCTTCTTGCCCTTGCCGGTTGGGTTAGATGTTTGCCCTTGGAAAGATCTTCTAGGTTGCGGGCAATCCTTGATGAAGTGGGACGGGCTGCCGCAGTTGAAACAACGATAAGTGTTGCTTCCTTGGGTGGCTGGTGGAAAGCTCGGCCGCGGGCCCTATTGTTGTTGCTGCTGAGGTTGTGGTGTCGGTGGTCGATTGAATCGTGCCTGCTGGGGTGGTCTGGCTACCCATCTGCCTGGCAGATTACTTCGAGGCGGTACTCGGGTAGCGGTGTTTTGAACCAACCGATACCTTGACGGTTGTGTAGCTGACGGCCCTGTGGGTGTCTTCCTTTTCTTTTCTGCTCTGTGGGCTAAAATGCAGTCCTCCTGAGTAATGGCCATATTGACCAACTCATTGAAGTTGTCGGCCTTTACCAAATTCAGTCGTTCTTTAAGTTTGGTGTTTAGGCCTCGACAAAAACGATCACGTTTGCGAGCATCAGTGTCCGCATGATAACCCGCGTACTGGCACAAGTGGTTGAAGGTCTGTGCATACTGCATGACGGTGTGAGTTCCTTGTGTCAGATTCAGAAATTCATTGAGCTTTCGCTCAATGAGTCCTTCGGGAATGTGGTGCGCTCTGAAAGCGGTCCGAAACTCATCTCAAGTCACAACATGACCAGTTGGCTACATGGCATGATATTGATCCCACCATATGCGGGCAGTGCCACGGAGTTGTTGAGCTGCAAAGAGCGCCTTGTTCTCATCTGAACATGGGGCAGACAATAACGCGAACTTAGACTCGATGGTGCGGAGCCAAGCATCAGCGTCAAGGGGCTCGTCCGCCTTATGGAACAGTGGAGGCTGGGTACTAAGGAAGTCTTGATAACTGGCCGATGAGGATTCATCTCGGCCTCGGGACTGGTAATGGAATTGGCCCATTTGAGCCTGCACAAGCTGGTTGAGAAGTTCTGTTTGTCGGGCCATAACCTCGGCCAGATTTGGCGGGGCTGGTGGCGGTTGCTGGGAACCGCTGGCTTGATCAGGTCGAAAACCTTCCGGAGTTCCGCGAGTAGCTCCCACCATCTGAAACAAAGGAGATATCCATTATCAATTATATTCTTACTCCTATTTTCAGATGATAAACTGCTAGCAGATATATAGTTCACATGTTCCATTCAATCCACTTATTTCAGATACAAAGATAGCGAACAGGATGATAGAATACAAGGCTTAGATTACACGCAGATACTGGATGTCCTTAATATCGTACATCAGGGTAATTTGACTGCTACAAGTTAATTTGTAAGTACACATGCCACCTATATTACAACTAGTGGCCCTAGATCTAGGTAAGCTACTCACTATCTATGTCACACCTTTCTACACTAATTACAACTAGGATGTCACTAACTCAAACAAAACTAGAAGTCATCGAAGTTGCCCACGAATGACTGACTGCCTGAAGAGGAATGATGGGGACTGATAACAGGATCTCCATGCTCGGAATCGAGGTCGGAAACTCCCTCGATTTCTTCTGGATCTTCCTCTTCGGCTTCGGGTGCTACTGGTACAGCAGGAGGTACTAACTGCTCTTGGAGTTCATCGATGTGAGCATGGGCGTCGTCAACCTCAAGGATAAGGTCGTGGATCTGCTCCTGGAGGAACTCAATGATCGTGTTGCGTTGGGTGATCATTGCATCACTCTCATTGATTTGATCCTCACGATGAAGGATAGTCTCATCCCGAGCTGCGATAATCTCCTCCTTCTCCGTGATCAAAGCTTGAAGCTCCACTATCTGAGTGACCTGTCGATCGGTATTTCGATAGTGACCTTGGGCTATGCCAATCAACTGACCCACACCACGGCGTAGCAAAATCTGATAGTGGTGCTGAACATTCATGAACCTGATAAGATCACGGGGCGTTTCTTCAGCTGCATCTCCCAACAAGTGACCATAATGAGCTGTCCGAAAGTTCCATTTGGGATTACCGGAGTCTATTGCAGGGAATAGGTCGATAGGATACCCTGCAACCTCCATAGGATGCTGGTTGCAGAAAAGATGGATGGCCTCCAGAGCTACAGTCTCGATGGTGTCGACGAGACGATTACCAACCACATCAACTTCGATGGGTTGCCACTGAGATCGGAAAGGGTGCTGAGGAATCATCATTTTGACTCAGCATCGAGGAACACCCTCCTCCCGATACTCCACTCCGTCGTATTGTGGAGGCTCGGTATATAAAAACAAACTTAATGATTCCCATAAAAGTTGGGGAAAACCCTCCCAATGCAAGGTATTTGTGTGGAGATGCTCTGCTTGATCCTAGAAGACGTTTGAAGGGGCTGCCATCTGCAACAAGAATGCAAATAGTGAGATATATTTACCCTGTTGAGAACTCACAAGGTAAATGGAGCGAGACAACCAATTCTGGTAACAGTAAAGGCTGGAAATCAGATAGATACTTATGTTACTCAACTAAAGCTACCACAAAATCCTATTGACCCATTCTAAAGATAAGCAACACGCTATTCGTTCTTTAAAGAACAAAAACACACGTTGTATTCATATATGCATGCACGTACTATTCGACTTCACAACCAAAACAACTGCCGAATATCTTCGGTCTTACGCAGTTAATTTCGGTGGCATAACACATACATCTCTCACTAATTACTAGTCAATAAGTCCTATTCGTCTTAACCTCCTAATCATGGTTAGTGTACCTGCAACAAATCATATTTATATAACATGAACCTTTCATGGCAGCACGACACGAAAGTGTCCCCAAACAGTACTGTTCACTATAGAAACAGCATCTGTACCATTACCGCTGTATAGACAACGTTAACATACGTTGTTAAAACAACGTATTCACGGGGATACCGCAAAAATGCGGGGGTATGAACAGCGATCGCCATACCCTGCGCCGAACCTTATACTCCCAATATAACCAACCTAAGTTGATATATTGGCAGCATCTCAAGTAGGCCACTGCTTGAGAAACAGCGTTCGGTTCACATCACCGACGGGAAGGCTAACTTCCCAGTTAGCTGAGGATCCTTACCTTCTTACCTTACCACCGAAGATGTCGTTACAAAAGCAAAGTTGGATTGTGCATGAATTTAAGTTTTGACTGAAAGTAGTGCTGCAGGTTAGAACTATCTACACATATATACATTTTAGTAGCCACCTGATATTTCCCATATAATCCCCTAGGGCTTTGCGTTCTAAGTACCAACCTTAGTGAAACCAACGTACTTTGTGAATTCATTTGTAAGCAAGTTTTATCCTGAAAATTCTTTTTAAAAGCTGCTGCAATTCTAATAGTAAACCTACAGCTTTGATACCAGCTGTGGCAGAACCCCCTGAATTATTCCGGCTAAGTGCTTTCCTCTGCTTTTAAACTTTGAATAAAGTTTTTATGTTTGAACTCTGAAGTACTAGTTTTATGAACTCGGCTTGTAATAAATAATTGTCGGACTTGTGAGGTAAAAGATATGGAATGTTGTAATCTCTAGACTTGTCTTTGTGCAAGTTAAGTGTACGCTTTGTTTCGATCGAAATATTCAATGGTCGCATCGGGAATTACCTGACAGACTGTCGGATTACTCTTGCCTACCCGGATTGAAGTGCATGGTAGCCGGTTCGCCTTTATGGATGATGGTTAGTGCACTAGAGCCGGATTAATTCGGGCGGTTCTGCCACACCAGCTGTGTTAGTCGGGGCCACCAACTCTGTCAGTCGGGGCCTTCCGATGACCACCGTCCAAGTCCTACGTCATGGGGTGGCCGTCTTATCTTGTCTCTGTGCGTCATGCTCCGTCGGTCGGGGGGCGAGCATGCGACGATAAGTACGGTATGGTAGTCACGCTGCGTCCCTAGCGCTATGCCCCGTCACTCTATTATGATGGAGGCGTGTCTGCCGCGTGGTGATAACGTTACGTCCCGTGTGGCAGAACCCCCTGAATTATTCCGGCTCAAGTGCGCTAACCATCGTTATACAGCCGATATTAACTCCACGCACTTCAAACAGAACAATCCATTGGTCTGTCGGGTCTCCGCCCGATATAACCACGGTTCAACAGGATCGAAGCAGGTTTACCTCGCACGAAGGTGAGTTCACAATCATAGCACAGCTTATAAATTTTAATTTACAGAAACGCAAATATTTTTACAAACCTTTTTCAAACTTAATATAAACTTGTACAAACAGTGTTTAACACGACAAGCTACGCAGCTTGTCCAAGTTCACAGTGGAAGGTAAATAAACACGTGAATACACATGTCGCGAAGTTTGACACCGTACTCAGCCCAAAGCTTGGTGTCACTCAAGAGGGTCACTGCCAGCCGGGGACGGATCCCATTCCACGGACCAGCCAAACGGAACAGAAGTTGGCCATGCAGGAATATCCGTGGGGTTTTCGGAGGTTATATCTGAAAAAAATTACTAGCAAGACTGAGTATACTAATACTCAGCAAGACTTAACCGGGATTGGGTATACTTAGCCCGTAATTAGACTCATGAAGGCTTGAAATGGTTCTGGGTTTAATTTTAGCTGAAAAGCAACAAAGAGTATAATTTACTTTTAAATTTTAGCTTTCAAATTCTAACTTGATTAGCCATTCTAGGTAAGCACCTACACTAGACAAGCAAGGTTGTGATTATCATTCATCAAGATTATCTTAACCATAGTTATAGTTCTTACTCCATGTGGCAGAAGGAATAAGCAGTCTCAATCTCCGCGAGAAACGGACGATTCTGAATCGAATTTCACCCTTGCAAGGTAAACCTAACTCACACGCTTGGAACATTCAAAGATCGTTCCGAAGCAACCGTTAAGGTAAACCTAACTCACACGCTTGGAACATTCAAAGATCGTTCCGAAGCAACCGTTTGCCTTTCATTCCGGATCGTGGAACAGGACCACCAAGAGTGACTGTAGGACCGTACGCACACCAATTGTGCAGGACATACGCCTGTAGCGCGACTACATGACTGTACTCCTGTCCGCTGCGCGGAACGTACTCCCGCACGTCGGTGCGTGAGGAAAACCAAATTACGAGTGGTGGGAGGTATGTCCACTTGCCGGCCCGATTGGTTACTAGGCTTACCGCTTTACCATATTTCGCGGCATGTGGCTAGTACTTTCAAACGCTTAGCCACCACTACCACACACTGCGACCTTATCAACTTTTATCAACACAGACGGGGTAACTTTCCGAGTCATGATACTACACATGACCCCGTCCATGATCCTTATAGTGGTTGCAAGATAATAAACATTCAATTCTTATATCGCGCGAGTGACAGGAAATCACCCGACTTCTACTGGTCCTATTAGCAGAGCATCTATTCGATAAGGACTCAGGTACAATATACTGGTTCCTAGGATTTATGCATCTAGGGTTCCATTTCAACTCCTAGACTTAATGCGAGATACATTCTATAAGTAAGGATTGCATAAATGTAGTAATTTAAAATACTGGGTTATGCACCGGGGCTTGCCTTCTTGAGTGGGGTTGGGGGCAGGAGTGTCAAGGATTTCCGAACTTTGGTTTGGAGCTTCAGTTAGAGTCTCGGCGACGGTTATCGGGTCTTCAGAAAACGCTTGGTCTTGTTCCAGGACTAGCTCGTAGTCTCCGTCGTCGAGCGTCGTTGACTCAATATGATATGCAAGGATTTAAGTGAGGTAGTGCTTGAGTTAAAGATTTTATTTCACGATAAAGTTACAATCCAATAAATTTGTGCACATAAACTCATGTAACAAGGGGGGTGGTGTTTCAAACTACTATCTATACTTAAGCTATGTCATTTTAATGGAATTACTTTGAAGTAATTCGACAAGTTTAATTTTTATTTTGAAAACTATAAAGATTCTGACCTTGAATTTTTGTGGTTAAGTTTATTTTCAATAATTAAGCTTATGGTGAATTTTTCATAATTTTCTGGAAACAGAAACTAAAACATTTAAATTTGAATTCAAACTTTAAGTTTAAATTCAAACCTTGAGTAATTAGAACTATAAAGTCTTGAAAATTTAATTATGAACTAATTATCAACATATTAAGTTATGGTAAAGAAATTTAATCATGGAAGCTTTAGGAATAAGCTTAATTAAATTTAAACTACTTCAAATTTGATTTGCAAAAGTTTAAAAGAATTTAAACTACAAAATAGTACTAAACTTGAAACTTTTACACAAGCTCATACATGACCTAAAGATGCTGTATACCAAAAATCATAAGAAAATAAGTTAATATGCAAAAGTTATGCATAAAATACTCTTTTACTTTGAGTTTAAAATAGATGAAAATGCATTTAATTTCATGCCAAACTTTATTAACAAAATTTGTAGAGTTAGAATCCTAGTTTCTAACAAAACTATTTTGACAATTTTCGGATTTTTCTACAATTTTCTACGAATTTTACAAGTTAGCTGCTTTGCACACATGAAATAACAAAAGAGTTTCGCTGAGAGGCCCTTGGTTTCTTACATATGGAACCCTAATACCTAAAACTAGATTACAATTGGGTCCTTGCCGGGGGAAGACGACGGCCGTGGCGTCTGGCCGGCGTGTTCTCGCCGGCGGTGAGGGTTTGGCTGAAGATGATCTGGTCCCACACGATCTACATGAGCTATTGTGTTTATGGGTGGGTGATGTGCACCAGGACAAGCGACGGAGCATGGCCGGCGACGATGGATGGCGGTGGCCGTGACAGGGTGCTCGCGGTCCCGGCGAGGGGCCGGCGAACAGGGATGAACAAGGCGCGTAGGGGCATCATGGAAGTGTGGGGATGCTTTCCCCGTGCCTAATTTGATCCGAACATAAGATTTGAGAAACCACCAAAAGGACACAGCCAAATCATGGGAGAAACAAATGCACTCTACCTGGCGTTTCTTGGCATTGATAAGCAGCATGTCCCTGGGCACAGTAAGATATTAAGTGGGGCAGAGTTCTTTTTGATAATTTTATGGATCGTGGGAATGAGAAACAACCGATCAAGACGTTTAGACTGAAGTTTCCTTTTTGCATGAAAACATGCACCCAGCCTATCAGATTTTTTTTCAAAGCGTCAGTTCCTATAACAAAAAAAGGGAAAAAAATCAGGCACCTGATAGCCTTCTCATTCTTTTTTGCAAGATCCTTGATTTTTTGGAAGTGGCATGAAGCAAATCAGACACCTGAGAATCTGAACGGCATTGGGAAAATTTGAGCGAGGTTGTAAAATTAGCAACCTTGTAGCTACAGGAAATGTTGACCTTTTTTGCTCTTTCCATTTAATTAGCTTTAAGAATGACTAAAAAACTTCAGATACTATGACAATATGGTTGAAACTCTTACCCTTCATTTGAACAAACTTTTAATTCTCCAATAGCTTCCTTGTCAATTATTCCAAAATTTCTAAGGATTTTCATCTCGCTACCATTTTGAACCTTTGGAGGCTAGGTTGAAGAGATTAGAAACCCAACTTTAGATGCAGCATTTTAATTCTTTTTTCTCTTATATTCTTTAAGATGAAGAGTCCTCCATATAATATCATAGAAGATGCATGTTTGTGATGACTGAACTGCAGTCATGGGTTCAGTTCAGATATGGAGATCCCTTCATGTACTTCTCTTCTTGAAGTCAAAGAATAATGGGTCCTCATGTACTCCCCTTCTTTCTGTTGCACAGTTCAAGCTGCCCAAATTGGAGCAGACACCTAATTTAATGAAATCTCTGTTACACGTTAGAATTTTACTTATTAGATGATCAACATCTTCTGGGTCCAAGTGAACTGCTATATCGCTTAACCCATTTCCTACTGGTGCATTTGAATTCGTAGTTGAACAAAAGCTATATACTTGAAAAAAAAGACACTATACTTGAAGAAAGAATGCTCAAAAATTTGACGAAATCTGAATCCCATTTACTACTTGTTTTAAGCATCACAAACATCTTAAGTGTTCAGTGCTATGGTTAGCCATCAATAACTACAAAATATGTTTTTGTACAAATGGTAAAAATGGAACATTTCCGCACCATTAAACATGCATGGCAAGTTTGATGAATTTTGGAGCTATCTAGATAATTAAAAAAATAAGGAATAAGAGGTTAGTTGACCTGCACTTTTCATCAGTTTAACTACAGCCTTCTTCTCGGCCCTCAGTTCATCTCTATTCTGTGGAGGCCTCTTTCTGCTCACGCATGGAGGAAATGCCAAATCCGACGGCACTCTGCATCCCCATGCATGCCAGCATCATCTGTCCTCGAAGCTGCCATGCGCAACAAGCTTGCATCACGGCGGCGCGGCTGAGCTCGTAGGCCAGGGCCCGGGGGGGCGGCCAGCCTTGAATTCCGGACAAGGAGAAAGCACCTGAGCCACGGTAGGAGAATCAGGTTGTGAAATCCAGAAAGCACCTGAACATGAAGTTTCTTTGTAAAGCAACTGTTTGATAGGAAAATCGAGAGAAAGAAACAACTACCTAAAAGAGACGGTAGGGTGCAAGCCCCGAGAAAATTGTAATTATAGGGCTCGACATGTTGCGCTTCGCAACTTTGCCATTATTAATATTGACATTGCAAATTTAAAATTCCAAACATCAACAAATTGATTGTACTCCCATTTGATATTTCCTCTCTTTTCTTTTTTCTTTTTCATGTATTTTTCATGTGAAAAGATCCTTTTGCCCATACGTCTTGCATAGATTAGACGTACGCATCTCTTCTGGACCCTGGACACATTGCCTTCTCTTCGATCGGTGACCCGCCGGCTGCCGCCTCACCCTGGACACGCCCGCCCTAGTCGAGTTTGGTGGCACCCGGGCTATGTCGGCCTACCTGAGTTCGGCAGCGGTCTGGCTGCGCCCAGTTTGGCTGAGACCGGCAACGGCCTGGCCACGCTTGCCCTTCCTGAGGGCGGTGGCGCCCTGGCTCCGTGCGGGCCCTGGCCAAGGCCGGCGGTGCCCTAGCCGCACCCGGCCCTAGCCCCTGACCGAGTGAGGGCCTGGACAAGGCAGCCGTACCCCCCTCCGATGCCGGCGGCGGTGGCGGCCTGCGGCGCCCAGGGCTGCCAACAGCCAACCTGCATGCCTACTCGGCAGCATGCCGCACCCAGGGTGATCTAGGAAGGGTAAAAGGGTCTTTTTACATGAGAATTATATGAAAAAAGGAAAAATATATCAAATGATAGTATAATTAAGCTGTGCAATCTTTGGAGTCCTAAAAATTGCCATTGTCTTGGATACTTGGAGTGCACCATCGACAAGGATCCGTCACCAGCCACTGTGGCTGTGCGAAGCTGTGAAAATCAAAAGAGAATCCACTTCGTCACGGGCGCCCGCACCGGCTGCCTCCTCTCTCATGCGCGCGGCGGCGGCCCGACCTGCCCACGCGCCGAAGCGGCCGGCCTGCCGGCAGGCGAAGCAATCGACGCGGCGCGAGGAGCAGGCCAGCCGCGGGCGCCCGGATTCGTAGGAGCCCACGCCCTTGGTCTCCGCGCTGCGCCGGCCCGGATGCGTGCCGCGGCCGGCCCCCGCCGTCGCGCACCGTCGTGCCTCGGGCGGTCGTCCACCTTATGCCGAGGGCTTCCATTTGTTTTTATTTCCGAAGTGGTTGTAGTGTCCTTAACCCTCTATATTTTAGGTTTGGAGGAGGAGGTGGCCGCTTCTCGTCTTGAGGTGGATGAGCTGCGTTGCCACCTGAACGACTTGGAGGTGAGCTCGTGCAGCGCTTGACAAGGGCGCTCATCACCGTGTTTGCCGGACCCGCTGCCGTCATCGCCGCAGAGGTCGATGCCGATGACATCCTCACGAGGGGCGCTGATTCGGGCCAAGACGGTGTGTAGGGGGCTCTCGCGGTTGATGTAGCGGCGGTCGTGTTGACCTTAGAGCCATTCTGCAGACATATTTTGAACAATGTATGCGGGGGACTTGAAGGGCCCCTGAGGGAACAATTCTAGGTGTTTGTAGTCGTTCTCACTTTAATGATGTTTGGGAGGCTTATACCACCCGCTATTGAATGTCGTTATTGATCGGGGGCGCAGCCCAAGGAGACTTACTTAGGAAACCAGAGTGTCGCCTCGCTTCCCGTACCCATGCCATGGTCGTGGTGGGCCCCGCGATGCGTGCCATGGCCCGTCGGTTGGGCTTCCGCACGGCGCCCTTTTAAAAGGGGAAGGGCTAGAGGTTGCCGTCTTCCTCATCTCGCCCTTGCCTCATTCCAATCCGCCAGGCCAGCCCTTTTCCTCTGCTTCGCTAGCACCGCTGCCCCATCCCCTTCAACGCTCTTGCGTAGAGAGAGAGAGATAGAGAGACAGAGAGAGAGATTGTTCTTCTTCCCTCTCTCATAGCCGTAATGTCGCACTGGAGGCTGTCGACCGTGGAGGAATTGCAGCTTGAGGATATCGCGACGAAGAGGCTGCTGCCGCCAAAGGTGGTGGCGCACTGGAGGGCCCCACCTGGCGGAGCACAAGGAGCCGCATCTTGAGGATGATGAGATCGTGCGCTTGCTTGCATTCCACGAGCGCGGCCTCGGGTACCTGGCGCACGCGTTCCTGCTCAGTCTGCTGAACGAGCGGGAGGTGGAGCTGCACACCTACCCCTGAATGGGGTGTTGCACATCTCTGTGAGGGCTTCCTCGGGATAGATCCACATGTGAATCTATTTCGAACCTTCTTCCACGCTCAAGGCCTGTCGGTGAAGGGGGACTCAATTGGTGATGCGGGACCCAGAGCTCACATCGGTCCGGGGCTTCGGTCTGCAAAAAGAAGCCTTGCCAGTCTGGGGACTACCCGGCGTACACCCCCGTAGATTTGAACCAGGGGTGGCATGAGAAATGATTCTACATCAGGAACCTGGCGGAGACGCCATTCCCGGCGTTCACGGGTGCGCACCCCGTGAGGAAGGAGAGCTCGACATGGGCCCCCCTACTCCAGAGAAGGAGCGCTTCGGGGTCCTCGAGAAGGAGCTATGGAAGGCATCATGAAGGAGGGCATCAACGGGGTGCATCTTTTCGATGAAATATGCCCTAGAGGTAATCATAGAGATGATTATATTTCGTTGTATCCATGAAAGGCAACTTGTATTGATTGGCAATTATATGAATTGTTTGTGAGACTCTTTATTTGTATGGTTATTCTAAAGTTGTTCCTAGTCAGAAGTTCATGTATGGACACACATGAATATTATACTAGCACATGTATTAGTTGACGACTGTGATTCACAAGTCATATGACATGGAGATGTCAAACTAATAATGTGGGCGCATGTATGACATGAGGCTGGACTGACCCAACTCGAGAAATAGTGATTTCTTATTACACAATGTGTACGCTGTGTCCTTAGATATGAGATTGTCGCATGTACTCAAGATGTGAACCGACCTACTTAGGAGCCATCAAACGCTACTCCGTAATTGGATAGTCATAAAGGTGGTTCTCTTGTTTATCAAGAAGCATGCTATGAGACATGGTGAGTGAAGATGGGATTTGCCCCTCTCTGCTTGAGAGAAATATCTCTGGGCCCCTCAGTGATCGGATCAAGAAATGCCGCCGTGCTAGGGTTAAGTGTTAACCAAGGATTCCGGATCACGGCATCAAGAAAACGAGGTCAGCTTGGAGCTAGACCAAATATCGTGAGGCAAAGGGAATAGCATGTATACGTGATTGTGATGGCTCGTCTGGTATGGTCTTTGCGCGCGCATAGGAGTTGACATGTTTTGCTAGAGGCCGCTGCCAACTATTGGTCGAGTAGGAGTACTCGGGCCATGTCTGTTCGCGTGAGTCCAAAGGGTCACACACTTAAGGGGCTGGAAGCTTAATGAGGATATTATCCGAATTAGACTGGGCTTAGGTTCACTAATGGGCCTTGGTTAGGAAGCCCATTAGTGGGCACCTATAAAAGGAGGGGTGGGGCGTATGGAGGGGCTAACCCTAATTCCACGCCGGCTGGCAGCCGCCTGTTCCCATGCCTGCGCCCACGGTTGCCCTCGTGGACCTAGCAGTCCGGAGTGCGACGATTCTTCCCCATGTGGATACCTTGGAGGTGCTGCTTGTACCGCACAAGTATGAGCAGCACGTGAGGAGTTCTCGCAACTGCACTGCCAGTGACCGACTGCACTACCCCGACGCACTACAGAAGTTCCGCACCCGCACGTCTAGTGGTAATTCCGTGATCTATAACAGCAATTTTCCTGGTTTACGTGGTGGAAATTTTTTTATCGCTAGCGTGGCCCACCTCATATCCCTTCAGTGGTATCAGAGCTGTAGCTGCTGCATTGTAGGTTCAAATGTGTGCGTATGGAGATATTGCGTGGATGTAGATCAAACCCTACTCCCGTTTCATGTCGCTGTGATGGTTGTGTAATAACGTACTCCTACCGGTCGGGTATCCGCCATTGGAGTTAAGTGATACACTTAAATCCAGTCAAAGCAGGCGGATATCAATGGGATTGGTCGAATCAAAACTGAGGATGAATCACCAGATGCATATGATGCGTGGAGTGGCAGATTGGATCTGCTATCGGGTTGAGAGAGTTGCAGAAACATGCTGTTCGGTAAAACAGCCATAACTTTTGCATACGAACTCGGATTGAGGCGAATTTTATATGAAAATTCATCTACAGAAAATTTTACACATGAAATTTATTGCCGTGGAATTTTCGCTGAAATTAGATTTCCCAAAAATGGCCTGGAATATGGAGTTTTGGGCGTTCGAAGTTTAGATGTCGTTGCGCCTAACTTTGTTTTGCGGGATCATGTGTGATCGGTTTGGCCCTTATGTGTATGTGATGCATGTATGTAAGTTTCATGACCTGCGTGTTGTGAGTAATGCAATACGGCAGGAGCCAAATGTATGGCCAATCTGTGTAATGGCCTGCGTGCCAACTAGTGATAATCCGACCAGACAATGTAACTAGATTTTGGTAGTTATAATTCTTGGAGGACTCGTCACCTGGAGGATGGCGCACATGGAACATGGAGATGAAGATCACCTTGGTGGACAGATTCTATGGAGATGGAGATCACATGTGAATATGGGCCATACTGATTCACAACTATGTGTTTGCCGTTCTTATCGTTTTACTTCTACTTGCCATAATGTGTTTTCTGCATACAGTAGAAGTAGACCGATCGATCCCTCGCAATGTTTAAAGTTAAATGCCCCATCAACTAAACCATGCTCCATCGTGTGTCTTGTACAATTAGTGATGGAGCTATGAAATTAAGGTGACACTAGTTTTCCTTGACTTGATGAGTTGTATCGGCTACTTACACCCATAAAGGTTGGTAATCTTAAACAAGGTCATCTTAACGGTTAAAGACCTTGAGGCATAAAGGTTGGGAGCTGAGACATAGAGATGTCACCCAACAACAAGAGTCATATGTGATATGATTAGCAAAGAGTTGCTTACCAATCTACCTGCTTCTAGCGGTGATGCTAAAGCTCACTAGTCGACTTGATAGTTATGAGTCTTGAATCACTAAGATTCAATGGAGGGATATTGATTTTAGTGGGAGTAGATTCTGTTAAATGTTTAATGTGATTTACTCTATCATGGATATGTTTGTCTTAGTGTTTTTTGCATTATTATTTTGTTGTAGATCAATGGCACCTAGCACCACCACATCTTTTACTTTGCGTTCGATCCTTGAGAAGGATAAGTTGAATGGGAGTAACTATACCGATTGGATCCGTAACCTGAGAATTGTTCTCAGGGCTGAGAAAAAGGAAGACGTTCGGGATACCCCATTACCAGAAGAACCTGCTGATGATGCAGCTGCTGCTGTCAAGAATACTTACAAGAAAGCATGTGACAACAATCTTGAAGTGAGTTGCCTTATGCTCGCTTGCATGGAACCCGAGCTGCAGATGCAGTTTGAGACAAACCATGAGGCTCACGATATGATCGTGGCGCTTCAGGACATGTTCTAGACACAGGCCAGGACTGAAAGGTTCAATGTATCCAAGGCCTTTGTTGAGAGCAAGCTGGTAGAGGGCGCAGCAGTGGGGCCGCATGTGATTAAGATGGTTGGTTTCACGCAGAGGTTGGAGAAGCTGGGCTTCCCACTCGGTCAAAAGTTGGCCACTGATTTCATTCTTGCATCTTTACCGCCGAGCTATGAGAACTTCATCTCCAACTACCACATGCACGGGGTTGAAGAGGGCTTGAATGAGCTATGCGGCATGCTCAAGACAGCAGAAAGTGACATCAAGAAGAGCACGGGCAGCGGCCATGTGATGGCGGTCCAGAACAAGCCTAACTTCAAGAAGAATGGTACTTCGTGGACGAAGGGCAAGGCTAAGGTTGAGAACCCCGCGCCAAACCCAGATCCTAAGGCTAAAACTGGACCAGCTGCTGACACTAAGTGCTTTCACTATCATGAAAAGGTTCACTGGAAGAGAAACTGCAAGGTGTACTTGGCTTCTTTGAAGAACCGTGGAAGTAAGAGTACTTCCAAATCAGGTACCCTTACTGTTTATGTTATGGATATTTTGATTGCTGATTCTTTCATTAATTCTTGGGTATTGGATACCGGATCGGTTGCTCACATTTGCAATTCAATGTAGGGGCTGACAAGAAGTAGAAGCATGGCAAGAGGAGAAATTGATTTCCGCATGGGCAATAATGCAAGAGTTGCTGTGCTGAGCATCGGGACGACGTAACTCCACCTCCCGTCAGGATTTACTATGGAGTTGAATAATTGTTATTTTGCTCCTAGTTTGAGTCAAAACATTATATCTCGTTCATGTTTGATGATGGATGGTTATTCGTTTACGAGTGAAAACAATGGTTGTGTGATCTCTAAGAATGATATGTTTGTGGCTTCTGCGCTTATTAAGAGTGGGTTGTTTGTTTTAAATCTTGATGATTCACCTATCTGTAATGTAAGTGTTAAAAGGCTTCGGCCTAATGATTTGAGTCCTACCTATATGTGGTATTGTCATTTGGGTCATATAAGTGAGAAGCGCATGAAGAAACTCCATTCGGATGGGCTTCTAACTTCGTTTGATTTTGAATCATACGAGACATGCGAAGCTTGTTTGCTAAGCAAGATGACCAAGACACCATTCATAGGTTTTCCCGAGAGAGCATCGAACTTGCTGGAACTCATACATACTGATGTGTGCGGATCAATGAGCACGATGGCTAGAGGAGGATTCCAGTACTTCATAACTTTAACTGATGTTTTGAGTAGATATGGCTATATCTATTTGATGAAGCATAAGTCTGAAACCTTTGAAAAGTTCAAGGAATTTCAGAATGAGGTTGAAAATCAACGTGGCAAGAAAATTAAAGCCTTGCGATCTGATCGAGGAGGCGAGTATTTGAGTCATGAGTTTAGCAATCATCTGAAGAGTTGCAGAATTGTTCCACAACTCACGCCGCCTGGAACACCTCAGAGAAATGGTGTGTCCGAGCGATGTAATCGAACCTTGTTGGACATGGTTCGGTCGATGATGAGCCAGTCGGACCTACCGTTATCATTTTGGGGTTACGCTCTAGAAACAGCAGCTTTCACACTAAATCCGTAGTTAAGACACCATATGAGATATGGACTGGGAAGACTTCCAGCTTGTCTTTTCTAAAAATTTGGGGATGTGAACTTTCTGTCAAGGGATTCCAGTCAGACAAGCTAACTCCCAAATTGGATAAGTGCATATTCATGGGTATCCAAAGGAAACTTTAGGATATTACTTCTACAACCGATCAGAGGGCAAAGTGTTTGTTGCTCAGAACCGTGTTTTCTTATAGAAAGAGTTTCTCAAGAAGGAGAAAAGTGGACAGAAGGTGTATCTTGAAGAGGTTCAAGATGAGCCAATCGGGCAAGATTAAACATGATGCTAATGTAGCAGAACAAGTTGAGATATCCGTGGCAAGAGAAGCACCAGCACAGCCACAAAGGTCGGCAAGGCTCCGCGCGGCGCGCGAGATATTATTGTTGGACAGTGATGAGCCTGTGATATGTGCAGAAGCAATGATGGACCCAGATTCCAAGAAATGGCAGAGTGCCATGAGATTTGAGATAGATTTCATGGGAGACAATCAAGTTTGGAAATTGGTTGACCTGCTTGACGGTGTTAAAGCCATAGAGTGCAAATGGATCTATAAGAAGAAGAAAGATATGGATGGAAATGTTCACATCTATAAGGCTCGACTTGTCGCAAAAGGGTTTAGACAAGTTCAAGGAGTTGACTACGACGAGACATTCTCTCCCGTAGCGATGCTTAAATCTATTCGGATCATTCTAGCAATAGCCGCGTATTTCAATTATGAGATATGGCAGATGGATGTCAAAATAACTTTTCTGAACGGAAACCTGGAAGAGGACGTGTATATGATGCAGCCCGAAGGTTTTGTCGATGCGACCAATGCTGAAAAGGTATGCAAACTTCAGAAATCCATTTATGGGTTGAAGCAAGCATCTCAAAGTTGGAACATTCGTTTTGATCAAGTAGTCAAAGGGTTTGGTTTTCTCTAGAACAAAGAAGAAGCTTGTGTTTACAAGAAGGAAAGTGGGAGCTCTGTTGTATTTCTGATCCTATATGTAGATGACATATTGCTGATTGGGAATGATATTCCTATGCTGGAATCCGTAAAGACTTCACCGAAAAATAGTTTTTCAATGAAGGACTTAGGGGAAGCCGCATACATTTTGGGCATAAGAATCTATAGGGATAGATCGAGAAGGCTTATTGGATTAAGCCAAGATACTTACATTGATAAGGTGTTGATACGTTTCAGCATGTAACAATCAAAGAAATGGTTCTTGCCTATGTGACACGGTATATGTCTCAATAAGACTCAGTGTCCTTCGATGACTGATAAGCTGGATCGCATGAGGAAGGTTCCATACGCTTCGGCAATTGGATCTATCATGTATGCGATGATAAGTACACGCCCAGATATCTCATATGCTCTAAGTGCTACGAGTAGGTACCAGTCTGATCCAGGTGAGAGTCACTGTACAGCGGTGAAAAACATTCTTAAATACTTCAGAAGGACTAAAGATCTGTTCCTAGTCTATGGAGGTGAGGAGGAGCTCATTGTAACGGGTTACACTGATTCTAGCTTCCAAACCGACAAAGATGACTCAAAGTCGCAATCAGGATTTGTGTTCACATTGAATGGTGATGCTGTAAGTTGGAAAAGTTCCAAGCAGGATACGGTAGCTGATTCTACAACGGAAGTCGAGTACATTGCAGCTTCGGAAGTTGCAAAGGAAGGGGTTTGGATGAGGAAGTTCCTCATAGAGCCCCGTGTGTTTCTGAATGCGTCCAGCCCATTGAACCTTACTGTGACAACAATGGGGCGATAGCGCAGGCTAAGGAGCCAAGGAATCACCAGAAGAACAAATATGTACTGCGGAAGTTTCACCTCATACGAGAGTTCGTTAGACGGGGTGAGATGAAGATATGCAAGATACACACGGATTTGAATGTTTTGATCCTTTGACAAAGCCTCTTCAACAGCCTAAGCATGAAAGGCACACAAGAGATATGGGTATTAGATATCTTCTAGATTAGACTCTAGTGCAAGTGGGAGACTGTTAGAAATATGCCCTAGAGGTAATCATAGAGATTATCATATTTCGTTAATCCATGATGTATTATGTGTTCATTGAAAATCCATGAAAGGCAACATGTATTGATTGGCAATTATGTGAATTGTTTGTCAGACTCTTTACTTGTATGATTATTCTAAAGTTGTTCCTAGTCGGAAGTTCATGTATGGACACACATGAATATTAGACTAGCAGATGTATTAGTTGATGACTGTGTTTCACAAGTGTGACACCCTAGGTGTTAAATAGAGCAAGCCAATAGGAAGAATGTTTGGTGTGGATTAAATTGTGTGAAAATTGAGTAAAGTTATGAAAATAAGGGTATTTATGTAATTTTATGAAAGTACAAGTCCTTTTATGTACATTAGTTGAAGTACAAAAGTAACATCCAAAATTACAAAGGGTCAAAATGTAAAAAGGTGCAAGTCATCATGACATATCATAAATACTTGCAATTAGGTCCAAAGTTATAAGAAATTTACCTTAACAAGGACAAAACTTATTTAAGTTTGATTTGAGTGCAAAATAGTAAAATAAAGCATTGTGCTTTAGGTTTTTGAACTTAAACCCTAAAGCAAAGTTATAGGATTTGAAAAACTCTACAACTTCTACTTTGGTCATTTCCTCCTTTGAGCTTTGGATCAGTGGGAAAAATTCAGTTTACAGTGAGATCCCTGAGGTTTTTGCAAATTCCAAGAAGGTCCCTCGGACCCCTTTCCCTCTTCTTCTTCCTCTGGCACCTGCTCTGCTCCCCTGCTCTGCCCTCTGCCCCTCTGCCGCCGGCAGTCCGCGCTGCTCACCGCCGCTCCAGTCCCTCCCCGGCGACACCTCCTGCTCAGGCAAGCCCCACGCGTTGCTCTCCCCCTTCCCCGACCCTGCTTTCCTCCCCCGCTGGCCTTTCCCGCGCGCGCCACGCCAACCCGAGCGCCTGCCGGCCGCCACCTCATCACCGACGTGTCCCGCGCTCGTGCCTGCTCCTCTCCCCTTCCTCTTCTGCCTAGTAGCACCAGCAAACGGCACTAAACCCATTTCCCTCCCTTTCCGTTGCCGTGCGCACCCGGAGCCCCGAACACCACCGCCGCCACCTTCTTCAACTCCGGCGACCTCCTGTTCGCCGTGGGCAGCCCACCCCAGTCCACCCCCACCACTACAACCCCTTGGGAAGCTTCCCCTCACCTCACTGATGCTCCCAAGCCACTCCCCGTGGCCGGACTTCCACCGGAACTACCCCGCCGCCGTTACCGTCTCGCCGGTGAGCTCTTGTCACCGTCGAACCCCTCCCTCCGCTCCTTCTCCGTTCAATTCAACTGCACCAATAGCTTCCTCTCCTCTTGTTGCAGCTTCTGGACCGGAGCATTGCCCCACTTCCTCGCCGGAACCCTCTCGCCGCCGTGGGAACCCCACCTCCGGTCATCCCCTTCCCTTCCCAAGACCCCCAGAAGGTGCGCCTTGAGCTCCTAAGGCTCGCTGACCACTCCTTCTCCACCCCCCGTCGCTTCCCTCGCCGGAATTTGGCCAGCGACATCCCTACTCTTCTTCCCCGACGAGCCAAGGGCTTAATTGTGAAGATTTGAAAAGTTTCAAGGGCCTTCCTGCAAGATTCCAGAGCCCCCCACCCAATTCAAAAGCTATGAACTTAAAAAATGCGTAGAAAATTGTACAAAATTTAGAAAAATGTCAAACCAGTTGGGTTTGAATCCTTGTATTAAATACTACAACTTTTGTATTATGACCTTGAGATGAATATGTGTATTTTGTGCTGTGATTAAATTAGTAGATAGTGGGTTTAATTAGATCTTTTGATCCCTAGCATTGCTGAGGCTCAAATTTGAAACATGAAGTGTATATGCCATAAATAGAATTGTGTAAAATTTGGAAGCCCAGAACAGCCCTCTAGCTAGGATATTTAGCTAACTTTGCTTTATGTTAATAAAAGTTTCATGATTTAATTCCAGATGCATTTCTTCATGTTTATAGCTGAAAATATCACCTTAGCTTTGTTTTAGTATATATGATCCAAGATAAAAGTTTAGGAGTCACAACCCTAGTGTAACTTCAGTAATGAATTTAAGCTTAAATTTAAAGAAAATTCATGAACAATAGCTCTAGTTCATGAAAAATTATGAAAATATTTTGAGGTGTTGTTCTTGAGTAGTGTAATATGTTCACAAATTCTCAACCTATGATCAGGTGTAGAACAACCAGAATAAATAGAACATGGTGTAATAATACTATATTCCTAATTAATCAAAGTAGGTCCATAATTAAATAATAACCTAGGGTTATTAAAAATAATTAGCTAGTCAAATAAATAAAGTTATTAAGTGTAATTAGTTAAATTGATTAAGATAACCAAACATGCTACCTCATGAAGTTAGTTAAATGTTTAGGGTAAGCAACCATGTTACTTAATGTAACTAGGTAAATTGGTTAACACATGATAAATGACTGCCCAGTAAAGGGAAATTGTGTTGTTTGCTAGTATGTAATGTTAATTTCGTTGGAATGCAACTTTATCGTGAAACAAAATACAAATCTATGCATTTTCTAAACTGCATCATTTACATCATATGTAGACTCGACGCTTCTCGCCGACGGAGACTATCAGATTCTCCCGGAATCCGAAGTGGAAATCTCTGAAGACCCCGGAAACGTCATCGAAGATTTAACTAAAGCCCCAAACCTGAGTTCAGAAGAATTTTTTAACGTCTCTGACCCCAGCCTCGCCAGTGAAGGCAAGCCCCGGACATAAACCCACTACTTTATTTACACTGCAATCTACATTTATATATATACTTGTGCATTAAGTTCTTAGGAGTTATCTGAAAACCCTAGTTGCATATTCCTAGGAACCGATGTACTGAATATTAGAACCTGAGTCCGACTAGTGCCATGCTAATAGGACCGGTAGAAGTCGAGTGATTTCCGGTCACTCGCGCGATATAGAAATTGGGTGTTTACAATCCTGTAATCACTATAAGGATGACGGACGGGGTTACGTGCCGTATCATGGAAAGGAAGGATACCCCGTCTGTGTTGATAAATTTGGTTAAGGTCGCAGTGTGTGGTAGTGGCAATTAAGCGTTTGAAAGTACTAGCCACATGCCGTGAAATATGGTAAGCGGTAAGCCTAGTAACCAATCGGCCGGCAAGTGGACTCGTCCCCCACCACTCGATTTTTATTTTATGTTTACACGCACCGACGTGTGGGAGTACGTTCTGATGAGCAGACGGGAATACGGTCATACAATCGCGCTGTAGACGTATGCCACGCACATTGGATGTGCGTATGGTCCTGCAGTCGCTTCTGGTGGCATTGTTCCACAACCCGGAATGAAAGGCAAATGGTTGCTTCGGAACGACCTGTCGGTGTTCCAAGCATGTGAGTTAGGTTTACCTTGCAACGGTTAAAAATTCGATTCAGAATCGTCCGTTTCTCGCGGAGATTGAAACTGCTTAATACTTCTGCCACATAGAGTAACAAGAGCAATCTTATGATGAGTAATACTGAAGTATGCTTTGAAAAAGCTCTACCTTGCTTGAGTAATTATAGGTGCTTACCTAGAATGGTTAAAGAAACTAGAACCTGAAAGCTAAATATGAAACTAAGGACCTACTCTTTGTTGCTTTTCAGCTGAGACAAAACCTAAACCCCACTAAAGCCTCCATGGTCTAGTTATGGGCTAAGTATACCTAATTCCGATTAAGCCCTGCTGAGTATTAGCATACTCAGTCTTGCAATATGATTTTATTTCTAGTAATGTCCCTAAAGACCCTACCCTTCCCATGCCTTGGCCCTATGCTTTGCCTGATGGTTGGTTCGTGGAGTGGGACCCGTCCCCGGCCAACACTGATCATAACAAGTGATGTCATGCCATGGCTTAGCATGATGTCCATACTGGCGACGTGTACAGTTGTCGTACTTTGAATTCCGCTACCGTGAACTTGAACTTTTAAACTAGTTTGTAATAATTTCTCTCAGGTTGGAACCTTAGCTACTTCTGCAAACTCTTGTATAATACGTGCCTGTGATGTAAAATATGATGGCAATTGTACCTCTGGACTCGCCTTCGTATGAGGTACCTTGTTGGATCCTGCTTTCGGTGGTTTATCGGGATATTACCCAACAGGCCAAGGGGTTACACTGTTTGAAGTACGATTGGAGCCCGTGAGAGAGGACTTGCGTACTTAAGCCAGTGTAATTCAGGTTGGTTCTGTCACAACAAGTCATATGACATGCAGATGCCAAACTAATAATGTGGGCGCATGTATGACATGAGGTTGGACCAACCCAACTTGAGAAATAGTGATTTCTCATTACACAATGTGTACGCTATGTTCTTAGACTTGAGATTGTCGCATGTACTCAAGATGTGAACCGACCTACTTAGGAGCCATCAAACGCTACTCCGTAACTGGGTAGTCATAAAGATGATTCTCGGATTTGTCAAGAAGCATGCTGTGAGACATGGTCCGTCAAGATGGGATTTGCCCCTCTCTGCTTGAGAGAGATATCTCTGGGCCCCTCGAGTGATCGGATCAAGAAATGCATGGCCGTGCTAGGGTTAAGTGTTAACCAAGGATTCCGGATCACGGCATCGAGAAAGAGAGGTCAGCTTGGAGCTAGACCAAATATCATGAGGCAAAGGGAATAGATATACGAGATTGTGACGGCTCGTCTGATATGATCTTTGCGCGCGCATAGGAGTTGACACGTCTTGCTAGAGGCCGCTGTCAACAATTGGTCGAGTAGGAGTACTCGGGCCATGTCTGTTCGCGCGTGAGCCCAAAGGGTCACACACTTAAGGGGCTGGAAGCCTAATGAGGATATGATCCGAATTAGATTGGGCTTAGGTGCACTAATGGACCTCGGTTAGGAAGCTTATTAGTGGGTGCCTATAAAAGGAGGGGTGGGGGCGCATGGAGGGGCTAACCCTAATTCCACGTCGGCTGGCAGCCGCCTGTTCCCACGCCCGCGCCCACGGTTGCCCTCGCGGACCTAGCAGTTTGGAGTGCGACGCTTCTTCCCCGTACGTGTGGATACCTGGAGGTGCTGCATCTACTGCAAGAGGACGAGCCGCACGTGAGGAGGTCTCGCAACTGCACTACCGGCGACGGATTGCACTACCCCGACGCGCTACCGAAGTTCCGTACCCGCGCATCTAGTAGTAATTCCGTGATCTATAACAACAGTTTTCCTGGTTTATGCAGTGGAAATTTTTATTTATCACTAGCATAGCCCACCTCATATCCCTTCACCATACAGTACCACCGCGTCATCCATGAGGATGACCAAGATGTGGGAGTACACTGGCATCAAGGATCCCGACCGTGTGTCGACGGCAGCGGTGAGCACCGACGAGGTGTGGTAATGGCTCGATGTGGTGCTGTAGGTGGGGAATCTGCAAACCGTCGGTGGTCCGCAAGCCTTCGAAAAGGAGCGGAGGGTGCTCATCACCGTTTTTGCTGAAGCCGCTGACATCATCACCGTGGAGGTCGACATCGACGACATCCTCATGAGGGGTGCCGATCCAGGCCAAGACGGTGTCTAGGGGGCTCTCGCGGTTGATGTAGCAGCGGTCGTGTTAACCTTAGAGCCATTTTATAGACCTATTTTGAACAATGTATGCGGGGGACTTGAAGGGTCCCCAAGTGAACAATTCTAGGCGTTTGTAATCGTTCTCGCTTTTGTTTGGGAGGCTTAAACCGCCCACTATTGAATGTCGTTATTGATCGGGGGCGCAGCACAAGGAGACTCACTTCGGAAACCAGAGCGTCCCCTCGCTTCCCGTACCCATGCCATGTCATGGTGGGCCCCCGCGCCGCATGCCACTGCCCGTATGGGCTTCTGCGTGGCGCCCTTTTAAAAGGGGAAGGGCTAGAGGTCGTCGTCTTCCTCACCTCGCCCAAGTAGAAGGCCCAAAAGGCCGCAAGAAGGAAGAAGAGATAGAGATTTGCGTGTCGGGTCCGAATGGGAGAGGACCGCAGTGCCGTTCAAAATGAACTTGAGTCGGATGACTCCATGTTCGTGATTGGACCCCATGACATCGCGGCGTCAGGGACCATGAAGGCCACCAGGGCGTCTTCCTGTGCCCCTGGGGTGAGAAAGCGCGCCGCCGATGGGGGCGCGTCGTAGAAGGAGGAAGCAAAGCGGGCCTGAGTGGGGCACGCTCGGAAGTGGCAGACGCGGAGTGATTGGAGGAGCGCGCTCACCCAAAAGCGTGTTCGAGTGCGGCTGGCCCAACGAGTCGTTAGGATGAGGCCGTGCCAGGCTCCCGAACCGAGGGTGTTGGTCGCGGCGCTCCACAGACTAGTCAGGGAATAGTGAGGTCGTTCCCCAACGTGGCCGATGCGTCGCAGATCAGTTTGCGGCTGCCGTCGGGTATCCGGGGCATTGGACTTACCCCGCTCGACCGGGCATTAGGGTAAGGGAATCGATTCTGTTTTTGAATGTTTTTCTTCTCTTATTCTGCGTTTTCTCGTAGTGCCTTGATGTCGACCGACCTCCAGCCTAGTGTCGAGCAAGTGCCGTGGAGATCGAACCCGGCGCTGTTTGCTCCAACCCAAGGAGGGGGCCGGGGACCAGCTTCTATGAGCAGGCCGCTGGTTATGGTGGCGATCCCCGTTCAGTCTAGTGTAGGAGTGATCGTGGCGGTGCCTGCCCCGTCGAGTGCGGGAAGGGAGGAAGAAATCGTGGCCCTCAAGTCCCCAGGCGGAGGTGGACTTGGTTCCCCCGCATGTTCCCAGCTGGAGGAGGAGGAGGAGGAGGAGGAGGGGGCCACTCCGATTGGTGCACGGCTTTTCCAGGAGCTGCTCGAAGTGGTCGGCGTTGCCCTGTCGCTTGCGTGCGCGGTCGGCTGCCGTGACCATGTTGGGGTTGGCACGGTGCCGGTCCTTCTTCCTTTCCCCTACCCTGAGGAAGGGCCCTCATCCTGGTCCTCCCGCTTGGCCTTGCCTTTGGCCCGACCATCGGTGAAGACTGCCCCAACCGCATCCTCGCTGGAGGTGGTACGCGGCTTTCGGCAGCTGAGTTTGTTAACGAGAGACTTGTAGGTGCTCCTAGAGAGGAATGTGCTGACGGCGTCTGCGTCGACGACGTCGAGAAGGGAATTGCATTGCTTGGAGAACCGGCTGATGTAGTCTCTCGGGGACTCGCCAGGCTGTTGCTTGCAACTCTTGAGGTCCTAGGAGTTTCCGGGGCGCACGTATGTCCCATGAAAATTCCCAACAAAGACCTGTTTGAGCTCCGTCCAGCTACCGATGCTGTTGGGCGGTAAGAATTCGAGCCACGCTCAAACGTACTCCCCGACGCAGATGGGGAGGTAATGCTTCTGAAGACCCTACTTTTCCCATGCCTTGGCCCTATTCTTTGCCTGATGGTTGGTCCGTGGAGTGGGACCTATCCCCGGCCAACACCGATCATAACGAGTGATGTCATGCCATGGCTTAGCATGATGTCCATACTGGCGACGTGTACAGTTATCGTACTTTGAATTCCGTTGCTGTGAACTTGAAGTATTAAACTGGTTTGTAATAACTTCTATCAATCTAGAACTTATGCTACTCTGTAAACTCTTGTAATATGAGTGCCTGTAATATAAAATATGATGATGATTGTATCTCTGGACTCGCCTTCGTGCGAGGTACCTTGTTGGATCCTGTTTTCGGTGGTTTATCGGGATGTTACCCGACAGGTCAAAGAGTTACACTGTTTGAAGTACGATTGGAGCCCTTGAAAGTGGACTGGCGTACTTGAGCCGGTGTAATTCAGGTTGGTTCTGCCACAGCTGGTATCAGAGCTAACAAGTGTACCCCGGAGATATGATTGACCTTAAAAATGTTTTTGGTATAAAATTTGACCAACAAAGTATTTTACAAAGCTACGTTGGTTCCGTTAAGGATTGTGCTTAGTACGTAAAGCCCTAGGGTAATGTTTAATATGGGAATTAGAGGTGGCAATAGTATATGTATATAACTCTAACTTACAGCACTACTTTTCTGTTAAACTTAAATTTATGCACAATCAACCTTACATTCTGTAACAGCGTCTTCGACGATGAGGTAAGAAGGTAAGGATCCTCAGCTAACTGGAGAGTTAGCCTTCCCGTCGGTGATGTGAACCGAACGCTGTTTCTCAAGCAGTGGCCTACTTGAGATGCTGCCAATGTACCAACTTCGGTCGGTTATATGGGGAGTATATGGTTAAGCTTAGGGTATGAACAACAATACCCCCGTATTTTTGCGGTATTCCGTGAATACGTTGTTTCGATAATGTATGTTAACGTTGTCTGTACGGCGGTAATTGTACAGATGCTGTTTCTATAGTGAACAGTAATGTTTGAGGACGCTTTCATGAGTGCTGGCATGGAAGGTTCATATATATTGTGGTTTTCTGCAGGTACGCTAACCACGGTTAAATAGGTTAAAACGAATAAGAATATTCGACTAGCTATTATAGGGAGAGACGAACATATGGTGCCACCGAAACTAATTACGTAAGTCCAAACATATTTGGCAATTATTTTGAGTTGTGAGTATGTGTAGCGCGTGCATGCATATTCCTTGATTTGATTGAATGAGTGGCATGTTTTGTTGTTTTAAGGATGTTTAGAGTGTTGTCAGTCCTTAGTACAGTCTTGAAATAGTCATATCAACGGCCTTAGGTTATAATGTTTCGGCCTTTATCGTTTCATCCTCAAGATCTAGAACAGCCCTCTGATTTTCAGACTTTGCTGTTATCAGAATAGGTTATCTTGTTTCTTTTACCTCGTGAGGTTTAGCCCGATAGCTGTATTTCAGTCATTCCATAGGTCTAACTCACATTTTTTTCCGCAGTCTTCTCAAGGTGTATGGTTGAAAACTTGTAATCTCACCATTTGAATCCTTGTTTCAGATGGCCGAGCTTCCAAGGTTCTTTTGGGATTCCGCAGGACACGCTCATACCAATGCTTTGCATTGGGAGGGTTTTCCTCGTCTTCTGTGGGAGTCTCTTCAGATGTTTGGCTACACCGAGCCTCCACCTTATGATGGAGTAGAGTATGATGAAGAAGGCGTGCCTCGTTGCAGGGTGAAAATGACTATTCCTCCGCACTTACTTTATCTCTATGGCAGCCTATTGAAGTTAATGTGATTGGTCATCGCCTCGTCGATACTTTTGAAGCTGCAGCTATGGAAGCTATCCACGTCTTTTGCGATCAACATCCTGAGGAAGTTGCAGGATATCCCATCGGCTTATTTCCTGCAATGGATTCTCGTGACCCAGAATGGACTTTCAGGGTGACATACTGTGACCACTTATTGGGAAGTCTGGCCGGAGAGACTCTACGCACTGCGGTCAGATTCATGAATGCACAGTACCGCTACCAGACACTTCAGCAGCACGGTATATATCGATTGACCAATATAGCCTAAGGGTATCGTAATCAGGTTGGCCGGCAGAATACGCAGATTGAGGAACTCCAAGCCACTGTCACAGCCAAGGAAGAGGTTATTACCCAGCGAGAAGAAACTATTCAGCATCGAGAGGAACAGATTGTTAAGAGTGATGCTCTCATTGTCCAGCGCGACACTGTCATTGACTTTCTCCAGGAGCAAGTTCATGAACTCAACCTTAATTTGGGCCAAGCTATTGACCACATCAACATGCTTCATGAGCAACCAGGACAGCCTGTTGTTGATGAGCTTGAGAGTGAAGAAGAAGAAGACTCTGAAGAAGTCGAAGGAGTCTCCGAGATCGACTCTGAGCATGGAGATCCTGTTCTTAGTCCCCATCATTCCTCTTCTGGCAGTCAGTCATCCGTGGGCAACTTTGATGATCTTTAGTTTCGTTGGAGTTGACGACATCCTAGGTGTATATAGTGTAACTTAGTGTGACATGGGAGTGAGTAGTTAGATGACCTACAAGCCACTTGTTGTAGTTTATGTGGCAAACCTATGTACGGTTTGGTTTGTAGTGAGAAACAATGTGATGTAAGATGGAATAAGTTTCAGTGCTAATGTAAATCTGAGTTACTGTTTGGATTGTTGAGTTAACACTTGTGACTTGAATTTATTACTTTGCACTGCTCCAGTATGTGTTATTTGGTACTGTATAATTTTTGAAATTAGAAGCAAGTATTGGTGAATGCTAATAGACAACTTCTATATTTCAGATGGTTGGCGCTACGCGCGGAACCCCGGAGGGATTCAGACTAGACCAGGCTAGTGGTTCACAACAACCACCTCCGCCCCCGCCAAATCTAGTGGAAGTGATGGCCCGTCAGACCGAACTCCTGAACATGCTAGTGCAGGCCCAGCAACATCAGTTCTGTTCTCCTCAATGTGGACGTGAAGAACAATCATCGGCTGGTTATCAGGATTTCTTCAGTACGCAGCCCCCGCTCTTCCATAAGACTGAAGAACCCCTTGATTCAGATGCATGGCTCCGTACCATCGAGTCCAAGTTTGCATTACTCTCCGTCCCATGCTCCGAAGCAAACAAAACTCTCTTCGCAGCTCAACAGCTCCGTGGTACTGCTCGTATTTGGTGGGACAACTACTATGCTATGCAACCAGATGGACATGTTGTCACTTGGGAAGAATTCAAGGCCACCTTTAGGGCGCACCATATCCCGGAAGGACTCATTGAGCGAAAGCTTAATGAATTTTTGGCACTTACTCAAGGAAACCGCACTGTACTTCAATATGCACAGGCTTTCAATCACCTGTGCCAGTACGCGAGCTATCATGCTGACACGGATGCCAAGAAAAGAGATCGATTCCATCGCGGACTGAACAACAAGCTAAAGGAACGCTTGAATCTGGTTAGGGCTGACAACTTCAATGAATTGGTCAACATGGCCATTACTCAAGAAGATTGTATCTCAGCCCATCGTGCTGAGAAAAGACAGAAAGTATCGCCTGGACCCTCGAAGTTACAACCTTCGAGGTATCGGTTGGTCCAGAACCCAGTTCCCCAAGCTCCGCCCAGAAATGTTCCAGCAGGCCGATGGGTAGCTAGACCTCCTCAGCAGCCCCGATTTAACAGGCCACCAGCGCCTCAACCTCTGCAGCAGCAACGACAATTTGGTCCAAGGCCAAACCCTCCGCAGGTTAATCAAGGGAATAATGTCAATCGGTGTTTCAATTGTGGTAGTCTGACGCATTTTGTTAAAGACTGCCCACAACCAAGGAAACCATTCCCCGGACAGGCCTCCAACTCCAACTCCAGGAACAAGGGCAAGAGGCAGGTTATGCAAGTCCGTCAAGGAAGAGTGAATTTCACTACGCTGTTGGAACTTCCGGAAGGTGCACCAGTGATGACGGGTACATTCACTCTACACCATCACCCTGCTATTATACTTTTTGATTCTGGTGCAACCCATAGTTTTATCAGTACAAGGTTTGGGACCAAAATAGGTTTGGATTTCTACCCCACTAATGGAACATATATGATAACAACCTCTGGAGGTAGAATTGCATCAAATCAAATTTGTAGAGGTGTACCAATCCAGTTGGGTAGCACCCTAATAAGAACAGCCTTAATTTTATTAAACCTAGAAGGAATGGATATTCTCCTAGGTATGGACTGGATGACCAGACATCGAGTATCTCTAGATATCTTTTCTCGAATAGTTGAGATAAATTCCTCGGAATATGGACATACCATTCTTCATCTTCCACAACAGGAGTATATCAGCTCTTGTGTGTATGCTATAGAAGGGATCAAGTTAGAGGACATTCCTATTGTATGTGAGTACCCAGATGCTTTTCCGGACGATGTGCTCGGAATGCCTCCAGATAGGGATGTTGAGTTTGTTATAGAATTACAACCTGGTACGGCCCCCATTTCTAAGAGACCCTATCGTATGCCACCCAATGAACTGGAAGAGTTGAAACTTCAACTTCAAGAACTCCTTGATAAAGGTTATATTCGCCCAAGTGCTTCACCTTGGGGATGCCCTGCTTTGTTTGTTAAGAAAAAAGGATAATAGTCTTAGACTATGTGTTGACTATCGCCCCCTCAATGCGGTTACTATTAAGAATAAGTATCCTCTTCCCCGCATTGACATCCTGTTTGATCAGTTAGCCGGAGCCAAGATATTCTCCAAAATTGACCTTCGCTCTGGGTATCATCAAATAAAGATTAGGCCAAGTGATATTCCGAAAATAGTTTTCTCCACCAGATATGGACTCTATAAATATCTGGTTATGTCCTTCGGTCTTACCAATGCACCGGCATATTTCATGTATCTCATGAACTATGTCTTCATGCCGGAACTCGATAAATTTGTCGTGGTTTTTATCGACGATATTCTGATCTATTCCAAAAATCTTGAAGATCATGCTCGACATCTTCATGTTGTTCTTCAGTGTTTACGAGATCACCATCTATATGCCAAATTCTCTAAATGTGAATTCTGGCTTGATACCGTCAAATTTTTGAGTCATACCATTTCTAAGGACGGCATATCTATGGATCCGAGTAAAGTTCAGGAACTGATGGATTGGAAGCCTCCTACTTCGGTCCATCAGATCCGTAGTTTTCTTGGTCTTGCTGGTTACTACCGTCGTTTCATTCCAGATTTCTCCCGGATAGCCAAGCCCATGACAGAACTGTTGAAGAAAGGAGTTAAATTCTCCTAGAATGAGAAATGTGAAGAGGCTTTTCATACTTTAAGAGCACATCTTACCACTGCTCCAGTTTTGGCTCATTCAGACCCATCCAGACCTTTTGATGTCTATTGTGATGCATCAGGCATCGGACTTGGGTGTGTACTTATGCAGGATAACCGTGTGATTGCATATGCCTCTAGAGCACTTCGGACACATGAGCAGAATTATCCCACTCATGACCTTGACCTTGCAGCCGTTATACATGCACTTAAACTTTGGAGACACCATCTTATGGGTACCAAGTGCAACATTTATACGGATCATAAGAGCTTAAAGTACATCTTTACGCAAGCGGACTTGAATATGAGACAAAGACGTTGGCTAGAGCTTATAAAGGATTATGATCTTGAAGTACACTACCATCCGGGCAAAGCCAATGTGGTTGCGGATGCACTTAGCCGCAAGCCACATTGTCATTGCTTATCAGTAGAAGTTTTCAACAACACTCTCTGTTGGGAAATGAGAAAGTTTAATCTGGAGATCATTCCTCAAGGCAGTCTGAATCATATAGCAGTTGAGCCTATACTCCAGGATAGTATTATTATGGCACAAATACATGATAAGGGAGTCAAAATTATCAAACAACAATTAGCCCAGGGAGAAGAAAAGTATAAATGTTTCCAAGAGGATCCTAAGGGAATTCTACGATTTAATAGACGTATGGTTGTACCCAAAAACCATCAGCTTCGCAAGCAGATAATGGATGAAGCCCATTTATCTAAGTTTGCTATGCACCCTGGCAGTACGAAGATGTACCAAGACTTGAAACAGAATTTCTGGTGGACTCGTATGAGAAGAGAAATAGCGAAGTACGTCTCTGAATGTGATGTGTGCCAGAGAGTTAAGGCCAGTCATTTAAGGATTTCCGGTACGCTGCAGCCTCTACCTATTCCTTCTTGGAAATGGGAAGATATCAGTATGGATTTTATCATAGGTTTACCCAACACTTCCCAGAAGCATGATTCCATTTGGGTGATTGTGGATAGATTAACCAAGACCGTTCATTTTCTCCCGGTGCATACCACCTACAATGCTAAGAAGTATGCTGAGATTTATCTAGACCAGATCGTTCGTCTCCATGGGATACCTAAAACAATCATCTCTGATCGTGGAGCACACTTTGCTGCTCGTTTCTGGGAGCAACTTCAACAAGCTCTTGGAACCAAGTTAATTCAAAGCTCCGCATATCATCCACAAACAGATGGGCAAACAGAAAGAATAAACCAAATCTTAGAAGATATGCTTCGAGCCTGTGTGATCCAGTACGACAAGCATTGGGACAAATGTTTAGCTCTGGCAGAATTCTCCTACAATAACAGTTATCAGTCAAGTATCAAAATGGCTCCTTTTGAAGCCTTATATGGTCGCCAATGCAGAACTCCTTTAAATTCGTCTCAGACTGGTGAACGCGAAATCTTTGGGCCTGATCTCGTCAACGAGGTAGAAGGAAAGGTAAAGATCATTCGGAACAATCTAAAAGCAGCTCAATCAAGACAAAAGAGCTACACAGACAAAAGGAGGAAACCAATACAGTTTGAAGTAGGTGATTTTGTATACCTACGAGTATCTCCTACTCGAGGTGTTCAATGATTTGGTATCAAAGGCAAACTCGCTCCTCGCTACATTGGTCCTTTTGAAATCCTTGAAATTTGTGGACCCGTGGCCTATTGACTTCAACTTCTTCCTCAACTAGCAGCCATTCATAATGTTTCCATGTATCTCAGCTGAAAAAGTGTATCCGTGTTCCTACCGAAATCATTGATACACAAAGCATCGACATCGAACCTGATCTTTCCTATAAGGAGCATCCAATCAGAATCTTAGATACCAAGGAAAGAAGCACCAGGAGAGCAACAGTCAAAATGTTTAAGATCCAGTGGAATCATCATACAGAAGAAGAGGCTACCTGGGAAACCAAGGACTATCTTCAGAATAATTTTCCAGACTTTCTCAAGATTTCTTAGGTATCTATCCTCTTGTTATATCATTCCTGTAATCTCGGGACGAGATTCCTTTTAGGGGGAAGGTTGTGACACCCTAGGTATTAAATAGAGCAAGCCAATAGGAAGAATGTTTGGTGTGGATTAAATTGTGTGAAAATTGAGTAAAGTTATGAAAATAAGGGTATTTATGTAATTTTATGAAAGTACAAGTCCTTTTATGTACATTAGTTGAAGTACAAAAGTAACATCCAAAATTATAAAGGGTCAAAATGTAAAAAGGTGCAAATCATCATGACATGTCATAAATACTTGCAATTAGGTCCAAAGTTATAAGAAATTTACCTTAATAAGGACAAAACTTATTTAAGTTTGATTTGAGTGCAAAATGGTAAAATAAAGCATTGTGCTTTAGGTTTTTGAACTTAAACCCTAAAGCAAAGTTATAGGATTTGAAAAACTCTGCAACTTCTATTTTGGTCATTTCCTCATTAGAGCTTTGGATCAGTGGGAAAAATTCAGTTTACAGTGAGATCCCTGAGGTTTTTGCAAATTCCAAGAAGGTCCCTCGGACCCCTTTCCCTCTTCTTCCTGCTCTGGCACCTGCTCTGCCCTCTGCCCCTCTGCCGCCGGCCGTCAGCGCCGCTCACCGCCGCTCCAGTCCCTCCCCGGCGCCACCTCCTGCTCGGGCAAGCCCCACGCGTCGCTCTCCCCCTTCCCCGGCCCTGCTTTCCTCCCCCACTGGAAGGTGCGCCTTGAGCTCCTAAGGCTCGCTGACCACTCCTTCTCCACCCCCCGTCGTTCCCTCACCGGAATTTGGCCGGCGACATCCCTACTCTTCTTCCCCGACGAGCCAAGGGCTTAATTGTGAAAAAGATTTGAAAAGTTTCAAGGGCCTTCCTGCAAGATTCCAGAGCCCCCCCCCCCCAATTCAAAAGCTGTGAACTTCTAAAATGCGTAGAAAATTGTAGAAAATTCAGAAAAATATCAAACCAGTTGGGTTTGAAACCATGTATTAAATAATACAACTTTTGTATTATGACCTTGAGATGAATATGTGTATTTTGTGCTGTGATTAAATTATTAGATAGTGGGTACTTTAATTAGATCTTTTGATCCCTAGCAATGCTGAGGCTCAAATTTGAAACATGAAGTGTATATGCCACAAATAGAATTGTGTAAAATTTGGAAGCCCAGAACAGCCCTCTAGCTAGGATATTTAGCTAACTTTGCTTTATGTTAATAAAAGTTTCATGATTTAATTCCAGATGTATTTCTTCATGTTTATAGCTGAAAATTTCACCTTAGCTTTGTTTTAGTATATATGATCCAAGATAAAAGTTTAGGAGTCACAACCCTAGTGTAACTTCAGTAATGAATTTAAGCTTAGATTTAAAGAAAATTCATGAACAATAGCTCTAGTTCATGAAAAATTATGAAAATATTTTGAGGTGTTGTTCTTAAGTAGTGTAATATGTTCACAAATTCTCAACCTATGATCAGGTGTAGAACAACCAGAATAAATAGAACATGGTGTAATAATGCTATATTCCTAATTAATCAAAGTAGGTCCATAATTAAATAATAACCTAGGGTTATTAAAAATAATTAGCTAGTCAAATAAATAAAGTTATTAAGTGTAATTAGTTAAATTGATTAAGATAACCAAACATGCTACCTCATGCAGTTAGTTAAATGTTTAGGGTAACCAACCATGTTACTTAATGTAACTAGGTAAATTGGTTAACACGCGATAATTTTTAAAATGACTGCCCAGTAAAGGGAAATTGTGTTGTTTGCTAGTATGTAATGTTAATTTTGTTGGATTGCAACTTTATCGTGAAACAAAATAGAAATCTATGCATTTTCTAAACTGCATCATTTACATCATATGTAGACTCGACGCTTCTCGCCGACGGAGACTATCAGATTCTCCCGGAATCCGAAGTGGAAATCTCTGAAGACCCCGGAAACGTCATCGAAGATTTAACTAAAGCCCCAAACCCGAGTTCAGAAGAATTTGTTAACGTCTCTGACCCCAACCTCGCTAGTGAAGGCAAGCCCCGGACATAAACCCACTACTTTATTTACACTGCAATCTACATTTATATATATACTTGTGCATTAAGTTCTTAGGAGTTATCTGAAAACCCTAGTTGCATATTCCTAGGAACCGATGGACTGAATATTAGAACCTGAGTCCGACTAGTGCCATGCTAATAGGACCGGTAGAAGTCGAGTGATTTCCGGTCACTCGCACGATATAGAAATTGGGTGTTTACAATCCTGTAATCACTATAAGGATGACGGACGGGGTTACGTGCCGTATCATGGAAAGGAAGGATACCCCGTCTGTGTTGATAAATTTGGTTAAGGTCGCAGTGTGTGGTAGTGGCAGTTAAGCGTTTGAAAGTACTAGCCACATGCCGTGAAATATGGTAAGCGATAAGCCTAGTAACCAATCGGCCCAGCAAGTCGACTCGTCCCCCACCACTCGATTTTTATTTTATGTTTACACGCACCGACGTGTGGGAGTACGTTCTGCAGAGCAGACGGGAATACGGTCATACAATCGCGCTGTAGACGTATGTCCTGCATATTGGATGTGCGTATGGTCCTGCAGTCGCTTCTGGTGGCATTGTTCCACGACCCGGAATGAAAGGCAAACGGTTGCTTCGGAACGACCTATCGGTGTTCCAAGTGTGTGAGTTAGGTTTACCTTGCAAGGGTTAAAATTCGATTCAGAATCGTCCGTTTCTCGCGGAGATTGAAACTGCTTAATACTTCTGCCACATAGAGTAACAAGAGCAATCTTATGATGAGTAATACTGAAGTATGCTTTGAAAAAGCTCTACCTTGCTTGAGTAATTATAGGTGCTTACCTAGAATGGTTAAAGGAAATAGAACCTGAAAGCTAAATATGAAACTAAGGACCTACTCTTTGTTGCTTTTCCGCTGAGACAAAACCTAAACCCCACTAAAGCCTCCATGGTCTAGTTATGGGCTAAGTATACCTAATTCCGATTAAGCCTTACTGAGTATTAGCATACTCAGTCTTGCAATATGATTTTATTTCAGGTAATGTCCCTGAAGACCCTACACTTCCCATGCCTTGGCCCTATGCTTTGCCTGATGGTTGGTCCGTGGAGTGGGATCCGTCCCCGGCCAACACTGATCATAACGAGTGATGTCATGCCATGGCTTAGCATAATGTCCATACTGGCGATGTGTACAGTTGTCATACTTTAAATTCCACTGCCGTGAACTTGAACTTTTAAACTGGTATGTAATAATTTCTCTCAGGTTGGAACCTTTGCTACTTCTGCAAACTCTTGTACAATACGTGCCTATGATGTAAAATATGATGGTGATTGTAACTCTGGACTCGCCTTCGTGCGAGGTACCTTGTTGGATCCTGCTTTCGGTGGTTTATCGGGACATTACCAGACAGGCCAAGGGGTTACACTGTTTGAAGGACGATTGGAGCCCGTGAGAGAGGACTTGCGTACTTGAGCCAGTGTAATTCAGGTTGGTTCTGCCACAACAAGTCATATGACATGCAGATGTCAAACTAATAATGTGGGCGCATGTATGACATGAGGCTGGACCGACCCAACTTGAGACATAGTGATTTCTCATTACACAGTGTGTACGCTATGTTCTTAGACTTGAGATTGTCGCATGTACTCAAGATGTGAACCGACCTACTTAGGAGCCATCAAATGCTACTCCGTAACTGGGTAGTCATAAAGATGATTCTCGGATTTGTCAAGAAGCATGCTGTGAGACATGGTCCGTCAAGATGGGATTTGCCCCTCTCTGCTTGAGAGACACATCTCTAGGCCCCTCGAGTGATCGGATCAGGAAATGCATGGCCGTGATAGGGTTAAGTGTTAACCAAGGATTCCGGATCACGGCATCGAGAAAGAGAGGTCAGCTTGGAACTAGACCAAATATCATGAGGCAAAGGGAATAGATATACGAGATTGTGACGGCTCGTCTGATATGATCTTTGCGCGCGCATAGGAGTTGACACGTCTTGCTAGAGGCCGCTGTCAACAATTGGTCGAGTAGGAGTACTCGGGCCATGTCTTTTCGCGCGTGAGCCCAAAGGGTCACACACTTAAGGGGCTGGAAGCCTAATGAGGATATGATCCGAATTAGACTGGGCTTAGGTGCACTAATGGACCTCAGTTAGGAAGCTTATTAGTGGGCACCTATAAAAGGAGGGGTGGGGGCGCATGGAGGGGCTAACCCTAATTCCACGTCGGCTGGCAGCCGCCTGTTCCCACGCCCGCGCCCATGGTTGCCCTCGCGGACCTAGCAGTCTGGAGTGCGACGCTTCTTCCCCGTACGTGTGGATACCTGGAGGTGCTGCATCTACTGCAAGAGGACGAGCCGCACGTGAGGAGGTCTCGCAACTGCACTGCCGGCGACGGACTGCACTACCCCGACGCGCTACAGAAGTTTCGTACCCGCGCATCTAGTGGTAATTCCGTGATCTATAACAGCAGTTTTCCTGGTTTATGCAGTGGAAATTTTTATTTATCACTAGCATAGCCCACCTCATATCCCTTCACGATACAGTACCACCGCGTCATCCGTGAGGATGACCAAGATGTGGGAGTACACTGGCATCAAGGATCCCGACCGTGTGTCGACGGCAGCGGTGAGCACCGACGAGGTGTGGTCGTGGCTCGATGTGGTGCTAAAGGTGGGGAATCTGCAAACTGTCGGTGGTCCGCAAGCCTTCGAAAAGGAGCGGAGGGTGCTCATCACCGTTTTTGCTGAAGCCGCTGTCGTCATCATCATGGAGGTCGATGTCGACGACATCCTCATGAGGGGTGCCGATCCGGGCCAAGACGGTGTCTAGGGGGCTCTCGCGGTTGATGTAGCAGCGGTCGTGTTAACCTTAGAGCCATTTTATAGACCTATTTTGAACAATGTATGCGGGGGACTTGAAGGGTCCCCAAGTGAACAATTCTAGGCGTTTGTAATCGTTCTCGCTTTTGTTTGGGAGGCTTAAACCGCCCACTATTGAATGTCGTTATTGATCGGGGGCGCAGCACAAGGAGACTCACTTCGGAAACCAGAGCGTCCCCTCGCTTCCCGTACCCATGCCATGTCATGGTGGGCCCCCGCGCCGCATGCCACTGCCCGTATGGGCTTCTGCGTGGCGCCCTTTTAAAAGGGGAAGGGCTAGAGGTCGTCGTCTTCCTCACCTCGCCCAAGTAGAAGGCCCAAAAGGCCGCAAGAAGGAAGAAGAGATAGAGATTTGCGTGTCGGGTCCGAATGGGAGAGGACCGCAGTGCCGTTCAAAATGAACTTGAGTCGGATGACTCCATGTTCGTGATTGGACCCCATGACATCGCGGCGTCAGGGACCATGAAGGCCACCAGGGCGTCTTCCTGTGCCCCTGGGGTGAGAAAGCGCGCCGCCGATGGGGGCGCGTCGTAGAAGGAGGAAGCAAAGCGGGCCTGAGTGGGGCACGCTCGGAAGTGGCAGACGCGGAGTGATTGGAGGAGCGCGCTCACCCAAAAGCGTGTTCGAGTGCGGCTGGCCCAACGAGTCGTTAGGATGAGGCCGTGCCAGGCTCCCGAACCGAGGGTGTTGGTCGCGGCGCTCCACAGACTAGTCAGGGAATAGTGAGGTCGTTCCCCAACGTGGCCGATGCGTCGCAGATCAGTTTGCGGCTGCCGTCGGGTATCCGGGGCATTGGACTTACCCCGCTCGACCGGGCATTAGGGTAAGGGAATCGATTCTGTTTTCGAATGTTTTTCTTCTCTTATTCTGCGTTTTCTCGTAGTGCCTTGATGTCGACCGACCTCCAGCCTAGTGTCGAGCAAGTGCCGTGGAGATCGAACCCGGCGCTGTTTGCTCCAACCCAAGGAGGGGGCCGGGGACCAGCTTCTATGAGCAGGCCGCTGGTTATGGTGGCGATCCCCGTTCAGTCTAGTGTAGGAGTGATCGTGGCGGTGCCTGCCCCGTCGAGTGCGGGAAGGGAGGAAGAAATCGTGGCCCTCAAGTCCCCAGGCGGAGGTGGACTTGGTTCCCCCGCATGTTCCCAGCTGGAGGAGGAGGAGGAGGAGGAGGAGGGGGCCACTCCGATTGGTGCACGGCTTTTCCAGGAGCTGCTCGAAGTGGTCGGCGTTGCCCTGTCGCTTGCGTGCGCGGTCGGCTGCCGTGACCATGTTGGGGTTGGCACGGTGCCGGTCCTTCTTCCTTTCCCCTACCCTGAGGAAGGGCCCTCATCCTGGTCCTCCCGCTTGGCCTTGCCTTTGGCCCGACCATCGGTGAAGACTGCCCCAACCGCATCCTCGCTGGAGGTGGTACGCGGCTTTCGGCAGCTGAGTTTGTTAACGAGAGACTTGTAGGTGCTCCTAGAGAGGAATGTGCTGACGGCGTCTGCGTCGACGACGTCGAGAAGGGAATTGCATTGCTTGGAGAACCGGCTGATGTAGTCTCTCGGGGACTCGCCAGGCTGTTGCTTGCAACTCTTGAGGTCCTAGGAGTTTCCGGGGCGCACGTATGTCCCATGAAAATTCCCAACAAAGACCTGTTTGAGCTCCGTCCAGCTACGGATGCGGTTGGGCGGTAAGAATACGAGCCACACTCGAGGGTACTCCCCGACGCAGATGGGGAGGTACTGGATGATGAAGTAATAGTTAGGCCTGACATCGGCGCAGCGGCGTGCCAATTGTCTCGAGTAGATGACGCTACGCGCGTCATAGTTAGGCCTGAGCCTTCCGCGTACCCAGGGGCGTTGCGCGGCGAGCACCGAGTCGAGCCGCGGCGTAGCCACAAGGGCACGCTCCACCAGCGTCTGGATGTTGCGGTGGAGCTCCTGCTGTTGAGGGTCTGCAGGCTCGGGCAGGATGCAAGGAGCATCGCTGCGATGGCGATGTTCTACCCAGTCCCCGCAAACTGCGGGGGCCGTTGGCGTCCGCGACGATGGCCTGCTAAACTTGATAGGCGCGCACCCGCAACGTTACGAGCATTCGGCTCGGAGTTGCGTCGGGGGTGCATTGATGCGGGTGGCGGCTGGTGCTGCCGTCGCTGGCGTAAGTCCTCGCCATGCGCCTGGGCATTAGCCAGGGCCTGTGCGCGCGGGTCTGGCGGGGTGTGCATGTCCTCGGTCTCCACCGGGGCTGGCTGTCGTCCCTGCACGTTCGCCATGGTGCATTCCCGCTGTGCGGGGCAGCCAGGGGACGACACGTCGCCAACGCTGGAACCCTCGCCATATGCGGATATATAGATGATGAATGCTTTACCAAATGATTTAATTCTTTATTGTCTATTCATGGCCTATATATGGTTGTCACTTGGCAGTGTAGCTTGACATCATTGTCATCGCCAACATCCACCTCTTTCAGTTATGCCTCCTTGCCCCTCTCTGAAAATGGTGTTTTTCCCCCTCCCAGAGCAGCAAGTGCATCAATCGATCATTTTTCCACTCACTATCCTTCACATGGTAAGTACTATATACCAATGGCATAATAGAATGAGATGGTCAGACCTTAGTGACACGAGGAATTGATGAAAGTTGATCCGTGGGGAACTAATGGAAGTTTTCAATTTGTTTGTCAGGGGAAGTACCAGAGTGTTGTGGCTAGATTGGCTAGGCGAGGCCTTCCCCATCCGGCCCAATGTCTGTTGTGTGATCAGGAAGAGGAGAGCATGCAGCATCTCCTTATTGTATGTGTTTTTGCTAGACAGTTCTGGTTCTCCCTTCTGCATTGTGTTGGTCTTGCTTCCCTTGCACCACAGCCTAATGACTCCTCCTAGGATGACTGGTGGGTGAGAGCAGAAAAGGCTGTTTCTGGTGATGCACGGAATGGGTCAAATTCCCTCGTCATTCTTGGCGCGTGGACTATTTGGAGGCACCGGAATGACTGTGTCTTCAATGGGACTGTCCCCTGCGTAGATACAGCATTGTTCCTTGCCCGCGATGAGGTCCAGCTGTGGACTTTGGCAGGAGCTAAGGGGCCCTCCCTACTCAATGCTGGAGGAGTGGTTTAGGAGGTAAAGAGGTCTTAGGGTCAGGTCTTGCCATTTATGTAATAGGTGATCAAGTCTCTCTACTGGTGGTGGGTGTGTGCGTGTGTGTTCGGGTCTATGTATGTCTCCTCCTATTAATCAAATGATATGCAGTTCTGCATGTTCGAGGAAGAAAAAAAAACCTAGTGTTCTGGGGCCTAACAAGAAGCTTGGTAAGCAGGTATTCTCTTTGAAAGTAAGTACATGCATGCAGCCAAAATTCTCTGCTTTACAAAAATCTGTTAGTTAATTTCGAACAAAATAAAAACTGAGAAACCATGTCTGCTAATTTGTCATGTTGTCTTCAGTGGTCCACATTTCTGAACCTGTTTCAGACTTTCAGCAGATGCCTGCAATTGGTGAAGCAATGATTTTGCTAGCTTTCCTTACTATAGAACGATCTTGTTTCTATGTTCAGGATATGTGCGAGAATGTGGTTTAGACGAATGATGAGCTGAAAAAAAGATCGTATACTTCAAGGTACATTCATGCATAGCCATGTCTCTGAATTTTGCTATGGTAGCTCTGTGCCGCTTTGAATACAGCTACTCACTTTGTCTAATTTTAGGACAGGTACAAGCATATAGCTCACAAAAATGACAGTTGTCGAAACTAGAGAACATCATATTTGATGAAGAATTTGTGTAAAAATTTTGGAATAGTTTATAAAGAAGACTATTGCGACCATCTGGCAAGACATTCGGGTAGATGGCTCCCGAGATAGTGAAGCACAAAGCATATGGTTGAAAAGTTGATGTCTACAGCACTTGTTTTTATCTTGTGGGAAATATTTTTTGGGTCAAATACCCGATGGAGAGCTGAATCCATTTCAAGAAGGGGGTTTGCTGTTTTTGGCATGGTAACAAACTAATCATCCCCAATTCTTTGTATGGTAACATTGTATCCATTGGCTCGAGATTATCAAGCTTGTTCGAAATTAAGAGATTGGGTTGCACAAGAAATAACATTTTGAGTGGCTGCACTGTATGGTGAAGTTTCAAAAATACATGCACATTTTTGACGCGTGACCCTGTGGTAGTGTCGCTTTTCTGGAAATATTGATGAACATAAATTTCTAATCTTCAGAATGTGAGGCCGGCACTGTATGGTGATAGCTGTATTATGTATTATGGACCATAGAAGCACCAACAATGATGAGCAACCAGGCATCACGTAGATGTTTGATTGGAAATGAACATCTTTGATTTTCTCTTTGTTTTGAATATTGGAGATCGCTTGACTCCAATATAAATGTTTTTTTTTCTTTTTCTTACTCTGTCTCTATGCTCAATGCTGGACCGGAAGATCCAGACTCGAGTAACTTTAGAAAGCGCATGCGAATCACCGCATCCACCGGGGACTGGTCGTGGCCGAGTCCACCACACTAGGGCTTGACGCGCCCGCCTGCCAAATGAGGCGAACCATCTCGACTCAGGCCGTTAATCCCGAGAAGCGTCTTGGCCTATCAGTGAACTCCCCTCGCAACGACTACCAGCCCACAACGCACGCCATCGCCACGCAACATCGCAACAACGCACGCACACCACCGCTGGCACCCACCGCTAGAAAACAAAACCCGCGCGCCCCTTCTTCCCCACTGGCACCAGCCTTCTCCATCCAGAGCCTTACTACCCACCCACAGTGCCACAGCGCGCCGAGCTGAGCCCACCGCCCTCGAGCACTAGCGAGCGAGAGATCCCACCCCGAGCGCCACCCATGGACGGCCACAAAGCGCACGCTTCAAGCACTCTGATAATCTTTCATGGTTTCAGAGCCTACACTTAGATCCAATCCAATCAAACCTCCATGTCAACATCCTATTCCACCATCACCATCAAGCACACCCATCTCTACACGTCGTGCGGGCGCCTACTACGCATCGAGGGCGCCCACCTCGCCGCCGCCTGCCACGGTACGTGATGTCAGCGCCCGCCCACCCGCTTCTTTCTGCTCTCTCTAGGTCTGCATCTGTGCCTTGCGCGAGATGGGTGTGCTTGTCGGCAGGGGATGGCGACATAGCTGTACATGTTGTGCTGCTTTGTGATTTGCCTCTTAAGCTGTTCATTGTTGCGATGGTGTTTCGTTGCGAGTTCCTGTCTTCCACTATGGCGACGAACCCGTACGTCCGGCCTGTTTCGGAACATTTTTTATTCGTTGCCTCTAATTTCTCTCCATCGGATTGGTTCACATGACAGAAGCGTGACTAGTACTAGCTAGTTGGGTGAGATGAATGTACGGGCTCCGTATGCGCACATCTCCCGATTTCGCTGTAGCTTTTCGATCGTTTTGGTTCGGAAGCGTTAATTTTGGAGGTGCTGGTTCCGATCTGTACGTGGGCTTTCAGCCATGAAGTGCCTAATTATTTGAACCCCCTCCCCCCCCCCCCACACCCTCCCGCGCCGGTTTATAATTTGTTCACTGGAATCTGTTCAACTGCTCAATATAATCGTGAGGCTAGAATTTCCTGCGTCTCTTTTTGCTTTTTCTATTTTCACCGTTTCCATTTTTGCGTTTCTGATGTTTTCACCATCTCTTTTTGCTCAATATAATCATCATGAATCGCTTGATGTTGATTTGACTCGTTTCTTATGTGTTCTGATCATCATTGGAATCTGCTCAGCTGCTCAAAGCGGGCGAGGTCAGAAATGCTGCCCTTCTTTTTGCTTTTCAATCCTTCCCTTTAGCCTCTTGCTCCTGCTGCGCGAAAAAGGTTTGTAGTGTTTCTGCCTTGTAACCGCCCTCTAATCTGATCCTTTGTAGCAGATAGCTGCACAGCCTGCAGCTTTTCAGGGTTCCCGCCCGCAAAGACCATGCCGTTTGGTTTCTCTTTGCTCGTTTTGTTTCTTGGCGCTCACGTAATGGTGCCTCGGTGCATGCTTTTTCTGCCTGAAAGACAATACTACCCTTGCAACATACTACAGTATATCCTCTGCCGTTTGAATCTGTGAATTATTATGGACTAACGCCGTTAACCTCTCGTGTCTCTTTGCGTGCAGGTCCGTCACCCTCTGCTGCCATCCCCATCATCGCCCCGCCGCCTCCTGCCGCACCTCGCCACACGCTACTGCTGCTGCCGCCGCCGGCACGTGTGTCTCACTTGCTGCCAGCAAGCCAAAGCGGCAGCCACCAAGAGGAGGCAAGTCACTCCAGCATTATGGGCATGCAGGAGCCTACAACAGTTCACCCCTCGCCTCCACGGTTGTGGAGCAGTGCCCGTCCTCTGTCCTCCAGGCTGCTGCGTGGGTGTGCTGGAGACCGTGGACAGCGCGGACCGCGGGTCCCTTTGCAGCGTCGCCGAAGATTTAGAATTCACCCAATCCAACATTGGCGTGGATATGGTCTAGCGCTCCTCTGGCGCTTCTACAGGATATGCGGGGGCCACCAGGAGGCCGTTCCCAAGGATCCGAACAGTTGCACCCATCTACCGGCGCGGTCCCCGCCGCCTCCCCCTCCGCCCCTCCGCCCCGCCAGTCGCCGCCGCCGTCGCGGATTGCTCGACGACGAGGCCTGCATGGTTGGAGACTGGCCATCGCCGTGTCTTTGGGCTTGCCGGGCGGCAGCATAGCAGTATGGCTGTCATTATGGCTCGGATCTTGGCTGGTGTCCTTTAGCAGGACGCCGGCGACAGGTATATTGCTCTGCAGCTTTGCTTGCTTAGTAATTAGTTTGGGTCAAAAATATATTATGCAACATTAATTAATTAAACGGGCCGGGGCATGCAACTAATCATTACATCAATTCTTTAATCTGTCTGTGCAGGGGAGTCCACGGGGACATGAGCAGCGGGGGCCTTCGGCGAAGTTGACATGGGCCAGGAGAACGACGTCCCAGAGGCGGTACAGGCGTCTGGCGCTGGTGGTGGCCTTGCTTCCATGGACGTACAGGGTCTGCGGTCTCCTGCAGCAGCGCCACTGATGAAGTTCTCGTCAGGCCACGTCAGGGCGCTGGTCAAGGATGTGTTAGGGCACCTTGGACTTGATAGGACTCTTCTGATCTCTTCTTTATCGATTGTCTCTCTATGATGACCCACCCGATGATCTCTTCTTTATCGATCGTATCTCTATGATGACCCATCCGATGATCTCTTCTTTATCAATCGTCTCTTTATGATGACCCACCCGACCCAATGATGAGGGTGTCCTGACCACTATATGGGTCTGAGGCCATTGTCTACTATTATTGCTTGGGCCCAAGGCGATCTATCGAACTCGGCGGAGCCCATGAACCTTTCTACCGCGGCGGCATGTGTGGCAGGTAAAAGGACCGACCGTCGAGAGTCGAAGGCATTGAGTAAATGAACAGAAAATCCCAAACTCTACTATTCCCCTTCTTCCTTCCTCCAAGCCGTCGCCACCACTAGCGTCGCAACTCCGTCTGAAGCTCGCCGGTGCGCCACCGGTGTAGTTAGGACCGTCACAACTGGTACTAGCACTACAGGAAAATAAGGCGAACCATCTCGACTCAGGCCATTAATCCTGAGAAGTGTCTTGGCCTATCAGTGAACTCCCTCACAATGACTACCAGCCCACAACGCACGCCATCGCCACGCAACATCGCAACAACGCACGCACACCACCGCTAGAAAACAAAACCCGCGCGCCCCTTCTTCCCCACTGGCACCAGCCTTCTCCATCCAGAGCCTTCCTCCCCGCCCACAGTGCCACACAGCGCGCCGAGCCGAGCCCTCCGCCCTCGAGCACTAGCGAGCGAGAGATCCCACCCCGAGCGCCACTCATGGACCGCCACAAAGCGCACGCTTCAAGCACTCTGATAATCTTTCAAGGTTTCAGAGCCTACACTTAGATCCAATCCAATCAAACCTCCATGTCAACATCCTATTCCACTGTCACCATCAAGCACACCCATCTCTACACTGTGGCGACGAACCCGTACGTCCGGCCTGTTTCGGAACATTTTTTATTCGTTGCCTCTAATTTCTCTCCATCGGATTGGTTCACATGACAGAAGCGCGACTAGTACAAGCTAGTTCGGTGAGATGAATGTACGGGCTCCGTAGGCGCACGTCTCCCGATTTCGCTGTAGCTTTTCGATCGTTTTGGTTTGGAAGCGTTAATTTTGGAGGTGCTGGTTCCGATCTGTACGTGGGCTTTCAGCCATGAAGTGCCTAATTATTTGAACCCCTCCCCCCACCCCCCCCCCCCCCGCGCCGGTTTATAATGTTTTAATAATTTGTTCACTGGAATCTGTTCAACAGCTCAATATAATCGTGAGGCTAGAATTTCCTACGTTTCTTTTTGCTTTTTCTATTTTCACCGTTTCCATTTTTGCGTTTATGACGTTTTCACCGTCTCTTTTTGCTAAATATAATCATCATGAATCGCTTGATGTTGATTTGACTCATTTCTTATGTGTTCTGATCATCATTGGAATCTACTTAGCTCCTCAAAGCGAGCGAGGTCAGAAATGGTGCCCTTCCTTTTGCTTTTCACCCCTTCCCTTTAGCCTCTTGCTCCTGCTGCGCGAAAAAGGTTTGTAGTGTTTCTACCTTGTAACCGCCCTCTGATCTGATCCTTTGTAGCAGACAGCTGCACAGCCTGCAGCTTTTCAGGATTCCCGCCCGCAAAGACCATGCCGTTTGGTTTCTCTATGACCGTTTTGTTTCTTGACGCTCACGCAATGGCGCCTCGGTGCATGCTTTTTCTGCCTGAAAGACAATACTACCCTTGCAACATACTACAGTATACCCACTGCCGTTTGAATCTGTGAATTATTATGGACTAACGCCGTTAACCTCTCATGTCTCTTTGCGTGCAGGTCCGTCACCCTCTGCCGCCGTCCCCATCATCGCCCCGCCGCCTCCTGCCGCACCTCGCCACACGCTACCGCTGCTGCCGCCGCCGGCACGTGTGTCTGACTTTGCTGCCAGCAAGCCAAAGCGGCAGCCACCAAGAGGAGGCAAGTCACTCCGGTATTATGGGCCTGCAGGAGCCTACAACAGTGCTGCCCTCGGCTCCACGGTTGTGGAGCAATGCCCGTCCTCTGTCCTCCAGGCTATTGCGTGGGTGTGCTGGAGACCGTGGACAGCGCGGACCGCGGGTCCCTTTGCAGCGTCGCCGAAGATTTCGAATTCACCCAATCCAACATTGGCGTGGATATGGTCTGGCGCGTCTACAGGATATGCGGGGGCCGCCAGGAGGCCGTTCCCAAGGATCCGAACAGTTGCACCCATCTGCCGGCGCGGTCCCCGCCGCCTCCCCCTCCGCCCCTCCGCCCCGCCAGCCGCCGCCGCCATCGCGGCTGCTCGACGACGAGGCCTGCATGGTTGGAGACTGGCCATCGCCATGTCTTTGGGCTTGCTGGGCGGCGGCATAGCAGTATGGCTGTCAATATGGCTCGGGTCTTGGCTGGTGTCCTTTAGCAGGACGCCGGCGACAGGTATATTGCTCTGCAGCTTTGCTTGCTTAGTAATTAGTTTGGGTCAAAAATATATAATGCAACATTAATTAATTAAACGGGCCGAGGCATGCAACTAATCATTACATCAATTCTTTAATCTGTCTGTGCAGGGGAGTCCACCGGGAGACGAGCAGCGGGGGCCTTCGGCGGAGTTGACGTGGGCCAGGAGAACACATCCCGGAGGCGGTACACGCTTCTAGCGCTGGTGGTGGCCTTGCTTCCATGGACGTACAGGGTCTGCGGTCTCCTGCAGCAGCGCCACTGATGATGTTCTCGCCAGGCCACGTCAGGGCGCTGGTCAAGGATGTGTTGGGGCACCTGAGCAAGTGGGCGCCCCCGCGCCAGAACGACCCGCCTCCACCCCCACTACAGTTCCTTAGACTTGATAGGGCTCTTCTGATCTCTTCTTTATCGATTGTCTCTCTATGATGACCCACCCGATGATCTCTTCTTTATCGATCGTATCTCTATGATGACCCATCCGATGATCTCTTCTTTATCAATCGTCTCTCTATGATGACCCACCCGACCCAATGATGAGGGTGTCCTGACCACTATATGGGTCTGAGGCCATTGTCTACTATTATTGCTTGGGCCCAAGGCCATCTATCGAACTCGGCGGAGCCCATGAACCTTGCTACCGCGGCGGCATGTGTGGCAGGTAAAAGGACCGACCGTCGAGAGTCGAAGGCATTGAGTAAATGAATCGAAAATCCCAAACTCTACTATTCCCCTTCTTCCTTCCTCCAAGCCGTCGCCACCACTAGCGTCGCAACTCCGTCTGAAGCTCGCTGGTGCGCCACCGGTGGAGTTAGGACCGTCACAACTGGTACTAGCGCTAAAGGAAAATGAGGCGAACCATCCAGGCCGTTAATCTCGAGAAGTGTCTTGGCTTATCCGTGAACTCCCCTCACAACGACTACCAGCCCACAACGCACGCCCTCGCCACGCAACATCGCAACAACGCACGCACACCACCGCTGGCACCCACCGCTAGAAAACAAAACCCGCGCGCCCCTTCTTCCCCACTGGCACCAACCTTCTCCATCCAGAGCCTTCCTCCCCACACACAGTGCCACACAGCGCGCCGAGCTGAGCCCTCCGCCCTCGAGCACTAGCGCGGGAGAGATCCCACCCCGAGCGCCACTCATGGACCGCCACAAAGCGCACGCTTCAAGCACTCTGATAATCTTTCATGGTATCAGAGCCTACATTTAGATCCAATCCAATCAAACCTCCATGTCAACATCCTAGTACACCGTCACCATCAAGCACACCCATCTCTGCACACCGTGCGGGCGCCTGCTGCGCATCGGGGGCGCCCACCTCGCCGCCGCCTGCCATAGTACGTGATGTCTACGCCCGCCCGCCCGCTTCCTTCCTCTCTCTCTAGGATCTGCGTCTGTGCCTTGCGCGAGATGGGTGTGCTTGTCGGCAGGGGATGGCGACATAGCTGTACATGTTGTGCTGCTTTATGATTTACCTCTAGAGCTGTTAGTTGTTGCGATGGTGTTTCGTTGCGAGTTCCCGTCTTCCACTGTGGTGACGAACCCGTACGTCCAGCCCGTTTCGGAAGATTTTTTATTTGTTGCCTCTAATTTCTCTCCATCGGATTGGTTCACATGACAGAAGCGCGACTAGTACAAGCTAGTTCGGTGAGATGAATGTACGGGCTCCGTAGGCGCACGTCTCCCGATTTCGCTGTAGCTTTTCGATCGTTTTGGTTAGGAAGCGTTAATTTTGGAGGTGCTGGTTCCGATCTGTACGTGGGCTTTCAGCCATAAAGTGCCTAATTATTTGAACCCTTCACCCCCCCCCACCCCCCCCCCAGCGCCGGTTTATAATGTTTTAATAATTTGTTCACTGGAATCTGTTCAACAGCTCAATATAATCGTGAGGCTAGAATTTCCTACGTTTCTTTTTGCTTTTTCTATTTTCACCGTTTCCATTTTTGCGTTTATGACGTTTTCACCGTCTCTTTTTGCTCAATATAATCATCATGAATCGCTTGATGTTGATTTGACTCGTTTCTTATGTGTTCTGATCATCATTGGAATCTGCTCAGCTGCTCAAAGCGAGCGAAGTCAGAAATGCTGCCCTTCTTTTTGCTTTTCACCCCTTCCCTTTAGCCTCTTGCTCCTGCTGCGCGAAAAAGGTTTGTAGTGTTTCTACCTTGTAACCGCCCTCTGATCTGATCCTTTGTAGCAGACAGCTGCACAGCCTGCAGCTTTTCAGGATTCCCGCCCGCAAAGACCATGCCGTTTGGTTTCTCTTTGCCCGTTTTGTTTCTTGACGCTCACGTAATGGCGCCTCGGTGCATGCTTTTTCTGCCTGAAAGACAATACTACCCTTGCAACATACTACAGTATACCCACTGCCGTTTGAATCTGTGAATTATTATGGACTAACGCCGTTAACCTCTCATGTCTCTTTGCGTGCAGGTCCGTCACCCTCTGCCGCCGTCCCCATCATCGCCCCGCCGCCTCCTGCCGCACCTCGCCACACGCTACCGCTGCTGCCGGCGCCGGCACGTGTGTCTGACTTTGCTGCTGCCAGCAAGCCAAAGCGGCAGCCACCAAGAGGACGCAAGTCACTCCGGTATTATGGGCATGCAGGAGCCTACAAAAGTTCTGCCCTCGCCTCCACGGTTGTGGAGCAATGCCCGTCCTCTGTCCTCCAGGCTGCTGCGTGGGTGTGCTGGAGACCGTGGACAGCGCGGACCGCGGGTCCCTTTGCAGCGTCGCCGAAGATTTCGAATTCACCCAATCCAACATTACCGTGGATATGGTTTGTCGCTTCTACAGGATATGCGGGGGCCGCCAGGAGGCCGTTCCCAAGGATCCGAACAGTTGCACCCATCTGCCGGCGCGGTCCCCGCCGCCTACCCCTCCGCCCCGCCAGCCGCCGCCGCCGTCGCGGCCTGCTCGACGACGAGGCCTGAATGGTTGGAGACTGGCCATCGCCATGTCTTTGGGCTTGCTGGGCGGCGGTATAGCAGTATGGCTGTCATTATGGCTCGGGTCTTGGCTGGTGTCCTTTAGCAGGACGCCGGCGACAGGTATATTGCTCTGCAGCTTTGCTTGCTTAGTAATTAGTTTGGGTCAAAAATATATAATGCAACAATAATTAATTAAACGGGCCGGGGCATGCAACTAATCATTACATCAATTCTTTAATCTGTCTGTGCAGGGAAGTCCACGGGGACATGAGCAGCGGGGGCCTTTGGCGGAGTTGATGTGGGCCAGGAGAACGACGTCCCGGAGGCGGTACACGCGTCTGACGCTGGTGGTGGCCTTGCTTCCATGGACGTACAGGGTCTGCGGTCTCCTGCAGCAGCGCCACTGATGATGTTCTCGCCAGGCCACGTCAGGGCCACTGATGATGTTCTCGCCAGGCCACGTCAGGGCGCTGGTCAAGGATGTGTTGGGGCACCTGAGCAAGTGGGCGCCCCCGTGCCAGAACGACCCGCCTCCACCCCACTACAGTTCTTTAGACTTTATAGGACTCTTCCGATCTCTTCTTTATCGATTGTCTCTATATGATGACCCACCAGATGATCTCTTCTTTATCGATCGTATCTCTTTGATGACCCATCTGATGATCTCTTCTTTATCAATCGTCTCTCTATGATGACCCACCCGACCTAATGATGAGGGTGTCCTGACCACTATATGGGTCTGAGGCCATTGTCTACTATTATTGCTTGGGCCCAAGGCCGTGTATCGAACTCGGCGGAGCCCATGAACCTTGCTACCGCGGCGGCATGTGTGGCAGGTAAAAGGACCGACCGTCGAGAGTCGAAGGCATTGAGTAAATGAACAGAAAATCCCAAACTCTACTGTTCCCCTTCTTCCTTCCTCCAAGCCGTCGCCACCACTAGCGTCGCAACTCCGTCTGAATCTCGCTGGTGCGCCACCGGTGCAGTTAGGACTGTCACAACTGGTACTAGCACTACAGGAAAATGAGTCGAACCATCTCGACTCAGGCCGTTAATCTCGAGAAGTGTCTTGGCCTATCCATGAACTCCCCGCACAACGACTACCAGCCCACAACGTACGCCCTCGCCACGCAACATCGCAACAACGCACGCACACCACCGCTAGCACCCACCGCTAGAAAACAAAACCCACGCTCCCCTTCTTCCCCACTGGCACCAACCTTCTCCATCCAGAGCCTTCCTCCCCACACACAGTGCCACACAGCGCGCTGAGCTGAGCCCTCCACCCTCGAGCACTAGCAAGGGAGAGATCCCACCCCGAGCGCCACCCATGGACCGCCACAAAGCGCACGCTTCAAGCACTCTGATAATCTTTCATGGTTTCAGAGCCTACATTTAGATCCAATCCAATCAAACCTCCATGTCAACATCCTATTCCACCGTCACCATAAAGCACACCCATCTCTACATGCCGTGGGGCGCCTGCTGCGCATCGGGGGCGCCCACCTTGCCGCCACCTGCCATAGTACGTGATGTCTGCGCCCGCCCGCCCGCTTCCTTCCTCTCTCTCTCTAGGATCTGCGTCTGTGCCTTGCGCGAGATGGGTGTGCTTGTCGGCAGGGGATGGCGACATAGCTGTACATGTTGTGCTGCTTTGTGATTTGCCTCTGGAGCTGTTCGTTGTTGCGATGGTGTTTCGTTGCGAGTTCCCATCTTCCACTGTGGTGACGAACCCGTACGTCCGGCCTGTTTCGGAACATCTTTTATTCGTTGCCTCTAATTTCTCTCCATCGGATTGGTTCACATGACAGAAGCGCGACTAGTACAAGCTAGTTGGGTGAGATGAATGTACGGGCTCCGTAGGCGCACGTCTCCCGATTTCGCTGTAGCTTTTCGATCGTTTTGGTTTGGAAGCGTTAATTTTGGAGGTGCTGGTTCCGATTTGTACTTTGTACGTGGGTTTCAGCCATAAAGTGCCTAATTATTTGAACCCCTCCCCCCCCCCCCCCCCCCGCGCCGGTTTATAATGTTTTAATAATTTGTTCACTGGAATCTGTTCAATACCTCAATATAATCGTGAGGCTAGAATTTCCTACGTTTCTTTTTGCTTTTTCTATTTTCACTGTTTCCATTTTTGCGTTTATGACGTTTTCACCGTCTCTTTTTGCTCAATATAATCATCATGAATCGCTTGATGTTGATTTGACTCGTTTCTTATGTGTTCTGATCATCATTGGAATCTGCACAGCTGCTCAAAGCGAGCGAGGTCAGAAATGCTGCTCTTCTTTTTGCTTTTCACCCCTTCCCTTTAGCCTCTTGCTCCTGCTGCGCAAAAAAGGTTAGTAGTGTTTCTACCTTGTAACCGCCCTCTGATCTGATCCTTGTAGCAGACAGCTGCACAGCCTGCAGCTTTTCAGGATTCCCGCCCGCAAAGACCATGCCGTTTGGTTTCTCTTTGCCCGTTTTGTTTCCTGGCGCTCACGTATGGCGCCTCGGTGCATGCTTTTTCTGCCTAAAAGACAATACTACCCTTGCAACATACTATAGTATATCCACTGCCGTTTGAATCTATGAATTATTATGGACTAACGCCGTTAACCTCTCGTGTCTCTTTGCGTGCAGGTCCGTCACCCTCTGCCGCCGTCCCCATCATCGCCCCGCCGCCTCCTGCCGCACCTCGCCACACGCTACCGCTGCTGCCGGCGCCGGCACGTGTGTCTGACTTTGCTGCTGCCAGCAAGCCAAAGCGGCAGCCACCAAGAGGAGGCAAGTCACTCCGGTATTATGGTCATGCAGGAGCCTACAAAAGTTCTGCCCTCGCCTCCACGGTTGTGGAGCAATGCCTGTCCTCTGTCCTCCAGGCTGCTGCGTGGGTGTGCTGGAGACCGTGGACAGCGCGGACCGTGGGTCCCTTTGCAGCGTCGCCGAAGATTTCGAATTCACCCAATCCAACATTGGCGTGGATATGGTCTGGCACTTCTACAGGATATGCGGGGGCCGCCAGGAGGCCGTTCCCAAGGATCCGAACAGTTGCACCCATCTTCCGGCGCGGTCCCCGCCGCCTCCCCCTCCGCCCCTCCACCCCGCCAGCCGCGCCGCCGTCGCGGCCTGCTCGACGACGAGGCCTGCATGGTTGGAGACTGGCCATCGCCATGTCTTTGGGCTTGCTGGGCGGCGGTATAGCAGTATGGCTGTCATTATGGATCGAGTCTTAGCTGGTGTCCTTTAGCAGGACGCCGGCGACAGGTATATTGCTCTGCAGCTTTGCTTGCTTAGTAATTAGTTTGGGTCAAAAATATATAATGCAACATTAATTAATTAAACGGGCCGGGGCATGCAACTAATCATTACATCAATTGTTTAATCTATCTGTGCAGTGGAGTCCACCGGGACACGAGCAGCGGGGGCCTTCGGCGGAGTTGACGTGGGCTAAGAGAACACGTCCCGGAGGCGGTACACGCTTCTAGCGCTGGTGGTGGCCTTGCTTCCATGGACGTACAGGGTCTGCGGTCTCCTGCAGCAGCGCCACTGATGATGTTCTCACCAGGCCACGTCAGGGCGCTGGTCAAGGATGTGTTGGGGCACCTGAGCAAGTGGGCGCCCCCGCGCCAGAACGACCCGCCTTCACCCCCACTACAGTTCCTTAGACTTGATAGGACTCTTCTGATCTCTTCTTTATCAATTGTCTCTCTATGATGACCCACCCGATGATCTCTTCTTTATCGATCGTATCTCTATGATGACCCATCCGATGATCTCTTCTTTATCAATCATCTCTCTATGATGACCCACCCGACCCAATGATGAGGGTGTCCTGACCACTATATGGGTCTGAGGCCATTGTCTACTATTATTGCTTGGGCCCAAGGCGTGTATCGAACTCGGCGGAGCCCATAAACCTTGCTACCGCGGCGGCATGTGTGGCAGGTAAAAGGACCGACCGTCGAGAGTCGAAGGCATTGAGTAAATGAACAGAAAATCCCAAACTCTACTGTTCCCCTTCTTCCTTCCTCCAAGTCGTCGCCACCACTAGCGTCGCAACTCCATCTGAAGCTCGCCGGTGCGCCACCGGTGCAGTTAGGACCGTCACAACTGGTACTAGCACAGGACCGTCACAACTGGTACTAGCACTACAGAAAATGAGGCGAACCATCTCGACTCAGGCCGTTAATCTCGAGAAGTGTCTTGGCCTATCCGTGAACTCCCCTCACACGACTACCAGCCCACAATGCACGCCCTCGCCACGCAACATCGCAACAACGCACGCACACCACCGCTAGCACCCACCGCTAGAAAACAAAACCTGCGCGCCCCTTCTTCCCCAGTGGCACCAACCTTCTCCATCTAGAGCCTTCCTCCCTACCCATAGTGCCACACAGGCTGAGCTGCGCCCTCCGCCCTCGAGCACTAGCGAGCGAGAGATCCTACCCCGAGCGCCACCCATGGACCGCCACAAAGCGCACGCTTCAAGCACTCTGATAATCTTTCATGGTTTCAGAGCCTACATTTAGATCCAATCCAATTAAACCTCCATGTCAACATCCTATTCCACCGTCACCATCAAGCACACCCATCTCTACACGCCGTGCGGGCGCCTGCTGCGCATCGGGGGCGCCCACCTCGCCGCCGCCTGCCATGGTACGTGATGTCTGCGCCCGCCCGCTTCTTTCCTCTCTCTCTAGATCTGCGTCTATGCCTTACGCGAGATTGGTGTGCTTGTCGGCAGGGGATGGCGACATAGCTGTACATGTTGTGCTGCTTTGTGATTTGCCTCTTGAGCTGTTCGTTGTTGCGATGGTGTTTCGATGCGAGTTCCCGTCTTCCACTGTGGCGACGAACCCGTACGTCCGGCCTCTTTCGGAACATTTTTTATTCGTTGCCTCTAATTTCTCTCCATCGGATGGGTTCACATGACAGAAGCGCGACTAGTACTAGCTAGTTGGGTGAGATGAATGTACGGGCTCCGTATGCGCACGTCTCCTGATTTCGCTGTAGCTTTTCGATCGTTTTGGTTTGGAAGCGTTAATTTTGGAGGTGCTGGTTCCAATCTGTACGTGGGCTTTCAGCCATAAAGTGCCTAATTATTTGAAACCCCCCCCCCCCCCCCCCGCGCCGGTTTATAATGTTTTAATAATTTGTTCACTGGAATCTGTTCAACAGCTCAATATAATCGTGAGGCTAGAATTTCCTACGTTTCTTTTTGCTTTTTCTATTTTCACTGTTTCCATTTTTGCGTTTATGACGTTTTCACCGTCTCTTTTTGCTCAATATAATCATCATGAATCGCTTGATGTTGATTTGACTCGTTTCTTATGTGTTCTGATCATCATTGGAATCTGCACAGCTGCTCAAAGCGAGCGAGGTCAGAAATGCTGCTCTTCTTTTTGCTTTTCACCCCTTCCCTTTAGCCTCTTGCTCCTGCTGCGCAAAAAAGGTTAGTAGTGTTTCTACCTTGTAACCGCCCTCTGATCTGATCCTTTGTAGCAGACAGCTGCACAGCCTGCAGCTTTTCAGGATTCCCGCCCGCAAAGACCATGCCGTTTGGTTTCTCTTTGCCCGTTTTATTTCCTGGCGCTCACGTAATGGCGCCTCGGTGCATGCTTTTTCTGCCTAAAAGACAATACTACCCTTGCAACATACTATAGTATATCCACTGCCGTTTGAATCTGTGAATTATTATGGACTAACACCGTTAACCTCTCGTGTCTCTTTGCGTGCAGGTCCGTCACCCTCTGCCGCCGTCCCCATCATCGCCCCGCCGCCTCCTGCCGCGCCTCGCCACACGCTACTGCTGCTGCCGCCGCCGGCACGTGTCTGACTTTGCTGCTGCCAGCAAGCCAAAGCGGCAGCCACCAAGAGGAGGCAAGTCACTCCGGTATTATGGGCATGGAGGAGCCTACAAAAGTTCTGCCCTCGCCTCCACGGTTGTGGAACAATGCCCGTCCTCTGTTCTCCAGGCTGCTGCGTGGATGTGCTGGAGACCGTGGACAGCGCGGACCGCGGGTCCCTTTGCAGCGTCGCCGAAGATTTCGAATTCACCCAATCCAACATTGGCATGGATATGGTCTGGCACTTCTACAGGATATGCGGGATATGCGGGGGCCGCCAGGAGGCCGTTCCCAAGGATCCGAACAGTTGCACCCATGTGCTGGCATGGTCCCCACCGCCTCCCCCTCCGCCCCTCCGCCCCGCCAGTCGCCGCCGCCGTCGCGGACCGCTCGACGACGAGGCCTGCATGGTTGGAGACTGGCCATCGCCATGTCTTTAGGCTTGCCGGGTGGCGGCATAGCAGTATTGATGTCATTATGGCTCGGGTCTTGGCTGGTGTCCTTTAGCAGGACGCCGGCGACAGGTATATTGCTCTGCAGCTTTGCTTGCTTAGTAATTAGTTTGGGTCAAAAATATATAATGCAACATTAATTAATTAAACGAGCCAGGGCATGCAACTAATCATTACATCAATTCTTTAATCTGTCTGTGCAGGGGAGTCCACGGGGACACGAGCAGCGAGGGCCTTCGGCGGAGTTGACGTGGGCCAGGAGAACGACGTCCCGGAGGCGGTACACACGTCTTGCGCTGGTGGTGGCCTTGCTTCTATGGACGTACAGGGTCTGCGGTCTTCTGCAGCAGCGCCACTGATGATGTTCTCGCCAGGCCACGTCAGGGCGCTGGTCAAGGATGTGTTGGGGCACCTAAGCAAGTGGGCGCCCCCGCGCCAGAACGACCCGCCTCCACCCCACTACAGTTCCTTGGACTTGATAGGGACTTGATAGGACTCTTCTGATCTCTTCTTTATCAATTGTCTCTCTATGATGACCCACCCGATGATCTCTTCTTTATCAATCGTCTCTCTATGATGACCCACCCGACCCAATGATGAGGGTGTCCTGACCACTATATGGGTCTGAGGCCATTGTCTACTATTATTGCTTGGGCGCAAGGCCGTGTATCGAACTCGGCGGAGCCCATGAACCTTGCTACCGCGGCGGCATGTGTGGCAGGTAAAAGGACCGACCGTCGAGAGTCAAAGGCATTGAGTAAATGAACAGAAAATCCCAAACTCTACTGTTCCCCTTCTTCCTTCCTCCAAGCCGTCGCCACCACTAGCGTCGCAACTCCATCTGAAGCTCGCCGGTGCGCCACTGGTGCAGTTAGGACCGTCACAACTGGTACTAGCACTACAGGAAAATAGTTTAATTTCATCGGCCAGAAACCGACGAAAATAGGCCCAAAGCCGACGAAGATAGCTACTTTCGTCGGTCGGCCGACGAAATTAGGCCGACGAAATAAAATAGATGAAAATAAGCGCTTTTTCATCGGTTGCCGACGAAAATAACAATATTTTCGTCGGCCGACACGGCCGACGAAAATATGTTCACATTTTCGTCGGCCTAAGTGGCCGACAAAAATACGTCAAGTATTTTCGTCGGCTTTAATGGCCGACGAAAATAATCAGATCCCTGCTAAAAAAAGAGGAATCTTTTTCACCATAGCTCCAGCTTTGCACACTGCCAGTGACACCGCGAGAATAGCATTTGCTCCAAGCTTTGTATATGCAAGACATCATCAGATGAAATCAGTACGAACAGTGCAAGATGCAAGCCAAGTTTAGGATTTAGGAACATAAGTATCAAATCCATGATACCTTTTGTTTACACCAGCCCCATTCGTTGGAGGTTCCATCAAGCTGCTGGACCATGAAGTTGTCAATGTCAACCTGCTCAACGGAGGTCCTGAAGCATAATTCACCGGTAAGCTAGCTATCATGTGATTAGGGTGTTACATCGATGAAATCATATAATATTCTTACTTAACAATTGAGATGCATACCTTTCCAATAATTGCCGGTCCAATGATGTTATTTACATTGTTCACAGCCTAACAAAAGGCAATACGACTTATTAATCCAATGTTAACAGAGAAAACAACCCATCAAAAACAGAATGGTTGCAACCAATAATACAGGTTAACTATGGGAAGAAATTTTAAGCCACAAGCTACCTACTAACACTTATTCAGCTTAGTTATTCCTTATGTACTGAAAGCATAGACTTCAAATAGGTTTCATGAATCAATTTTATCGTAAATACAAGATGGATACACATGTTGGTTTCTGTTATATAAAGTTTCTTAAACCAGGACCATTGGACTCATGAATGACTATGGTGCATGGCATATACAGCTAGAATAAACCCTCAAAACTGAATGGAAAAAATGGCTGGTTATAACTAACCTTAAGAACACCCTTGCCAAGATAGTCAGATCCTCCATCCCTCAACTCCAACGCCTCATATATTCCTGAAGTCAATTTTCCAAAAAAAATTGCTAAAATTCTGCATATAGATTTCAAAGAAGGCATGTAGAATTTGAGTCAACAGCAGACAGCACTCCCAAAAGGTGAAAAGGAAATGTGGCTTGAGTAGAGCCATAGACCACAATCTGGAATACTGCATAAAAGTCATTTAAAATGAAAAGGCACATTTAGAATTACCATTGCACCAAATCTAGGATGAAAAATATTTTCCTTTCGCTAACATGTCAAAATGAACAAATGATCAAACATGGCATGGTATCACTAATGTGTCTGTTTCATGATTCTTAAGACAAGAATACTTCAGCAAAGGTCTCAATAGCTTCACTGCATCCTTTCTGTATCATTTGAAAACAAAACCATGCTTGTACTCAATAGTTTAAGTAAGGTTTAGAGAAGTATAACTGAATATCTGAAAAAATTACAGTATTTTTTTAAAATTCCAGTACACAAGTTGAAAGGCAAAGCTGCCTTCTGTATCATTTACAGATCCACGTGGTAAGCAATTTGGAGACCAGTTCAACCTGTCATGATGAAGACGACTCTGCTGACATGTTCCCTCAGACCAGTACTTAGAAATTAGCAAATTTAGGTCAAAACATAGACATGACAACCATATTTGAACAATAGGTTTACAATGTAACAATGCAATTTATACCAACCTATTCATGTAGTTAAACAGCACGATATATTTCAAGTAATAATATTCTGTAAGAGCAGTGTCTCAATTGACAGTGAAAAAGTACTTACATAAATGGAGGGAATGCACCTGAGAAAATGTAAAACATAGGTGTATATGGAAAATCATGTTCCATGATAGTGACACGGACACTACATATGTGCAAAGTCAACTAATTAATTAGCACAAGCTACTAATAAAACTTAGCAGATCTTAGACTATCATATATGCATAGTTCAAAAATGCATGTTGCATAGAATCAAGAAGAAAGAGCTTCTTTTATGGAGTAAACTAGCAGGAAGAATTTTTATACCTCCAATAATATAAGAGATAAATTGTACCTCTAATACTCTATTGTTCAATCTTGGTGGATATGGGATCAAAGGAAAATCTCTGCTGTCCTGCAGGGGAAAATACATTTTCACTAGCACTTGTCTATGTAGTTTCCAGAAAATGCAGAACACTTGTTGCTTCAATGCCAGTACCTCAAAAGAGTCTGGGTGGCGATGGCGATGCCTCGTGATTGGAGATCTATCCCCGGGCGGCCGGTGAAGAGCGGGTGCGCCGCGGGGCAGAGGCAGAGCCGCGCGGGGCCCGCGGGGCAGAGGGGCGCGGGGCGGCGGCGGCGGCCGCGGGGGCTGCGCGGGCGCGAGCCGGCGGCGGCGGCGGGGGTAGAGGCAGAGCCGCGCGGGGGCCCGCGGGGCAGAGGGGCGCGGGACGGCGGCGGCGGCGGGGGTAGAGGCAGAGCCGCGCGGGGGCCCGCGGGGCAGAGGGGCGCGGGGCGGCGGCGGCGGCCGCGGGGGCTGCGCGGGCGCGAGCCGGCGGCGGCGGCGGGGGCCGCGTGGGCCGCGGGGCGGCGGCGGGGGTAGAGGCAGAGCCGCGCGGGGGCCCGCGGGGCAGAGCGGCGGCGGGCCCGGTGGCGGGGGCGGTGGCGGCGGTGGCGGGTGGGGCTGGGGGGGCGGGGGGCGGAGAAATGCATGCGTGCGGCACCGGAAGGAGATCCAAATCGCGCTATCAGGGTACCGAGGCCTATTTTCGTCGGGCTGCAAGCAGGTCGACGAAAATGTACTTTTTATTTCATCGGCTACAGCGTGGCCGACGAAAATATAAATCTTTTCTCGTCGGCCTGCGCTGGACTGACGAAAAAAGTTTTAATTTTATCGGTTTGTATTGGCCGATGAAATAAGCGAGTTATTTTTATCAGCTTATTTTTGTCCGACGAAATTATATCTGGCCGACGAAATTGAGCGGCTTTGATGTAGTGTAGAGCTTCTCCATCGCGCACGGGATTGAGTCCCACCGGAGCGGTAGGAGATGTGCGAGCGAATCGGGAGAAATTTTCTTCCAATTCGCCCTTAAATCCCATAAATCCCAAACATGGATGACCTTATTCTGCGTAACACCCTAGTTTGAATTTTGCTAGGATTTTAATATTTTAATAAAATTTGTTAGAATTAAATTAGGAAGTGTGCGTACAACTATTTGAAAACAAATTATTTTCTAAAATCAAATAAACATAGATTATAAAACTTGTCCATTGCAGCCATGTCGTTTGCATTGTGTTTTGTGTGCAAAATAGTTTTAAAAGTGTTTTGAAACATGCCTAGCTCCAGATTCAACCTCGTCCTCTAGAATCCTAATCAAACCTAGCTCAATACATCTCTCTTCCCGTCTCTCTCTCATCCATGTTCGAACTCCTGGTTAATATAAGCTAATCCTGCTCGACCAATCCTCATGTTCTTTCTCTCCCATTGTTTTGAAACAATCCTATTTAAGCTAAATCCATGGATCCTGTTAACCTTCATAGCACCTAAGCCCGCAACGACCCATGACAGTCCAATCCGATCTTATCCATTCTCTCTCATGGGCTCAACTTCAATCTCGTCTCGAGGTTGAATCATTCCTTATCATTCAAACCAAATCGAATCCAACTTTGATCATCCCAAGCTAAGGCCGAACACAAATAATCCAACCACCCCTTCCACGAGAGAAAAAGAAGAAAAAGAACCCCCCAAGGCCGAGCCTCCCTCCCTCACGTCATCCTCCCCTGGCGCCCCTATGTCTCTCCCGATGAACCTGGACACCCATCCATCGCCAAAAACAGCAGGTGATGTCCCCTTCCTGACCCCTGTCATCTCCCAATCCAGATCACGAGGGATAGACGGAAGCCCCCATAGCCGTGCCCTCCCTCTCTCTATCCATGGCTGCCCTCCCCCACCCCCTCCCCCCTCCAAAACCACCAAAACGGAGAGCACATGTCGCTGTGAATCCATTCTGCTGCTGTACCATTTATCTATAGAACCCAAGCTACCTACTGGAGACATCCGGCGTCATCATCGTCTCTGTCCACGTGAAAGCCGTCGTTGGCCCGATGAAGTCCCCCTCTCCTCCTCCCATACATCACCATTGCTGCACTCTCTAATCATTCATGTATCAGAGGTCTCCTAGTGTTAGGATTGATCTCGTCCGACTCGATCCAACGACCGAGTTGGAGTCCTTGATCGCACCCTGATCGGGGGCGCCCAACCGAGATGTGGTTGGTGGGCTCCCATCGTGTAGCGCTATATAGAAGAGGTGGGGGCCGTAGGAGCACGCACGCTAAGATTCACCGTGCCCCAAAACCCCACCGACAAAATCCTAACCGATCTACTGGGGAGCGCTGAAGCGGTGGGAAGCTCGCCACCTTCTGCACCACGCCGCTACTCCTGCGTCCTCGATGTCGGCGTTCTCGACCACTGACGTTGCTCCCGCCACCACAACACGTCATCATCGACATGGCGAGCTCCTCCACCAAGCCCGAAGGTCGATCTCCCTCTATCTCTTTTTCTCCTATTTATGTGTCCCCTAGATGTAATCTATGCTTTCGAATTCACCCAATCCAACATTGGCGTGGATATGGTATGGCGCTTCTACAGGATATGCGGGGGCCGCTGGGAGGTCGTTCCCAAGGATCCGAAAAGTTGCACCCATGTGCCGGCGCGGTCCCCACCACCTCCCCCTCCGCCCCTCCGCCCCGCCAGCCGCCGCCGTCGTCACGGCCTGCTCGACGACGAGGCCTGCTTGGTTGGAGACTAGCCGTCGCCATGTCTTTGGGCTTGCCTGGTGGTGGCATAGCAGTATGGCTGTCGTTATGGCTCTGGTCTTGGCTGGTGTCCTTTAGCAGGACGCCGGCGGCAGGTATATTGCTCTGCAGCTTTGCTTGCTTAGTAATTAGTGTGGGTCAAAAATATATAATGCAACATTAATTAATTAAACGGGCCGGGGCAGGCAACTAATCATTACATCAATTCTTTAATCTGTCTGTGCAGGGGAGTCCATAGGGACACGAGCAGCGGGGGCCTTCGGCGGAGTTGACGTGGGCCAGGAGAACGACGTCCCGGAGGCGGTACACGCGTCTGGCGCTGGTGGTGGCCATGCTTCCATGGACGTACAGGGTCTGCGGTCTCCTGCAGCAGCGCCACCGATGATGTTCTCGCCAGGCCACGTCAGGGCGATGGTTAAGGATGTGTTGGGGCACCTGAGCAAGTGGGCGCCCCCGTGCCAGAACGACCCCGCCTCCACCCCCACTACAGTTCCTTGGACTTGATAGGACTCTTCTGATCTCTTCTTTATCGATTGTCTCTCTGTGATGATCCACCCGATGATCTCTTGTTTATCGATCGAATCTCTATGATGACCCATCCAATGATCTCTTCTTTATCAATCATCTCTCTATGATGACCCACCCGACCCAATGATGAGGGTGTCCTGACCACTATGTGGGTCTGAGGCCATTGTCTACTATTATTGCTTGGGCCCAAGGCCGTGTATTGAACTCGGCGGAGCCCATGAACCTTGCTACCACGGCGGGATGTGTGGCAGGTAAAAGGACCGACCATCAAGAGTCGAAGGCATTGAGTAAATGAACAGAAAATCCCAAACTCTACTGTTCCCCTTCTTCCTTCCTCCAAGCCGTCGCCACCACTAGCGTCGCAACTCCGTCTGAAGCTCGCCGGTGCGCCACCGGTGCAGTTAGGACCGTCACAACTGGTACTAGAGCTTGTCCATCGCGCACGGGATTGAGTCCCACTGGAGCGGTAGGAGATTTGCGAGCGAATCGGGAGAATTTTTCTTCCAATTCGCCCTTAAATCCCATAAATCCCAAACGTGGATGACCTTATTCTGCGTAACACCCTAGTTTGAATTTTGCTAGGATTTTAATATTTTAATAAAATTTGTTAGAATTAAATTAGGAAGTGTGCGTACAACTATTTGAAAACAAATTATTTTCTAAAATCAAATAAACATAGATTATAAAACTTGTCCGTTGCATCCATGCCGTTTGCATTGTGTTTTGTGTGCAAAATAGTTTTAAAAGTGTTTTGAAACACACCTAGCTCCCGATTCAACCTCGTCCTCTAGAATCCTAATCAAACCTAGCTCAATACATCTCTCTTCCCGTCTCTCTCTCATCCATGTTCGAACTCCTAGTTAATATAAGCTAATCTGCTCGACCAATCCTCATGTTCTTTCTCTCCCATTGTTTGGAAACAATCCTATTTAAGCTAAATCCATGACTTCCATGTCATAATCATGTTAACCTTCATAGCACCTAAGCCCGCAACGACCCATGACAGTCCAATCCGATCTTATCCATTCTCTCTCACGGGCTCAACTTCAATCTCGTCTTGAGGTTGAACCATTCCTTATCACCCAAACCAAATCGAATCCTACTTTGATCATCCCAAGCTAAGGCCGAACACAAATAATCCAACCACCCCTTCCCCGTGCACCCCTCCCTACCCTCCACGAGAGAAAAATAAGAAGAAATAGACCCCCCAAGGCTGAGCCTCCCTCCCTCACGTCATCCTCCCCTGGCGCCCCTATGTCTCTCTCGATGAACATGGACACCCATCCATCGCCAAAAACAACAGGTGACGTCCCCTTCCTAACCCCTGTCATCTCCCAATCCAGATCACGAGGGATAGATAGAAGCCCCCATAGCCGTGCCCTCCCTCTCTCTGTCCATGGCTGCCCTCCCCCACCCCCTCCCCCCTCGAAAACCACCAAAACGGAGAGCACATGTCGCTGCGAATCCATTCTGCTGCTGTACCATTTATCTAGAGAACCCAAGCTACCTACTGGAGACAGCCGGCGTCATCATCGTCTCTGTCCACGTGAAAGCCGTCGTTGGCCCGATGAAGTCGCCCCTCTCCTCCTCCCATACATCACCATCGCTGCACTCTCTAATCACTCATGTATCAGAGGCCTCCTAGTGTTAGGATTGATCTCGTCCGACTCGATCCAACGACCGAGTTGGAGTCCTTGATCGCACCCTAATCGGGGGCACCCAACCGAGATGTGGTTGGTGGGCTCCCATCGCGTAGCGCTATATAGAAGAGGTGGGGGCCACGGGAGCACGCACGCTAATGTTCACCGTGCCCCAAAACCCCACCGACAAAACCCTAACCGATCTACTGGGGAGCGCTGAAGCAGTGGGAAGCTCGCCACCTTCTGCACCGCGCCGCTACTCCTGCATCCTCGACGTCGGCATTCTCGACCACCGACGTTGCTCCCGCCACCACAACACGTCATCATCGCCATGGCGAGCTCCTCCACCAAGCCCGAAGGTCGATCTCCCTCTATCTCTCTTTCTCCCGTTTATGTGTACCCTAGATGTAATCTATGCTTTTATTCACAAAATTAATGGAAAGACCCGGGTGATCTATTCCTAGAGATCCTGTAGACTCTATCACCTAGGAGTCGACCACCCTGATCCACGGCACCAGGATCAGAGGTACGCCCAGCACAGGATGTAGGTGGCCCTCGTCGTCTCCGGCATATCGTCGTCGCCAACCGGCCGCCATCAAGTCTGCCCCTGGCCACATCAAACCCCAAAGTGAGACTTCCCCCTTTACCCCCTTCCTGTTTTGATGTTCCATATCATGAATCACATACCATATTGCAAGTTCCCTCGATTCCCAGCACGGTTCTTCGGCTCTTCCCATCGCTGTCCTTGCGGCCAGCTGCCCTACTGCGGATTGGCATCGCGTTCCCTCGAGAACCAGTAGTCCGATCATAAAATCCCTTGACCAACTCGTGTATATTGTAATTGCACACGACCCTGCAAGATGTCTGAGCCATATGTGCCACGGTTCCTGAGATATTAATCTCGCCATGCTCGCTGCCCTTTCTGTTTACACAGCCGTGACATCCTGTCTTGCATTTACGTTCCCTGCTAATCCAGTCACCCGACCCCCAACCCCTTTAATCACAATGTGCATCATATATCTGCACACATACCCACAAGAGGAATCGACCATATGAGCTGTGCTGCCAGAGATATTAATCTCGTCATACCTGCTGCCCCTGCTGATTCACGGGCAGACAGCTGTCTCTTCTTCGCCACCGCTGATCGCCATCTAGTTCACCTCCGACTACCACGAACTCTCCAATGTGAAGACACCCTCATCAACTTCCCTTCCTGTGTTTAATGTTTCATGCACAAACACCTAGCGCATAGTTTGATTCCCATCGATCCCAGGCACTGTATCCCTATGAAACTCGTCGCTGTCCTCGCGGCCAGCCACGAAATCACCCGTTGGCATTGGCGTTCCTATTGACCTAGATCACCAATGGCTGAATCTTTCAACCAGCACATGTATCTTGTACCTGCACACGACCAAGCAAGATGGTTCGACCATGTGCCATAGTCCCTAAAATATTCATCACGTCATCCTTGCTACCCCTGCTGTTTGAACAGCAATGCCACCCAGTTCCCCTTTCGTGTTCCCTGGCAAACTGTTGGGCCGGCAGCCAAATCCTTACACCACCATATGCTACAGGTAGTTGCACACAATCACGTGAGTTTGATGTATCAGAGGACCAACATAGACCAAGGTTATGTTTGATGCCATCCACACTGCTCCTGCTGTCCTGTTGACATCCTTGCTCTGCTTGCACTCAGGTACTGAAGACAAGTTCAGATGGGAATGGACAACTGATGGGCAATTCTCAACTGCTTCTGCCTATAGAGCTCTTTTCATTGGACAACACGCTGTGCCTGGCGCAAAAGTGCTTGCTAAAACACGAGCACCAGGTCGCTGTAAGTTCTTCATTTGGCTCGCTATGCATGACCGTTGCTGGACTGGAGCAAGACGGAAGAGACACAACCTCCAGGATGATGATAACTGCACTTTCTGTGATCAACACTCGGAGATAATTTCTCACTTGCTATCTACTTGCGTGCTGGCTAAAGAAATCTAGTTTGCTGTGCTACGGCGATGCAACTTACAAAGGCTGACTCCTACAGGCACATTTCAAGATTTCTTTGACTGGCGGTTATCATCACGAAAGCAAATCAGAAAAGAATTGAGAAAAGCCTTCGACTCCCTGGTGATCCTGGTAGCCTGGTCGATTTGGAAGGAACGCAACCGGCGCATCTTCTAAAAGGAGAAGGTGACAACTAATGAACTGGTGGATCTCATCATTGATGACGGAAGGCTGTGGTGCTACGCCGGTTTAAAACACCTTATTCAGCTGTTTCCTTGGTTAGCGTATGACCCCACTGACCCTGCAAGGGTAGTCATTTTAGGTCGCGAATTAGTTAATACATAATCGCTACTACTGCCTTTTTGTGTTGCGGTGATCTCTATCGAGATCACGTGTTGTAATGTTACTATTCCCTCTCTCCTCTTAATGAAAAACGTGCTCAGGCGCGGTTGCTAAAAAAAACCACTGACCGGATTGAAAATCCCTTCAGCCAGCATGTGCCTCTTATATTTGCACGTGAACTTGTCAAGTGCATTGACAATAGCCACAGCATAGCTCCACTTCTTTGTGATGAGAGTCCTTGCTGCCGTGCTGTCCGCTACGCTCAGCACGTCCACTCAAACTGTGGATGGCATCCCCCACTGATTCTTTGACCATCTCAGTGTTCCAATCAGTCACTGATTCTTATAGAGCAGGATGAACTTTATTTAAACTCAAGAACTTAGGAAGTTGAGGGTTGTATTGTACAAACCATCGTTGAAGAGGAAGAAGAGGGAACTAAAAAGAGTCAGATGTGGTCGGCTGAACTAGAGGTTCAACCATCCCACTTAGAACCCATCTATTCTATTCTTCTATGTGTTGGTTTGTCCGATGTTGTGCAACATATTGGTGGGAGATCTCCAATGAGTGTGCGTTCGGTAAGCTTGAGACCTCTCTCGCACTTATTATTGTACCTGTTTTATTCAACAAAGCAAACAATGGTGGAAATAAGAAAAGAATCTGCTTGTTTTAAAACCGGAGAGTCTAAACCTTATTGAACAAAGGCGTAAAAAATGTTTGAAGCACCTGAGATTTGTTTTCTTATATTTTGTTTATGTATTTTTATGTTCTTTTTATTATAGCATGATGGGTCACTTTAGCAGGGTGGAACTGTGAGGCGAGGATGCACAAGGTGTGTGGGATACTTACCTGGTAGATCTTCCCAAACCCAGAACAGAATGCAAGAGTTTTTCCATAAAGCAAAGCTCATAATTAGTTCTACTTGGTTCCTCGTGCATCTGACCTCCCCTTGATTCTATCTTAGAGGAAGAGTGTTCGAGATTTGTATGTTTGCTGAAGTTATTATACACTGCTTCTTAACTGTTTATTTTATTTTCTGCAAAAGGTCAGTGGACAGCTCGAGGGATACTTGAAGAATTTAGAGAGGATATTGCCTTGGGATTTGTTGTTCACATATGTGCTTAAGGAAGATCGGATTTAAAGCTCGAGAAGCATGGATCCCAAAATCCTTGTCATTACTTTATTTCATTATTATTTTTGAGAGACTAACTTATTTCAGAGAAGTTTATTTTATTTTATTTTAATGTTCGCCAAGTTTATAATTTTTCAGCATAACTCAAACAAAGCTGAGATAAAATTACACAAGCATAACAAAGGGGTATTTTGACAATATTCTCACAATGCACCTTGGAAGATGATACGTGCCTCCTTTGCATGTTGCGTAACTTTTTGTTGAAGTATGTTTGGGTCTTGGTTTATCTCTAGTATAAATTAAGCTTAAGAACTTACCCATCTATTTGAAATCTTTCGTGCATGGGTTAGTCCACGAAGGATATATGCGTCCAAAGTTTATGAAAGTATTATCTCAACGGTTCATTAATCAAACTCGACACCGTATCTTATTTGATTAAAGAAGGCTATTTTAACCTAACCACCATGCTTAATTTAAAAAGCCTATGGGTGAATCTGTACAAAGAACACCCTAATATTGAAATTATGCAGTGCCATGCATGCTACAATGATTTTGATTTACTTTTTTGTTTCATAATTAGGTACATTCAACAATATTCTCCACTTCATCTTTTAAACCCCAAAGGACCGCTCGATGATATTTCTAAGGGAAGAATGAGCATGATTAAACATCTCTTTCTTACCTCTTTGCATTGGTCCATTTCTATACTACTTGGTAACCTTGTATGGTGATAGAGGTGGAACAAACAACTAACAGAATTAGTATTGTACCTGGAGGTGGATGTGGAAACTTATCACCGTATTTGTTTCTAGCATCACTGAACACTCTCATGTCATGTACTGATTCAGGCCATCCCGCAACAATAAAAGTAAACCTCAAATCGAAGTCACTAATACCCATCACATTCTGACTAGTGTATCCATATCTCCCCATATATTGAACCATCTTATTAGCTGGGACAACAACTTTTATATGTATCCTATCTTTTGCTCCAATGGCATTGTTGAAGTAGTGATCAAACCGAGATTTTTGTAATCTTTGGTGCATAGTACTAAATGTGGAATCCTTAGGTCTAATAGTATCTTTGGATAACTTGATCACACAAGCTAAGATATGGTCAAATTTTCTGCTCACTGTCTCCATTGATCTCACAAAATGATCATCAGCTTGTCTAACTGATTGAGCTGCACCAACTACCCACAAGAACAATGCTAGAGCCTCTACAGATGTTATTTTCCTTGTAGACTTCAATCCATAAGACCCCACCAACAAATTATGCAGTCTATCTAGTAATGGTCTACTCATTCTAAACATGTTGTAGCAAGAGGTTCTATTGGCAGGTGTTCTCTCAACCCAGTCCAGTCCTATTTTCGTGGCAACCCTGTATGGTGCTTTGTTTATGTAAGTTTCATAGTACATACCAATCATGAAGACCATTTCCATGAACTGTCCGGTCCTCTTTCTCCCATTCTGAAGCATCTCCCAAATGTCACTGTCACTTGAAGAACCACTTGATTCCCCTTCAGCTTCAGAATTCCCATCAACTTCAGAATTTCCTTTGGCATCATTCTATAATAAAGATATATTAATCCAACAACAAGACATATTTCAAAAACTAAGTAAGCAACAAATAAAAATATATTCACAACCACGTTGACAAATTAAGTTCACAGCCATATAGATGAATTAAATTCACAGCCACATAGACAAATTAAGTTTAAGACATAAGTTCACAGACACTCAAACATAGACTCCTAACTATATAACTTGTCATGAGCACACATTCTCTTGATCCAATCTAGCTTTCCTTCATTTGTTGGAATGGACTTAAAAGACCTCCCTGTAATACTCATCTTTGAAGAACAAGGTACATTCAAAAAGCTCAACACTGCCTGGTGCTGCCCCACACTCCATAGCCAAGTCCATGCAGAACTGCACATCAGCTCCCAAGTTATCCCTCTTTCTTACTTTCTCCTCTTGGTTGGCCTTCAGGACAACATGGTTCCTTTCCTCTACACTTTCCCACTTGTTCATCATTGTGCTCATCATACTCATAAAACCTCCTCTTGCTTTTTTTCAGGACTTGAAGCTGTTGTGCCAGTACTAGTTGACTTTCTCTTGCTCCCTGAACTTATAGGAGCATCAAACTTGTCATTCTCTTCTTTTTCTTCCTCCTTTTTTTTCTTCCTCCTCCTCATCCTCCTCTCCTGGTATGTAGGAGGTGGTTCCATCAACAACCATATTCTTGAACATGATCTCAAGATGAGGGCAATAATCAGACTCTTCATGGATTAGCTTCCTCAGCTTAGCTTTATTTTGCTTGCCCTGCAAAGTTTATGAAAGTATTATCTCAACGGTTCATTAATCAAACTCAACACCGTATCTTATTTGATTAAAGAAGGCTATTTTAACCTAACCACCATGCTTAATTCAAAAAGCCTATGGGTGAATCTGTATAAAGAACACCCTAATATTGAAATTATGCAGTGCCATGCTTGCTACAATGATTTTGCTTTACTTTTTTATTGGATAATTAGGTACATTCAACAATATTCTCGGCTTCATCTTTAAAACCCCAAAGGGCCGCTCGATGATATTTCTAAGGGAAGAATGAGCATGATTAAACATTTCTTTCTTACCTCTTGGCATTAGTCCATTTCTATACTACTTGGTAACCTTGTATGGTGATAGATACCCCAGTCGGTTTGGATATCCAGAGTCCACAGGTAAAACTTCCCAGAAAATCAAATCATTATCAGTGAGTAAAATATAGTTAAAAAAAGAAGTGGAACAAACAACTAACAGAATTAGTATTGTACCTGGAGGTGGATGTGGAAACTTATCACCTTATTTGTTTCTAGCATCACTGAACACTCTCATGTCATGTACTGATTCAGGCCATCCCGCAACAATAAAAGTTAACCTCAAATCGAAGTCACTAATACCCATCACATTCTGACTAGTGTATCCATATCTCCCCATATATTGAACCATCTTATTAGCTGGGACAACAACTTTTATATGTATCCTATCTTTTGCTCCAATGGCATTGTTGAAGTAGTGATCAAACCGAGATTTTTGTAATCTTTGGTGCATAGTACTAAATGTGGAATCCTTAGGTCTAATAGTATCTTTGGATAACTTGATCACACAAGCTAAGATATGGTCAAATTTTCTGCTCACTGTCTCCATTGATCTCACAAAATGATCATCGGCTTGTCTAACTGATTGAGCTGCACCAACTACCCACAAGAACAATGCTAGAGCCTCTACAGATGTTATTTTCCTTGTAGACTTCAATTCATAAGACCCCACCAACAAATTATGCAGTCTATCAAGTAATGGTCTACTCATTCTAAACATGTTGTAGCAAGAGGTTCTATTGGCAGGTGTTGTCTCAACCCAGTCCAGTCCTATTTTCGTGGCAACCCTATATGGTGCTTTGTTTATGTAAGTTTCATAGTACATACCAATCATGAAGACCATTTCCATGAACCATCCGGTCCTCTTTCTCCCATTCTGAAGCATCTCCCAAATGTCACCATCACTTGAAGAACCACTTGATTCCCCTTCAGCTTCAGAATTCCCATCAACTTCAGAATTTCCTTTGGCATCATTCTATAATAAAGATATATTAGTCCAACAACAAGACATATTTCGAAAACTAAGTAAGAAACAAACAAAAATATATTCACAACCACGTAGACAAATTAAGTTCACAGCCATATAGATGAATTAAATTCACAGCCACATAGAAAAATTAAGTTTAAGACATAAGTTCATAGACACTCAAACATAGACTTCTAACTATATAACTTGTCATGAGCACACATTCTCTTGATCCAATCTAGCTCAACATTTGTTGGAATGGACTTAAAAGACCATGCTGTTATACTCATCTTTGAAGAACAAGGTACATTCAAAAAGCTCAACACTGCCTGGTGCTGCCCCACACTCCACAGCCAAGTCCATGCAGAACTGCACATCAGCTCCCAATTTATCCCTCTTTCTTGCTTTCTCCTCTTGGTTGGCCTTCAAGATAACATGGTTCCTTTCCTCTACACTTTCCCACTTGTTCATCATTGTGCTCATCATACTCATAAAACCTCCTCTTGCTTTTTTTTTCCGGACTTGAAGTTGTTGTGCCAGTACTAGTTGATCTTCTCTTGCTCGCTGAACTTATAGGAGTATCAAACTTTTCATTCTCTTCTTTTTCTTCCTCCTTTTTTCTTCCTCCTCCTCATCCTCCTCTCCTGGTATGTAGGAGGTGGTTCCATCAACAGCCATATTCTTGAACATGATCTCAAGATGAGGGCAATAATCAGACTCTCCATGGATTAGCTTCCTTAGCTCAGCTTTATTTTGCTTGCCCTGCAGTATGACAAACAAGCTCACAATCAGAGAAATCTAGTTTATCATAATAAATACTCTAAACAGGCAAACAAATGATGTACCTTAAGGTTGGTCTTCCACCAGTGATGACTTGCTATTACTTCCCTACTAGGACTATAGTTAATACCACTAGAGTTGTTACACATCTTTCAGAATAGGTAGAATTGTTTGAGGATACCAACACGATTCCTGAGTTGTTTCTTATCATGCCTCAAACCAGTTCTTGAATAATATTTATTTGACACAATTTATATCCCCTTCCACTAACAACCTACTGCAAGCATCAAACAACCTAATCCAAGCATCAAACAACCTACAACAAGCATGAAACAGCCAACTGCATCAAGGATTAATGTGACGTGATGGATAAACTTACATTGGAGCTCCCTTGGGCAACTTCTTCCACGTCATCATCGTCATCGCTGAACCAGATCGAGCAGCGCGAGGTCCTACACAGGATCCATGACCAAATCTACGGGAGCCTGCTCCACGCCCGCCGCATCCGCCGGTACCACGTCCACGTGGATGAGCTCCAAAATCCAGGGATCTTGCGAGACCCTCACCAACCTGACCTGTTCCACGGCCACCTCGAGTAGATCGAGCAGCGCGAGGCGGGTGCACCGGCAGGATCCTCGTGGCGGCACCTCCACTTCCCGGCGCGGGTTGGAGGATCTGCTAGTATTGATCTATATAAGGGAAATTCGTCTGGGAGTTGAGATCCAGCGCTGCCATGCTTCTCTGGGGGACCATGGACGGCAGGATCTAAGGAAACCGCTTGAGAGAACAAATCGAAGCCTGCGGCAGGACCAGGCTGCGAGAGGTAGTCCGGGTAGCCGTCGTTCCCATCTCCGTCCATCTCCCGACGAGGTTGAAGACGACAAGTAGGGGCGCGGATGGGGGCGCGCAGTGGCGAGGGACCGCGATGGCGAGGGAGCTTTAAGGCGGCGCGCAGGGACGGGTGCACGTGGCGGCGGCTGGAGCGCAGTGACGAGAGCCGCCGGGAAGGGGGGCGGGGAACCGCGCGCAAGCGGCGAACAGACCGCGATGGCGATGGCGGAGGAACGAGCGCGAGGGTGGAGGATCTGCGAGTGCGGGTTTGTGGGGTGCAGGGTAGGTGAGGGAGACAAGAGCAGCGGGAGAAAAGAGGAGAGACTTTGGTGAGGTCCACAGAAAATAACCCCCATAAGCATCTCTTGGAAGGGCTTATAGGGCTTATAGGGCATAAGCCTCACCTATAAGCCTTCATGTTTAGATAAAAAGAGGCTTATTAGGAGCTTATTGGTGGGGCTTATAATAAACTTCTCCAAACCAAACACCCCCTTAGCTTTAATTTCCTGCCATTATTTCCTCCCCTACCATTAGTTTCTCATGGCCAGCACGCTCATGGTCAACCGGCGTTGAACCTCTCCGGTTGGAAGACAGCTGCACGAAACGTAGGGCGTACGCGATCGCACGGAAATAAAATCTCACCTCTAGGACACAGTTCAATTAGTTCATGTGTTCCTATCCTCTTGTTCAATTCGTGCGCCTGTGATGGGGCAATGGTGGTGTGTCTGACGTCGGCGTTCGGCGGAAAAAAATTCGGTGCAGGAGAGGCTGTAAAATGCCCTCCGTGCAGTCCTATCTCCGATTTTTGCTGCGTGTCCATCCAGCGGATTGGACGTGTGCCACCTCCTCCCCCTCGGTTCCGTCTAAGAACAGCTTGTGCGGCTCGGCACCATGCGTACTTGAGCCGGCTCCTTTCTTTCCCAGGCCCAAGCCACCGGCTCCGACCTCGCCCGCCGGCCGCCGCCATATGCCTGCCTTTGTTATTTCCTCGCCTCGCATGCGTGCTTTGGCAGGGTTGTACATGACAATAGACCTGACAAAAGCAGCCTTGATTTGGCAGGCCCTTCGTCGACTGCTCCAGGAAGTGAGTGGTCGGATGACGGGCTGCCCCGGGAGGATCTGAGGCGGCCCGGCTGGTTCCTTCGCGAACCTGTTAGCCTTCAAGGTCCTCCTGCTGCGAGCGCCGCCTACTCCATATGTCGCGACCAGCTTTGCCTGCCTCTGCGTCGCCGGGAGTCAGGTTCAGCAGTCGATGCTATATCCTACAGTGTTGATACAGATCAAATGTTCCTCAATTTGCATTCATTTGTCAGTCAGATTGGTTTGGGAAAGAATTACTTACAAATTAGAAATCTTTTGTGCGAAAATTTCAAAAACTCACAATGCTATATGTTCCCATCAACACCACATGCACCCAAACACACCTCACGAGTTCTAGATTACATACGCGCCCATAAAATTTCATGTTATAATTTAATGAGTGCCTACATAAATTTGGTTTCAAACTACTAAAAGCATGTTTTGGTTTGAAGCTACCAAAAGCATGTTCTAGAGTTTTAAGTGTTCCAAAATAAATAAGAAATAGTAATGCTTTGATCTCGTCAGGAAAAAAATTCTTCAATGATGGTACACACATATATTCTGCAATGATGGTATGCACAGAGAGAACATGGAATAACATAACACTAGTGATTTGCGCGCGCCATGCGCGGGTTAACTTCAGCAATTCTACTAATGAGTATGCTGTTATTGTAACACAATATTTTGTAGAAAAAAAGAATGTTTTAGGAATATTGTGCCTTTATCATGAGGAAACTTCACGCTTCAATTGAACAATGAAAATTCACAAGAGTCAATTGAACTATGCGTATAAAGTATATTCGACATAGTAAGTTGGAGAAATTTAATGAATGGTACAATACTTCTCTTCTCCTATGTACGTATAATTTAAATTTGCTTCTAAAAAACAGAATGCAAACGAATTCAGTATCACAACCAATTTGCTTTTCTAAAAAATCAGCGAAATGAAAATACCATGCACCATTTGTAGCTGTTTTGATTCTTAGTTTGCAATAAGAGTTGAACATCACATAACTATCTTGCAGTAAACATACCATTAAGAAATATGACAAGCAGCACTAAAAAATCCGTAGAATTAATTTATGGACAGAAAAAACAGTTCATAAACCAAGGAAAGAAAGAAATATTGATTTTTCAAGTTTGTATCCATGCTGTTTTTACTATGTTCAAATGGATAATTTCCTCAGCGTTTTTAAGTTCTAATTGCTAGCATCTTTCAGCATAATGTGTGTAATCACTGACACAAAGTCTGACAATAGTGATTGTAAATAGAGTACACAGCATATGGAAGCAGAACTTACCAAGGCAGCAACACTGGCTTCTCTTACCACTGCTTTATAGGGATTAGCCAAGGAATTGTGTGTCTGAAGGAGCCAAGTACGACAAATAATGAGGTCTGTTTTATCTTACAGTAGCCAAACAGAATAATTATTTTTAATATTGCTAAGTTAAGAAATGACACTATTCACAATAAGCAGACTTACCAAGTCTTATATTTTGAAATGCAGAAACGTTGACCTTTTTTGCTCTTTCCATTTAATTAGCTTTAAGAATGACTAAAAAACTCCAGATACTATGACAATATGGTTGAAACTCTTACCCTTCATTTGAACAAACTTTTAATTCTCCAATAGCTTCCTTGTCAATTATTCCAAAATTTCTAAGGAGCTGTTTGTGAAGCTGAGAAGCAGCAGTAAAATTCAGGTGAGTTCAGCACTGTAGCGACTTCAACTTTCAGTGAGTTCAGAATGACTATGCTGGATTTAATTACCATTACAAAAATTGCAGCAATCCGTTGTACACATTCATGTACTTATGTCTTGATTAATTTGCGTGCACACAAATTAATCAATCTGTCATCACATTGTTATAGGTTCAGTGGTCTGCTTATACACAGTGGTATTGTTAGATCCAAATTGGTGGGCTAGCAGTGACTTGCTAAGATTTATGTGCCCTGTTTTTCTAGAGTTTTGCAATATTTCAGTGTTTTTATGTACCTGTTTGTATGTTATCTCACCTTCACTAGATGCGCACCACCTTAGTATTATTTGCTATCTATGCTTTGTATGGTGCCATAGCAGATTGACTTCCAGTGTGCCCATATAAGCATATTTCTTTATGGTTATTAGTAGTGCTTCATCAGCTTCATCTCATCAAGGCAACAGTACCTGCTAGGCTGCTACAGATTCTTGTGCTGAGTGTCCAAAATCGTCTTCCTGAGGCTTTTCCATCCAGATGGGGGTCAAGCTCAACCACCATGTTAGCAAATATATTTAGCGCCTGGTGATGGCCTGGCACGTCCGGCCTCCCAGCCTGTCACACACAGCACAACCAGCTTACCCCTCCCAGGATTCTGTTTCTATAAGTCCGGAGGTGGATTGCCTTGGTTGTTTGTCTGTATATGTAATTGGTAACCCCTCAATCAATCTATCGATTACGTGTGATATTCCACGCTATCATGGTATCACGAGACACTTGATCCGTGACCTAATCGCTTCCGCATCTACTACACTGTCGCTGCTGCTGCTGAGCACCGATCGCTCATGGTGCCCACCGCTCCCTAGGACACGCACCAGCATGATGAGGACCCTATCGCCGCAGAGGCTTCCAAGCCCAGCGCGATGCCCTCCTCACCGCTGCCGAAGCCGCCGCCAAGGCCGCCACCGATGCGCAGGAGCGCGTCCGCGCCGTCGCGGAGGCCCTAGAGACCGAGCGTGCCACCGCAGCCAATCTGGCATGCAAGGCCACAACGGCGTGCGCCCTCGCCAACCCCGAGGAGAAGGAGAATGGCGAGGCTGACCAGGACGGTGAAAACGATCTCCCCAATGGCGGCGCCGCCTATGAAGCCGCCGCCGTCGCTCACCTACATGCCTAGGCCACGGGTGTCTAGAACATCCACTCCCTTGTGTTTGTTGTTCTGGACCCCCTCTCCACCAACTACAATCGCTGGCGCGATCTTGTGCTCCTCACGCTGGAACGCTACGCCCTCACCAACCATGTCCCCTCCGATGCAACGTTTCCAGTCTTCCAGCTTGGCGTCGCATGGACCTCTCCATCAACGACTACTGCCGCAAGATGAAGGGGATGGCTCACGCTCTCGGTGATTTTGGTGAGGTCATCCGTGATCACACTCTCATTCTCAATGTCCTTCAGGGTTTGAACAAGAAGTTCGCCCACATGAGGATCCATTATCGGCATGCTCGCCTGTTCCCGACCTTCCACCTGGTCCGGAACAATCTTCTACTTGAAGAACTCACCTCCAGCAAGACTCAGTCAGCGCCGTCCACCGCCCTCGTCACCATGGCGCCAAAGGGCTCGGGCCCCTCCACTGCTGCCTCGCCACCGGCTCCCTCGGGCTGCTCCTCCAACACCTTTGCCAGCAGCGCTTCCGGCCGCCAGCGCCCACGCAAAGGTGCAAAAGGCAAGGGCAGCAAGGGTGGCAGCACCTTGTCCCACCGGTCATCCAGCAGCAGCTTCCTGGACAGGCGCCTTGGACTCCCTGGAATGGCGCCTCCTAGGATCAACAGTCCTTGGCGAGCTCGTTCAGCACCGTGTCACTGAACCCTCCAGTCAACACCGAGTGGATTGTGGACTCCGGCGCTTCCAGCCACATGACGCCTGATTATGCTAACATCTCGCTGTTCCGCCCGCCTTGTCCATCTTCTCCATCCTCTATCTTGGTTAGCAATGGGTCTACACATCCTGTTACATCAACTGTCATAGTGTCTTACCTGGTCCTTTTTTTCTTAATAACATTCTTATTGCTCCTGATATTATTAAGAATCTTATCTCCATTCGACAGTTCACCATTGATAACAACTTTTCCATTGAGTTTGACCCTTTTGGCCTCTCTATGAAGAATCTGCGTTCCAAGACCACTCTCGCCAGGTGCAATAGTTTCGGGCCGCTCTACTCCTTGCATCTTCCGGCACCTGTCCCTGTGCCATGCACTCACCTCGCAGCTGCCCCCACCTCCCTCTGGCATTGACGTCTTGGACACCCTAGGCAAGAGGCCCTATCGAAACTCACTAGTTCTTCTGCCATTAGTTGTAATAATGCTAGTGAAAACTATCTGTCATGCCTATCAGCTCGGTTGTCACATTTGTTTGGCATTTACTTCTTCATCTTCTAGAGCTCTCAAGAATTTTGATTTAATACATTGTGATTTGTGGACCTCTCCCATTGCTAGTGTGTCCGGCTACAAATATTATCTTGTTATTCTTGATGATCGCTCTCATTTTACTTGCACATTTCCCTTGCGCCTCAAGTCCGAGACGTTCCCTACATTGGCTAATTTTTTCTCTTATGTGACGACCAGTTTGGCTGCACCATCAAAGCTATCTAGTGCGATAATATCCGTGAGTTCGATAACTCATCCTCCCAGTCCTTCTTCCTCATTCATGGCATTTTGCTTCGCATGTCTTTCCCCTACACATCGCAGCAGAACGGTAAGGCCAAACGCATGATTCGTGTGCGTTCCCTGCTGCTCCAAGCCTCCATACTAGCCGCATATTGGGTTGAAGGCCTGAGCACTGCCACGTACTTGCTCAATCGCCTCCCCTCCAAAACCCTTGCTTTCGCCACCCCTCGCTTCTCCCTGTTTGGGTCTCACCCCTCATATGACCATCTTCGTGTCTTCGGGTGTGCTTGCTACCCTAACATGGAGGCGACTGTGCCTCATAAGCTGTCTCCCCGCTCTTCTCGCTACATCCTCCTGGGGTACTCTCCACATCACTAAGGTTATCGGTGCTTGGACCTCTCTTCCAATCGCGTGATTATTTCTCGTCATGTCGTATTTGATGAGACGGCCTTCCCATTCTCCACCGTACGAACGCCACTTCCCACTAACTTCGATTTTTTGAATGAGCCTGTGGCTTTGGTCCTCCCAATCGGCCCCCCTTCACCTGCACGTTCGCACCGCCCCGCCCCTGGAGTCACCGCGCTCGCGCCATGCGCGGCCCCAGACGTCACCGCGCCCGCCCCACGCGCAGCCCTTGGCACCACCGCGCCCGCGCCCCACGCGGCCCCTGGCGTTGCCGCGCTTGTGCCCCGAGTGGCCTCGGACGTCACCGCACTCGCGCCACGCGCGGCCCCTGTAGTCACCTCGCCTGCGCCACGTGCGGCCCCTAGAGTCTCCTCGCCCGCGCCCATGCCACGCGCGGTCCTCGATGTTGCTGTACCTGCGCCACATGAGGCCCCTGGAGTCGCGTCGCCCGCGCCATGCGTGGCCATGTCGTCTTTGACCCTGGCAGCCGCTCTGGAGGTGCCGCACTGGTATCGCCCAAGCTGCGTGTACTCCTGATGTGCTGCACCACCAGCTGCGTCGTTAGTGCTGGTCGCACCACTCTTGCCGCAAGGGGCCATTCCCATGGCCCCTATGGTCAACCAGCACTCCATGGCGACCCGCGGCAAGGTGGGGTTTTGTCAGCCGGCCACGCTCCTCAGCACCGTTGTCTCGCCTATCTCGAAGACGTACCGCAGTGCACTCGCTGACACAAATTGGCGCGCAGCAATGGAGGACGAGTATGCTGCTCTATTGTCTAACAACACCTGGAACCTTGTTCCATGTCCCCAGGCGCCAATGTGGCCACAGGCAATTGGATTTTTCAGGTTAAGTACCATGCTGATGGCTCTTTGGATCGCTACAAGGCTCGATGGGTGCTTCGTGGTTTCACCCAACGACCCGGTGTTGATTATGATTAGACCTTCAGCCCAGTGGTAAAGTCAGCTACTGTCTGCACAACTCTATTCTTGGCTCTCTCTCATAACTGGCCCGTTCATCAACTGGATGTCAAGAATGCATTCCTTCATGGCACTCTGTCAGAAACAGTATACTGTTGTCATTCCACAGGTTTTGTTGACCCGGCAGCACCCAACCTTGTCTGTCGCCTCAACAAGTCTCTTTATGGATTGAAATAGGCCCCTCGTGCCTAGTACAGCCGGTTTGCCTCGCACCTTCTTTCCATGGGTTTTGCAGAGGCCAAGTCCGACACTTCTTTGTTCATTTACAGGTAGGGTTCTAAGACAATGTACCTTCTTCTCTATGTGGATGACATCGTCTTGACAGTTTCCAGTGTTCCTCTCCTTCATCGCATGATCTTTGCTTTGCAGCATGAGTTCTCCATGAAGGATTTGGGCACCCTGCATCACTTCCTAGGCATCTCTGTTCAGCGTGGCCCTGACAGACTATTCATGTTGCGGCGGCAATATGCCTTGGATATTCTTTAGCGTGCAGGTATGTCCGAGTGTAAGCTTTGTTCCACCCCGGTAGACACTTGTGCCAAGGTCTCTTGTCACAGATGGACAACCTCTCGCCAATGGCACACAATATCGCAATTTGGTGGGTGCTCTGCAGTATCTTAACTTCACCAGACCAGATATCTCGTATGCTGTCCAACAAGTCTGTCTCCACATGCATGCTCCTCGGGAACCTCATATGTTCGCAGTTAAGTGCATCTTGTGCTACCTCCAGGGCACGCTTGGCCATGGTCTTCTCCTTCGCCGTTCTGCACCTTCGGAGCTAGTTGTCTACACTAATGCTGATTCGGCTGGCTGCCCTGACACGCGTAAGTCCACCTCTGGATATGCCATTTTCCTCAGTGACAACTTAGTCTCTTGGTCCTCAAAACAGCAGAATATGGTGTCCCGCTCTAGTGCTAAAGCCGAGTACCGTACTGTGGCGAATGGTGTCGCTGAGGCTTGCTAGCAACGCCAGTTTTTTTTCTCGAACATGCAGGAGAGCTGTGTATCAGTGTATTAATAGAAGAGAAGGAGTCTCACATACACCTAAACACACACCCCCCCACAGTCGGTTCCGGAAATGACTGACAACTAAATCTACTCGAAGTGTGTATCATGCGTCATGATCGGAGGTGGCCTAGCACACAATGACTCAAGATTTGTACTGGTTCAGGCAATCGTGCCCTACAGGGTCAGTCGATTGTATTGCTTGAGCCCAGGTTCTTGTGAGGGTTTCAGGAGTTACAAGTTTGTGAGTGGATGATCCAGTATGTCGAGACCTATCGAGAGATAGGATTTCTTGTCCTCTCTTTTCCTAGGCGGATGACCCTCACTTTTATAGTCCAAGGGGGGTCTCCATTATAGGGGAACCTAAGGTAGAAAGAGTGAGATAGAAAGAGAGGGAGTTCCTTGCTTTGCCGGTCGGGATCGCCAGCTGTGACACCCTAGGTGTCTAAACGGCTAAACAAAGATCCATAACATGAAATCAGCCATAAAAGAGTAAGAAAAGTATAAAACAACCTATCAAAATATACCTTTCAAGAAAATGTACATGTGTATATTTATATATGCATATACATGTGAACCCTTGCAAACAAATCCTTGTAACTTTCAAAGTTGATCACAAATGACCCTAAAAATTTAATGGCACATGTGTCATAACAAGAGCAACAAAAGTCTAGTTGAACTCAAGGGTTAAAAGTGCAAAAATTCACATCAAATGACATGTCATTTAAATACTAGTTTTTAGAAATTCAAAATAATTTTTTATACATTGCTGAAATGAACAAAGTCATGAAAGAGAAAATATATATCTTGAAAAGTTGAGCAGAAATGGTATTCAAATATTTTTGATTTGACCTTGGGAAGAATGAGTTTTAGCTCCCTTTTCACCCAGACCCTACTCTCTCCTCCCTCTGCCCTGTCCCATCGCTGGCAGGCCAGCTGGCCGGCGTACCCCAGCGCAACCGAGCCCACCCGGTCATGTAGGCCTACCAGCACCTTGGAGATCCCCCGCTGGCCCACCAAATCCCGCTCTCCCCCTTAGGAACCCTCCATGCGGCGGAATTTTTCTGCCGCGGGCGATGCTGGCGCCACGGCGAGCTTCACCGGCGACATCGAGGCAGTCGGGCCCCCAGATTTGGACCCCCTGGTTGCGCTTTCCCCAGCCGCTTGTGCCAGGTCGCCATCCTCCCTCTCGCGCCTATAAAAGCCCCACCCGAGGACCTTAAGCTTGCCGCTCCCAACCCAACTCCGGCGAGCCACCACCCGCGCGTAGACGTGCCGCTCCGCACCCCACTTTGCTGAAACCAACCCTCCTATCACCTTCTCCGCCTCACATCGAAGCTGCACCGCCGGTTCCCACGCCCTCTCCCTCACCGGAGCGCCACCACCACCACCCGCAACCGCCGCCAGCTCTGTGCCGCGCCGGCAAGCCACCTCGGTCGACCACTTCCCCACCCAAGGCCACAAACAGGTACGGTTTGGTCCCCTCTTGCCTCTCCCACTCTAGCCCCTCACTGCCGGCAACCCTGGTCACCGAAATTTGGCTAGTCGCCACCGTTCCCCTGCATAAAGGACCAAATTACTTCGATTTAAATATTTCTAGGGAGATTTTCATAAAATCTCAGGGACCCATTTGTAAACTAGAAACTAGAACTTTGAAAACCAATCTATGAATTTTGAAAATGCAAAACAATTCACTATAAAATCCTAAAAATACAAACTAAAATGTTCTGGACTCCTTAAGTTAAGATCTACAACTTTGTAAAAGGATCTTGGACTGTTTCCACATAATTTTAGCTATAGATTTAAATCAAGTTTAAATATATTTTAATTGTTCCAAGAGTTTCAGGAAAGAACTACTCATGAGATTTGGATGGTAGCTTCTGTACTAAGAGTATAGTCTTTCATAAAAATTTCATGCACTGAATCCAACCACAACTAGGTGTTTTGAGTACCTTTTGTTATATGCTAGATCCAGTAGAATTTTAGCCTTAATCTAACTGTAGTTGCTGAAGACCCGAACCAAAGTTTGGAAGAACCCCCACTAGTTTTGCCCAAGAAGGCAAGCCCCGATGCATGGTCCCAGTATTTCAATTGATTCAACTATTGTTCCTTTTTACCTGTACATTTAAGTTCATAGGAGTTGATTGGAACCCTAGCTGCATGATCCTAGGCGCCTATGTAATGAATACTAGAACTGGAGTTCAAATAGATGCTCTGCTAATAGGTTCAGTAAAAGTCGAGTGGTTTCCTGTCACTCGCGAGAATTATAGGAGTTGAACGATTTTACTACATACTATAACTATAAGGTCTACAGGCGGGGTTGTGGTACGATGCTCATGGTTGAGGCCCCGTCTAAGTAGAGAAAAACGCTAAGGCCGCAGTGCGTGGTAGTGGTGGTAAAGCATTTGAATGTACTAACTACATGTTGAAAATATAGTATTCGATAAGCTTAAGTACTTGATTGGCCCGGCAAGTGGACTTTACTTTCACCCTACTTGAACGAAGTTCAGATGCGTGTACACATGCGAGTGCAGAGCGTGGCTCTTTAGTCAGGGAGGGTGACCCTGATCCACAACCTGGAAAGAAAGGGGAAAAGTCGCTTGGGGTGACCCTTCGGTACTCTAGGCATGTGTGTTAGGTTTGCCTTGCATGGTTAAGAAATTCGATTCGAATCGTCCATTTCTCGCGGTAATTGAGACTGCTTAATACTTCTGCCACATAGATAACAAGAGGAACCATGGTTATGATAAAACTTGTTGGATGATTAGTTGTTTTCCACCATGTTTGGTTAGAGATAGATGCTCACTTAGAATGGTTAAATGAACTAGAATATTGAAAGCTAAAATATGAAATTAAAGACTTACTCTTTGTTGCTTTTCAGCAAAATAAAAACCTAGAGCCTTAGAGCCATGCATGCTTAGGAGTCGGTTATTTACATACCAATAGTTGGGTAAGCCTTGCTGGGTATTAGTATACTCAGCCTTGCTTGTGGCACTGTTTTTAGGTGCGTCTTTTGAAGAAATGATAGCTGGTTTGACTTGGCCTGGAACCTTGCCGCCTAGTTGGTCCGTCGAGTGGGATCCGTTCCCGGCCAACAATGACCCTGCCGAGTGATGCCACGTACGAGCTTCATAGTGGTATCCGAATCAACGATAGATAATCATGTTTTCTTTCCTCCGCTTTTAAACTCTGAATAAAGTTTTTATGTTTGAACTCTGAAGTACTAGTTTTATGAACTCGGCTTGTAATAAATAATTGTTGGACTTGTGTGGTAAAAGCTATGGAATGTTGTAATCTCTAGACTTGCCTTCGTGCAAGTTAAGTGTACGCTTTGTTTCGATCAAAATATTCAGTGGTTGCATCGGGAATTACCTGACAGACTGTCGGATTACTCTTGCCTGCCCGGATTGAAGTGCATGGTAGCCGGTTCGCCTTTATGGATGATGGTTAGTGCACTTGAGCCGGATTAATTCGGGCGGTTCTGCCACTCCAGCTCTGTTAGTTGGGGCCACCAACTCTGTCAGTCGGGGCCTTCCGATGACCATCGTCCAAGTCCTACGTCATGGGGTGGCCGTCTTATCTTGTCTCTATGCGTCATGCTCCGTCGGTTGGGGGGCGAGCATGCGACGATAATTACGGTATGGTAGTCACTCTGCGTCCCTAGCGCTATGCCACGTCACTCTGTTATGATGGAGGCGTGTCTACCGCATGGTGATAACGTTATGTCCCGTCCCTTCGCGAGGATGGGCAGGTGAAATAGTGTCCCCCTGCAGCGGCAGTAAGAGGGACTGTAACCCTCGTGGGGGAAGTGGTTGGCCCTATACGGTAGTTGACTCTAGTGCATCCGTCCTTATCCTCAGCACCTGCCCCCGGGGACGGTTAGTGTGCGAGGTCCGGCCGCCCCCCGACCTCGTCAGTCAGGGAAAGTGACACGTGCGTGGCAGAGTTTGGTTGGCGTCTTAGGTCAGGACCACAGTACGGACCTAGGCCTTGGTCGTCCCCTCAGTTGGGGACGCGGGCCGAGGCTCTGGCCGACCGGTCTTGACCGATCGGGACCGTGGGCCTGGACAGCCTGGAGAAAGTCATGGCCCATGAGGGCGTCCGTTTGATCCACACGTGGTATTAGGCAATCCAGAGTTCCAGTAGGAAGTGGGCTTGCTGGAGACCCCGGGTCTCTGAACCTGTCAGAGGCCCCCGAGCGGCTTTGCGATTTGTTTAATCGTGATGGTGCTATTCTCATTACGCTGTGCTTTTGCTCAGAGTGAGAAGTCCCATCGCTCTGCCTCAGTCATAGAGAAACACCACGTAGAAGAGGCTCCCCCTTGTGACCCCGATTCAATCGGGGTTGCCTTAGTCTGACCGTGCAATAAGTGTGCCGCAGCGGTACCAGCCACTTGCTCTTCGGTGCGAACATCGAGGCCTGGCCGACCTGTCATGTCAGCCTGCCGTAGAGGGGCTCCACCTATTTCTCCTATGAGGATTTCCATTATTTTGAGGTGAAGCCACGCGACCATGTGGCAAAGCTGGCTCACGAGACAGGAAGGTGCCTGGGTGGCTATAAATGGAGGCTTCCGGGCCTCCATTTTTGAACTCATCCAGAACCTAAGTCATGGGTGAGCCTAGTCTTGTATAATAGAGCTGCTCTCAGCCCGCGTGCGTCCGCCTGATGGGGTCGGTGGTTCCTTCAGTATCTGGTGCTAGAAGAATGCTTGCGAGTGGCAGGGGATAGCACGCGGGCAACGCCGTATGCCCGGGCCTCTCCCAAGCTTGGTCCTCCGAGTGCTTGACTCGGATGATCAAGGGGAGCGGGTACGCAGGCGGGCCACCATTTCCGACCGGTGGTCGACGCCGCCTCCCAAGACGACTTCAGGGGGAGCGTCGGCCTTGGGCGGTGAATGTGTCAGTGTTTCCACCGGTCAGGCCCTGATACAGGGAGGAACTCATTCCTGCCTGCTACCGAGCGCGCCCACGAGGACCGCCTAGGTCCTGAGCGGGTTTGGCTGCCCTATGTTCCTCACCCCTAGTTCGCTTTATGAGGAGGCTTGTCCTTCCTAGGCAACTAGAGGTGGAGAAGAACTCCTCGCTGTCGTTCGAGATGGCGAGGAAGTTCGATTGGTGGTGGTGGCAGATGGACTGCTCGCCGTCATCCCCTACCAAGTTGCCCTTGAAAAAGAGGGTGCAAGAAGAATGCTTGCGAGGAAGATGCTCCTCCCAGTCTCCCCACACTTGTATCAGCCCTCCTCAAGGCTTCCAGTGTTACCACCCTTCCGATGGTAACATGTTTTTGTACTTTGTAGTGGCCATGGGCCGGCTGTACTTTGTAATGTTTATCTGCTAGAAACAAAACACATTTATTCTGGAGCGCTTTGTATCTGTTGCACCTGATCGCGAGTCCTGTCAGGGCTGGAAGTTTGTCATCTTTTCCGAGTAGGAACATGGTACTCCCAGGCCTTTATCATAAAGGAGGGTGGTCGGGTCGGGGCATCATATGCGTGCACTTGCCTCGATGGCTCGAGTGACGGGCTTGGTGAGCTCCTAACGGGCGTGCCCGAGCATAATTTCGGGCGTTCGAGTGGAATACAGGTCCGTCGTTCGTGACGGAGTCGGCATAGCCCGCAGGTGGCATTCCACTGCTCCGTGACCTGCCTCCTAGCAGATGCTCGAGTTGTCCGACTGACTCAGGTGGCCCGCTGGCCTCTCCTCGATGGAGATTCTGTGGGCATGGATCGAGGTCCGGATCAGACGAAAAGGTTGAGATGACCCGAATTGCTGCCTGAGCAAGTCGGGTGAGGGCCATGGGGCTCATATGCGTTTTCTCCCCTAGCTCCGTTTGACGTGAATGGACCGGCCTCCGAACCTCGATCGGTCGGGTTCCCGAGTCGGGACCCATCGGCGTGCGCCCTTTCGGGTCTTAGGATATTTTGAAAACCAAGTGATTAAATGCAAATATTGAATGTGGATGTGGCATATTGAAGCTTACCAAGGAAGTTGGAGCGCCGGAGGCGATCTCACCATGTCATAGGAGGCGATGGGGTGCTTGGTCCGCTACAATTTCCGAGATTGGTGGGAGTAACTGCGCCTGCTGCCTTTCCCTGTTTTGTTAATTCAAATTGGAGGAGGGAGAATTTGTACCTTTTCCTCTCCCCGCGGAGGTCGAGGGATCATGTGCTGTGTGGCGCTAGAGACTCATTATAAGGCTTCTCCATCCCGGCCAAACGCTCTCACCAACGAAAGTTAGCTTTCCCTTTCGGAAGAGAGGGAGAGGTTCTCCTGTTTTCCTTGCCCTTTTGTGAGATGGTGGAAGAGAAGTGCCCGGCGGATGAGGGCTCTAGTGCTCCGCCTCGGGGGCTGCCGCGCCTCTGGGAGATCTTGCACCGTTTGGGGTAAGCATTGTTCACCCTGTAGTTGTGCTCTTGGCCGTGATTGGTGATGTTTGGCTTCGCTTTTGTGCAGAGCCATCTCCACGGGTCCTCGGGACTTCATTGCTACGCATGGAGCAGTTGGAGAACCCTCCGCGGCTGCGGCGTCAGTGTCGCTGGGGTCATCTTCTTCCTTCGAGTCCGACTCGGGTGGGCGTAAGGAGATGCGGACCTTGTCCGCGAGGCATCCACGGCCAGGGGATAGTAATCGGATGCGACTCAAGAGATGGGTAGGCTGGAGTCAGATCTCATTGCCGTCCAGGCTGTCCTTCGTGCTTCGGAGGAAGAGACGGCTTCGGCCCTAGCCGGGGCCGTGGATGCCCTCGCCCGGGCAGTGGGTGCGCCCCTTATGTCGAGGGCTTCCATTTGTTTTTATTTCCAAAGTGGTTGTAGTGTCATTAACCCTCTGCATTTTAGGTTTGGAGGAGGAGGTGGCCGCTTCTCGTCTTGAGGTGGATGAGCTGCGTTGCCACCTGAACGACCTCGAAGACCGCCACGAGGCCCTTGCTTGTGCAGCGCTTGACAAGGTGAGGGTGGCGAGACTGGAGGGGCACCTGTTACCCAACCGTCTCCAGTCCCTGCCACGCCAGATCAGGGGCGCAGTCGTGTTAGCGTTTGCCAGGGGGCCGCCAGCGCGCTTGCCTTGGTGTGGGTTCGGTCCTGCTGGGATTTGGGCCGGCTAAAGCCCGGGTTCCCGGCGGAGACCAGCCCCCAGGAGCGGAGGGCGCTCATCACTGTGTTTGCCGGACCCGCTGCCATCATCACCGCAGAGGTCGATGTCGACGGCATCCTCATGAGGGGTGCTGATTCGGGCCAAGATGGTGTCTAGGGGGCTCTCGCGGTTGATGTAGCGGCAGTCGTGTTGACCTTGGAGCCATTCTGTAGACATATTTTGAACAATGTATGCGGGGGACTTGAAGGGCCCCCGAGGGAACAATTCTAGGCATTTGTAGTCATTCTCGCTTTAATGATGTTTGGGAGGCTTATATCACCCGCTATTGAATGTTGTTATTGATCGGGGGCGCAGCCCAAGGAGACTCACTTAGGAAACTAGAGCGTCGCCTCGCTTCCCGTACCCATGCCATGGTCGTGGTGGGCCCCGCGCCGCGTGCCATGGCCCGTCAGTTGAGCTTCCTTACGGCGCCCTTTTAAAAGGGGAAGGGCCAGAGGTTGCCGTCTTCCTCATCTCGCCCTTGCCTCATTCCAATCCGCCGGGCCAGCCCTTTTCCTCTGCTTCGCTAGTGCCGCCGCCCCATCCCCTTCAACGCTCTTGCGTAGAGAGAGATAGAGAGATAGAGAGAGAGAGATTGTTCTTCTTCCCTATCTTATAGCCGTAATGTTGCTCTGGAGGCTGTCAACCATGGAGGAATCGCAGCTTGAGGATTTCACGACGAAGAAGCTGCTGCCGCCAAAGGTGGTGGCGCACTGGAGGGCCCCACCTGGCGGAGCACAAGGAGCTGCATCTTGAGGATGATGAGATCGTGAGCTTGCTTGCATTCCACGAGCGCGGCCTCAGGCACCTGGCGCACCCGTTCCTGCTCAGTCTACTGAACGAGCGGGAGGTGGAGCTACAACACCTACACCCGAATGGGGTGTTGCACATCTCTGTGAGGGCTTCCTCGGGATAGATCCACATGTGAATCTATTTCGAACCTTCTTCGACGCTCAAGGCCTACCGGTGAAGGGGGACTCGATCGGTAATGCGGGACCCAGAGCTCACATCGGTCCGGGGCTTCGGTCTACAAAAAGAAGCCTTGCCAGTTTGGGGACTACCCGGCGTACACCCCCGCAGATTTGAACCAGGGGTGGCATGAGAAATGATTCTACATCAGGAACCTGGCGGAGACGCCATTCCCGGCGTTCACGTGTGCGCACCCTGTGAGGAAGGAGAGCTCGACATGGGCCCCCCTACTCCGGAGAAGGCGCGCTTCGGGGTCCTCGAGAAGGAGCTGTGGAAGGCATTGTGAAGGAGGGCATCAACGGGGTGCGTCTTTTCGACACCATATGTTAGAAATATGCCCTAGAGGTAATCATAGAGATGATCATATTTCGTTGTATCCATGATGTATTATGTGTTCATTGAATATCCATGAAAGGCAACCTATATTGATTGGCAATTATATGAATTTTTTGTGAGACTCTTTATTTGTATGGTTATTTTAAAGTTGTTCCTAGTTAGAAGTTCATGTATGGACACACATGAATATTAGACTAGCACATGTATTAGTTGACGACTGTGTTTCACAAGTCATATGACATGGAGATGTCAAACTAATAATGTGGGCGCATGTATGACATGAGGCTGGACCGACCCAACTCGAGAAATAGTGATTTGTTATTACACAATGTGTACGCTGTGTCCTTAGATCTGAGATTGTTGCATGTACTCAAGATGTGAACCGACCTACTTAGGAGCCATCAAACGCTACTCCGTAACTGGATAGTCATAAAGGTGGTTCTCTTGTTTGTCAAGACGCATGCTGTGAGACATGGTCAGTCAAGATGGGATTTGCCCCTCTCTGCTTGAGAGAGATATCTCTGGGCCCCTCGAGTGATCGGATCAAGAAATGCCGCCGTGCTAGGGTTAAGTGTTAACCAAGGATTCTGGATCATGGCATCGAGAAAACGAGGTCGGCTTGGAGCTAGACCAAATATCGTGAGGCAAAGGGAATAGCATGTATACGTGATTGTGACGGCTCGTCTGATATGATCTTTACGTGCGCATAGGAGTTGACATGTCTTGCTAGAGGCCGCTGCCAACTATTGGTCGAGTAGGAGTACTCCGGCCATGTCAGTTCGCGTGAGCCCAAATGGTCACACACATAAGGGTCCTGAAGCTTAATGAGGATATTATCTGAATTAGACTGGGCTTAGGTTCACTAATGGGCCTTGGTTAGGAAGCCCATTAGTGGGCACCTATAAAAGGAGGGGTGGGGGCTCATGGAGGGGTTAAGCCTAATTCCACGCTGGCTGGCATCCGCCTATTCCCATGCCCGCGCCCACGGTTGCCCTCGCGGACCTAGCAGTCCGGAGTGCGATGATTCTTCCCCGTACGTGTGGATACCTTGGAGGTGCTGCATCTACTGCACAAGTACGAGCAGCACGTGAGGAGTTCTCGCAACTGCACTGCCGGCGACCGACTGCACTACCCCGACGTGTTACAGAAGTTCCGCACCCGCACATCTAGTGGTAATTCCGTGATCTATAACAGCAGTTTTCCTGGTTTACGTGGTGGAAATTTTTGTTTATCGCTAGCGTGGCCCACCTGATATCCCTTCAGTGGTATCAGAGCCGTAGCTGCTGCGTTGTAGGTTCAGATGTGTGCGTATGGAGATATGCGTGGATGTAGATCAAACCCTACTCCCGTTTCATGTCCTCGCTGTGATGGTCGTGTAACAATGTACTCCTACCGGTCGGATATCCGCCATTGGAGTTAAGTGATAAACTTAAACCCAGTCAAAGCAGGCGGGTATCAATGGGATTGGTCGAATCGAAACTGAGGATGAATCACCAGATGCATATGATGCGTGGAGTGGCAGATTGGATCTGCTATCGGGTTGAGAGAGTTGCAGAAACATGCTGTTCGGTAAAATAGCCATAACTTTTGCATACGAACTTGAATTGAGGCGAATTTTATATGAAAATTCATCTACAGAAAATTTTACACATGAAATTCAACACCTGTGGCATTTTTGCTGAAACTAGATTTCCCAAAAATGGCCTGGAATATGGAGTTTCGGGCGTTCGAAGTTTAGACGTCGTTGCGCCTAACTTTGTTTTGCAGGATCATGTGTGATCGGTTTGGCCCTTATGTGTATGTGATGCATGTTTGTAATTTTCATGACCTGCTTGTCATGAGTAATGCAATACGGCCGGAGCCAAATGTATGGCCAATCTGTGTAATGGCCTGCGTGCCAACCAGTGATGATCCGACCAGACAATGTAACTAGATTTCGGTAGTTATAGTTCTTGGAGGACTCGTCACCTGGATGATGGCGCACATGGAACATGGAGATGAAGATCACCTTGGTGGACAAATTCTATGGAGGTGGAGATCACATGTGAATATGGGCCATACTGATTCACAACTATATGTTTGCCATTCTTATCATTTTACTTCTACTTGCGATAATGTGTTTTCTGCATACAGTAGAAGTAGACCGATCAATCCCTCGCAATGTTTAAGGTTAAATTCCCCACCAACTAAACCATGCTCCATCGTGTGTCTTGTACAATTAGTGGTGGAGCTATGAAATTAGGGTGCCACTAGTTTTCCTTGACTTGATGAGTTGTATCGGCTACTTACACCCATAAAGGGTTGGTAATCTTAAACAAGGTCATCTTAACGGTTAAGGATCTTGAGGCATAAAGGTTGGGAGCTGAGACATAGAGATGTCACCCAACAACAAGAGTCATATGTGATATGATTAGCAAAGAGTTGCTTACCAATCTACCTGCTTCTAGCGGTGATGCTAAAGCTCACTAGTCGACTTGATAGTTATGGGTCTTGAATCACTAAGATTCAATGGAGGGATATTGATTTTAGTGGGAGTAGATTCTGTTAAATGTTTAATGTGATTTACTCTATCATGGATACGTTTGTCTTAGTGTTTTTGCATTATTATTTTGTTGTAGATCGACGACACCTAGCACCACCACATCTTTTACTTTGCGTTCGATCCTTGATAGTTATGGGTCTTGAATCACTAAGATTCAATGGAGGGATATTGATTTTAGTGGGAGTAGATTCTGTTAAATGTTTAATGTGATTTACTCTATCATGGATACGTTTGTCTTAGTGTTTTTGCATTATTATTTTGTTGTAGATTGACGACACCTAGCACCACCACATCTTTTACCTGCTGATGATGCAGCTGCTGCTGTCAAGAATACTTACAAGAAAGCATGCGACAACAATCTTGAAGTGAGTTGCCTTATGCTCGCTTGCATGGAACCCCAGCTGCAGATGCAATTTGAGACAAACCATGAGGCACATGATATGATCGTGGCGCTTCAGGACATGTTCTAGACACAGGCTAGGACTGAAAGTTTCAATGTATCCAAGGCCTTTGTTGAGAGCAAGCTGGTAGAGGGCTCAGCAGTGGGGCCGCATGTGATTAAGATGGTTGGTTACACGCAGAGGTTGGAGAAGCTAGGCTTCCCACTTGAACAAAAGTTGGCCACTGATTTCATTCTTGCATCTTTACCGCCGAGCTATGGGAACTTCATCTCCAACTACCACATGCACGGGGTTGAAAAGGGCTTGAATGAGCTATGCGGCATGCTCAAGACAGCAGAAAGTGACATCAAGAAGAGCACAGGCGGCGGCCATGTGACGGCGGTCCAGAACAAGCCTAACTTCAAGAAGAATGGTACTTCATGGAAGAAGAAGGGCAAGGCTAAGGTTGAGAACCCCACGCCAAACCTAGATCCTAAGGCTAAAACTGGACAAGCTACTGACACTAAGTGCTTTCACTATCATGAAAAGGTTCACTGGAAGAGAAACTACAACGTGTACTTGGCTTCTTTGAAGAACCGTGGAAGTAAGAGTACTTCCAAATCAGGTACCCTTACTGTTTATGTTATGGATATTTGATTGCTAATTCTTGCATTAATTCTTGGGTATTTGATACCGGATCGGTTGCTCACATTTGCAATTCGATGCAGGGGTTGACAAGAAGTAGAAGCATGGCAAGAGGAGAAATTGATTTCCGCGTGGGCAATAATGCAAGAGTTGCTGTGCTGAGCGTCGGGACGATGTAACTCCACCTCCCGTCAGGATTTATTATGGAGTTGAACAATTGTTAAAATATTATATCTCGTTCATGTTTGATGATGGATGATTATTTGTTGCGAGTGAAAACAATGGTTGTGTGATCTCTAAGAATGATATGTTTGTGGCTTCTGCGCTTATTAAGAATGGGTTGTTTGTTTTAAATCTTGATGATTCACCTATCTGTAATGTAAGTGCTAAAAGGCTTTGGCCTAATGATTTGAGTCCTACCTATATGTGGCATTGTCGTTTGGGTCACATAAGTGAGAAGCGCATGAAGAAACTTCAGTTGATTTTGAATCATACGAGACATGCGAAGCTTGTTTGCTAGGCAAGATGACCAAGACACCATTCATAGGTTTTCCCGAGAGAGTATCGAACTTGCTGGAACTCATATATACTGATGTGTGCGAACCAATGAGCATGATGGCTAGAGGAGGATTCCAGTACTTCATAACTTTCACTGATGTTTTGAGTAGATATGGCTATATCTATTTGATGAAACATAAGTCTGAAACCTTTGAAAAGTTCAAGAAATTTCAGAATGAGGTTGAAAATCAACGTGGCAAGAAAATTAAAGCCTTGCGATCTGATCGAGGAGGCGAGTATTTGAGTCATGAGTTTAGCAATCATCTGAAGAGTTGCAGAATTGTTCCACAACTCACGCCGCCTGGAACACCTCAGAGAAATGGTGTGTCCGAGTGATGTAATCGAACCTTGTTGGATATGATTCGGTCGATGATCAGCCAGTCGGACCTACCGTTATCGTTTTGGGGTTACGCTCTAGAAACAGTAGCTTTCACACTAAATTCGTAGTTAAGACACCATATGAGATATGGACTGGGAAGACTTCCAGCTTGTCTTTTCTAAAAATTTGGGGATGTGAATTTTCTGTCAAGGGATTTCAGTCAGACAAGCTAACTCCCAAATCGGATAAGTGCATATTTGTAGGATATCCAAAGGAAACTTTAGGATATTACTTCTACAACCGATCAGAGGGCAAAGTGTTTGTTGCTTGGAACCGTGTTTTCTTAGAGAAAGAGTTTCTCAAGAAGGAGAAAAGTGGACAGAAGGTGTATATTGAAGAGGTTCAAGATGAGCCAATCAGGCAAGATTCAACATGATGCTAATGTAGCAGAACAAGTTGAGATACCCGTGGCAAGAGAAGCACCAGCACAGCCACAAAGGTCGGCAAGGCTCCGCACGGTGCGCGAGATATTATTGTTGGACAGTGATGAGCCTGCGATATGTGCAGAAGCGATGATGGACCCAGATTCCAAGAAATGGCAGAGTGTCATGAGATGCGAGATATATTGCATGGGAGACAATCAAGTTTGGAACTTGCTTGACCTGCTTGATGGTGTTAAAGCCATAGAGTGCAAATGGATCTATAAGAAGAAGAAAGATATGGATGGAAATGTTCACATCTATAAGGCTCGACTTGTCGCAAAAGGGTTTAGACAAGTTCAAGGAGTTGACTACAACGAGACATTCTCTCCCGTAGCGATGCTTAAATCTATTCAGATCATTCTAGGAATAGTCACATATTTCAATTATGAGATATGGCTGATGGATGTCAAAACAGCTTTCCTGAACGGAAACCTGGAAGAGGACGTGTATATGATGCAGCCCGAAGGTTTTATCGATCCGACCAATGCTGAAAAGGTATGCAAACCTCAGAAATCCATTTATGGGTTGAAGCAAGCATCTCAAAGTTGGAATATTCATTTTGATCAAGTAGTCAAAGGGTTTGGTTTTCTTTAGAACAAAGAAGAAGCTTGTGTTTACAAGAAGGAAAGTGGGAGCTCTGTTGTATTTCTGATCCTGTATGTAGATGACATATTGCTGATTGGGAATGATATTCCTATGGTGGAATCCGTAAAGACTTTACTGAAAAATAGTTTTTCAATGAACGACTTAGGGGAAGCTGCATACATTTTGGGAATAAGAATCTATAGGGATAGATCGAGAAGGCTTATTGGATTAAGCCAAGATACTTACATTGATAAGGTGTTGATACGTTTCAGCATGTAACAATCAAAGAAAGGGTTCTTTCCTATGTGACACGGTATATGTCTCAATAAGACTCAGTGTCCTTCGACAACTGATGAGCTGGACCGCGTTAGGAAGGTTCCATACGCTTCGGCAATTGGATCTATCATGTACGCGATGATAAGTAAACGCCCAGATATCTCATATGCTCTAAGTGCTACGAGCAGGTACCAGTCTGATCCAGGTGAGAGTCACTGTACAGTGGTGAAAAACATTCTTAAATACTTCAGAAGGACTAAAGATGTGTTCCTAGTCTATGGAGGTGAGGAGGAGCTCATTGTGTTTCCGAATGCATCCAACCCATTGAACCTCTACTGTGACAACAATGGGGTGATAGCGTAGGCTAAGGAGCCAAGGAATCACCAGAAGAACAAACATGTACTGCGGAAGTTTCACCTCATACGAGAGTTCGTTAGACGGGGTGAGATGAAGATATGCAAGATACACACGGATTTGAATGTAGCTGATCCTTTGACAAAGCCTCTTCAACAGCCTAAGCATGAAAGGCACATAAGAGATATGGGTATTAGATATCTTCTAGATTAGACTCTAGTGCAAGTGGGAGATTGTTAGAAATATGCCCTAGAGGTAATCATAGAGATTATCATATTTCGTTGTATCCATGATGTATTATGTGTTCATTGGATATCCATGAAAGGCAACATGTATTGATTGGCAATTATGTGAATTGTTTGTGAGACTCTTTACTTGTATGATTATTCTAAAGTTGTTCCTAGTCGAAAGTTCATGTATGGACACACATGAATATTAGACTAGCACATGTATTAGTTGATGACTATGTTTCACAAGTCATATGACATGCAGATGTCAAACTAATAATGTGGGCGCATGTATGACATGAGGCTGGACCGACCCAACTTGAGAAATAGTGATTTCTCATTACACAATGTGTATGCTATGTTCTTAGACTTGTTATTGTCGCATGTACTCAAATGTGAACCGACCTACTTAGGAGCCATCAAACGCTACTCCGTAACTGGGTAGTCATAAAGGTGATTCTCGGATTTGTCAAGAAGCATGCTGTGAGACATGGTCCGTCAAGATGGGATTTGCCCCTCTCTGCTTGAGAGAGATATCTCTGGGCCCCTCGAGTGATTTCGGATCACGGCATTGAGAAAGAGAGGTTAGCTTGGAGCTAGACCAAATATCATGAGGCAAAGGGAATAGCATGTATACAGATTGTGACGGCTCGTCTGATATGATCTTTGTGCGCGCATAGGAGTTGACAGGTCTTGCTAGAGGCCGCTGTCAACAATTGGTCGAGTAGGAGTACTCGGGTCATGTCTGTTCGCAGGTTGTCACACCCGATTTATAAGAACATAAATCGAGCAATCATATATGCACCAGGATCAAGTCACGCATATATACAGCAGAATCATCAAGATATCACAACACGTATCTCGAAGTAAAAGCGTATAAATTATAAATGAATATCTTTATTACAACTGAATCAAGAATCAGTTCAAGGAATGCGGAAGCGTAAAGTGAATACATGAAGAACAGGGCGCCACAGGGACGTCAGTTGGGAGACAAACGCCTAGAAATCATCAAGTCCGTTGATGTAGTCCTCCACATCGCCTGGTACTGAGCAGCAGTCGAAGACATCCAGAGAGAACAAAAGAGTGGAAGAGGCAAGTGTGAGTACACAACTTGTACTCAACAAATATAACACAAACTATGAGGCTCTAAGGTTGGCTGACTCCACTGCATTAGCTTTTAATCTTGGCAAAATTTTATTAAAGCTATTTACTACAAGTGGATGAATTACCATAAACCAAATTGCATAATAATTAATCAAGATTAACCATGAGTCTACTGAGAACCAAACCAAGCCAAACCACCAAAGGTAAACCCCACTAATCAGACGGAGGATCCGGGCCGCTCATGACCGTGAGCACAACTTTACCCACAAGTCGTGAGCTACGCTAGTTGTCCATCACACTTCCTTAGGTGAGATGACTAGCGAGCACACTACGAGACCGTTACAAAGGATCATGTTAGTAAGGTGTAACCGCTAAGGTTTCTGGATCAGCAACGATGGGGCCCACCTCACGGGGGTACAAGACACACAGCACAGACCAAGCCGGAGGAGCAGGGACCATTAAAGCTTACCACCCCTCTTGCCCCGCAGGTAAGTTACTCCCAAACCAAAATGACCTAATTAGTAAGTCAAGACCGTCCCATTCCAGTCTTGTGGTTGCGCAGTTGTACCAGGTTGTTGCTCTATGAACCGGTCCTTATGGAGAGTGGCCAACCAAGCACTAAGCACCGTGCTGGCCCCCTAAACCATGTTTCTATAAAAACATATTTTAACGAGACGTGAGCCGCTCAAGCACACAGCACAGAGGGCCACTCTCAGAATCAAGTTGCATATACCATTAATCAAGTTTAATTAAAAAGGACCATTATATGTGAGAGCGCAGCACCTAGCACAACTAACCAAAATGCAACCCAAGGTATTATATAAAGGATAACAGTGGCTAGGAAATCCTTATAGGCATACAGTATTAAAATGCAGTATGAAATTATATTTAAAAGTGATAGGATGTTCATGTTATACTTGCCTTCCTCAAAGTTCTCCTGCTGCTGCTCAAAGGCTTCTGAAGATGGTGGCTCCTGGTACTCTTCCGATGGCTCAACGTCTACTCACGATCGCAACGCCAAAACATGGTCCACACAGGCACATACATGCAAACAATGGAAAAAGATAAGAAACAATACAACAATACAGCAAAACAGCACATAAATCTGATCTAAAACTATTCTACACATTACAACGATCGCGTGAGCGTGAAAACCATCTAAAACGGAGCTAAGACGCGAAATCCAGGGCTAAAACAGGGTCTAGGGACCTTTCTATAGGAAAACAGAAGTTTCCAGGGGCTTCTGTGCAAAAACCGAGGGCCTAAACATATTTAAAGGGTAGATCTTGGGTCTAACCCGTGAAAACACGGGGCTGGACTGTGGACCCAAAATCTAGAAAGCTCAGGGGGCTCCGGTGCTAAAAATAGGACTTAACTGGAATTTCTTTTGAACCAGGGTGGACTGCGGGTTGATTTCAAATAAACCCAGGGACTCTTTAATAAAAACGCCAGGCCGAAGGGGTATCTTCTAAGCTGGGCGATTGGATCTAGATCTGACGACTCGGACGCGTTCCAGTTCGGATGGTCCGATCTGCACGGCGAGGGTCCGGACGGTCCGATCCGGATCGGACCGGTCCGATCTGAAAATAACGCGGCCGGCGGTGGGGAGGTCACCGGAGATTAGTCTTTGCGGCGGCGCGCGGCTCGGCTCACCGGACTTCGCCCTAAACGGCGCTCCGGGGGTCAAATCGGACGAGCTTTGGGTCGGCTTGATCAGCGCGTCCCGCGTGATCCACCCGGGGCTAAGGTGGGGCTCGGGAAGGGCTCAGGCGACGCGCACGACGACGGGGGCGAGTCGGCTCGGCAGCGCATCGCTGACGTGTGGCGTTCCAGTCTAAGAGAGAGCTAAAGGTCTACGACATCTAGCGCAAAAGGACCAGGGGGACATGCTGATGCTCACCGAGGGCTTGAATCGGCCGGAGCGATAGCGCAGGGTGATCGGCGGCGAGGTCCGAGCGGCAGGGACGGGTGGCGCTCATGGGGGAGGTCGGTGCAGGCCTGCTCCAAGCTTCTGATCCCCTCGGATCGGCTCGTGGTGTTCCTGCGGAGGTGCTACGGGGGTTATGACGATCGGGGAAACACCGGCGGCAGAGATTCGAGGCGGCGGAGCTTCTCACCGGCGGTGGTCCTCGGTGCGATTCCGGCCGCCGCACGGGCCGGGGTCACGGTTGAAGGCCTCGGGAGGCTTCCAGGCACCGAGGTGGAGTTGATGCGGGGCTTGGCAAGGACGGAGATGCAGCGGGGCAACCGGACCACGGCGGGGCAGAGAGCTCGGTGTGGCGGAGCAGGGCGGCGACGGCGCTGGAGCTCGGTGGCGGCTGCAGGTCTTAGGGTTAGGGTTCCAGGGGCGGGGAAAACCCTTTTGTAGGGCGGCGGGGCACCCTTGACGTGCGGGCCCGGCGCGAGAGCCTCACTGGAGATCTCGGGCGGCCGGTGCTCGGGGAAGAAGAAAGGAAATGGGGAAGGAGGCGCCGACTTGCGGGCCTGGAGCGTCAGTGAGAGAAAGAAAGAGAGGGGAACGGGAGATGGGCCGCCGATGGAAAGCGGGGAGTGGCCGATGGGAGGCGGAGGCGGGGGCGGCCGATGCGGGGCGGCCGATGTGGAGCGGCCGATGGGAAGCGGCCAATGTGGACAAGCTGGATCGGCGAAGCAGAAGCAGTGCACGGGGGAAGAGAGGGTTCGGTTTAGGGTAGCGGCCGATGGAAGTAGGGCAGCCGATTTCTTTTCCCTAATCTCCTTCTCTTTTCTTTTTCAAGCTTACTCAATTCTATTTGAATTCAAATGAGATTTGAATTCAACTTAACCATTCAAACAAACAAAAGAGATGCACCAGCATGAATGCACAAACATGTTGACCCTAAAATAAATTTTAATTCTTTGTATAATTTAATTAGGTTAAAGGCAAACTAAGCACATTAAATCCTTAGAGAATTAATGGAGCCAAATTAAATCCATTATAAATCTTGAAATTTTGCATTAGGGTGTTACAAACCTACCCCCCTTACAGGAATCTCGTCCCGAGATTCGAATAGGCTAGCTAGCAAAGAGATCGGGATATGTCTTCCTTAGCTCATGTTCTCGCTCCCAGGTAGCCTCATCCTCCGTGTGATGACTCCACTGAACCTGGCACATCTTGATCTTCTTGTTCCTGGTAACTCTCTCAGACGTCTCCAGAATCTTCACCGGATGCTTGGTGTAGGTCAGATCCTCCTGCACTTCCAACCCTTCTAGCGGTGCTTGTTCTTCTGGCACTCCCAAGAACTTCTTCAGCTGAGATACGTGGAAGACATCATGCACTCCTGAGAGACTAGGAGGTAACTCCAAGCGGTATGCTACCTCACCCTTCCGTTCCAACACCTTGAATAGACCGATATATCGAGGGGCTAGCTTCCCTCTCATCGGCGAGACCTTCAGGTACACATGATCACCCACCGCAAAGGTCAGGTCCCGACGACGCACATCTGCATAGCTCTTCTGACAAGTCTGAGCGACCCTCAGGTTCTCTCGCACCTGCTGTACCAGCTGTTCTGCCTCCTCAACAATATCCAGACCAAATACCTGCCTCTCGCCAATCTAATCCCAATACAGTGGAGTTCTGCACTTCCGACCGTACAAGGCCTCAAAGGGAGACTTCTTCAGACTGGCCTGATAGCTGTTGTTGTATGAAAACTCAGCAAATGGCAGGCATTTATCCCAGCTGGTACCATACTGAATAGCGCAGGCGCGAAGCATATCCTCCAACACTTGGTTGGTTCTCTTTGTCTGCCCATCTGTCTGAGGATGATAGGCGGTACTGAAGCGTAGCTTCGTATCCAACAAATCATGCAACTGCTCCCAGAACCGTGAAGTGAACTGAGATCCTCGGTCAGATATGATCTTCTTCGGAACACCATGCAGACAAACGATCCTGGAGATGTACAACTCTATGAGTCTGGCACCGGAGTAAGTAGTGTTCACTGGAATGAAGTGGGCAACCTTCGTCAACCGATCCACTACTACCCATATGGAGTTGTACCCTTTCTGAGTACGAGGCAATCCAACAATGAAGTCCATAGTGATCTCCTCCCATTTCCACTCTGGAATCTTCAATGGCTGCAATAGACTTGCTAGTCTCTGATGCTCCGCCTTGACACGCTTACAAGTGTCGCAGATAGCCACGTACTCCGCAATGGAATGCTTCATTCCATACCACCAGAATCGTTCCTTGAGGTTATAATACATCTTCGTGCTGCCCGGATGAATGGAATACACTGTATCATGAGCCTCACTCAAGATCAGTTTCCTAAGATCCTTTACGTCTGGCACACATTTCCAGCCCTTGTACCACAAGGTACCCTGATCATCCTCTCTGAAATGAGGTGCTTTGCCCATCTTGAGCAATTCACGGATCTCCCGCAGCTTCTTATCTTCTTTCTGATGTTGTCTGATCTCTGCCTCTAGAGTGGGTTCTGCCTCGAATGCTGCACTCGAGGTGTGATGCAAGAAACCCAGACTCAACTGCTCAAACTCTTCGCATAACTCCTGAGGCATCTGAAAAGCCACGGCCATGTTAACATAGCTCTTCCTGCTCAGAGCATCTGCTACAATATTGGCCTTGCCTGGATGATAGTGAATCTCCAGGTCATAATCTTTGACTAGCTCTAGCCATCTTCTCTGCCGCATGTTCAACTCACTCTGCGTGAAAATGTACTTGAGGCTCTTGTGATCGGTGTAAATGTCACACCTCTGCCCAAACAAGTAATGCCTCCATATCTTCAGAGCATGCACAACCGCGGCTAACTCCAGATCATGAGTGGGATAATTCAGCTCGTGCCGGCGCAACTGCTGTGAAGCATAAGAGATCACTCTGCCTTCTTGCATCAGGACGCAACCAAGACCATCCCTCGAAGCATCACAATACACTGTGAACCTCTTACTCTGGTCTGGCAGAGTAAGGACTGGCGCTGTAGTTAACATCTTCTTCAACTCCTCGAAGGCCTTCTGGCGCTCATCAGTCCAAGAGAAATCCACACTCTTCTCTAGCAAGGAAGTCAAAGGCTTCGCAATCTTGGAGAAATTCTCAATGAACCTCCGATAATATCCTGCTAAGCCTAGAAAGGAGCGGACTTCCTTCACTGTCTGTGGTACCACCCAGTTAAGCACATCCTTAACCTTTCCGGGGTCCACAGCAATACCTCCCTTGGAGATGACATGACCGAGGAAGGGAACCTCGTCAATCCAGAATTCGCACTTGCTGAGCTTGGCATACAACTTGTGCTCTCTGAGCCTCTGCAACACAAGCCTCAGATATTTCTCATGCTCTGCCTCTGATTTGGAATATACCAGGATATCATCAATGAATATCACCACAAAGATGTCCAGATAATCCATAAAAACCTTGTTCATCAGATGCATGAAGAAAGCTGGAGCATTGGTCAAGCCGAAGGACATTATCGTATACTCGTATAGCCCATACTTGCAGGTGAATGCCATCTTCGGGATATCCTCGGAATGAATCTTCAGCTGGTGATAACCCGAACGCAAATCAATCTTCGAGAATACACAAGCACCCTGAAGTTGATCAAAAAGATCCTCAATACGGGGCAATGGATGCTTGTTCTTGATGGTGACTGCATTCAAATCCCGATAATCGACGCACATTCTCTTCGCGCCATCCTTCTTCTCTACAAGCAATACAGGAAAAGCCCAAGGAGAGAAACTGCGACGGATATAGCCCTTGGCTAGCAGCTCGTTGACAGTCTTCTTAACTTCCTCATGCTCAACGGGTGCCATACGATAGGGCCGCTTAGCAATAGGAGCTGTGCCAGGCAAGAGATCAATAGAGAACTCAATGTCGTGATCCGGCGGCATACCCGGCAAATCATCAGGAAAGACATCCGGGAATTCAGACACCACACGAATACCATCCGTGGGTCTAGCCTCCATCTGACAAAGAATCCCAGAAGGCTCCGAAGCACTGACTGTGACATCCTGTCCATCCGGTGCTGACAAGTGGACAGTCCTCTGAGCACAATCAATCCTGACACTCCATCTAACAAGGGTCTCCATTCCCAAGATCACATCGATACCCTTGGTGTCTAGCACCATCAGATTTGCGCTGAACTCTACCCCCCTTATGACAACACTGACTCTGGGACAGAAGATATGAGACCTCAACTACCCTCCTAGTGAAGATACTAACATGCTCCTCTTTAATGTGCTAGTATGAATGCCATGATGCTCGACAAAAGATCGAGTAATGAAGGAATGCGTAGCACCAGTATCGAAAAGCACTGTAGCAGGGTAAGTATTGACCATGAACGTACCAATAACCACGTTGGGAGCCTCGACCGCTGACTCGGCCGTCACGTGGTTCACCCTGCCCTGGGATGGCGCCATGGGCGGAGCTGGGCGCCCCTGCTGTCCAGACTGCGCCTTCCAAGGACAAACGTTGGCGTAGTGTCCCTGCTCGCTGTAGTGATAGCACGCCCGTGGGAGTGCTGGAGCCTGCTGTCCGGCAGGAGGAGTAGGCACTCCCTGCCGCGGAGCTGGTGGAGCCGGTGGAGCAGAGTGTGCCGGAGGTGCTGGAAGCCTCTGGCCCTGTCCCGCCTGCTGCTGCTGCTAGGGACGAGGCGGGTACTGCTGCTGTCACTGCTGGTAAGGCTGGATCTGCCTCTGCTGCTGCTGCGGCTGCTGCTGCTGGTACTGATACCGAAGCCGAGCGTTGCTTCCCGACGCAGCGGGAGCCATCTTCCTCTTCTTGTCCTCAATCTCCCGGCGCTTGCGCTCGGTATTGAGGGCAGCATCAACCAGATGGTTGAAGTTGTCAAAGCGGTGGTTCATGAGCGCGTACTCAATGTGATCATCTAAGCCCTCCCTGAAGCGCTCCTGCTTATCGCCATCATTGGCGACCTCAGCGGGGGCCTAACGAGCGAGCTGGAGGAAATGATCATGGTACTCGGTCACCGTCATAGCTCCCTGAAATGATAAGCATCGAAAAAGAAGATGGAAATTACTTAACATCTCCTATTTCACGAAGATAAACAAGGATGGGCTTGAGCTCAAAAAGGAATTACGGAAAGACTTTACTCTAATTTACCTGCTTAAGCGCAAGGAACTCCTTATGCTTCATCTTCATCACTCCAGCAGGGATGTGGTGGTTCCTGAAACGCTCCCGGAACTGGATCCAAGTGAGGACGTCGCGGTCCCGAGCTGGGTAGGACTCCCACCAGTCAAGAGCTGAGCCTCGCAGCTGCCCTGCTGCGTACAGAACTCGCTCCCTGTCGTCGCACTGAGCGTCATCCAACTAGCGCTCCACTGAACGAAGCCAGTCGTCAGCTTGGAGTGGATCAGTTGCATGGGAGAACGTTGGCGGGTGACCCCTCAGAAAGTCCGCACGCCTGTCGTGGGGCTGCTGTGGTGGAGGAGGCGGCTGTTGAGTGTGGATCTGCTGCAGAGCCTGAACAGTGTTGTTCAGAGTGGCCATCATCTGCATGTGGAGCTGGAAGAACTGCTTCGGAGTCAGTGGTGGAGGCATCGGCATCGGCGTCGGTTGGCTGGTACCCTGGTTATTCTGCCCCTGCTGGCCAGAACCGGGACCGGTGCTCCTGGTGTTCACCATCTGATTGCAGCAGAGCGAAAGTTATAAGAGACAGATCTTGTACGATTCTGGAAAGAAAACTCTGATAGGATAAAGTAGAGAGTAAAGAGTGTACGGTTTTACCCCCAACGGTCTAACTCAATTTTTTTATACTTAATTCAGGTTTGCATTAAGGTCGATTTGCGTGAGCAAGTTTAACTTCAAAACTATGCAATCAACCAAAGATCCAAATCAAACATTTTGCACAATCACAAACACTCAATACTCAAACATCAGTCGAGTTTATCACACCACTCGACAAAACAAACAGGCGCTCTAGCGTATTTTTCCTTTGCAAGGCACCCTAAGCTTATTAGAACAGACAGAAAATTGCAGGCCAACGTCTACGGAAAATATCAAACTAATTCTCAGAAAATGCAAGAGAGAATTAGCAAATCGAGGTTTAGAGCTCAAGGAATAGAAGCAGAAACGAGTGTTTGAGTTTTGCGGAAGCAAAGCAAGAGGAAGGAAATCCCTAAACTCGACCATTCATATCTAGGCTTTGTCCTACAGTCGACACGGCTCTGATACCAATTCTATCACACCCGATTTATAAGAACATAAATCGAGCAATCATATATGCGTCAGGATCAAGTCACGCATATATACAACAGAATCATCAAGATATCACAACACGTATCTCGAAGTAAAAGCGTATAAATTATAAATGAATATCTTTATTACAACTGAATCAAGAACCAGTTCAAGGAATGCGGAAGCGTAAAATGAATACATGAAGAACAGGGCACCACAGGGACGTCGGCTGGGAGACAAACGCCTAGAAATCGTCAAGTCCGTTGATGTAGTCCTCCACGTCGCCTGGTACTGAGCAGCAGTCGAAGACATCCAGAGAGAACAGAAGAGTGGAAGAGGCAAGTGTGAGTACACAACTTGTACTCAACAAATATAACACAAACTATGAGGCTCTAAGGTTGGTTGACTCCACTGCATTAGCTTTTAATCTTGGCAAAATTTTATTAAAGCTATTTACTACAAGTGGATGAATTACCATAACCCAAATTGCATAATAATTAATCAAGATTAACCATGAGTCTACTGAGAACCAAACCAAGCCAAACCACCAAAGGTAAACCCCACTAATCAGACGGAGGATCCGGGCCGCTCATGACCGTGAGCACGGCTAGTATACCAGTTTTATACTCTCGAGAGGTTGCACAACTTTACGCACAAGTCATGAGCTACGCTAGTTGTCCATCACACTTCCTTAGGTGAGATGACTAGCGAGCACACTACGAGACCGTTACAAAAGATCACGTTAGTAAGGTGTAACCGCTAAGGTTTCTGGATCAGCGACGATGGGGCCCACCTCACGGGGTACAAGACACACAGCACAGACCAAGCTGGAGGAGCAGGGACCATTGAAGCTTACCACCCCTCTTGCCCCGCAGGTAAGTTACTCCTAGACCAAAATGACCTAATTAGTAAGTCAAGACCGTCCCATTCCAGTCTTGTGGTTGCGCGGTTGTCCCAGGTTGTCGCTCTATGAACCGGTCCTTATGGAGAGTGGCCAACCAAGCACTAAGCACCGTGCTGGCCCCCTAAACCATGTTTCTATAAAAACATATTTTAACGAGACGTGAGCCGCTCAAGCACACAGCACAGAGGGCCACTCTCAGAATCAAGTTGCATATACCATTAATCAAGTTTAATTAAAAAGGACCATTATATATGAGAGCGCAGCACCTAGCACAACTAACCAAAATACAACCCAAGGTATTACATAAAGGATAACAGTGGCTAGGAAATCCTTATAGGCATACAGTATTAAAATGCAATATGAAATTATATTTAAAAGTGATAGGATGTTCATGTTATACTTGCCTTCCTCAAAGATCTCCTGCTGCTGCTCAAAGGCTTCTGAAGATGGCAGCTCCTGGTACTCTTCCGATGGCTCAACATCTATTCACGATCGCAACGCCAAAATATGGTCCACACAGGCACATACATGCAAACAATAGCAAAAGATAAGAAACAGTACAACAATACAGCAAAACAGCACATAAATCTGATCTAAAACTATTCTACGCGTTACAACGATCGCGTGAGCGCGAAAACCATCTGAAACGGAGCTAAGACGCAAATCCAGGGCTAAAACAGGGTCTAGGGACCTTTCTGGAGGAAAACAGAAGTTTCCAGGGGCTTCTGTGCAAAAACAGAGGGCCTAAACATATTTAAAGGGTAGATCTTGGGTCTAACCCGTGAAAACATAGGGCTGTACTGCGGACCCAAAATCTAGAAAGCTCAGGGGGCTCCGGTGCTAAAAATAGGATTTAACTGGAATTTCTTTTGAACCGGGGTGGACTGCGGGTTGATTTCAAATAAACCCAGGGAATCTTTAATAAAAATGCCAGGCCGAAGGGGTATCTTCTAAGCTGGGCGGTTGGATCTAGATCTGACGACTCGGACGCGTTCCAGTTCGGATGGTCCGATCTGCACGACGAGGGTCCGGACGGTCCGATCCGGATCGGACCGGTTCAATCTGAAAAGAATGCGGCCGGCGGTGGGGAGGTCACCGGAGATTAGTCTCTGCGGCGGCGCGCGGCTCGGCTCACCGGACTTCGCCCTAAACGGCGCTCCGGGGGTCAAATCGGATGAGCTTTGGGTCGGCTTGATCAGCGCGTCCCGCGTGATCCACCCGGGGCTAAGGCGGGGCTCGGGAAGGGCTCAGGCGACACGCACGATGACGGGGGCGGGTCGGCTCGGCAGCGCATCGCCGGCGTGCGGCGTTCCGATCTAAGAGAGAGCTAAATGTCTACGACATCTAGCGCAAAAGGACTAGGGGGACATGCTGATGCTCACCGAGGGCTTGAATCGGCCGGAGCGATAGCGCAGGGTGATCGGCGGTGAGGTCCGAGCGGCAGGGACGGGTGGCGCTCGTGGGAGAGGTCGGTGCAGGCCTGCTCCAAGCTTCTGATCCCCTCGGATCGGCTCGTTATGCGGAGGTGCTACGGGGGTTATGATGATCGGGGAAACACCGGCGGCAGAGATTCGAGGCAGCGGAGCTTCTCACCGGCGGCGGTCCTCGGTGCGATTCCGGCCGCCGCACGGGCCGGGGTCACGGTTGAAGGCCTCGGGAGGCTTCCAGGCACCAAGGTGGAGTTGATGCGGGGCTTGGCAAGGACGGAGATGCAGCGGGGCGACCGGAGCACGGTGGGGCAGAGAGCTCGGTGAGGCGGAGCAGGGCGGTGATGGCACTGGAGCTCGGTGGCGGCTACAGGTCTTAGGGTTAGGGTTCCAGGGGCGGGGAAAACCCTTTTGTAGGGCGGTGGGGCACCCTTGACGTGTGAGCCCGGTGCGAGAGTCTCACCGGAGATCTCGGGCGGCCGGTGCTCGGGGAAGAAGAAAGGAAATGGGGAAGGAGGCGCTGACTTGCGGGCCCGGAGCGTCAGCGAGAGAAAGAAAGAGAGGGGAATGGGAGATGGGCCGCCGATGGAAAGCGGGGAGCGGCCGATGGGAGGCGAAGGCGGGGGCGGCCAATGGGAAGCGGCCAATGTGGACAAGCTGGATCGGCGAAGCAGAAGCAGTGCACGGGGGAAGAGAGGGTTCGGTTCAGGGTAGCGGCCGATGGAAGTAGGGCAGCCAATTTCTTTTCCCTAATCTCCTTCTCTTTTCTTTTTCAAGCTAACTCAATTCTATTTGAATTCAAATGAGATTTGAATTCAACTTAACCATTCAAACAAACAAAAGAGATGCACCAGCATGAATGCACAAACATGTTGACCCTAAAATAAATTTTAATTCTTTGTATAATTTAATTAGGTTAAAGGCAAACTAAGCACATTAAATCCTTAGAAAATTAATGGAGCCAAATTAAATCCATTATAAATCTTGAAATTTTGCATTAGGGTGTTACACGCGTGAGCCCAAAAGGTCACGCACTTAAGGGGCTGGAAGTCTAATGAGGATGTGATCCGAATTAGACTGGGCTTAGGTGCACTAATGGACCTCGGTTAGGAAGCCTATTAGTTGGCGCCTATGAAAGGAGGGGTGGGGCGCATGGAGGGGCTGAAGCGTCCCCCCATCAGGGAAGACTTAAAAGTGTTACTTTATCAGTCCCAGGAGGCTGATAACACTTTTATTACATCAGATGGTTCATCACCGTACAACTCTTCGCGGTAATGGGCAGTGAAGCGCCACTATCGCGAGGATTACAACTAAAACCCACACTACTACACTAGCTACGAAAAGGGGATCATCAGAGTCTTGCGCCATGCGGAGTTCCAACGGTGACCTCACCCACAGGCAAGACTGGGTGCGGGACGGAACCCTACTCGACGTCTTCGGGGATGTAGTCGGGATCTTCCACTGTAAAAGTAAGAATGGGGTGAGTACGAACGTACTCAGCAAGTCCAATCACACCCGCGGAGGGGGTTATAACAGAATTAAATGCACAGGATATTGCAAGGATAGGGTTATGGTTCTTTTGCGGGAAAACTCGGTTTTATGCAAAAGTTCGTTTAAAACATTTTCAAAACAAGTTTTCAAGTGTCGTGCTGTTGATCCACACGGATCCAAGTTTTAAACCGCTACCGGACTCCCCGTCCGTCGTAGCCCACGGCACAGCTGCCGGACACTTCCCAAACAACCCACACCAGTCCAACCATTCCCAGAGAGAAACACTAGTTATGTGACCACACCATAACTTGCCCAATACCGTGGGCACGGCTATTCGAATAGATTTTAACTCTGCAGAGGTGTGCAACTTTACCCACAGGTGGGGTACCACAGCACGAACACCTTAGTGCCGGTGCAGATCCCATCAAAGCCCTTACCCACCTTAGCTAGACCTGACTAGCCACCACGGGATCTATCAAGGGGTCATTCGACCTATCACCGAGGTTTAACCGGGGCATAAGTCACACAGAGCTTATCCCGTCTCCTTGATCACTCGTTGCTTCCAGCTCTCCTGATGGCTATCAGACTAACTAGTGGGGTTAGGCTAAGCCGTTGCCCATACAACGGTCAAGTGGTTTGCACGACAGGAAGCTAGGTGAGACGACACATCAACTCGGTCCTTAGGGGTGACAAGATGGATATCTCCCTTCCTCGCTCAACCACACAGGTACGAGCACACCAACGGCAAATCACACAGAATTGCCATCCATCCCGTCTAACTCGTCTTTCAAAACACATTTTATCCCTTCCCACACACACACTTTCTTTACAAAACCAGGTGGTCAAGGTATGGGTATCACAAACAAGGGTGGCTACCCTACCATGTTTTTAGTAAGCAAATCCATGCAATTTTATAAAGCAGGCCACTGGGTTGTGTTTATAAAACTAGGACAGAAACATGCATCAAAGGGTGGAGTTGAACTTGCCATCGTCAAGTCCTTGCGGGAGGTCCTGATCGAAGCACTGTCCCTCGGGTTCGGGGTTGCAGAACTGATCCTCGGTTGCTTGGTCGCAGTCGGGAACTTCTTCGTTCACTCCGTGTCCTACGACGCAAACAAACAGGCATACAATCAAGCGAGAGAACTAAAAGCTTTTATCGTTGGGCTTGAATCGGAAATAATTTAGTTACGGAGGTAGGGGTAATATTTTTGGGTGGTTTCTTAATGGCGTGGTTAGAACTATACTAGAAAGGGCGTGGTAAAGTTTCGGGTCAATCGGAGATCGTTTGGCGAAAAAAATGACGAGTTGAAGCGGGTTCGGGGGGTTAAACAGGGGTTTAGGGGCTTGTTCGTGATTATCCAAAGAGGGTAGGGGGCTCATTTGCGAACCCTAGAAATATTCAGGGTATGCAAAAGGGTGTCGAGCGTATCTAAGTTTGTAATGGAGGGTTCGTTTTGAAATATTAGAAAGAACGAGGTTTCTTTTGCGACAGGGAGTGAATAGGGGGTGTTTATGGGTACTAGAGTGAAGGGGGGGGTCTCTTGGGGAACACAGGAAAAGGAGGGGGGCCTCGGGCAAAATTGCCCTTCTCCCTCCTTCTCCCCCCGTGCAGAACAGAGGAGGGGAAGGGAGCGCCGGCGGCGGCCAAATCCGGCCGGCCGGGGCCCGGGGCGGCTCGGGGTCGAGGGGAAAAGGGAGAGGGGAAGGAGAGGGTCCCATCCCCGTCCTCACCTTGAACCGAGGTGGAGCGAGGAGGCACGCCCACAGGAGTCGGCGGGCGGCGGCGGTGCCACGGGCGGCGGCGGCGCTGCGGGCTAGGAGAGGAGGCGCGCGGTGGCGAGGGCGGTGGTGGTGACCGGGGCTGCACGGGGTTCTACTTATAGGCCGGGGAAAGGCGGTGGAGGGTGGTGGCCGGTGAGGAGGCCGGCGAGCGGTGCGGAGCACCTTAATGGCGCCCGTGTCGCGGAGCGGCGGTGCGGACGGCAAGGCCGAGGTGACGTGACGGCTCGGGCACGTGGGGCGGGCGCTGTGCGGGCACAGGGCGGGTGCGGCAGGGGAGCAGCGGCGAGCGGCGCGGCTAACGACGGGCAGCGCGGCGGCCGTGTGGTTGCGCGTGCGTGCCGTGGCCGGGCGCGTGCGCGCGCGGTCCGGCGGCGTGCGCGTGAGCACAGGTGGCCGAGCACAGGGGCGCGCGTGCGCGCGAGGGGAGGGGCGGCGTGGCTCGGGGAGCCAGGGGCTGGGCGGCGTTCCGGGGCAGGGAGAAGAGAAGGGAGGAGAAGGGAGGAGGGAAAAGAAAAAAAAAGGAAGGAAAAAGGAAAAGGAAGAAAAGAAAGAAAGAAGGAGGGAGATTGGGGAAAAAGAAAAGAAAAGAAATGGGAGGGAGAAAAAGGGAAAAAGAGGGAGAGAGAGAGAGAGAGGGAGAGAGACGCGTCGGCGCCGATCGCGGCGGCGACCGCGGTCGGTCGGCCACGCGCGTGTGTTATCCGCGCGCTGCGCGAGACGAACGGAATCGCGCCGGCGCTGATCACGGAAAAAGCGGTCGCGCGTGTTCGTCGGCCACTGTGCGGAATTGGACAGTGGTCAAGCCTAGTGTCGGTCTGAAGGGGTTAGGGCTAGGGTTTGACGAACGAAGTACTTTAGCATGCGATTTAATTTGGCGAGTTTTCCAGGGCATCACAAACCTACCCCACTTAAAATGAATCTCGTCCTCGAGATTCGGCTGGCTCCTAAACAGATGGGGAAATTCTTTCTTTAAAGCCTCCTCGCGTTCCCAGGTTGCTTCCTCTACTCCGTGTCTGCTCCATTGAACTCTGCATATCCGTACTTCGGAGTTTCTTGTCCTCCTAGTGACAGTGTCTAGAATTTTGACCGGTACTTCCTGATATCGCAGATCCGGCTGCAGATCTATTGTTTCCACCGGCACGTGTTCTTCCTCGGGTACTCTCAAACACCTCCTTAATTGCGAGACATGAAACACTGGGTGTATATCTGACATTTCTTCTGGTAACTTCAGTCGATATGCCACCGTTCTGACTTTCTTTAGAACCTGATACGGTCCAACGTATCGAGGGGCCAATTTTCCTTGTACTTGAAATCTTCGCGTCCCTCGAATAGGTGAGACCTTGAGATAAACAAATTCTCCTGGGTTGAAACTTAGTTCTCGCCTTTTCTTGTCTGCGTAGCTCTTCTGTCGGGATTGAGCCGCTTTCAGCTTTTCGCGGATCTCCGCTACTTTTTCTTCTGCTTCCTTTATAAGTGCGGGCCCTACTAGTGCACGTTCTCCAACTTCCAACCACATCAAGGGAGTTTTGCACATCCTTCCATAGAGAGCTTCGAATGGCGACATGCCTAAGCTGGCTTGGTAACTGTTGTTGTACGAGAATTCTGCATAGGGCAGACTTTGCTCCCAATCCTTTCCATAGGTCAGGACGCAAGCTCTCAGCATATTTTCCATAATCTGATTTACCCTCTCGGTTTGACCGTCCGTCTGTGGGTGATAGGCGGAGCTGAAATCTAACTTGGTGCCCATGGCCTGATGCAGGCTTTTCCAAAATCTAGAGATAAATTGGGTTCCTCTATCTGAGACAATTCTGCTAGGCACTCCATGTAACTTTACTATGTTTTCCACATAGAGCTTTGCCAGTTTTTCTCCACCGTAATTAGTCCGTACGGGTATAAAGTGAGCCGATTTAGTGAGTCGGTCCACTATTACCCATATGGAATCGTGTCCCTTCTGCGTTCTAGGTAGACCCACTACAAAGTCCATTTCTATCTCATCCCATTTCCAAACCGGAATGGGTAGGGGTTGCAATAACCCTGCTGGCTTTTGATGTTCGGCCTTGATCCTTTGACAAGTATCACAATGAGCCACAAATCATGCAATATCCGCTTTCATTCCATTCCACCAATATTTTTGCCTTATATCCATATACATTTTGGTGGATCCTGGGTGGATGGAATAAGCCGAGTTGTGGGCTTCGTCCATGATCATCTGCCGGAAGTCTCCATTCTGGGGTACACAAATCCTATCCTCGTACCATAATGTCCCCTTATCGTCTACTCTGAAGCCCGGTGCTTTGTTTTCTCCAGTTTGTTTGCAGATTCTCATTAACTCCTGATCCGAGCTTTGAGCCTCTCTAATTCTATCCTCCAGTGTTGATTGGACGTTCAGCACCTGGCTGGAACCTCGAGGAACCATGTGCACATTTAATCGTGCCATTTCCTCGCGCAGATGGTCATTTTTGGGCCCATAGGATTTTTGACTTAAGGCATCGGCTACTACATTTGCTTTTCCAGGGTGATAATGTATTTCCAGGTTGTAGTCCTTGACCAATTCTAACCATCTTCTTTGTCTTAGGTTCAAATCTGGCTGGGTGAAGATATACTTCAGACTCTTATGGTCAGTGTAAATTCCACACTTATTTCCAATCAAATAATGTCTCCAAATCTTAAGGGCATGCACTACGGCTGCAAATTCCAAATTATGGGTCGGATAATTCTGTTCATGAGCCCTAAGCTGGTGGGAGGCATATGCAACGACTTTCCCATCTTGCATCAGTACACATCCTAATCCTTGTCGGGAAGCGTCACAATAAATGACAAAATCTCGATGAATGTCCGGCAGGGTCAGCACTGGGGCAGTTGTCAACCTTTGCTTCAATTCCTGAAAACTTCTTTCACAGGATTCCGTCCAAGCAAACTTTTTCTCCTTCCTAAGAAGTTCCGTCATGGGTCGGGCTATCTTAGAGAATCCCTCAATAAATCTCCGATAGTACCCAGCTAATCCAAGAAAACTTCTGATTTCACTAACATTAGTCAGTCGCTGCCAATTGGATACGGCTTCGACCTTCTCTGGGTCCACTGCTACGCCTTCTGCGGTCAGAATGTGACCAAGGAAAGCTACTCTCTCCAGCCAGAATTCACACTTGCTAAACTTGGCATATAGCTTATGTGTCCTCAGCTTTTCCAACACTACCCGCAGATGTTGCTCATGTTCCTGAATACTCTTGGAGTAGATAAGGATGTCATCGATAAAGACTACGACAAACTTATCCAGCTCGTCCATAAATACTTTGTTCATGAGGTTCATAAAATAGGCAGGGGCATTGGTTAGTCCGAAGGACATTACGGTGAACTCAAACTGCCCGTAGCGGGTGACAAAAGCCGTCTTAGGGATGTCACTTTCCCTAATCTTGAGCTGAAAATATCCTGACCTTAGATCGATCTTAGAAAAGTACTTGGCTCCTTTTAGCTGATCGAACAGGTCATCAATCCTGGGGAGTGGGTACTTATTCTTGATGGTGACCTCATTCAATGCCCGGTAATCCACACATAACCTCATACTACCATCTTTCTTCTTGACAAACAGAACTGGAGCTCCCCACGGCGACGAGCTTGGTCTGATGAAGCCAATTCGTTGCAGTTCTTCTAGTTGCTTCTTTAATTCTGTTAACTCGGAGGCCGCCATCCTATAGTGATGAGGACATCACTCCTTTGGATACAAACAACAATCCTCCACTGAATGTTCAAGGTCCAATCACTAGAGCTCGAGCACAACAATTGAATCTAGAGGTGAGCTCGTTCCTAAACGCCTCTTCATATGATTATGAGAATAGATTGCTACCGAATGATTATATTGTGATTAGGAACCATGAAGAAGGCCAAGGAATACTTGGAGAAGGGCTTGGAGGCGTGGAGGACCAGCAAGGACATACAAGTCAAGAGGGAGGCCCAAACCAACTGGCCTCGGGTCTGTTTTTGGGCTCCAGGAGCAGTCTGCGCTAAAATGGACGCCCAGGTCACATATGGACTCGGATTTGGGTGATCTTTACATGGATGGAAAGCTAAGAAGATAACCTTTCAAATGGCGTTGGTCCCATGCCCAAATTCATCAGGAGTCGACGGGAAAATATTCCACAAGTTGGTGTCCAGAATCTGTCTCAGTGTTGCGCCACTGTCTTTGGTCCTTTGGGCCGTGTATCTTGTCTTGGCCCACTAGGGTTGCGACCAGGGGGTCTTGGCCGCCCCAAACTCCTCTTATCCAGCCGCCACCCCCTCCTCTAGGGTTGGGTTTTGCTTAGTTCATTTCTGTCAAGAACAGGACGCCGTTCTTCGGTTGTGGAACCCCACTCGTGAGTTGAATCGATTGCTTTCTGTGATTTGGTTGCTTCTCCGTGCACTTGCTTGTGTTCTTCGATTCGCAGGCAAGAGTAAGCCTTCTTGGCAAGGTCAATCGAGCAGCAGCTAGGTTGATAACCAGAGGATTCATGGTGCTAAGATTGCAGGGTTCATTTCTTTGGATTTGAAGCCGGATTGGTGTGTCTCGAATCTGCCCAAATCGATAGTTATCTGAACCTTTCGGAAGATCGGGAATCCAAGTCTTATCATGTGGTAATCAGAGCAAAGGTATACCGTCAGGTTCGCATCGATTCCCCCTAGTTCGAGTGTTCTTTTTTCAACCTACAGTCCACACCATACTGTTTTTCCCCTTCCTAGAACCTTCCGCGCCATAGCCTCTGCATTTGTTAGTTTCAGAGTTCGTAGTGTTGAATTTGTGTCCTTGTCAAAGTCTTGTTGCTGGTTGGGGTCGTGTTAGAGTCCAGTTTATGTATTTTCCCCTTCTTTTGCATCAAACCCTAGCTGCCACCACAATTTTTTGTGCACGTTATTTCCTTTCTATCCTCCGATTCGGAGTGTATCTTAAAGCACAAATAAATTTGGTCTTTCACTTGCTGGAGCTCCAGTTTTCTATGTTACTTCTTGTGTGCTCCTGAATCAAGAAAAAAATATCCAAAAAAAAGAAACAAAGAGAAAAAAGTAACAGCCCAAAAAAAAATTGAAAAAAAAGAGGGCAAAAGAGGAACAACATCTGCAGGAGCACATGGAGAAGGGCATAGTGAGCTGTGTTGGCATGTGATGTCTTGTGCTTTGTTTGTGGCCCTTTTTGATCAACATATTTGTTCTCTGCCTTGTTATCACAACTCTGGTACTTGGAACATTTTAGACCAGCAACAAGAACAACAACTTGGGACTATAATTCAGCATTGCTATCGGTTACTAACTTTTGTGCCACATATATATTTATCTCTGTGCCTTCCCAAGCTCCACATATTCCTTCAGATCGGTATAGAAAGAGGACCCTTGCAATCTTGGTGCCACCTCCTCACAAGCATCACGAACCAGCCGCCGATTGCACCAACTCTTGTTTTGTGATTGGTAAGAACTTTTGCAAGTGCTTGTGGAGGAGCTGCCATTTTGCATGATTGAGAGGCACCACTACAGCTTGTAGTCTTTTATTAGGGATAACCTTCACTGCTTGCTGCCGTGTTGTTGTTTGTAATGGCAGGGGATGAACAGGCAAACTCTCCCAAAGATTTCAATGAGTGTGTTAGTAGAGCTCAACTTCAAGCTGCCATGGAGGAATCCCAGAGAGGGATGAATGATGCAATCAAGAAGGCTGTCACCGATGCACTAATTGATCTCAAGCTTGGTAGCAGCATAGAGAGGTTGGATAGGCAGATATCTACTTTAACCGATAAGGTTACAGAGTTAGAAAACCGTCTACCAAATGAGGAAGATATGGGAGGAAACAACTCGAATGAAGATGCTATTTTTGATGAGGATGGAAACATAGATGCTGCAGCCACCCGAACAGCGATGCTACGACATCGTCTACGTGAGAACAGGAGAGGTATGGGAGGTCATCGACATCAAGGTCATGCCCAACATGCTCCCGATGATCCTTATGCTAAGGTAAAGTTCACAATTCCACCTTTTTCAGGCCATTATGATGCTGAGGGGTATCTTGATTGGGAGATGACAGTAGAGCAGAAATTTAGTGCCCACCTTGTTCCTGAAAGACATAGAGTTCGACAAGCCTCTAGTGAGTTTAAGGATTTTGCAATCATTTGGTGGAGTGGGTTAGCTGCAGAAAATGCTTTACCAACCACATGGGAACAACTTAAGATAGCTATGCGTGATCGTTTTGTTCCCCCTTCCTACCATAGAGACTTGCGTAAGAAATTGATGCGCCTAGAGCAAGGAGAGAAATCTGTCCAAGATTACTATAGGGAGCTCCAAAAGGGCATGATGCGTTGTGGTGTTGTGGAGGGGCCTGAGGATTCTATTTGTCGTTTTTATTCGGGTCTAAGGCGTGAGATTCAGGACATTGTTGATTATAAGGAATTTAACACTATCAACCAGTTGTTTCAGTTTGCTATGCTTGCAGAGAAGGAATTGCAGGGACGTGAGCAGCAAGGCAGGGGCAAGTCCACCACCTCCTACACGCCACGAACAACGACATCAACGGGGCTGAACAAGTCTGCAACTTTCCGGATGCCACCACCACCAGCTAGCAAGCGACCAGCAGCTTCGGGAGTTGCTGCAGTGCCCACACGGTCCTCCGATTTAGGTAAAAATTCTGCGCAGGTACCCGCAAAGAGTTCATCATCCATGGCATCAACGGGGCGCACCTCTAGCATCCAATGCCACCGTTGCCATGGGCTTGGCCATGTGCAGAAGGACTGCCCAAGTCAGCGAGCATACATTGCTACAGAGGATGGCTACATCAGCACCTCTGACATTGAAGATGAAGAAGAGAAAGAAAATGATGATGGTGAAGAAGAGATCCTTGGCGGAGAGGATACAGCGACCTATAGGAGCGCCATTGTTCAGCGGGTGCTCAACACACAAGTGCAACAGCCCGACCAGCTGCAATGCCACAATCTATTTCAGATTTTCTTCGTCATCAACAACCGACGTGTGCGAGTCATTATTGATGGAGGTAGTTGCAATAATTTGGTAAGTTCTGAGTTGATCAAGAAGCTTGGCTTGACCATACGGCCACACCGACATCCATACCATATTCAGTGGCTAAATGATTCGGGAAAAGCTAAGGTAACACAAACTTGCAGAGTTTCTTTTTCCATTGGGTCATATTCAGATTCGGTTGATTGTGATGTGGTACCTATGCAAGCTTGTTCCCTTTTATTGGGTAGGCCTTGGGAACATGATAATGATGCCACACACCATGGTAGAAGTAACAAATACACCTTTGTGCATAAAGGAAAGAAATATACTTTGCTACCTTTGACCCCTGCTGAAATTGTACAAGCTGAGAAAGAGCGAGCTGCTAGTTTGAATGACACAAAATCTGAAAATCAACAAGTAGCAAAATCTGATTTTCCACATAAAAGGGATAAACCTGCACCTAATTCTAAGAACGAGGGCATTAAATTGAAGGGTGGAGTTATGCTTGCAACAAAATGTGACATTGCTGAAATTTCTGTAGATGATGTTTGCTATGCCTTCCTTTGCAAACAAGCTTTGTTTTCACTTGATGATATCTCTAGCTCGATACCTCCTACTGTCACTAACCTTTTGCTGGAGTACGAGGATGTTTTTCCAGCTGAGGTACCACCGGGGCTGCCACCTGTGAGAGGAATAGAACATCAAATCGACTTGATTCCAGGGGCAACTTTGCCCAACCGAGCAGCCTACCGAACCAACCCCGAGGAGACTAAGGAAATTCAGCGACAAGTCCAAGAACTTTTGGATCGTGGGTATGTACGTGAGAGCCTTAGTCCTTGTGCTGTTCCTGTGCTTTTAGTTCCAAAGAAAGATGGTACTTGGCGTATGTGTGTTGATTGTAGAGCTATCAATAATATTACAATTCGGTACCGTCATCCTATTCCTAGGCTTGATGACATGCTTGATGAGTTGTGCGGTTCTATAATTTTCACAAAGATTGATTTGCGAAGTGGCTACCACCAGATTAGAATGAAACTTGGAGATGAATGGAAAACAGCTTTTAAAACCAAATTTGGGTTATATGAGTGGTTAGTAATGCCTTTCGGTTTGACTAATGCACCTAGCACTTTCATGCGCTTAATGAATGAGGTTTTGAGGGCTTTCATTGGACGATTTGTGGTAGTTTACTTTGATGATATCTTGATTTATAGCAAGTCTTTGGATGAACACATGGATCACCTACGTGCTGTTTTTAACGCTTTACGTGATGCTTGTTTGTTTGGTAACCTTGAGAAGTGCATCTTTTGCACGGATCGAGTTTCTTTCCTTGGCTATGTTGTTACTCCACAGGGAATTGAGGTGGATGAGTCAAAAATTGAAGCAATCAAGAGTTGGCCGGTTCCCCAAACCATCACGCAGGTGAGGAGTTTTCTTGGTCTTGCAGGATTCTACCGCCGTTTCGTCAAAGATTTCAGCACCATTGCAGCCCCCTTGCATGAGTTGACAAAGAAAGGGGTGGTGTTCCATTGGGGAAAGGCACATGATGAGTCCTTTGATGCTTTGAAGGGCAAGCTTACACACGCACCATTGCTGCAACTTCCGAACTTTGGTAAGACTTTTGAGCTTGAATGTGATGCTAGCGGAGTTGGCATTGGGGCTGTTTTAATGCAGGATGGTAAACCCGTTGCATACTTTAGTGAAAAACTGCATGGTCCCATTTTAAATTACTCCATGTATGATAAGGAATTGTATGCTCTTGTACGTTCTTTAGAAACGTGGCGTCATTATTTGTGGCCTAAGGAGTTTGTTATCCATTCCGATCATGAATCACTTAAGTATCTTCGCTCTCAAAATAATCTGAACCGTCGACATGCAAAGTGGGTAGAGCTGATTGAATCTTTCCCTTATGTTATCAAACACAAGAAAGGGAAGGATAATGTGATTGCGGATGCCTTGTCTAGGCGATATACCCTGTTGTCCCAACTTGATTGTCGTCTTTTTGGACTTGAATCGATAAAAGAACAATATGCACTTGATCCTGATTTTAAAGATGTGTTGCTGAATTGTAGAGAGGGACGTACATGGAATAAGTTTGTGATCAATGATGGGCTATTGTTTAGAGCTAACCGCCTATGCATTCCAGTTGGTTCCGTTCGTCACTTGTTGTTACAGGAAGCGCATGGAGGAGGGCTGATGGGACATTTCGGTGCTAAGAAGACGGAGGATGTTTTAGCCTCACATTTCTTTTGGCCAAAGATGAGAAGAGATATTGAGCGATTCGTGGCGCGCTGCACCACATGTCAAAAAGCTAAGTCACGCTTGAATCCGCATGGTTTATACATGCCTCTTCCCGTTCCTTCTATTCCTTGGACAGACATTTCAATGGACTTTGTTTTGGGATTGCCTCGAACTAAGAGGGGGAGGGATAGCATCTTTGTGGTGGTGGATCGTTTTTCTAAGATGGCACAATTCATACCATGTCATAAGAGTGATGATGCTGTTCATATTGCTGACCTCTTTTTCAAAGAGATTGTTCGTTTGCATGGTATGCCTTCAACTATTGTTTCAGATCGTGATGCTAAATTCTTGAGTCACTTTTGGCGCACTCTGTGGAACAAGTTGGGAACAAAGCTGCTGTTCTCTACAACATGTCACCCACAAACCGATGGACAAACAGAGGTGGTGAACCGCACCTTGGGCACCATGTTGAGGGCTGTTTTGAAGAAAAATTTGAAGGTGTGGGAAGAATGTTTGCCTCATGTGGAGTTTGCATACAATCGGGCAACACATTCCACCACCAAGGTAAGTCCTTTTCAGGTAGTGTATGGTTTCAACCCCCTTGCTCCAATTGATATATTGCCTTTACCTGCTAGAGAGAGAATTCATAGTGATGCCAAGAAACGTGCTGAATTTATTTTGCAAATGCATGAGACAACTAAGCACAACATTGAGAAGATGAACGAAAAGTATAGAATCACTGGTAGTAAAGGTAAACAAGAAATTAAACTTCAACCAGGAGATTTAGTTTGGTTACACCTTAGAAAGGATAGATTTCCAGAATTGAGAAAGTCTAAGTTGATGCCCAGGGCTGACGGTCCTTTCAAAATAATTGAGAAAATAAATGACAATGCATATAAGCTTGAGTTGCCTCCCGAGTTTGGGGTTAGTCCCACCTTTAACATTTCAGATTTAAAGCCATACTTGGGAGAAGAAGATGAGTTTGAGTCGAGGACGACTCCAATTCAAGAGGGGGAGGATGATGAGGACATCACTCCTTTGGATACAAACAACAATCCTCCACTGAATGTTCAAGGTCCAATCACTAGAGCTCGAGCACAACAATTGAATCTAGAGGTGAGCTCGTTCCTAAACGCCTCTTCATATGATTATGAGAATAGATTGCTACCGAATGATTATATTGTGATTAGGAACCATGAAGAAGGCCAAGGAATACTTGGAGAAGGGCTTGGAGGCGTGGAGGACCAGCAAGGACATACAAGTCAAGAGGGAGGCCCAAACCAACTGGCCTCGGGTCTGTTTTTGGGCTCCAGGAGCAGTCTGCGCTAAAATAGACGCCCAGGTCACATATGGACTCGGATTTGGGTGATCTTTACATGGATGGAAAGCTAAGAAGATAACCTTTCAAATGGCGTTGGTCCCATGCCCAAATTCATCAGGAGTCGACGGGAAAATATTCCACAAGTTGGTGTCCAGAATCTGTCTCAGTGTTGCGCCACTGTCTTTGGTCCTTTGGGCCGTGTATCTTGTCTTGGCCCACTAGGGTTGCGACCAGGGGGTCTTGGCCGCCCCAAACTCCTCTTATCCAGCCGCCACCCCCCTCCTCTAGGGTTGGGTTTTGCTTAGTTCATTTCTGTCAAGAACAGGACGCCGTTCTTCGGTTGTGGAACCCCACTCGTGAGTTGAATCGATTGCTTTCTGTGATTTGGTTGCTTCTCCGTGCACTTGCTTGTGTTCTTCGATTCGCAGGCAAGAGTAAGCCTTCTTGGCAAGGTCAATCGAGCAGCAGCTAGGTTGATAACCAGAGGATTCGTGGTGCTAAGATTGCAGGGTTCATTTCTTTGGATTTGAACCCGGATTGGTGTGTCTCGAATCTGCCCAAATCGATAGTTATCTGAACCTTTCGGAAGATCGGGAATCCAAGTCTTATCATATAGGGTCTCTTGGCTATAGGGGATGTTCCGGGGATAAGGTCTATGACGAACTCTATATCCCTGTCCGGCGGCATACCGGGAAGCTCTTCGGGGAATACATCTGGGTATTCGTTTACTACCGGGACTCCTTCTAAGGGCTTGGCTTCCATGCTAAACACCATTGGGTCAAACTTACTATCCCGGGTATGGCAGATCACTTGTACTCCTTCGGGGTTTGTTAGGTGTACCACTTTGTCGGTACAGCCTATGAGACCATTGTGTCGGCTTAACCAGTCCATTCCAAGGATCACGTCTATTCCCCCAGACTTAAGTACTACCAGGTCCGCTAGGAAGTCTACCCCACTTAAATTGATCCTTACCCGTGGACAACCTAACTGACAATTGATGTCGCCCCCAGGCGTCCGGGTTAATAGGGGTGTTTTTAGTAGTACTGTAGGTATTTTGCGTTTTTCCACAAAGCTTGAGGATATGAATGAGTGCGATGCTCCAGAATCAAATAGTACTGTTGCCAGAGTTGAGTTGACTAGGTACTCACCGAGCACTACGCCCTGAGCTTCTTGAGCCTCCTGCGCGTCGATGTGATTGACGCGGGCTCGTCCAAATGATTGCTGGGGCTGCTTCATCTGCTGGCTATTGTCGTTGTTGCGGATGGGCACTCGGTTGACACCGGTCAGGGCTGGTCTGGGTCCATTCACCGTGTTGGAGAAGGCCGATGTTGTCGGCTTATTCTTGGCATAAGGACAATTGGCGATGAAGTGCCCTGTCTCACGGCAGTTAAAACAGGACCTAACATTGCTGTTGTCGGAGGCGACCAAGCTTGTATTGCTCTGCGGGGCCCTCATGGTATTCTGACTTTTAGGCTGTGCTTCAGGGGCCCGTGGTCCTGTCACTTGGGACTGAGTCCTATACTGCATTGGGGCCTGAGATCTTGGTGCAGTATAGCTGAAGTTTCTTGGCTTTTGGAAACGGTCCTGTTGGCGGGCCTTACTTTCTAGGAATTTGCGTTTGTTGTCCTTCCTCTCTTCAGCTTTGGCCCTTTCCGTAAGGATAGCCTTGTTCATCAGGGTATTAAAGTCAGGATAGATCTGTGGGGTAAGCAAGGTCCGGAGTTCTGGGCTTAATCCCTTCTTGAACATGTCTTGTTTCTTATCGTCGTCGTTCACTTCTTCCGGCGCATATCGGGCCAATTCTATGAACCGGTGGGTGTACTCTTCCACCGTCATGCTTACCTGTTGTAGTGTGCGGAATTCATCCGCCTTGCGCTTCATGGTGGCCGAAGGAATGTGATAGCGGCGGAACTCCCTCACGAATTCTCCCCAAGTGATGGTAGAGGCATCCTCGGCTGCAGCACAGTAATTTTCCCACCAAGCTAATGCGGTCCCGGTGAGTTGGTGGGCCGCCAGAAGGACTTTGTCCCGGTCCTGGCATTCGAATGGTTCGAGCTTCCTCTGGATTACTCGCAACCAGTCGTCTGCATCCAAAGGGTTGCTGGATCCGGCAAAGGTGGGCGGCTTGGTCCTTAGAAAGGCCGTCAGCTTGTCATTCATATTCTGCCCTCGTGGCTGCCGGTTAATGAGGGCATTGGCCAGAGTCTCCAGTATGAGGGTCTGGTTGTGGATTATCTGCGCCAAGTCTCTGAGGGGTGGGGGTGGTGGTAGTTGCTCTCCTTCTTGACTTCCTCCTCGGTTCTGGCTTACTTCCTGTTCTCCTTGGGGAAGGTCTTGTTCAACGGGTTGTGCTCCGGCACTAGCGGCTATGGGGTTCCGGCCACGGGAGGCCCTCACGACGTTCCGGGGGGTCACCTGTTGATTGGGTAAATTGGGGTTACGATTATGTGATGTTTAAGTTGTTTAACTCGTATATAAGGCAGAATCTACCTTCTGCCGGTATTCATACAAACAAGTAGCACACAACAAACCAGCACACAACATCACAAGCAGCAAGCACCAACCATTTTATTACTGTAAAAAAAGGGGTACAACTTTGGGGCACGGCTAGGTCTCGTGCTACTCGGCCGGGGTCCTGTCTAAGGGCTCGTCTTAAGCAGAAGGGGCTGAGGGGGTGCATCACTAGGACGGCGTCGGTTATTCTACTTGCGCGGCGTGCCTTCTTCCGGGGCGGGAAGGGTGAGAGATCCTCGCTCGCCGTCCTCTGGGTTCCCATCGGTCAAGGGTTGCGTTGCAGCATCCCCTTCGTCGGCGGCAGCAGAACTTTCAGGGTTCTCGGGTGGGGCTTGTGTGCTTCCAAAGAGTGGTCCCCATCCTATGACGGGCGTCCCGAGTAGAACATGGTCTTCTCCGATTGCCGGGACTGGTGTTCCACTCTGGGTCCACTCTTGCATGCGCCGGTCTCGGGCTTGCCTGAGGCTCTCTTGGGCGACTGCTTCGCTACTGATCGCGGCTGCGGCTCTTGCCTCAGTGTGGGCGGCTCGGATCTGCTGTAATCTCACTGCGAGCTCCGCTTGCTCAGCTCGATGGGTCTGCTCCCTTAAAAGGTTGGCTTGCTCATCAAAGAGTTGGTCCAGGGCGGCTAGGTAAGTAGCCACTTGGTACAGGGGGCCTTCTTCGTGGCGACGTCGTTCTAGGTTTCTCATGCGTGCTTCCCAGACCGGGGTTCTGATGGTCGGCGGAAAGAACTTTGCTGGTGTAGGGGCGAGGTGTTCTTCGAAAATCCGGCAAAAATAACGGAGTGCTTTTCTAATGGCCAAAGGGTAGGTGTCTTGGTGTCTAAACCCCGTGGCGGTCACTCGCCATGGCTGGATGTCGGGGTAGCGGTTGCTCCTCGCGATGACCAGGATCACCCTGCAGCGGAAGGTACCGTGGTGCTCGTACTCTCGGCTGTAGTACCTTGGACGTTCTGTAACACCAAGGCCTTCCAGGGTATTGATCAAAAGGCCGGGAAAGCCAGGTGCTGCTTGGCAATCGCCCTGGGTCCATCCTTCCTCAGCCATCTGAAACAAGGGCAGAGTAAACAGTCTAGCACAGATACAAAAGGGAGTAGATAACATTTATTATTGCATGGGGTACAGTTTTCATGGATACGGGGTTATTAGGGTAGGGTTCTAGCTTGGAGTGCTAATCCTATCATGGGGATTCCTCCCCGTTCCTGATAGGGCGCTTCTTTATTGGGAGGCACCGATCCATCTCATCTTCGGTCTGAGTACCTTTATCCCAATGGGTTTCCTCGGGTTCTTCTTCCTCTTCCTCTATCCATCCACCTGTTCCGCTGCGGTTTTCGTATTCCTGCATCTGGGCTTGGAGGGCGGCTAAGGAGTACTCGGCGCTTGCGGCTCTTGTCCGTTGTTCCTCCAGCTCCTGGGTTATCTTTTCAATCCCATGGATTAGCTGCCTCAGTTGCGCTGCCTGTTTGCGGTAGAGTGCATCCAAGCCAGTAAGGTAGATGGATAGGTGGGAAACTGTGTCTTCTAGGTCTTTTTCTTCTCGTCCAAGTCCCCTCATCCGGGCAATCCAAGTGCGTCCTCTTCCCTTAGCGGGTGGGAAAAATCCCATAGGGGTCCGCTGAAGGTGGTGCTTGTAGAGCACACGCAGTCGTCGCAGGGCTTTACGGGCGGCCTTTCGGTAGGTGTCAGGGAAGCAGAAACCAGAGGTGGAAATGAACCAAGGGTCCACATCAGGGTAGCGGGTGCTCCTCTCCACAAAGACTATCATATCGCACCGAAGGGTGCCTCCGGAGATGTATTCTCGGTAGGCATACTCTGGTGGTTCCATAACCCCAACGCGTTCCAGGCTGAGTAATAATTGTGATATCCAGGTAGTTAGACAACTAGATACTAAGTTTGGGTATATTATATGTAAATAGGATAATGTATACAAGTTGTACAAAGCATAAGGGTATATTTGTAAATTATAAGTTTTATAAATTCTCATGAGCAAATGTGTGACAATGTTCTTAATGTCAAATTTCAGATGGCTATAACTAATAAAAGATCAAAAGTTAAATAAACACTAAGGGGAATGGACTCTATATGAAATTAAGGAATGGACTCTATATGAAATTAAGGACCTTTATGTAATTTATACAAACATTAAGACTTACATGTGAAATGGTTAAAAGGTAAAAGTAAAATTCAGTTTTACTTAAGGACTAAAATGTAAAAAGAACTAGTAATGATGACTGCAGGAAAACTTGCAAAAAGACCCTAAGCATTAAAGCAATTTGTTTGAATTACAAGGCAAAGTTTATAATTTGAATTGTGTTGTAAAGTTTAAAATAAAACTATAATCATTGAGATTTTGAACTTGAACCTTAAAGCAATCTGGTAGGATTTGAGATTCTCTACAACTTTGCTTTAGGCACTTTTCTCATTAGGCTTTTGTATCAACGGGAATTTTTCCTTTACAGAGGAGTCCCTGGAAGTTTCCAGATTCGCAAATCAGTCCTTCTGACCCTGGCAGCCTTCTTCCTCCTCTGTCACGCATGCTTCCTCTCTGTTTCTCTCTGTTCTGCCTCTGCTCCCGCCGCTCATCGTCGGCACAACAGCCCGAGCACCACCTCCTGCTAAATTTGCTCCCACGCGTCGCTTCACAGCTCTACCACCGTTCCTAATCCCCGGCGCTGGCACTTCTACCGTGTGCCACGGCGTGTTGGTACTGCCAGCACCACCTGGGCGCCGGCATTTCCCTGCTCGCCGCCCCGCCGCGTGGAGGGAGCAATAGAGACCCCCGGAGCTCTATCTTGTGGGCGCATTAGTACCGCAAGAATCTCCGCAACCCATTCCTTCCCTTGGTTAGTTGTTTCCTTGCTCCTAGACACCGGTACACCGTCGCCGTTCTTCCCCAATCCCGGCGAGCTCGGCGCCACCGCGGGCCCGCTCCTGCAACCCTCCTCCGCCCGAACCACCACTCCGGGAAGCTGCCCCTTAGTCCCCTGAAGCTATTGGACCAAACCCGTACCACCCCACTTGCCCGGAGTGCCGCCGTCGAGCTTCTCCCCGCCGCCGGCCATCTGTTCTCCGCGGGCAAACCTCTACACGCCCCTAGAAGCCTAATCGAGCCCCTCCCGAGGTAGCCCCCGATCTCCTCTCACTAATCCCCCTCTTCTTCCCCACTATTGCGACCCGAGCATCATGGATTTGATCGGTCAAATGCCGCCGCCCCTCTTTGACTGCGGCCAAGGACTCCAATGGAGAAGACAGTAAAGTTTCAGGGGGTTTTGTGCTAAAGCTAAGGGCTGTTTTGTAAATCTTATTTGAGATCTTTGCTGTGAACTTTGAAAATGCATAGAAAATAGTAGAAAAATCAGAAAAATGTGAAATTGGTTGGGTTAGAAACCTTATAATAAGTTCTGCAACTTTTATTTTATCACCATACCATGAAAGTACATAGTTTGTTCTGTATTTTAAATGCTAGTAAAAACATGCATTAATTAAATCTTGTGATCCATAGCTTTGTTGCTGTTAGTTTTTGGAGCATGTGTTGTAGGTAATGTAAATAGCTCTGTGTAAATTCTTGAGGCTTAGGTCAGCTCTCTAGCTAAAGTAATTGGTTACTTTTGTTATAAGTTAGTAAAAGCTTGACAATTTAATTTCAGAAGTATCTATGCATATTTAGGGATGAAATTTTTACTATAGTCTGGTCTTTATGCGTGTGATATAACATAAAAATTTGAGAAGCAGAAACCTAATATAACTTAAGTTATAAGTTTTAAACTTAGATGCAAGATGAGTCATAAATAATAATTGGAATGCATGAAAATTTATGGAACTTTTCTAAAATACTAGACTTAAGTAGTTTATGATGTTTTTAAATTGTGAACCCTAATTGTTGTATAAAAACCCTAGTCTTAATATAAAACTCCAATTATATCTTAATATTTCAATGTTAATCTTAATTAGTTTTGTGACTTAGAACCTTTAGAGTAAAATTACAATAAAACCTAACCATGATAATTTTCATAAATATTAATTATTTATCTTAATTTAAGATTTGGTTAAATAATTCAAGGTTAACCATAATTAAATAATAACCTAAAGCTAATTACAATATTTAGCTAATAAATGGGAATTACTAAGTGTGTGTAGTGTTGCTCAAGGTAATTAGATACACTACTTAATGTAGCTAAATTGGATATTTAAGATAACCCACCCCGGTTGCCTAACGAGACTAGTTAGTTTAATTAGTACTCGATAAATGACTGCCCAGTACGGGGTAGTTAGATTATCGCCGTAAAGTAATTTTCTTTAAGTTAGGGTGCAACTTTATTGTGAATTAAATAAGAATTTATGCAGTTTACTTATAACTTTGCATCTCATATAGACTCGACCACTCTCGCCGACGGAGATTATCCACTGATCACGGAACAAGAAGAAGTCTATTCGGAAGACCCCGGGACTCTTGTTACGGATTTCTCTGAAGCTCCGAACCAAGGTTCGGAAGAAAATATTTTGACTAACCCCAACCCCACCAGCGAAGGCAAGCCCCGGACATATCCCCTACCTTATTACACTGCAACTTATATTACTTATATATCTCTTTATGCATTAGGTTCTTAGGAGTTGTTTGGAAACTTAGTTGCATTGTTCTAGGAACCAATGTATTGAACATTAGAACTGAGTCCGACTAGCTGCTCTGCTTATAGGACCGGTAGAAGTCGAGTGATTTCCTGTCACTCGCGCGACTTAGGAATTGTAATGATTTACATTCCTGTTATCACTATAAGGATGCCGGACGGGAGTTTTATGAGGTATCATGGTCAAGATGATACCCCGTCTGTGTTGATGAATTTGTTAAGGTCGCAGTGTGTGGTAGCGGTGGCTAAGCGTTTGAAAGTACTAGCCACATGCCGTGAAATATGGTAAGCGGTAAGCCTAGTAACCAATCGGCCCGAGGAGTGGACATACCCCCCCACCACATGTATTTGCTTCTTTTGGTTACTTTGTTCGACGTGTAGGCATATGTGTTGCTGGGCAACCAGGAGTACGGGTTTTGTAGTCGCGCTACAGACGTACGTCCTGCACTTTTGTAGTGCGTATGACCTGCAGTCGCTTGTGGTGGCACTGATCCACGAGTCGGAATGAAAGGCAAACGGTTGCTTCGGAGTTACCCTGTGGTATTCCAAGCGTGTGAGTTAGGTTTACCTTGCAAGGGTTGAATCTCGATTCAGAATCGTCCGCCTCTCACGATGTATGAGACTGCTTATCCCCTTTATCACATAGAGTAACAAGAGCAATTATGTGATTATTAAAGATAATGTTTGAGTAAAGATTCTACCATGTTTGGATAGCTATAGGTGCTTACCTAGAATGGTTAATCAACTAGAATCTGAAAACTAAAAATTGAAATTAAGGATCTACTCTTTGTTGCTTTTCAGCTGAAAACCCTACCCAAAGCTAAAAGCCATCATGAGTCTAGTTATGGGCTAAGATATACCCAATTCCGGGTAAGTCTTGCTGAGTATTAGTATACTCAGCCTTGCTTTGTTGATTTAATTCAGGTAACCCTTCTGAGGAGCCCGCATTCATTACACCATGGCCTTACCCTTTGCCTGATGGTTGGTCCGTGGAATGGGATCCGTCCCCGGCCAGCACAGACCCCGCCGAGTGATATTATGCCAGGGCTAGCATAATATCTGTAATGACGTCGTGTATATTAACTACGCTCTTCAAACTCCGCTGCTTTAACCAGGAACTTAAACTTATGTTGTAATAAACTCTCCTCAGTGAGAACAAATGTTATTCTGTATATTTTTGTAATATAACTGCCTGTGGTGTAAATTATTTTGGCATTGTATCTCTGGACTCACCTTCGTGTGAGGTACCTTGTTGGATCCTGCGTTCGGTGGTTCATCGGGACGTTACCCGACAGACCAATAGTTTTATACCGTTTGAAGTGCGAGGTAGCCCTTTCATTGAGGACTCGCGTACTTGAGCCGGTATAATTCAGGTTGGTTCTGCCACAATAATAACTTAGGAAGGCCGGGCTCTGCGTGGTAGATTCCGTTGACCCATCCATTGCCAGCCATCTGGAACAGGGCAAAGACCAGCGGTGAGTGTTTGTGCAGAAAAATATCTAAGTTAGAACAAGTCCTAGGGTCTGGAACAGGGTCTCGCTTCTAGGGTTACGTCCTACGGCCAGCCTACGGCTCTGATACCACCTGAAGTGTCCCCCCATCAGGGAAGACTTAAAAGTGTTACTTTATCAGTCCCAGGAGGTTGATAACACTTTTATTACATTAGATGGTTCATCACCGTACAACTCTTCGCGGTAATGGGCAGTGAAGCGCCACTATCGCGAGGATTACAACTAAAACCCACACTACTACACTAGCTACAAAAAGGGGATCATCAGAGTCTTGCGCCATGCGGAGTTCCAACGGTGACCTCACCCACAGGCAAGACTGGGTGCAGGACGGAACCCTACTCGACGTCTTCGGGGATGTAGTCGGGATCTTCCACTGTAAAAGTAAGAATGGGGTGAGTACGAACGTACTCAGCAAGTCCAATCACACCCGCGGAGGGGGTTATAACAGAATTAAATGCACAGGATATTCCAAGGATAGGGTTATGGTTCTTTTGCGGGAAAACTCGGTTTTCTGCAAAAGTTCGTTTAAAACATTTTCAAAACAAGTTTTCAAGTGTCGTGCTGTTGATCCACACGGATCCAAGTTTTAAACCGCTACCGGACTCCCCGTCCGTCGTAGCCCACGGCACAGCTGCCGGACACTTCCCAAACAACCCACACCAGTCCAACCATTCCCAGAGAGAAATACTAGTTATGTGACCACAACATAACTTGCCTAATACCGTGGGCACGGCTATTCGAATAGATTTTAACTCTGCAGAGGTGTGCAACTTTACCCACAGGTGGGGTACCACAGCACGAACACCTTAGTGCCGGTGCAGATCCCATCAAAGCCCTTACCCACCTTAGCTAGACCTGACTAGCCACCACGGGATCTATCAAGGGGTCATTCGACCTATCACCGAGGTTTAACCGGGGCATAAGTCACACAGAGCTTATCCCGTCTCCTTGATCACTCGTTGCTCCCAGCTCTCCTGATGGCTATTAGACTAACTAGTGGGGTTAGGCTAAGCCGTTGCCCATACAACGGTCAAGTGGTTTGCACGACAGGAAGCTAGGTGAGACGACACATCAACTCGGTCCTTAGGGGTGACAAGATGGATATCTCCCTTCCTCGCTCAACCACACAGGTACGAGCACACCAACGGCAAATCACACAGAATTGCCATCCATCCCGTCTAACTCGTCTTTCAAAACACATTTTATCCCTTCCCACACACACACACACTTCCTTTACAAAACCAGGTGGTCAAGGTATGGGTATCACAAACAAGGGTGGCTACCCTACCATGTTTTTAGTAAGCAAATCCATGCAATTTTATAAAGCAGGCCACTGGGTTGTGTTTATAAAACTAGGACAGAAACATGCATCAAAGGGTGGAGTTGAACTTGCCATCGTCAAGTCCTTGCGGGAGGTCCTGATCGAAGCACTGTCCCTCGGGTTCGGGGTCGCAGAACTGGTCCTCGGTTGCTTGGTCGCAGTCGGGAACTTCTTCGTTCACTCCGTGTCCTACGACGCAAACAAACAGGCATACAATCAAGAGAGAGAACTAAAAGCTTTTATCGTTGGGCTTGAATCGGAAATAATTTAGTTACGGAGGTAGGGGTAATATTTTTGGGTGGTTTCTTAATGGCGTGGTTAGAACTATACTAGAAAGGGCGTGGTAAAGTTTCGGGTCAATCGGAGATCGTTTGGCGCAAAAAATGATGAGTTGAAGCGGGTTCGGGGGGTTAAACAGGGGTTTAGGGGCTTGTTCGTGATTATCCAAAGAGGGTAGGGGGCTCATTTGCGAACCCTAGAAATATTCAGGGTATGCAAAAGGGTGTCGAGCGTATCTAAGTTTGTAATGGAGGGTTCGTTTTGAAATATTAGAAAGAACGAGGTTTCTTTTGCGACAGGGAGTGAATAGGGGGTGTTTATGGGTACTAGAGTGAAGGGGGGGGGGGGGGGTCTCTTGGGGAACACAGGAAAAGGAGGGGGGCCTCGGGCAAAATTGCCCTTCTCCCTCCTTCTCCCCCCGTGCAGAACAGAGGAGGGGAAGGGAGCGCCGGCGGCGGCCAAATCCGGCCGGCCGGGGCCCGGGGCGGCTCGGGGTCGAGGGGAAAAGGGAGAGGGGAAGGAGAGGGTCCCATCCCCGTCCTCACCTTGAGCTGAGGTGGAGCGAGGAGGAGCGCCCACAGGAGCCGGCGGGCGGCGGCGGCGCCACGGGCGGCGGCGGCGCTGCGGGCCAGGAGAGGAGGCGCGCGGTGGCGAGGGCGGTGGTGGTGACCGGGGCTGCGCGGGGTTCTACTTATAGGCCGGGGAAAGGCGGTGGAGGGTGGTGGCCGGTGAGGAGGCCGGCGAGCGGTGCGGAGCACCTTAATGGCTCCCGTGTCGCGGAGCGGCGGTGCGGACGGCAAGGCCGAGGTGACGTGACGGCTCGGGCACGTGGGGCGGGCGCTGTGCGGGCACAGGGCGGGTGCGGCAGGGGAGCAGCGGCGAGCGGCGCGGCTAACGACGGGCAGCGCGGCGGCCGTGTGGTTGCGCGTGCGTGCCGTGGCCGGGCGCGTGCGCGCGCGGTCCGGCGGCGTGCGCGTGAGCACAGGTGGCCGAGCACAGGGGCGCGCGTGCACGCGAGGGGAGGGGCGGCGTGGCTCGGGGAGCCAGGGGCTGGGCGGCGTTCCGGGGCAGGGAGAAGAGAAGGGAGGAGAAGGGAGGAGGGAAAAGAAAAAAAAAAGGAAGGAAAAAGGAAAAGGAAGAAAAGAAAGAAAGAAGGAGGGAGATTGGGGAAAAAGAAAAGAAAAGAAATGGGAGGGAGAAAAAGGGAAAAAGAGGGAGAGAGAGAGAGAGGGAGAGAGACGCGTCGGCGCCGATCGCGGCGGCGACCGCGGTCGGTCGGCCACGCGCGTGTGTTATCCGCGCGCTGTGCGAGACGAACGGAATCGCGCCGGCGCTGATCACGGAAAAAGCGGTCGCGCGTGTTCGTCGGCCACTGTGCGGAATTGGACAGTGGTCAAGCCTAGTGTCGGTCTGAAGGGGTTAGGGCTAGGGTTTGACGAACGAAGTACTTTAGCATGCGATTTAATTTGGCGAGTTTTCCAGGGCATCACAAACCTACCCCACTTAAAATGCGATTTAATTTGGCCGGTGAGGAGGCCGGCGAGCGGTGCGGAGCACCTTAATGGCGCCCGTGTCGTGGAGCGGCGGCGCGGACGGCAAGGCCGAGGTGACGTGACGGCTCGGGCACGTGGGGCGGGCGCTGTGCGGGCACAGGGCGGGTGCGGCAGGGGAGCAGCGGCGAGCGGCGCGGCTAACGACGGGCAGCGCGGCGGCCGTGTGGTTGCGCGTGCGTGCCGTGGCCGTGCGCGTGCGCGTGGGTCGCATGCGCGCGCGGTCCGGCGGTGCGCGCGCGTACGGCGGCGTGCGCGTGAGCACAGGTGGCCGAGCACAGGGGGCGCGTGCGCGCGAGGGGAGGGGCGGCGTGGCTCGGGGAGCCAGGGGCCGGGTGGCGTTCAGGGGCAGGGAGAAGAGAAGGGAGGAGAAGGGAGGAGGGAAAAGAAAAAAAAGGAAGGAAAAAGGAAAAGGAAGAAAAGAAAGAAAGAAGGAGGGAGATTGGGGAAAAAGAAAAGAAAAGAAATGGGAGGGAGAAAAAGGGAAAAAGAGGGAGAGAGAGAGAGAGAGGGAGAGAGACGCGTCGGCGCCGATTGCGGCGGCGACCGCGGTCGGTCGGCCACGCGCGTGTGTTATCCGCGCGCTGCGCGAGATGAACGGAATCGCGCCGGCGCTGATCACGGAAAAAGCGGTCGCGCGTGTTCGTCGGCCACTGTGCGGAATTGGACAGTGGTCAAGCCTAGTGTCGGTCTGAAGGGGTTAGGGCTAGGGTTTGATGAACGAAGTACTTTAGCGTGTGATTTAATTTGGCGAGTTTTCCAGGGCGTCACAGGGGCTAACCCTAATTCCACGCCGGTTGGCAGCCGCCTGTTCCCACGCCCGCGCCCACGGTTGCCCTCGCGGACCTAGCAGTCTGGAGTGCGACGCTTCTTCCCCGTACATGTGGATACCTGGAGGTGCTGCATCTACTGCAAGAGGACGAGCCGCACGTGAGGAGGTCTCGCAACTGCACTGCCAGCGATGGACTGCACTACCCTGACGCGCTACAGAAGTTCCGTATCCGCGCATCTAGTGGTAATTCCGTGATCTATAACAGTAGTTTTCCTGGTTTATGCGGTGGAAATTTTTATTTATCGCTAGCATAGCCCACCTCATATTCCTTCACCATACAGTACCACCATGTCATCCGTGAGGATGACCAAGATGTGGGAGTACACTGGCATCAAGGATCCCGACCGTGTGTCGACGACAGCTGTGAGCACCGACGAGGTGTGGTCGTGGCTCGATGTGGTGCTGAAGGTGGGGAATCTGCAAACCGTCGGTGGTCTAGAGGCCTTCGAAAAGGAGCGGAGGGTGCTCATCTTCGTGTTTGCTGATGCTGCTGTCGTCATCGCCGTGAAGGTCGACATCGACAACATCCTCATGAGCGGTGCTGATCCGGGCCAAGATGGTGTCTAGGGGGCTCTTGTGGTTGATGTAGCGGCGGTCGTGTTAACCTTAGAGCCATTTTGCAGAGATATTTTGAACAATGTATGCGGGGACTTGAAGGGTCCCCGAGTGAACAATTCTAGGCGTTTGTAATCATTCTTGCTTTAATGATGTTTGGGAGGCTTAAACCACCCGCTATTGAATGTCGTTATTGATCGGGGGCGCAACCCAAGGAGACTCACATGGGAAACCAGAGCGTCCCCTCGCTTCCCGTACCCATGCCACGGTCGTGGTGGGCCCCCGCGCCGCATGCCACTGCCCGTATGGGCTTCCGCGTAGCACCCTTTTAAAAGGGGAAGGGCTAGAGGTTGTCGTCTTCCTCATCTCGCCCAAGTAGAAGGCCCAAAAGGCCGCGAGGAGGAAGAAGAGCTAAAGATTTGCGTGTCGGGTCCGAATGGGAGAGGACCGCAATGCCGTTCAAAATGAACTTGAGTCGGATGACTCCATGTTTGTGATTGAACCCCGTGACACCGCGGCGTCAGGGACCATGAAGGCCACCAGGGCGTCTTCCTATGCCCCTGAGGTGAGAAAGCGTGCCACCGATGGGGGTGCGTCGTAGAACGAGGAAGCAAAGCGGGCCCGAGTGGGGCAACGCTCGAAAGTGGCAGACGCGGAGTGGTTGGAGGAGCGCGCTCACCCGGAAGCATGTTCGAGTGCGGTTGGCCCAACGAGTCGTTAGGATGAGGCCGTGCCGGGCTCCCGAACCGATGGTGTTGGTTGCGGCGCTCCACAGACTAGTCGGGGAATAGTGAGGTCGTTCCCCGATGTGGCTGATGCGTCGCAGCTCGGTCTGCGGCTGCCGTCGGGTATCCGGGGCTTTGGACTTACCCCGCTCGACCAGACGTTAGGGTAAGGGAATTGATTCTATTTTTGAATGTTTTTCTTCTCTTATTCTGCGTTTTCTCGTAGTGCCTTGATGTCAACCGGCCTCCAGCCTAGTGTCGAGCAAGTGTCGTGGAGACCAAACCCGGCGCTGTTTGCTCCAACCCAAGGAGGGGGCCAGGGACTAGCTTCTATGAGCAGACCACTGGTTATGGTTGCGATCCCCGTTTAGTCTGGTGTAGGAGTGATCGTGGCGGTGCCTGCCCCGTCGAGTGCGGGAAGGGAGGAAGAAATCGTGGCCCTCAAGTCCCCGAGCGGAGGTGGACTTGGTTCCCCGTATGTTCCCAGCTGGAGGAGGAGGAGGGGGCCACTCCGATTGGTGCACGGCTTTTCCAAGAGCTGCTTGAAGTGGTTGGCGTTGCCTTGTCGCTTGCGTGCGCGGTCGGCTACCGCGACCATGTTGGGGTTGGCACGGTGCCGGTCCTTCTTCCTTTCCCCTGCCCTGAGGAGGGGCCCTCATCCTGATCCTCCCGCTTGGCCTTGCCTTTGGCCTGACCATCAGTGAAGACTGCCCCAACCGCCTCCTCGCTGGAGGTGTGGTTCATGGTGATGTCCAGAAGCTCGCGGCTGGTGCGTGGCTTCCAGCAACCGAGTTTGTTAACAAGAGACTTGCAGGTGGTCCTAGAGAGGAATATGCTGACGGCATCTGCGTCGACGACGTCGGGAAGGGAATTGCATTGCTTGGAGAACCGGCTGATGTAGTCCCTCGGGCACTCGCCAGGCTCTTGCTTGCAAACTCTTGAGGTCCCAGGAGTTTCCGGGGCGCACGTATGTCCCATGAAAATTCCCAACAAAGACCTGTTTGAGCTCCGTCCAGCTACGGATGCGGTTGGGCGGTAAGAATACGAGCCACACTCGAGGGTACTCCCCGACGCAGATGGGGAGGTACTGGATGATGAAGTAATCATCATCCGCTCCTCTGACCCGACAAGCGAGTCGAGAGTCTTCCATCCATACATCAGGGTTTGTCTCCCCGGTGTACTTGTGATGTTAGTGGGCGGTCAGAAGCGCGGGACCGAGCCATCCAGACTAGGGCTCCGGTCACCATCCTGATAGCACGGTCGGCCACCACACCTAGGGGGTGCCTCCTCGTGCTCCCCCTTGGGCTGGTGGGCTTCAGCCGCGTCCTTGGTGGGCCGGTCGACATCGGCGCAGCGGCGGGCCAATTGCCGCGAGTAGATGACGCTACGTGCGTCGTAGTTGGGCCTAAGCCTTCCGCGTACCTGGGGGCGTTGCGCGGAGGGCACCGAGTCGAGTCGCGGCGCAGCCACAGGGTCACGACCCGCCTAGGGTAGAAGCCCTTGCTGCTGGTGGACTGAGGGGTTTGGCTGCCGTGAGCCCCCCCCCCCCCCCCGATTGGGCAGGAGGCTGCATGCAAGGCAGCATGCTCCACCAGCGTCTAGATGTTGCGGTGGAGCTCCTGCTGTTGAGGGTCTGCAGTCTCGGGCAGGATGCACAGGAGCATCGTTGCGGCGGCGATGTTCTACCCAGTCCGCGCAAACTGCGGGGGCCGTTGGCGTCCGCGACGATGGCCTGCTAAACTTGATAGGCACACGCCCGCAACATTACAAGCATTCGGCTCAGAGTTGCGTCGGGGGTGCATTGATGCGGGTGGCGGCTGGTGCTGCCGTCGCTGGCGTAAGTCCTCACCATGCGCCTGGGCATTAGCCAGGGCCTGTGCGCGTGGGTCTGGTGGGGTGTGCATGTCCTCGGTCTCCACCGGGGCCGGCTGTCGTCCCTGCATCTTCGCCATGGTGCATTCCCGCTGTGCGGGGCAGCCAGGGGATGACACGTTGCCAATGCTGGAACCCTCGCCATATGCCGATATATAGATGACGAATGTTTTACCAAATGATTTAATTCTTTATTGGCTATTCATGGCCTATATATGGTTGTCACTTGGCAGTGTAGCTTGACATCACTGTCATCGCCAACATCCACCTCTTTCAGTTATGCCTCCTTGCCCCTCTCTGAAAATGGTGTTCCCCCCCTCCCAGAGCTGCAAGTGCATCAATGGATCCTTTGTCCACTCACTATCCTTCACATGGTAAGTACTATATACCAGTGGCATAATAGAATGAGATGGCCAGACCTTAGTGACACGAGGAATTGATGGAAGTTGATCCGTGGGGAACTGATGGAAGTTTTCAATTTGTTTGTCAGGGGAAGTAGTACCAGAGTGTTGTGGCTAGATTGGCTAGGCGAGGCCTTCCCCATCCGGCCCAATGTCTGTTGTGTGATCAGGAAGAGGAGAGCATGCAGCATCTCCTTATTGTATGTGTTTTTGCTAGACAGCTCTGGTTCTCCCTTCTGCATTGTGTTGGTCTTGCTTCCCTTGCACCACAGCCTAATGACTCCTCCCTGGATGACTGGTGGGTGAGAGCAGAAAAGGCTGTTTCTGGTGATGCACGGAATGGGTCAAATTCCCTCATCATTCTTGGCACGTGGACTATTTGGAGGCACCGGAATGACTGTGTCTTCAATGGGACTGTCCCCTGCGTAGATACAGCATTGTTCCTTGCCCGCGATGAGGTCCAGCTGTGGACTCTAGCAGGAGCTAAGGGGCTCTCCCTACTCAATGCTGGAGGAGTGGTTTAGGAGGTCAAGAGGTCTTAGGGTCAGGTCTTGCCATTTATGTAATAGGTGATCAAGTCTCTCTAGTGGTGGTGGGTGTGTGCGTATGTGTGTTCGGGTCTATGTATGTCTCCTCCTATTAATGCAATGATATGCAGTTCTGCATGTTCGAGGAAGAAAAAAAAACCTAGTGTTCTGGGACCTAACGAGAAGCTTGGTAAGCAGGTGTTCTCTTTGAAAGTAAGTACATGCATGCAGCCAAAATTCTCTGCTTGAAAAAAAAATCTGTTAGTTAATTTTGAACAAAATAAAAACTAAGAAACCTTGTCTGCTAATTTTTCATGTTGTCTTCAGTGCTCCACATTTCTGAACCTGTTTCAGACTTTCAGCAGATGCTTGCAATTGGTGAAGCAATGACTTTGCTAGCTTTCCTTACTATAGAACGATCTTGTTTCTATGTTCAAGATATGTGCGAGAATGTGGTTTAGACGAATGATGAGCTGAAGAAAAGATTGTATACTTCAAGGTACATTCATGCATAGCCATGTCTCTAAATTTTTCTATGGTAGCTCTGTGCCGCTTTGAATACAGCTACTCACTTTGTTTAATTTCAGGACAAGTACAAGCATATAGCTCACAAAAATTACAGTTGTCAAAACTAGAGAACATCATATTTGATGAAGAATTTGTGCAAAAATTTTGGAATAGTTTGTAAAGAAGACTATTGCGACCATCTGGCAAGACATTTGGGTAGATGGTTCCCGAGATAGTGAAGCACAAAGCATATGGTTGAAAAGTTGATGTCTACAGCATTTGTTTCTATCTTGTGGCAAATATTTTCTGGGTCAAATACCCGATGGAGAGCTGAATCCATTTCAAGAAGGGGGTTTGCTGTTTTTGGCATGGAAACAAACTGATCATCCCCAATTCTTTGTATGGTAACATTGTATCCATTGGCTTGAGATTATCAAGTTGGTTCGAAATTAAGAGATTGGGTTGCACAAGAAATAACATTTTGAGTAGCTGCACTGTATGGTGAAGTTTCAAAAATACATGCACATTTTTGGCGCATGACCCTGTGGTAGTGTTGCTTTTCCGGAAATATTGATGAACATAAATTTCTAATTTTCAGAATGTGAGGCTGGCACTGTATGGTGATAGCTGTATTATATATTATGGACCATAGAAGCACCAACAATGATGAGCAACCAGGCATCACGTAGTTGTTTGATTGGAAATGAACATCTTTGATTTTCTCTTTGTTTTGAATATTGGAGATCGCTTGACTCCAGTATGAATGTTTTTTCTTTTTCTTACTCTGTCTCTATGCTCAATGCTGGACCAGAAGATCCATACTCTAGTAACGTTAGAAAGCGGATGCGAATCACCGCATCCACCGGGGACTGGTCGTGGCCGAGTCCACCACGCTCCGGCTTGACGCGCCCGCCAGCCAAATGAGACGAACCATCTCGTCTCGGGCCGTTAATCCCGAGAAGCGTCTTGGCCTATCAGTGAACTCCCCTCACAACGACTACCAGCCCACAACGCACGCCCTCGCCACGCAACATCGCAACAACGCACGCACACCACCGCTGGCACCCACCGCTAGAAAACAAAACCGCGCGCCCCTTCTTCCCCACTGGCACCAGCCTTTTCCATCCAGAGCCTTCCTCCCCACCCATAGTGCCATACAGCGCGCCGAGCTGAGCCCTCCGCCCTCGAGCACTAGCAAGCGAAAGATCCCACCCCGAGCGCCACCCATGGACCGCCACAAAGCGCACGCTTCAACCACTCTGATAATCTTTCATGGTATCAGAGCCTACACTTAAATCCAATCCAATCAAACCTCCATGTCAACATCCTATTTGTGGCAGAACCAACCTGAATTGCACCTGCTCAAGTACACAAGTCCTCTCTCATGGGCTCCAACGTGCTTCAAACGGTATAACCCCTTGTCCTGTCGGGTAACGTCCCGATAAACCACCGAAAACAAGATCCAACAAGGTACCTCGCACGAAGGTGAGTCCAGAGATACAATCACCATCATATTTTATATTACAGGCACTCATATTACAAGAGTTTATAGAGTAGTATAAGTTCTAGATTGATAGAAGTTATTACAAACCAGTTTAATACTTCAAGTTCACAGCAGCGGAATTCAAAGTACGATAACTGTACACATCGCCAGTATGGACATCATACTAAGCCATGGCATGACATCACTCGTTATGATCGGTGTTGGCCGGGGATGGATCCCAGTCCACGGACCAACCATTAGGCAAAGCATAGGGCCAGGGCATGGGAAAAGTAGGGTCTTCAGAAGCATTGCCTGAAATAAGAACATATGGCAAGACTGAGTACTCTAATACTAAGCAACGCTTACCCGGAATTAGGGTATACTTAGCCCATAACTAGACCATGAAGATGTTGCAAAGGTTCTGGTTTTAGTTTTTGCTGCAAAGCAACAAAGCGTAGATCCTTAATTTCGTATTTTAGCTTCAGTTTCTAGTTCCTTTAACCATTCTAGATAAGCACCTATAACTACTCAAGCAAGGTAGAGCCTCTTTAAAGCATACTTCAGTATTACTCATCATAAGATTGCCCTTGTTACTCTATGTGGCAGAAGAATTAAGCAGTCTCAATCTCCGCGAGAAACGGACGATTTTGAATCGAATTTTAACCCTTGCAAGGTAAACCTAACTCACACGCTTAGAACACCAACAGGTCGTTCCGAAGCAACCATTTGCCTTTCATTCCGGGTCGTGGAACAAAGCCACCACAAGCGACTGTAGGACCGTACGCACATCCAATATGTAGGACATACGTCTATAGCGCGACTACATGACCGTATTCCCGTCTGCTCTGCAGAACATACTCCCACACGTCGGTGCGTGTAAACATAAAATAAAAGTCAAGTGGTGGGGGACGAGTCCACTTGCCGGGCCGATTGGTTACTAGGCTTACCGCTTACCATATTTCACGACATGTGGCTAGTACTTTCAAACGCTTAACTGCCACTATACCACATTGCGATCTTCACCAAATTCATCAACACAAACGGGGTATCATTTCTTTCCAAGATACTACACATCACCCCGTTCGTCATCCTTATAGTGATTGCAGGATTGTAAGCAATCAATTCCTATATCGCGCGAGTGACAGGAAATCACTCGACTTCTACCGGGCTTATTAGCATAGCACTAGTCGGACTCAGTTTCTAATATACAGTACACTGGTTCCTAGGAATATGCATCTAGGGTTTTCCGAACAACTCCTAAGAACCTAATGCACAAGTATATATATATATAAAGGTAGATTGCAGTGTAAATAAAGTAGTGGGTTTATGTCCGGGGCTTGCCTTCACTGGCGGGGCTGGGATTAGAGATGTTAACAAATTCTTCCGAACTCGGGTTCGGGGCTTCAGTGAATTCTCCGACGATATTCCCGGCGTCTTCAGAGACTTCTACTTCGGGTTCCGGGAGAATTTGATAATCACCGTCGTCGAGAAGCGTTGAGTCTACAAGTGGTGAAAATGATGCAGTTTAGAAAATGCATAGACTGTTATTCTATTTCACAATAAAGTTGCAATCCAATGAACTTAACATTACGTGCTAGCAAACAACACAATTGCCCTTTACTGGGCAGTCATTTATCGGGTATTAATCCATTTACTTAGTTACATTAAGTACCATGGGTGGTAACCCTAAACATTTAACTAACTACATGAAGTAGCATGTTTGATTAGTTTAAATAATTTCATTAATTAATTTTATTTGACTAACGAAATATCTTTAATAACCTTAGGTTATTATTTAATTGGGGATCTACTTTGAATTAATTAAGAAAATAACATTATCATATCAAGTTCTATTTATTTTAGTTGTTCTATACTTTGATCATGGGTTGAAATTTTGAGAACATGCTATACTACTTAAGAGTAACATCTCAAAATATTTTCATAATTTTTCATGAACTAAAGCTATTGTTCATGAATTTTCCTTTGAATCTAAGCTTAAATTCACTACTGGAGTTGCACTTGGATTCTAACTCTCAAAGTTTTATTTTGGGTTAAACATCTTGAAGAAAAACTAAGGTAAAATTTTCAGCTTTAAACATGAAGGAATGCATCTAGAATTAAATTATGAAATTTCTATCAACATATAACAAAGGTACTCGAACTTTTAAGTAAATGAGCAGTAAAGAACTCGAGATTTTTACACAAAGCTACTCATGGGACATACAACCTAGGTTCCAAAATTCAGTTACAACACATTCATATAACATGAGATACAATTAAAACACTCAATTCCTTGTATTTAATTTACATCAAACACTACACACATACAGCTTAAACTTGCTATATAAAAGTAGTCGAGTATAATTTAAGGATTCAAACAAAACTGGTTTGGCGTTTTTCTGAATTTTCTACAATTTTCTACACATTTTTGAAGTTCACAGCTTTTGAATTGGGGGGTGCAGAAATCTTGCAGAAAGACCCGTAGAACTTTTGAAATCTTCACACATATGGCCCTGGCTCGTCGGGGAAGAAGAACAGGGAGATTGTCGGCCAAATTCCGGCGAAGGGGTGGCGAGGGGTGGAGAAGGACTGGTCTAGGGGCACTAGGAGCTCACGGCGCATCCATGGGTGGCCTTGGGAGGAAGAGGGAATGGCCGGAGGTGGGGTTCCCACGGCGGCCGAGGCGCGGCGGGGAGGAGCTCGTCGGCGAGGGGGTTCCCGGCGAGGAGGATGGCTAAGTTCGGGCTTGACAGCTGCAGCAAGACGAGGGGAAGCCGTTGGGGTAGTCGAATTAGGCGGAGGAGGGGCGGAGGTAAGGGCTCGACGGCGACAGGAACTTACCGGCGGGAAGGGGATCGACGGCGAGGTAGTTCCGGTGGAGGTCCGGCCACGGGGAGTGGCTTGGGAGTGTCAGTGGGGTGCGGGGAAGCTTCCTAGGGGCTTGTAGTGGGCCATGGGAGGCGAACGGTGGCGGCCCACGGTGAGCAGAGAGTCGCCAAAGGGGAGGAAGGAGGTGGCGGTGGTGAGCGGGGCTCCGGTGGCGCGTGGCAAGGAAAATAGAGAGAAATGGATGGAGTGCAGTCTACTCGTGCTACTGGGCAACAGAGGGAAAGAAGAAGATTAGGCACAAGCGCGGAACGTGGCGACGGCGAGGTGGCGGCCGGGCGGCGCTCGGGTTGGCGTGGAGCGCGCGGGAGAGGCCAGCGGGGGAAGATTCTAGGGCGGTGCTCGGGCGGGGAACGACGCGTGGAGGCGACGGCAGCAGGAGGTGGCGCCGGGGAGGAGCTGGCACGGCGGTGAGCGGCGCTGACACCAGCGGCAGAGGAGCAGCGGGCGAAGCAGGGGGAGCAGAGGAGGTGCCAGAGGAGGAAGAAGAGGGGAGGAGGTCCGAGGGACTTCATTGGAAATTGCAAAAACCTTAAGGACTGCACTGTAAATAGAATTTTTCCTACTGATCCAAAGCTCTAATGAGAAAATGGTCAAAATAGAAGTTGTAGAACTTTTCAAATCCTACAATTTTGCTTTAGAGCTCAAGTTCAGAAACCTAAAGTGCACTGGTTTATTTTAAAATTTTGCACTCAACTCAAACTTAATAAAGTTTTTGTCCTTAGTAGTGTGAATTTTATGTAATCTTGGGCTTATCTGCAAACATTTATGACTGGTCATGATTACTTTCAGTTTTACATTTTAGCCCTTAGTAACTTTGAAAGTTACTTTTATACCTCAACTAATTTACATAAAATGACTTGTACTTTCATAAATTCACACAAATACCCTTATTTTCATAACTTTGCTAAATTTTCACACAATTTAATCCACACCAAACATTCTTCCTATTGGCTTGCTCTATTTAACACCTAGGGTGTCACAACCTTTCCTCCTAAAAGGAATCTCGTCCTGAGATTACAGTAATGATATAATAAAAGGGTAGATACCTAAGAATTCTTAAGGAAGTCTGGGAAGTTTTTCTGAAGATAGTTTTCGGTTTCCCACGTAGCTTCTTCTTCTGTATGATGATTCCACTGGACCTTAAATATCTTGACTGTTTCCCTTCTGGTACTTCTTTCCTTGGTATCTAAGATTCTGACTGGATGCTCCTTATAGGAAAGATCGGGTTCGATGTCGATGCTTTGTGTATCAATGATTTCGGTGGGAATACTGATACACTTCTTTAATTGAGATACATGGAAGACATTATGAATGGCTGCTAGCTGAGGAGGAAGTTGAAGTCAATAGGCTACGGATCCACAAATTTTAAGGATTTCAAAAGGACCAACGTAGTGAGGAGCGAGTTTGCCTTTAATACCAAATCGTTGAACACCTCGAGTAGGAGATACTCGCAGGTATACAAAATCACCTACTTCAAACTGTATTGGTTTCCTCCTTTTGTCTGCGTAGCTCTTTTGTCTTGATTGAGCTGCTTTAAGATTGTTCTGAATGATCTTTACCTTTTCTTCTGCCTCGTTGACGAGATCAGGCCCAAAGATTTCGCATTCACCCGCTTGAGACCAATTTAATGGAGTTCTGCGTTGGCGACCATATAAGGCTTCAAAAGGAGCCATTTTGATACTTGATTGGTAACTGTTATTGTAGGAAAATTCTGCCAGAGCTAAGCACTTGTCCCAATGCTTGTCGTACTGGATCACACAAGCTCGAAGCATATCTTCTAGAATTTGGTTGATCCTTTCTGTCTGCCCATCTGTTTGCGGATGATATGCGGAGCTTCGGATTAACTTGGTTCCAAGAGCTTGTTGAAGTTGCTCCCAGAAACGAGCAACAAACTGTGCTCCATGATCAGAGACGATTGTCTTAGGTATCCCATGGAGACGAACGATCTGGTCTAGATAAATCTCAGCATACTTCTTAGCATTGTAGGTGCTATGCACCGGGAGAAAATGAGCGGTCTTGGTTAGTCTATCCACAATCACCCAAATAGAATCATGCCTCTGGAAAGTGTTGGGTAAACCTACGATAAAATCCATATTGATATCTTCCCATTTCCAAGAAGGAATAGGTAGAGGCTGCAGCGTACCAGAAATCTTTAAATGACTGGCCTTAACTCTCTGGCAAATATCGCACTCAGAGACGTACTTTGCTATTTCTCTTCTCATACGAGTCCACCAGAAATTTCATTTCAAATCTTGGTACATTTTTGTACTGCCAGGATGCATAGCAAACTTAGACAAATGGGCTTCATCTAGTATTTGCTTGCGAAGCTGATGATTTTTAGGTACAACCATACGTCCATTAAACCGTAGAATTCCCTTAGGATCTTCTTGAAAACATTTATACTTTTCTTCTCCTTGGGCTAGTTGTTGCTTGATAATTTTGACTCCCTTATCATGCTGTTGTGCCCTAACGACACTATCCTGGAGTATAGGCTCAACTGCTATATGATTCAGACTGCCTTAAGGAACGATCTCTAAATTAAGCTTTCTTATTTCCCAACAGAGAGTATCATTGAAAGCCTCTATTGATAAGCAATGACAACGTGATTTGCGGCTAAGTGCATCCGCAACCACATTGGCTTTGCCTGGATCGTAGTGTACTTCAAGATCATAATCATTTATAAGCCCTAACCAACGTCTTTGCCTCATATTCAAGTCCGCTTGCGTGAAAATATACTTTAAACTCTTATGATCTGTGTAAATGTTGCACTTGGTACCCATAAGATGGTGTCTCCAAAGTTTAAGTGCATGTATTACGGCTGCAAGCTCAAGATCATGGGTAGGATAGTTCTGCTCATGTCCGGTGCTCTAGAGGCATATGCAATCACGCGGTTATCCTGCATAAGTACACATCCAAGTCCGGTGCCAGATGCATCACAATAAACATCAAAAGGTCTGGATGGGTCTGGCTGAGCCAAAACTGAAGCAGTGGTAAGATGTGCTCTTAAGGTGTGGAAAGCTTCATCACATTTCTCATTCCAGGAGAATTTAACTCCTTTCTTCAATAGCTCTATCATGGGCTTGGCTATCCGGGAGAAATCTGAAATAAAACGACGGTAGTAGCCAGCAAGACCGAGAAAACTACGGATCTGATGGGCCGAAGTAGGAGGCTTCCAATCCATCACTTCTTGAACTTTACTCGGGTCAACAGATATACCGTCCTTGGAGATGGTATGACCCAAAAATTTGATGGTATCAAGCCAGAATTCACATTTAGAAAATTTGGCATACAGACGATGATCTCGTAAACGTTGAAGAACAATATGAATATGTTTAGCATGATCTTTGTTGGTTTTGGAATAGATCAGAATATCGTCGATAAAAACCACGATGAATTTATCGAGTTCCGGCATGAAGACAGAGTTCATGAGATACATGAAATATGCCGGTGCATTGGTAAGACCAAAGGACATAACCAGATATTCAAAGAGTCCATATCTGGTGGAGAAAGCTATTTTTGGAATATCACTTGGCCTAATCTTTATCTGATGATACCCAGAGCGAAGGTCAATTTTGGAGAATATCTTGGCTCCAGCTAACTGATCAAACAGGATATCAATACGGGGAAGAGGGTACTTATTCTTAATAGTAACCGCATTGAGGGGGCGATAGTCAACACACAGTCTAAGACTATTATCCTTCTTCTTAACGAACAAGGCAGGGCATCCCCAAGGTGAAGCACTTGGGCGGATATAACCTTTATCAAGGAGCTCCTGAAGTTGAAGTTTCAACTCTGCGAGTTCATTGGGTGGCATACGATAGGGTCTCTTAGAAATGGGGGCTGTACCAGGTTGTAACTCTATAACAAACTCAACATCTCTAGCTGGAGGCATTCCGGGTGACTCGTCCGGAAAAACATCTGGGTACTCACATACAACAGGAATATCCTCTAACTTGATCCCTACTGTAGTATACACGCAAGAGCTGATATATTCCTGTTGTGGAATTTGAAGGATGGTATGTCCATATTCCGGAGAATTTATCTCAACTACTCGAGAAAAGATATCTAAGGATACTCGATGTCTGGTCATCCAATCCATACCTAGAAAAATATCCATCCCTTCTAGGTTTAATGAAATTAAGGCTGTTCTTATTAAAGTGCTACCCATCTGGATTGGTACATCTCTACAAATTTGATTTGATGCAATTCTACCTCCAAGAGTTGTTATCATATAGGTTCCATTAGTGGGGTAGAAATCCAAACCTCTTTTGGTCCCAAATCTTGTACTGATAAAACTATGGGTTGCACCAGAATCAAAAAGTATAATAGCAGGATGATGGTGTAGAGTGAATGTACCCGTCATTACTGGTGCACCTTCCGGGAGTTCCGATAGAGTGGTGAAATTCACTCTTCCTTGACGGACTTGCATAACTTGCTTCTTGCCTTTATTCTTGGGGTTGGAGTTGGAGGCCTGCCCGGGGAATGTTTTTCTTGGTTGTGGACAGTCTTTAACAAAATGCGTCAGACTACCACAATTGAAACAGCGATTGATGTTATTCCCCTGATTAAACTGCGGAGGGTTCGGCCTTGGACCAAATTGTCATTGCTGCTGCAAAGGTTGAGGCACTGGTGGCCTGTTGAATCGGGGCTGCTGAGGAGGTCTAACTACCCATCTGCCTGCTGAAGTGTCTGGTAACGGTACTGTGCATTCATAAATCTGACTGCAGTGCGTAGAGTCTCTCCGGCCAGACTTCCCAATAAGTGGTCACAGTATGTCACCCTGAAAGTCGGGGTCACGAGAATCCATTGCAGGAAATAAACCGATAGAATGTCCCGCAACTTCCTCAGGATGTTAATCACAGAAGATGTGAATAGCTTCCATAGCTGCCGCTTCAAAAGTATCGGCAAGGCGATGACCAATCACGTTAACTTCAATAGACTGCCACAAAGATAAGGTAGGGTGTGGAGGAACAATCATCTTCACCCTACAACGAGGAACGCCTTCTTCATCATATTCTACTCAATCATAAGGTGGAGGGTCGGTATAGCCAAACATCTGAAGAGACTCCCACAAAAGACGAGGAAAACCCTCCCAATGCAAGGCATTGGTATGAGCGTGTCCTGCGGAATCCCAAAAGAACCTTGGAAACTCGGCCATCTGAAACAAGGATTCAAATGGTGAGATTACAAGTTTTCAACCATACACCTTTAGAAGATTGCGGAAAAATGTGAGTTAGACTTATGAAATGACTGGAATGCAGCTATCCGGCTAAGAACTCACAAGGTAAAAGGAACAAGATGACCTATTCTGATAACAGCAGAATCTGAAAATTGGAAGATTGTTCTAGATCTTGAGAATGAAATGATAAAGGTAGAAACATTAACCTTAAGGCTGTCAAAATAACCATTTCAAAACTGTACTAGTTACTGACACACTCTAGATATCCTTAAAACAACCAACCATGCCACTCATTCAATCAAATCAAGGAATATGCATGCACATGCTACGCGTCCTCACAACTCAAAACAATTGCCAATATGTTTGGACTTACGTGATTAGTTCTGGTGGCACAATATGTTCGTCCCTCCCTATAATAGCTAGTCGAATATCCTTATTCGTCTTAACCTATTTATCCGTGGTTAGCGTACCTGCAGAAAATCACAATAGATACGAACCTTCCATGCCAGCACTCATGAAAGCGTCCTCAAACAGTACTGTTCACTATAGAAACAGCATCTGTACAATTACCACCATACAGACGACGTTAACATACGTTATCGAAACAATGTATTCACGGGGGTACCGCAAAATGCGGGGGGGGGGGGGGGTATTGCTGTTCATACCCTGCACCTAACCATATACTCTCAATGTAGGCAAGCGAAGTTGGTACATTGGCAGCATCTCAAGTAGGCCACTGCTTGAGAAACAACGTTCGGTTCGCATCACCGACGGGAAGGCTAACTCCCCAGTTAGCTGAGGATCCTTACCTTCTTACCTCATCGTCGAAGGTGTCATTACCGAACATAAGGTTGATTGTGCATAAATTTAAGGTTTAACAGAAAAGTGGTGCTAAAAGTCAGAGTTATATACATATACTATTGCCACCTCTAATTCCCATATTAAATATTACCCTAGGGCTTTACGTACTAAGCACAATCCTTAACGAAACCAACGTAGTTTTGTAAAATACTTTGTTGGTCAAATTTTATACCAAAAACATTTTTAAGGTCAACCGTATCTCCAGGGTACACTTGTTAGCTCTGATACCAGCTGTGGCAGAACCAACCTGAATTACACCAGCTCAAGTACGCAAGTCCTCTCTCATGAGCTCCAACATGCTTCAAACGGTGTAACCCCTTGGCCTATCGGGTAACGTCCCGATAAACCACCGAAAACAGGATCCAACAAGGTACCTCGCACGAAGGCGAGTCCAGAGATACAATCATCATCATATTTTATATTACAGGCACTCATATTACAAGAGTTTATAGAGTAGCATAAGTTCTAGATTGATAGAAGTTATTACAAACCAGTTTAATACTTCAAGTTCACAGCAGCGGAATTCAAAGTACGATAACTGTACACGTCGCCAGTATGAACATCATGCTAAGCCATGGCATGACATCACTCGATATGATCGGTGTTGGCCAGGGATGGGTCCCACTCCACGGACCAACCATCAGGCAAAGCATAGGGCCAAGGCATGGGAAAAGTAGGGTCTTCAGAAGCATTACCTAAAATAAGAACATACGGCAAGACTGAGTACTCTAATACTCAGCAAGGCTTACCCGGAATTAGGGTATACTTAGCCCATAACTAGACCATGAAGATGTTGCAAAGGTTCTGGTTTTAGCTTTTGTTGAAAAGCAACAAAGGGTAGATCCTTAATTTCATATTTTAGCTTCAATTTCTAGTTCCTTTAACCATTCTAGATAAGCACCTATAACTACTCAAGCAAGGTAGAGCCTCTTTAAAGCATACTTCAGTATTACTCATCATAAGATTGCCCTTGTTACTCTATGTGGTAGAAGAATTAAGCAGTCTCAATCTCCGTGAGAAACAGACGATTCTGAATCGAATTTCAACCCTTGCAAGGTAAACCTAACTCACATGCTTAGAACACCAACAGGTCGTTCCGAAGCAACCGTTTGCCTTTCATTCCGGGTCATGGAACAAAGCCACCACAAGCGACTGTAGGACCGTACGCACATCCAATGTGCAGGACATACGTCTGTAGCGCGACTACATGACCGTATTCCTATCTGCTTTGCAGAACATACTCCCACACATCGGTGCGTGTAAACATAAAATAAAAGTCGAGTGGTGGGGGACGAGTCCACTTGCCGGGTCGATTGGTTACTAGGCTTACCGCTTACCATTCTTCCTATTGGCTTGCTCTATTTAACACCTAGGGTGTCACACTATTCCACCATCACCATCAAGCGCACCCATCTCTACACGCCATGCAGGCGCCTGCTGCGCACCGGGGGCGCCCACCTCGCAGCCGCCTGCCAAGGTACGTGATGTCCGCGCCCTCTCGCTCGCTTCTTCCCTCTCTCTCTGGATCTCCATCTGTGCCTTGCGCGAGATGGGTGGCTTGTTGGCAGGGGATGGCGACATAGCTGTACATGTTGTGCTGCTTTGTGATTTGCCTCTTGAGCTGTTCGTTGTTGCGATGGTGTTTCGTTGCGAGTTCCCGTCTTCCACTATGGCGACGAACCCGTACGTCCGGCCTGTTTCGGAACATTTTTGATTCGTTGGCTCTAATTTCTCTCCATCGGATTGGTTCACATGACAGGAGTGTGACTAGTACTAGCTAGTTGGGTGAGATGAATGTACGGGCTCCGTATGCGCACGTCTCCCGATTTTGCTGTACCTTTTCGATCGTTTTGGTTTGGAAGCGTTAATTTTGGAGGTGCTGGTTCTGATCTGTACGTGGCCTTTCAGCCATGAAAGCCTAATTATTTGAACCCCCTCCCCCCCCCCCCCGCTGGTTTATAATGTTTTCATAATTTGTTCACTGGAATCTGTTCAACTGCTCAATATAATCGTGAGGCTAGAATTTCCTACGTCTCTTTTTGCTTTTTCTATTTTCACCGTTTCTATTTTTGCATTTATGATGTTTTCACTGTCTCTTTTTGCTCAATATAATCGTCATGAATCGCTTGATTTTGATTTGACTCGTTTCTTATGTGTTCTGATCATCATTGGAATCTGCTCAGCTGCTCAAAGCGGGCGAGGTCAGAAATGCTGCCCTTCTTTTTGCTTTTCACCCCTTCCCTTTAGCCTCTTGCTCCTGCTGCGTGAAAAAGGTTTGCTGTGTTTCTGCCTTGTAACCGCCCTCTGATCTGATCCTGCGTAGTAGACAGCTGCACAGCCTACAACTTTTCAGGATTCCTGCCCGCAAAGACCATGCCGTTTGGTTTCTCTTTGCCCATTTTGTTTCTTGGCGCTCACGTAATGGCGCCTCGGTGCATGCTTTTTCTGCCCGAAAGACGATACTACCCTTGCAACATACTACAGTATATCCTCTACCATTTGAATCTGTGAATTATTATGGACTAACACCATTAACCTCTCATGTCTCTTTGCGTGCAGGTCCGTCACCCTCTGCCGCCGTCCCCATCATCGCCCCGCTCCTCCTGCCGTGCCTCGCCACACGCTACTGCTGCTACCGCCGCCAGCACGTGTGTCTGACTTTGCTGCTGCCAGCAAGCCAAAGCGGCAGCAACCAAGAGGAGGCAAGTCACTCCGGCATTATGGGCATCCAGGAGCCTGCAACAGTTCTTCCCTCGCCTCCACGGTTGTGGAGCAGTGCCCGTCCTCTGTCCTCCAGGCTGCTGCGTGGGTGTGTTGGAGACCATGGACAGTGCGGACCGCGGGTCCCTTTGTAGCGTCGCTGAAGATTTTGAATTCACCCAATCCAACATTGGCGTGGATATGGTCTGGCGCTTCTACAGGATATGCGGGGGCCGCTAGGAGGCCGTTCCCAAGGATCCGAACAGTTGCACCCATGTGCCGGCGCGGTCCGCACCGCCCCTCCGCCCCGCCAGCCGCCGCCGCCGCCGTCACGGCCTGCTCGATGATGAGGCCTGCATGGTTGGAGACTGTCCATCGCCGTGTCTTTGGGCTTGCCAGGCATGGCTGTCATTATGGCTCGGGTCTTGGCTGGTGTCCTTTAGCAGGACGCCGGCGGCAGGTATATTGCTCTGCTACTTTGCTTGCTTAGCAATTAGTTTGGGTCAAAAATATATAATGCAACATTAATTAATTAAATGGGCCAGGGCATGCAACTAATCATTACATCAATTCTTTAATCTGTCTATGCAGGGGAGTCCACGGGGACACGAGTAGCGGGGGCCTTCGGCGGAGTTGACGTGGGCCAGGAGAACGATGTCCCAGAAGCGGTACACGCGTCTGGCGCTGGTGGTGGCCTTGCTTCCATGGACATACAGGGTCTGCGGTCTCCTGCAGCAGTGCCACCGATGATGTTCTCGCCAGGCCACGTCAGGGCGTTGGTCAAGGATGTGTTGGGGCACCTTAGCAAGTGGGCGCCCCCGCGCCAGAACGACCCCGCCTCCACCCCCACTACAGTTCTTTGGACTTGATAGGACTCTTCTGATCTCTTCTTTATCGATTGTCTCTCTGTGATGACCCACCCGATGATCTCTTCTTTATCAATCGTATCTCTGTGATGACCCATCCGATGATCTCTTCTTTTATCAATTGTCTCTCTATAATGACCCACCCGACCCAATGATGAGGGTGTCCTGACCACTATATGGGTCTGAGGCCATTGTCTACTATTATTGCTTGGGCCCAAGGCCGTGTATCGAACTCGGCCGAGCCCATGAACCTTGCTACCGCGGCGGCATGTGTGGCAGGTAAAAGGACCGACCGTCGAGAGTCGAAGGCAACTCTACTGTCCCCCTTCTTCCTTCCTCCAAGCCGTCGCCACCACTAGCATCGCAATTCCGTCTGAAGCTCGCCGATGCGCCACCGGTGCAGTTAGGACCATCACAACTGGTACTAGATTTTCTCCATCGTGCACGGGATTGAGTCCCACCGGAGTGGTAGGAGATTTGCGAGCGAATCGGGAGAATTTTTCTTCCAATTCGCCCTTAAATCCCATAAATCCCAAACATGGATGACCTTATTCTGCGTAACACCCTAGTTTGAATTTTGCTAGGATTTTAATATTTTAATAAAATTTGTTAGAATTAAATTAGGAAGTGTGCGTACAACTATTTGAAAACAAATTATGTTCTAAAATCAAATAAACATAGATTATAAAACTTGTTCGTTGAATCCAAGCCGTTTGCATTGTGTTTTGTATGCAAAATAGTTTTAAAAGTGTTTTGAAACACGCCTAGCTCCCGATTCAACCTCGTCCTCTAGAATCCTAATCAAACCTAGCTCAATACATCTCTCTTCCCGTCTCTCTCTCATCCAAGTTCGAACTCCTGGTTAATATAAGCTAATCCTGCTCGACCAATCCTCATGTTCTTTCTCTCCCATTGTTTCGAAACAATCCTATTTAAGCTAAATCCATGATGTCCATGTCATAATCCTGTTAACCTTCATAGCACCTAAGCCCGCAACGACCCATGACAATCCAATCCAATCTTATCCATTCTCTCTCACGGGCTCAACTTCAATCTCGTCTCGAGGTTGAATCATTCCTTATCACCCAAACCAAATCGAATCCAACTTTGATCATCCCAAGCTAAGGCCAAACACAAATAATCCAACCACCCCTTCCCCGTGCACCCCTCCCTACCCTCCACAAGAGAAAAAGTAGAAGAAACAGAACCCCCCAAGGCCGAGCGTCCCTCCCTCACGTCATCCTCCCCTGGCGCCCCTATGTCTCTCCCGATGAACCTGGACAGCCATCCATCGCCAAAACAGCATGTGACGTCCCCTTCCTGACCCCTGTCATCTCCCAATCCAGATCACAAAAGCCCCCATAGCCGTGCCCTCTCTCTCTCTGTCCATGGCTGCCCTCCCCCACCCCCTCCCCCCTCCAAAACCACCAAAATGGAGAGCACATGTCACTGCGAATCCATTCTACTGCTGTACCATTTATCTATAGAACCCAAGCTACGTACTGGAGACAGCCGGCGTAATCATCGTCTCTATCCACGTGAAAGCCGTCATTGGCCCGATGAAGTCGCCCCTCTCCTCCTCCCATACATCACCATCGCTGCACTCTCTAATCACTCATGTATCAGAGGCCTCCTAGTGTTAGGATTGATCTCGTCCGACTCGGTCCAACGACCGAGTTGGAGTCCTTGATCGCACCCTGATCGGGGGTGCCCAACTGAGATGTGGTTGGTGGGCTCCATCGTGTAACGCTATATAGAAGAGGTGGGGGCTGCGGAAGCACGCACGCTAAGGTTCACCAAGCCCCAAAACCCCACCGATAAAACCCTAACCGATCTACTGGGGAGCGCTGAAGCGGTGGGAAGCTCGCCACCTTCTGCACCGCGCCGCTACTCCTGCGTCCTCGACGTCGGCATTCTCGACCACCAACGTTGCTCCCGCCATCACAACACGTCATCATCGCCATGGCGAGCTCCTCCACCAAGCCCGAAGGTCGATCTCCCTCTATCTCTCTTTCTCCCGTTTATGTGTACCCTAAATGTAATCTATGCTTTTATTCACAAAATTAATGGAAAGATCCGGCTGATCTATTCCTAGAGATCCTGTACACTCTATCACCTAGGAGTCGACCACCCTGATCCACGGCACCAGGATCAGAGGCACGCCCAGCACAGGATGTAGGCGGCCCTCGTCGTCTCCGGCATATCGTCGTCGCCAACCGGCCGCCATCAAGTATGCCCCTGGCCACATCAAACCCCAAAGTGAGACTTCCCCCTTCACCCCCTTCCTGTTTTGATGTTCCATATCATGAATCACATACCATATTGCAAGTTCCCTGGATTCCCAGCACAGTTCTTCCGCTCGTCCCATCGCTGTCCTCGCGGCCAGCTGCCTTGCTGCTGATTGGCATCGCGTTCCCTGGAGAACCAGCAGTCCGATCATAAAACCCCTTGACCAACTCGTGCATATTGTAACTGCACACACCCTGCAAGATGTCTGAGCCATATGTGCCACGGTTCCTGAGATATTAATCTCGCCATGCTCGCTGCCCTTTCTGTTTACACAGCCGTGACATCCTGTCTTGCATTTACGTTCCCTGCTAATCCAGTCACCCGACCGCCAACCCCTTTAATCACAATGTGCATCATATATCTGCACACATACCCACAAGAGGAATCGACCATATGAGCTGTGCTGCCAGAGATATTAATCTCGTCATACCTGCTGCCCCTGCTGATTCACGGGCAGACCACTGTCTTTTCTTCGCCACCGCTGATCGCCATCTAGATCACCTCCAACTACCACGAACTCTCCAATGTGAAGACACCCTCATCAACTTCCCTTCCTGTGTTTAATGTTTCATGCACAAACACCTAGCGCATAGTTCGATTCCCATCGACCCCAGGCACTGTATCCCCATGAAACTCGTCGCTGTCCTCGCGGCCAGCCACGAAATCACCCGTTGGCATTGGCGTTCCTATTGACCTAGATCACCAATGGCTGAATCTTTCAACCAGCACATGTATCTCGTACCTGCACACGACCAAGCAAGATGGTTCGACCATGTGTCATAGTCCCTAAGATATTCATCACGCCATCCTTGCTACCCCTGCTGTTTGAACAGCAATGCCACCCAGTTCCCCTTTCGTGTTCCCTGGCAAACTGTTGGTCCGGTAGCCAAATCCTTACACCACCATATGCTACAGGTAGTTGCACACCATCACGTGAGTTTGATGTATCAGAGGACCAACATAGACCAAGGTTATGTTTGATGCCATCCACACTGCTCCTGCTGTCCTGTTGACATCCTTGCTCTGCTTGCACTCAGGTACTGAAGACAAGTTCAGATGCAAATGGACAACTGATGGGCAATTCTCAACTGCTTCTGCCTATAGAGCTCTTTTCATTGGACAACACGCCGTGCCCGGGGCAAAAGTGCTTGCTAAAACACGAGCACCAGGTCGCTGTAAGTTCTTCATTTGGCTCGCTATGCATGACCGTTGCTGGACTGGAGCAAGACGGAAGAGACACAACCTCCAGAATGATGATAACTGCACTTTCTGTGATCAGCACTCGGAGACAATTTCTCACTTGCTGTCTACTTGCGCGCTGGCTAAAGAAATCTGGTTTGCTATGCTATGGCGATGCAACTTACAAAGGCTGACTCCTACAGGCACACTTCAAGATTTCTTTGACTGGTGGTTATCATCATGAAAGCAAATCAGAAAAGAATTGAGAAAAGCCTTCGACTCCCTGGTGATCCTGGTAGCCTGGTCGATTTGGAAGGAACGCAACCGGCGCATCTTCCAAAAGGAGAAGGTGACAACTAATGAATTGGTGGATCTCATCATCGATGACGGAAGGCTGTGGTGCTACGCCGGTTTAAAACACCTTATTCAGCTGTTTCCTTGGTTAGCGTATGACGCCACTGACCCTGCAAGGGTAGTCATTTTAGGTCGCGAATTGGTTAATACGTAATCGCTACTACTGCCTTTTTGTGTTGCGGTGATCTCTATCGAGATCACGTGTTGTAATGTTACTGTTCCCTCTCTCCTCTTAATGAAAAACGTGCTCAGGCGCGGTCGCTAAAAAAAACCACTGACCGGATCGAAAATCCCTTCAGCCAGCATGTGCCTCTTATATTTGCACGTGAACCTGTCAAGTGCATTTTGTGATGAGAGTCCTTGCTGCCGTGCTGTCTGCTACGCTCAGCACGTCCAATTAAAATTTGTGATGGCATCCCCCACTGATTCTTTGACCATCTCAGTGTTCCAATCAGTCACTGATTCTTATAGAGCAGGATGAACTTTATTTAAACTCAAGAACTTAGGGAGTTGAGGGTTGTATTGTACAAACCATCGTTGAAGAGGAAGAAGAGGGAATTGAAAGGAGTCAGATGTGGTCGGCTGAACTAGAGGTTCAACCATCCCACTCTAGAACCCATCTATTCTATTCTTCTATGTGTTGGTTTGTCCGATGTTGTGCAACATATTGGTGGGAGATTTCCAATGAGTGTGCGTTCGGTAAGCTTGAGAGACCTCTCTCACACTTATTCTTGTACCTGTTTTATTCAACAAAGCAAACAATGGCGGAAATAAGAAAAGACTCTGCTTGTTTTAAAACTGGAGAGTCTAAACCTTATTGAACAAAGGCGTAAGAAATGTTTGAAGCACCTGAGATTTGTTTTTCTTATATTTTTATTTATGTATTTTTATGTTCTTTTTATTATGGCATGATGGGTCACTTTAGCAGGGTGGAATTGTGAGGCGAGGATGCACAAGGTGTGTGGGATACTTACCTGGTAGATCTTCCCAAACCCAGAACAAAATGCAAGAGTTTTTCCATAAAGCAAAGCTCATAATTAGTTCTACTTGGTTCCTCGTGCATCTGACCTCCCATGGGACCAAGGAGCTTTGTATGTTTGCTGAAGTTATTGTACACTGCTTCTTAATTGTTTATTTTATTTTCTGCAAAAGGTTAGTGGACAGCTCGAGGGATACTTAAAGAATTAGAGAGGATATTGCCTTGGGATTTGTTGTTCACATCTATGCTTAAGGAAGATCGGATTTAAAGCTCGAGAAGCATGGATCCCAAAATCCTTGCCATTACTTTATTTCATTATTATTTTCGAGAGACTAACTTATTTTAGAGAAGTTTATTTTATTTTATTTTATTGTTCGCCAAGTTTATAATTTTTTCAGCATAACTCAAACAAAGCTGAGATAAAATTACACAAGCATAACAAAGGGGTATTTTGACAATATTCTCACAATGCACCTTGGAAGATGATACGCATCTCCTTTGCATGTTGCGTAGCTTTTTGTTGAAGTATGTTTGGGTCTTGGTTTATCTCTAGTATAAATTAAGCTTAAGAACTTACCCATCTATTTGAAATCTTTCGTGCATGGGTTAGTCCACGAAGGATATATGCGTCCAAAGTTTATGAAAGTATTATCTCAACGGTTCATTAATCAAACTCGACACCGTATCTTATTTGATTAAAGAAGGCTATTTTAACCTAACCACCATGCTTAATTTAAAAAGCCTATGGGTGAATCTATACAAAGAACACCCAAACTAGAGCATACAAAATAAACATAGGAAGCATGAGTTTGTGTGATCAAGCTATGTTCATGTGGAGATAAATATGAGTAACGGATTGGTGAATCTTACCTTCACGTACCTGAGTATTCTTACTGACAGCATATGAGGATGAATGATTCGAAATTGCTATGGCAGTGGCATGGTCACATATGGTTGTCGATAGTTCCTCCGTGTTGATGCAGACTGTAGTGGAGGAAGGTACTTTGACCATGTCAACTCAAGCGAGCAACGAGTCTAGGTCGTACTACACACCTAGTGTGTAAGAACCATGGGTCTCGGTGGCATGATCCGATAGCACAATGCTATAGGATGGGAGGCGCAGATTGTGTCCCCCTTATGCATGTGAGCAATTGCCAAATGGGGTGGAGCAGCAAAGTCTTAGAAAGGAAGAGGAGAATTCCTCTTACTTTTATGTGCGCACGGGCTGCTAGAGTGGAGCTACGCAAAGCTAGGTCTGGATGAGGATTATATCAATGTTTTGCAAGCATACGAGAGAGCAAGGCTGGGTGGAGACTAAACCATGTCTTGCATGCGCGTGAGAGCAAGGGCATGTGGAGACAAGTGAGAATGATATCTATGAAGGTGCAATGCCATGGCTTAAAAGCACGCTCCTAATGCCACCCTTGATCCATGTGGAGCATGCTGGCGTACTCTCACTTCCTTCTTCTTCCTTTCTTATTTTTTTTCTATTTTCACCCTTCTCTTTTTTCATCTCTCTTCCTTTTTTCTCCTTTTCTTTTAGTCTCTCTTTTTTATCTCTTTCTTTATCTTTCCCTTTTTCTTGTTTTTCTTTTTTTTGAGCAAGGTAGAACTTGCACCATTGGTACGGATGGATCCTGTCACGAGATGCTTAGCAATCTCCCCCACGCTTGGACTTTTGATTTTCCACGACACCAAAAATCAAGTGTGCGGTGTTGGTGTCTCCTTTAGAGTGTGTTCCATCACCGAAGAGTACTCAGCGTACAGTTGGTGCGGTTCTCATATTCTCAGGCATCGCATGCTCCTCGTTCTTTTTAATCTCAACCTGAAATGGTTAGCGACCAAAAATACCCAAAGGTGCATACTATCCTAGAAACATGTTCTTGCTTTTATTGATAAAGGGAAACTTCATTGGAAAGGAAAGTGAAAGTCCAAGCCATCTTCCGGCAGTGCTTTGTTTATGGTCAAAAGCTCGACCATGCCGGTCTTTTCATTGCAGCTATTATTGGCGATGTTGTTCCCACCTTCACTGCCATTCGTTGAATTGGTGTTTAAGCTGCAAGGTTAGTGCCATGGTGCAACCACGAAATTTACAATGCTTATGATAAACAAAAGCATCTACAACAATCCTTCTAAAAGTTTTAGAAGAGAGGACTAAAAGGTGGTTGTGGTCCTTGTACAAGCACACGACACTAAGTGTGGTAGACTCTGGAGAGGTATTGGACGAGCATGGTTTTTGTGGTGTTTCAAGGATGAAGCTCCCATGCTCATCAACAGAATCCTTTCCTCTAGACTCCAGAGTTAATGCCTCACAAGATTCCATGGCCCAAGGATTCTCCATCTCAAGAGGTTCATCATGGAAGATTGATGTTGATTCTCGATCATGGTCATAATACGGGCTAGCGAGAAGACACTCCAACTCAAACGAGGTGATGACGATCGTTCGTCTTCACAAAAGTGAAGGGTTTCTTCCGAATCGTACTCTTTGGCGGCAGGAGGCCCTGCAACCTCAAAGAGAATGGGATTGGAAGATACGAACAGAGACACATGCATCACCTTCTCGAGTCAGTTTTTCTTGGGAAAAGGCTTCACCATAGGATTTTCTAGGCAAGAAATAATGGTGGTCGAAGAAGTTTCCCTAAGCTTTTTGTCTAGGCTCCCTTGAGATGCATCGAGAAGTTTTTCTAGTGGGTAGCCAATGAGAAGATCAAGATTGAGGATATCAAAGACGTGGAAGTCTAGGTTGACCTCGATCTTGTCTAGTGTGAGCGGCACAGCATGTGCGACCCCCCGACATTCAAGGATGTCCAAAGGGACAACTTTTGAGAAGCTTGTCGGATGGTCTTAGCGAAACATCGCCCAAAAGAGCGTACACTAAGTGCCATGGCATGATATTGGCCTTCATGATGGGGTTAAAATGGGCTTCTAGGCAATTCGCCTTATAGAACAAGGAATGATCATATAGGGTGAACTACTCCAAATAGCTTCAAAAAAGTATCTCACTCCATCTGACCATTCCTCCTTCATGGCCTCCTTGAGAAGTGCTTCGTTTGGAGGATTGGGAGGAGAAAAACATTCCATAGGCCTAAGGGAAGGTTCTGTCAAGAGATTTCTAGATTGATCGGCATGGACAGAAGAAAGTTCTTTCCCTAATTGGGCATCGAAGAAATTCAAGGTGTTTCCATAGTTTCCAGATGGATCATCCTCGAATTGAAGAGGGAACTTTGGAGGTTCAATTTCTTCTTCCTCCGATGTTCCTGGTTCGGGTGAGGGCTCGACAAACGAATCTTTGGAAGTGGATGGTAAAGGCTCGGATTCGGCTACTGAGGGTCTCTTATGACTCGACATGGATTCCTGGTGGGGTTTGCTAGGATTGGTGAGGAAGGAGAATTTTCCTGAGATGTAATCTAGGAATTCTTTTCTTTCCTTTGGAGTTTTGTGTGCAAACGAACCTCCAGCGGCGATGTCGAGATGTAGGGTAGAGGTGATGTCTACACCCATGCAAAAGATTTGCAATGATATCTCATTGGGTATAGAATAGTCTGGGCTTGACGCTAAAAGGCGTGAGAATCTAGCCCATGATGCACCTATAGACTCCTTCTCTAATTGTTTAAATGCAAGGATTTCACTTCGAAGAGAGGCAATGCAAGAGAATGAGCGACAAAAGTCATATCGGAGCTCTTCCCGATCACCGTTCACACTCCTCACATTGTGACTGCACCATTGCTCCACCTTCCCTACGAGAGAGAAAGGGAACAACTTCCACCTCAAGGTTTCCAATGTCATTCCTAGGATTGTCAAGCACGAACATAGCTCCTCGAACTCTTACAAATGATGGTGGGATCTTCATTTTCAACTCTGAAGAAGGTTTCTACCCGAACCATGGCAATGATGCCAGGATGGAGTTCATAGCCAAAAGTTGTGATAGGCTTTGGAGAGGGTGATGGCTCTAAGAACTCATCCTCGAGAGCATAAGGTTTTCGGGTAGAGATATGTTGGATAGAAAGGTGATTCATGGTATAAGGATAAAAATAAGATAAAGGTAAAACAAAGGATACACGGGCAGACTAGGTTCAAGGACAACTACAGCAACCGTTCCCCGGCAACGGCACCAGAAATGCTTGTTGGAATTCTTAACAATCACGAATAAATCTGCAAGCTCGCAGATATACCGCTGTAACACTTCACCAGAGAATATTTAGGGTATTCTATATTTATACGAGGAACGGAGGTGTAATGGTATTCTAGATAGTCGTGCCTAGAGAAAAGGAGAAAGAAATATGATAGCCTGGGTAGTGTGGTTACCTAGGGGTATGATACTCAGGAAGAATATACTTGGCTGCTACGCGTTTGCTTCAGGCACCGGATAACGGATGCTGTTGCACCCGTCTCCGGCTATTAGCTCTACGCTGAACCCGAACATGGAGGGCTATGAAGGACAGACAGGGCTGTCACCACCTGCCACCTACCTCTCAAACCTTGGAGAAAGGTAGTAAACAAAGGTAACCTCAAGCCTAGGTACCACGCCTACGCTATCAACTACCGCTATAGCTCTGGCCAAACTCTATCTAAAGACACCAGTCCTTAGGCTAGAACCCCCATCACAAGGACGAGCGATGAACCCACAAGCTTATAGCAATGGAAGTATATATGTACTGGATACTCACAACCGTAGATGAACTCGGATACTTACTCAAGGGATTCGTATCCGCCGAGGTACAAGTGTTGGGAGGCTGACAACTCCGGCTCTCCTCCAAGCTTCTTCTCGCAAACTCCCTATCTTACTCTACTAGGTAGCTCTATGGTGGATTCCCTCTTCTCTTCTTCTTCTTCTCTCTTGTGTTGGTGTGTTGAATGGAGAGGAGATGGGGGTCCTTTTACAGGTGAGTACGGTGGTTCTCGGGGGTATTATACATGGAAACATCCTCCACCTCCTTGGGGATTGCGTGGGGATCCTTGGTGCTAAAACTTGGCGCGCCCACCATCTATGGCGGTTCGGTCGAACCATGGGTTCGGCTGACCCCTGGATTGGCCCAACATGGGCATGCCCCATGCCACCACCTTCAGGACGTCGATTGGAAACTCTACACAAAAGATGGGCCAAAACAAGCCCAATGATGGTTCGGGTGACCTAGTGGGTCGTGCCGCCTTTTGTCCTAGATACTATCCAGTGGGCCCTCATGTGGGTACCTTGGGTCTGGTGCAAAGTTAGGGTGGTTTTCCCTTGTTTGTGGGCCCCTAGATCATGTTCTTCATCCTAAATTGCAAGGAGTATGTTTCTCTATTTCTTCAATGCATTTTGGGCACGTTTATCCCTGTATGTAGGCATGATCTCCTATAAACAATGATTCGTCAAAGCTTATGGAACTTGTTAGAGTTAAACCCCTATGTCTATGTTGGTGAAAGTTATTTCACTATTCTTTGCAAGAGTTGATGGTTAGATTTGGTATTTAGGGACCGTCAATACCCCCTCACTCTCTCCCTACTCTAAGCACTAGCAAGCCAGCACCTAGGCCTATGCAATGGAGCTCTCAACTCAAGAGGAGTTGTTGATCTTGTGTTGAAGTGTGTGTCCTTAGTTGAGCCTCCTCCCCACATATTTATAGGCACTTGGAGGGAGGATCCCAAGAGGAATATTTAGGGAATCTTGAGAACCGTCATTGTAAAGGCGGTTGGAGACGAACGGAGCCAAGGGGGTTCGCTCGAACCAGGGGTTTGGCCGACCCCTGGCAACGTCTTAGCCAACCGCCTTTCACTGGGTGGCTGCCCGGTGGGTCCTCACATGGGTACGGGGGTGACTTGGGTGTTTCTAGTCATTTTCCTCCCGTTTGTGGGCCCTTCAATCCATGTTTGTCCTGATTGGTTGAGAGTGTGCTTCCTTGCTCCCTTGTGGGCTCATGGATCCATGTGCTGCCCTCGTGGCGATATCTCATTGGTTGGAGTTGTGTTTCTTGGACCCATAGAGGGTGTTTTCATGCTTAATGAACCTGCATACAAATATTCATCAACACTTGTGGAATTCATTAGTAAATAACTCCTACCACTAATGTTGATGCTCATCTTTTATGTGTCTATGCAGGAGTTGATGGCCTAAATTTGGTACTTCAGCACCGTCAACAACACCCCCACACTTAGCCTTTGCTCGTCCTCGAGTGAAGGAGAAAGGACTAAGGTGGAACATGATTTCCAAGGGTATGAAGCAAGCATAAGAGATATTCCAAGCCTTACATTGTACCTATGAACTTTGAAGTGTCTATCATGCCATCTTGGGTAGTTGAGGAATGGAACAGTCATGAATCAAATCGCTCCTACTCCTTACGTCAAGTAACTTGGGGTTTTGCAATAAGTTTTCAAAACAAACCTTGCTTAGCTCCTCATTTGATTCCCTCAGATCGCTCAATATGTATATGTCCTCACCAAGGCATTAGACTTGCCTTTCTTCATTCTACTTCTAAAGATGGCTATATGTGGAGCTCAAGGTAGGGTATGAAGGATAAGGCATACTTGTATCACATATATTGCAAAGTCAAAAACCAGATCCAAGGAGAAAAGCAATTCATACAATCAGATCAAGATGTCCACGTGTATGGATATGGTAGATGGTATATGATGGAAAGATGTATAGACTCCTTTTGTATGATTCCAGCTCTCTCCTTTTTCTCTTTCTTTTGGACATGGGCTATCTTTTTTTTCTCTTTTTTCTTTTCATCATGCTTTGAGCATGTTTTTTCTTTTTGCATAGCCTATGTCTCATTTTTAAGGATACTTTTGTAGATAGAGGTCACACCACATATGGAGCTTTATTTTGTGGAATGGATGGATGGTAGAATGCTAAATCTTATATGAGCATAGCAAGGGGACTATGGTGTGCACGTGAATTAGCCATAGTCCTTGTGGAGTTCGCCTGATTTGGCCTGTTTCGCCCTGATGTGTGGGCCCTTTGATAGTCATGCTTTGAGTAGCGTGTGCTTTGGTGTATTTCTTCTGCGCTTGTGCATGTTTTCTCCCCATATGCAATTTTGGGGTTTCTGAAAGTAACAATTCACCAAAGCTTATGGAAATGGTTATGGAAATTCCTATCTCTATGTTGGTGAATGTTGTTTTATTGTTTTTTATAGTGAATTTGACGGTTGGATATGACATCTAAGGACCATCAACAAGGGGCCACTTTGGTAGAAGAACAGCAGGAGTGCTCGGCCTAATGTACTTTCCTTCAATAATTTTTGTTTTCTAATTCGTTATAAACGATCAGCCTAAGGTATCATCGATCATGTGCATGAAATTTGAGTTATTTGGTATATAACTACAAAAAATTGTGACCTTCTACGATGAATTTGTGGTGACGTTCTACAAAAAATGGTATATCAATCCATTTGGTATATCTTTTTGAAGTGGTTTTCATGGCTCACAAGAATTTGTATAGGTTCTCTTGAGCACTAGTTCTAAGTCAAAACCTGCAGATCAAAGTTCCTCTTGATAGTACGGGGTTCCTATACTCAAAAATAAAATAAAAGTCTACTCTTCGAGTAAATTTCAACCACCGGTTTTTTATTTCCTTTCGAGGGGTCGTACTTGATCATATGTTTTGCTTGTTCAACTTTAGCACCTGCACACATACTAGATAACGAGATTAAACGTACATGTGTTTTGTCATCTAAACACCAAAACCCACTTAGGGGCCTAGATATCTTTCACATCTTCAATGGATTGATAATCTTCTTTGCTTCATATGTGTTTTTTGGTAAAAAGTTAGGCTTCGGGAGTAGCTTGCCCAACAGAGTAAAAAGTTCATTGAAACTATTGTCTGACCAGCCGAATTTAGCCTTTAGAATCAGAAGATGAAGGATGAAATGCAACACTGTCCACTCCTTCCACATCCCTCATACATATGGTCCTTTGCTGCCTTCTTGAGTGTCTCGAAATTCTCTAAGCTTTTAGCACTCCTTAGCAACACCTCCGGTTCAATGTGGCGCAACATGTCCTCCATATCAACATCACGTTCCTCGTCCACCTGTGGCGTATCTGTTTGATCACCATTTTGATCTCCACGATCATAATCATCATGCATCATGACATGATCATTTTCGTTTGCATCATCACCACCCACTTCATCACAGCCAGTATCGATGTCTGCGTTGTTGAAAGTACCTTTTGTCTCACCATGGTGGGACCAAATTGTGTATCCATCCACAAAACCTCACTTTATCAAATGCATCTTGATGACATCAGTATCCTCCTATACAATTTTGTTGCTACAGTCAAAACACAGACAACGTATTTGCATCGTCTTGCAAATGCGAGCGTGCTTCTCCATAGCCTCAACAAACTTTGATACCTATCAGGGATCTGGATCAATGTTTCAAACGTCACCTACGCTCGCCTCTTTGCCAGGGGTAGGTTCGTGTAATACTGAACGGATTCGCTTACGCTTCCGCCCTTTCGTTTGTACCTTCGCTCGCTTCAAGTTGCATAGGATGTACTTGTTTCTCCTTGTGGTCGCAGGGATTCACATCGAGAGCATAGTGAAGGTCCTGGGAAAACCTATTCGGATGAGGTGATGATTAATAGCACCTTCGCTGATCCAAGTACGATGCGAAGGTCCCTAGAAAATCTATTCGAACGTGACGAGGACCACCAATCACTTGTTTCTCCAAATAACAAGGTGAAGGTAAATGGCATTCCAAGTGACCCTGGCGGAGGTGTTGGTGAAAAGGGTCATGTTGTAAGCGTGACCAGGGTGGCGTGAATGGCGTGATCACCTTAGAGTGAACAAGTTGGATTAGGACTCTTTCTTTACCAAATTGTGCATCATATTCTTAGAATATAGTGGTTGTATAGGGGTAAATGCGGTATGTAAAAGTTGGTTGATCTCCCTATAAAAGAGGAGTCGCCCCTACTGTACAAGGGTTCACATTTTTTGGAGTAATACTAGCCCTAAGAGCCTTGTGTAATTTCTTCTGTGTGTTTTTCACCTCAAGTATTTGTGATAGAGCTCGCTTTATCACAACATTTTGGCGCCCACCGTCTGTGCATGAGAAAAAAATTCATGATGGCTCCCAAGAAGAAGAGATCAATGGTTAACTCAAGGAAGATAGTACCTAGTAAAGCAAAAGATAATAGCAATCCGAATGCAAATACCCATCCAGAGCAACAAAGATAGGGTGAAGAAAACCCTACACAGCAAGAGAAAACCACAAGAGTAGAAGCGAGGGTAGCAAGCAATTTATCCCCACTTGAGATCGAATTGGCTAAGCTAAGAGGCAGGAGGTTGAGGAATTGAGCAGAGCAAAAAGAAGATTGGTTGAGAAAACGTTGGCATAGCAAAAAGCTATGGAAGCTGCAAAAGAGGTGCAATTAGCCAAGAGAAGAAATAAGCAAACTTCAGCAAGAACTACAAATCATCAAAGCCAAACAAGTGCTAACCACTATCTTACCATTTCCAAATCAAGACACACAGCAGAATCCAACCAATCTGCCCAGCACCTTTGCACCACCTAATTTCGAGAGGCAAACCAATCAGCCCAGCACCTTCGCAGGCACGAGTGCAGGTTCAGGGGACAGATTCGTGGCTAATCAATTTGAGTCGGGTCCTTCGCTTCAGGAAGTCAGAATCCTGCGCACCAGGGCATGGGATCGAAAGTCTCCATTGTTGCAGGAAATCCAAGTAACCCCCTGGTCACAAACTTACAGACCAGTTCCTCCTCCAAAGAACTCAGGGCATTCGGACCCAAGGCAGTTTCTCCTGAGCTACGAGGCAGCAATATTATCAGCCGGAGGTGATGACTCAGTTTTGGCTAAATCTTTCATTATTGCAGCAGAAGACTCAGCTGCTCAATGTACTCATTATTAAGCCCAGGGATAATTCATTGCTGGGAAGATTTGAAGCTGAGAATACTTTCAAATGTTTAGGGGTTTCAGACGTCGTAGCTAACAGAAAGTGATTTGTTTTGTTGCAAACAAAAAGATAAGGAACCATTGCAGAATTACTTCAGATAGAAGATTCATGCATTTAAGGGCCCAGGCTCCAAACATACTGGATGCTGTGGCAATTAATGCAGCCATCAATTGTTTAAGGCCAGGGCAGTGTCGATCACACCTCATGCGAGAAACACCCAAAACAATTCAAGACCTGCACGAGGAATTTGAGAAATATTGCAGATCCGATAATGACTATCGAATGTGTATGGAAAAGCAAGCCCAGTAAAGGCAAGCTGGAAGGAAAAATCAAAACAATAACAGGGGTTGGGCAAATCACAGAAATATACCATCTCATCCCACCAGAACCATATTCGGTGTCGAAGGTGGAAATCAACAGGAGCAGCCTGAGCAGAGTTTAGCTAAGAATTCAAGCAACCACTATGCACCAAATCCAAGCAGCAATCAATCGCAAACTTTCTCAAGCAACCAATACCAGGGGGGGATCAGAGGCAGAAGAAGCGGAGGTCAGCAACCACAGGAAAGGAGTAAAATTTATTGCATTTTCCATGGTCAAAATTTTGACCACGGATCCACGTATTGCCCTAACAAGAAAAGAATGGATGCAATATTAGAGGAGGAAAAGAAACAAAAGGAAAGAAATGAATCTTGTCAATCACACTTCTTCAGCTTGGTCTCCGCAGCATTTTTGCCCGCAGTATCAGGGAATGAATCCCGTTTCAGTGGCTAGCTCCATTTCAACCCCAGCTTTCAATTACCAGCCGGCACAATCGCTCAATCAGCAAACCGGTCTGGCAGTCTTTGGCGTGTGATGAGACAACTCACCGCGAGGGCTAGAGATTGGCGTCACAGCCTGGATTTGCACAGGTCGCCGTCGTTCAGAGGACCTGCGCGTACGCGGCGCCCTGTCTGCTGCCCGCTGCCGGAGAAGCCGCGGGTCGCGGGTGTAGCGGAGAGGCGGAGGAGAGGCGCAGCCGGACGACAATTTGGAGGCGCACGAGCTGCGCGGTCGCCTGGCGGTCAGAGGAGTCGTCCCAGCAGCCCTGCCTGGCGGTCGGATGAGCTGCGCGTCGCGGGTGCCAGGCGGTCGGAGAAGTCGTACCGGTGGTCGAGCAGACAACGATTTGGAGGCGCACGGCCGGCCAGACGACGACTTGGGGCCACCGACGCCGCCGGGAACCCTAGCCGCGCCCCTGGTCTTCTTGTCGACCTCGTGTGGGAGATGAGAAAGAAAGGAAAAAAAACATTTCGATTGCGTAACCAATGGCATGGTGGGTAATTACTAGCAAGTTGAGAGAGGTGGGAATCTGGAAAATCTGGGGTAGAGTCAGATTTTTCTTTGAACTACAAAAATCTGGAGATTATTGATAATCTATGACTGACAGTTAGTCTTTTGGTTCGGATTTCAGATTTTTAGTAGAGAATCTGCTGGGAAAAGCTGAACCAAAGGGAGCCTCAATCGTTTCAGGCCCAAAATGTTGAAAGAAGCCTCCGCACGAGCACCCAGCAATACCTCAACCACCACCGTACTCAGGGGCATCAGCACCTCCTCAACCAGCGAAGTAGAGGGACAATCGGGGCAGTCTGAAGCATTGCCAACTATTGGTATGATTATGCCTATCTCTGGCTGTTTAGCCACAGAATTTGAAAGCAAAAAACATAGAAGCAATTATTTCAGAGAGGTCCAAAACATATGTGTGGAGGGCAAAGTGGTCAAAACATAGTGGCCTCACATTCCGATAACTTTCACAGAAGCAGATATGCAGCCGAAAAGTTTCCCACACAACGACACTTTTGTCATCAACGCAAATATCGCAGACTGGACAATCGGAAAAATTCTAGTGGACAATGGCTCTTCCGTGGATATCATGTTCGCCAGCACTTTCGACAAGATGGAATTAAACAGAAATCTTGTGCAGCCCCCAGATACACCGTTGTATGGTTTTGGTGGGAAAGTAATTCACGCGTTAGGAAAAATATCTTTACCGGTCTCTTTCGGTACAATTCAGAATGCAATAACTGAGTACATCTCATTCGATGTGGTTGAAATGTAGTACCCGTACTTTGGGATTTTTGGAAGAGGATTCTTGAATAAATTTGAAGCGGTAATTCATCAGTCCTATCTATGTATGAAAATGCCCACCCTGCAAGGTGTCATCACAATTTTTGGTGATCAGGGTGATGGGAGAAATCTAGTAAGAGGAAGGACCCCAGGTCAAAGAAATGTAAATGCAATTGAACTAGAAAAGCAAACTAAGGAGATTATAGAAGAGCCCAAAAGAAATAAAGAGAAAGTAAACATTGAAGAAAATTGCGACACAAAGAGAGTGCTTCTTGATGACATGGTCTATGGCCGGGAGGTCATTATTGGGACTGACCTTGATCCGGAAGAAGAAAGGGGATTGATTGAGTTCTTGCATAAAAATAAGGATGTGTTTGCCTGATCTGCAAATGATTTGGCGGGAGTCAACAGAAATATCATTGAGCACAAGCTAAGCATTGAGAAAGCTATCAGACCCAAAAAGCAGAAATTGAGAAAGATGTCAGATGACAAGATTCAAGCAGTGAAGTCTGAAGTGCAAAGGTTGTTAGATGCGAAGGTCATCAGGGAAGTCATATACCCTCAATGGCTAGCAAGCACTGTGCCTGTCAAAAAGAATAATGGAAAGTGGAGAATGTGTATTGATTTCACCGACCTGAACAAAGCATGCCTAAAAGATAATTTCCCTTTGCCTCGAGTGGACCAAGTAATTGATGCAGCGGCAAGAGCAGCAATCATGTCACTTCTTGATTGTTTCTCAGGATATCACCAAGTGCGGATGTAGAAAGGAAGATGAGGAAACCTAGTTTTATCACTCCTTTTGGAACATATTGTTTCGTCCGAATGCTAGAGGGGCTGAAAAATGCAGGGCCAACTTTCACTAGAATGACGGGGGAGGTTTTTATGCCTCAAACCAACAGAAATGTTTTGGCATACGTTGATGATATCATTGTAAAGAGTGATGAGAGGCTAGACCACATTAAAGAACTGGCGAAGACCTTCGCTAGATTGCAAGAGGCAAATCTAAAATTGAACTTAGAAAATATATTTTTGGTGTTCAGAAAGGAAAAATTCTGGGTTGTTTGGTATCAACTAAGGGGGTAGAAGCAAACCCGGATAAAATTAAAGCAATCAGAGAAATGCAAGAGCCAAAGTTCAGAAAAGATGTACAAAAGCTTATTGAAAGAATCGCGGCTTTAAATAGGTTCATATCCAGATCAGCTGAAAGAAGCTTGCCTTTCTTCAAGGCACTAAGGGGATCCGGAAAACTGGAGTGGGGACCCGAACAAACCAAACCTTTTGCAGAATTGAAAGATTATATTGAGAAAATGGCTATATGTCAGGAGAACACCTGCTGATGTATGTTGTAGCATCTCAGTCGGCAATCAGCGCACCCTAGTGCGGGAAGTCGAAAACGAAGGTTCAAAGAAACAAGTCCCAGTATACTATGTGTCAGATACTATGTGTCAGAGGCTCTTTCAGGATCCTATACTATATGCTGGGAAGTTTGCTCATTATGTAAATATATTGGGTACTTGCTGTTATTATTTCATCGAACTAATATTTGAAAAATTGGGCTAGAAAACTACTGGAATGCTATTTTACCATTGAACATCAAGCTTCTGCTTCCTGCTTGTAATATTGGTCAAATATATGCCTATTGTTGCTTGTTCTTACTGGAGCATTGAGGTGTTTTTTACCAACATATGGCAGGGAACCAAACGGCATCCACAACTTTTTGCCAAACATTTGTGGCATTAATCCAAACAGCAGCCAAACCTTAGTTATCAACCAAACACTCTATTTTTGCCACATAATGTGGCTTGCCACAGGTGTGGCTGGTACCTAACCTTAGGCGTGACAAATTGTGTCTGGCAACCAAACATGCTCTTCCAAAGGGATCTATCAATCCTCCGAACATAAGTCTGACAGCAAAAGGTGAAACCATATTTTCAGTGAACGATCCAATAATTACTATAACGGACACTGCATCTATAAGATAGAACTGACCCTCAGCGCTATATTTATTTTGACCATGTATGATGAGTATTTTAATTTACACCTACTTCTCAGAATCCAATTTGCTATTGCTAGGCTATGATGAAGAGTGAAGGTGTTAACTTAATAGGGGGTAAGTGCCTCTACACTTTTAAACTCTTAGACCTTCTGTTCGAATATGAAGATACTCAATCATATTAAGTAGCACTTCGAAAATTCTGCAAGTATGCTGCTTCATGTTAAATAAACCATGGAAATGGATTCTTTGTATGACTATTAAATGCTCGACATATTAGTTTGTTATTAATGCCAAGACTTCGTTATAGATCTGAGAATTCTTACTTTGCCTTGATGTTCTGAGAATGCTTACTTTGCCTTGCTGGTCTTACAAAGCATTATAGTTCTGAGAATGGCCTTACTATACAGAGCATTCTCACTGTATACACTGGCCTTTATTTCATTGCAGCAAAATTATTACTTGGGACCAGGATGTTGCATGAAACTACACTTTCTCTACTGTACTTCCTATGCCAGGCACCCAATGACCCAAAGTGGACGGGAACATATAGGTGCATTACATATCAATAATATTCTGATTGAGAGCAACTACTGTTGTGTGAGCATAATTGCAGGTTTTTATCATTTGGATTCTGTAGGCTCCATTTTAAGAAGCAACATTCTAATTTTAGGAATATAATTGTTGTTTCCAAGAATCTCCTACATTTGGAAATTTACTCTCCTTCAAGGCTAGAAGTAATGTTTTTTTAGGGGTTACTTTAGCGCAAGAAGGTCAATTCTGATGCACACCAATACTGAAATTGGTGCATGTGATCAGATCTGTATTAACCCTGACGATCTACTTCTACTATACAGTCTTTTCTGCTCGGTCTCTTAACTTCTATCGCTTTGAATTGGCACTTGGGGCATATTATTATCTCTTGATATATGCCATGCATGTCCACTCGTTGACTGTGTTTCGTTGTTGAGTCTGTAAATTATATTATTTTCTTTTGTTATTGCACATAGATATTTGCACTGAATTTTTCTCTTTGCGCATTTACAGTTTTGTTGATCAAAGAACCATGGAAGGGCCGTTCGAGTTGAACCCAAATGTCAGTACTTTCATACCTGGATTCCTGAGTTCATTTGTAGACAAGGCCCCACAAAAACAAGCAGGTGAGACTAAAAGCACTTTTCTAATGGTTCTGCAGGTTTTGAACTCACAGATTTATTTAATTCACATGACTACACTCAAAGCTGAGCATGTCATAACATTTTCGCAGAGTCATCATCAAAGGGATACCCTTCTACCCTTCTAGTGACTCTTTTGATCCTTTGTGCTACGAGGAAAATGACATGGATCCACTTGCTCTAGCCAAAATGCTCGTTTTGATGTCTCCAAATGTATACATAGATTTCATTGATGAGTTGCTTAAGGTAAATGATTGTGATATAAGTCTGACTGTTGATATGCTCCACAGATTGCGATATTTTTATATTATTGTGCTGTAAAAATAGTGCTACTTTAAATATTTTATAATCTCAAAAAATTTATCACAATGGTTCGGGACCCCACCCACCGTGAAAATAAACCTTCACAGCCGGTTGGCGGCAGAAACTGGCTGTAAAAATGTTGTTTTGAACTTGTGCTGAAAATCTTATTTTCACTTCCGCTTGTTCGGTGCCACCTCCCAAGACCGGCTCTGAAAATAGGTTTGGAAACGGCTCAGGAAAGCATTCTGTAGTAAAGCATTCTGTAGTAGTGTATACGTCCATGATTTGATTCATTATTATATTTGTAAGTTAAAAAAATGATTTTGATGTGTTGCTTCCCAACTATCTCTAAAGTTTATCAAATGTGTTATTTGGCGTGTTATCTTCACCCAACTATATAACCAGTCTTTCCCATCTCTTTGATGCCTCTTAACACGCGGCTAAGTGCGGCTGCCTAGAAACAAAAGGAAAATATGATGGGAAGATAATAAAATAAAATTAGAGATGCAACTCTAATCTTTATTATAGCAGGTCCTAATGGATAACTTACATGTACAAAGTATTAAAGTAACAGCGAATCCAACATCTATATGCATGTTCCAAAACCATGCACGTACGCTAACCTTTTGATAAGCCACTTAATTGTTTTCAAACAAGTTTCGCATCCAGCATGCTGTGTATGGGAATAAGCTTTCCAATTCCGTTATATGAAAGGTGCCCAACTCTTGAACCTTTGAGGTATTCAAATGATAAGATACGACTCCGACTCCTGATAATACATGAAAGAAGGCAATCTCTTTGTAAGGATGAAATCCAAGGAAAACAATACCATACGCCCAGTCTATTGTAGTGGCCTGCTTGTTATCTGTGATCTCTAGGACGATACCATCATCGAAGTCCCATCCATCGAGTTGGTCTTGCGCATGTGCTTCATCCTTGGTATTATAGTCATCAACAGTCGTCCATGGTTTGCTATATTTATTAGCAAATTGAAGATGAGGAATATCTTCAAGGGATTGAAGGTTGATGTTACTCTTCAATACCCACTCCATCTGACCGCAAAGTTCATTAAGCAACCAAACTTGACATTGTGGGCAAGTAACACCATCCTGTTGAAGTAGCGCAGAGTAGACCCCTTTTTCTGATTTTCCCAAGTAACAGAGATCATATTCACCAAGTCCGGTCCTTGATACAGGCGATTTAATCATTTGGTACTTGTCACCTGACAAGTTTATTCTGCAAATATATAATGGGATATGAATTATATGATCGTAGAGAGTTGATCAAGTAATAATAATTAATTAATGATATATATAGTAGAGATACCTAATTACAGAATCATTTCGACAACGCACATAGAGTGCTCCCTGAAAATAGACGCCCTAGCCGTCCAGGCTTCCGCCGGAGCGCCACATCATATCGGCGATGGTTCCTGCGGGATCCCCTTGGCGGACAAAGGACCTCTCCTCCCACCTCCATTTCCTCGAGGAGAAGACGTGTGTTGTGTATGGCGACGGTGGCCAGTACTGATCTGCTGAGTAGTCTGCTGATAGATGTTGGGTTTTGTCGTCGTCGTCGTCTCCGTGGCTGATGGCATGTTACATGGGGATGAGAAATACCTCGTAGTGCTGCGGCGACACCATGGGATCGTAGAAAATCAGCTCATTGTCGACACGTAGAAACAGCTGACCGTCGACACCAGAAAATGATGATGATGGGTAGGCAGGCAAGGTGGCCCACTGTCGTGTGGCAGGGTTGACCACCATCTGCTGCCCAAGTAGAAGCAGACCATTACAGTGGTCCTTGATGCTCATGTAGCTGAGGGTGTCGTAGAGGTCGTCGAGGCAGGTGGTGATTCGGCGCATTGTCGATGGGGGTGCGAAGAAAGATGGGCGGTCTTGGAGGTCGTTGGGGTTGCAGAAGAAGCCATCGAGCTGGAGAGGGAGGAGGTCGACGCGGAGCATACGTCGGGCGTCGATGATGGAGCACCACTGCTTGCGGACGCAGCATGACGCGGCAAGGCTTCTAGGCGGGAGGCGGCGGAGGACGTCGACGAGCATGTCGTCAGGCAGCAGCAGCACCGCCGCCGATGATCCACCATCATCATCCTCATCCTGCTGGTTGCCGCTGCTGGCAGCCTGGTCGGGCTCGTTGAGGAAGAGGTCCTCCAGGACGCGGAACACGCCGTGCGCTCAGACGACGGCGGCGCCGAGGGCCAGCATGGAGAAAAGGAAATTGGTGATAAAACATCGCTAGAATAAAGACACAAACACCATCTACATAAGCAAGCAGAAAAGGAAACATATGCAGTGCTAGGGATATGGCATGAAAGGTGAAACCACAGATGTTTATTTACATGATCTATTATTGATGCAAAGCATGCAAACATTGAGCATGTTCTTGTGCAGGATGAGCCTAAAAACAACAAAATTGAAATGAGAACTAGGTGATGTAAGGGACCCATGAATGGTAAGTCGAATCAACAAGAAATAGTGTCCGCTTGCCTTTGAATCGTGGAACTTGAGGTAGAAGCGGGACTTGGGAATGGACAGCTTTGACTCCAGAATAGAAGCAATGGCTGCACTAAGCTTCTTGTTGACATCAGGGTTCAGCCCTCCAATGGAAACCAGCTCACCATAAGCTGCAGGCTCCTGTGTACCTACAAATGCCATAGGCACTGAACCCTTGAGAACAACCATCACGTACTGTGGGAGGACAAGCATTCCAGTTTATTCCTCAAGATTTTAGTAACCAAGAGAAATGGCTTTGACTGAACAAATCAAGCACAGAGAAACAATAAAAGCTAAATTTCAGCAATTTGAGGCTAGCACCACAGGTCACCACCAGAAATCCAAAGGGTGACAGTATGAGAATAAGCCTAGCTTGGTCAGGTTTCGGAACCAAAATATTTATACAGGTCATTTTTGTCCATGATAGTTAGCAAAGCAGCCGCCCGACTAACACTAACTAGACTACATGGCTAACATATGGTAACCTCTAGTATGGTCAGGTCACTGGAACATAAGAATTTGGCTAGTCAACCATGTAGCAAAGCAGCTGTCTCACAAACACTAACATCAATAACTGATAAACAGTAACATCCAACATTATTACTTGGGGCCAGGATGTTGCATGAAACTACACTTTCTCTACTGTACTTCCTATGCCAGGCACCCAATGACCCAAATGGGACGGGAACATATAGGTGCATTACATATCAATAATATTCTGATTGAGAGCAACTACTGTTGTGTGAGCATAATTGCAGGTTTTTATCATTTGGATTCTGTAGGCTCCATTTTAAGAAGCAACATTCTAATTTTAGGAATATAATTGTTGTTTCCAAGAATCTCCTATATTTGGAAATTTACTGTCCTAGAAGGCTAGAAGTAATGTTTTTTAGGGGTTACTTTAGCGCAAGAAGGTCAATTCTGATGCACATCAATACTGAAATTGGTGCATGTGATCAGATCTGTATTAACCCTGTCGATCTACTTCTGCTATACTGTCTTTTCTGCTCGGTCTCTTAACTTCTATCGCTTTGAATTGGCACTTGGGGCATATTATTATCTCTTGATATATGGCATGCATGTCCACTCGTTGACTATGTTTCATTGTTGAGTCCGTAAATTATATTATTTTCTTTTGTGATTGCACATAGATATTTGCACTAAATTTTCCTCTTTGTGCATTTACAGTTTTGTTGATCAAAGAACCATGGAAGGGCCGTTCGAGTTGAACCCAAATGCCAGTACTTTCATACCTGGATTCCTGAGTTCATTTGTAGATAAGGCCCCAGAAAAACAAGCAGGTGAGACTAAAAGCACTTTTCTAATGGTTCTGTAGGTTTTGAACTCATAGATTTATTTTATTCACATGACTACACTCAGAGCTGAGCATGTCATAACATTTTCGCAGAGTCATCATCAAAGGGATACCCTTCTACCCTTCTGGTGACACTTTTGATCCTTCGTGGTACGAGGAAAATGACATGGATCCACTTGCTCTAGCCAAAATGCTTGTTTCAATGTCTCCAAATATATACATAGATTTCATTGATGAGTTGCTTAAGGCAAATGATTGTGACATAAGTCTGACCGTTGATATGCTCCACAGATTGCGATATTTTTATATTATTGTGCTGTAAAAATAGTGCTACTTTAAATATTTTATAATCTCAAGAAAGTTATCACAATGGTTCGGGACCCCACCCGCTGTGAAAATAAACCTTCACAGCCGGTTGGCGGCAGAAACCGGCTGTGAAAATGTTGTTTTGAACCTGTGCTGAAAATCTTATTTTCAGTTCCGCTTGTTCAGTGCCACCTCCTAAGACCGGCTCTGAAAATAGGTTTGGACTCGGCTCAGGAAAGCATTCTGTAGTAGTGTATGCGTCCACAATTTGATTCATTATTATATTTGTAAGTTAAAAAAAATAATTTGATGTGTTGGTTGCCAACTATCTCTAAAGTTTATCAAATGTGTTATTTTGGCGTGTTATCTTCACCCAACTATATAACCAGTCTTTCCCATCTCTTTGATGCCTTTTAACATGCGGCTAAGTGCCGCCGCCTAGAAACGAAAGGAAAACATGACGGGAAGATAATAAAATAAAATTAGAGATGCAACTCTAATCTTTATTATAGCAGGTCCGAATGGATAACTTACATGTACAGAGTATTAAAGTAACAGAGAATCCAACATCTATATGCATGTTCCAAAACCATGCACGCACGCTAACCTTTTGATAAGCCACTTAATTGTTTTCAAACAAGTCCCGCATCCAGCATGCTGTGTACGGGAATACGCTTTCCAAGCCCGTTATATGAAAGGTGCCCAACTCTTGAACCTTTGAGGTATTCAAATGATAAGATACGACTCCGACTCCTGATGATACATCAAAGAAGGCAATCTCTTTGTAAGGATGAAATCCATGGAAAACATTACCAAAACTCCAGTTTGTTGTAGTGGCCTGCTTGTTATCTGTGATCTCTAGGACCATACCATCGTCGAAGTCCCATCCATCGAGTTGGTCTTGCGCAGGTGCTTCATCCTTGGTATTAAAGTCGTCAACGGTCGTCCATGGTTTGCTATATTTATTAGCAAATTGAAGATGAGGAATATCTTCAAGGGATTGAAGGTTGATGTTACTCTTCAATACCCACTCCATCTGACCGCAAAGTTCATTAAGCAACCAAACTCGACATTGTGGGCAACTAACACCATCCTGTCGAAGTAGCGCAGAGTAGACCCCTTTTTCTGATTTTCCCAAGTAAGAGAGATCATATTCACCAAGTCTGGTCCTTGATACAGGCGATTTAATCATTTGGTACTTGTCACCTGATAAGGTTATTCTGCAAATATATAATGGGATATGAATTATATGATCGAAGAGAGTCGATCGAGTAATAATAATTAATTAATGATATATATATATATACATATACATAATGGAGAGTAGAGATACCTAATTACAGAATCGTTTCGACAACGCACATAGAGTGCTCCCTGAAAATAGACCCCCTGGCCGTCCAGGCTTCCGCCGGAGTCCCGCCACATCATATCGGCGATGGTTCCGGCAGGATCCCCTTGGCGGACAAAGGACCTCTCCTCCCACCTCCATTTCCTCGAGGAGAAGACGTGTGTTGTGTATGGCGACGGTGGCCAGTACTGATCTGCTGAGTAGTCTGCTGACAGATGTTGGGTTTCGTCGTCGTCGTCGTCGTCTTCTCCGTGGTTGATGGCATGTAACATGGGGATGAGAAATACCTCGTAGTGCTGCGGCGACACCATGGGATCGTAGACAATCAGCTGATTGTCAACATGTAGAAGCAGCTGATCGTCGACACGAGAAAATAATAATGATGATGATGATGATGGGAAGGCAGGCAAGGTGGCCCATTGTCGTGTGGCAGGGTTGACCACCATCTGCTGCCCAAGTAGAAGCAGACCATTACAGTGGTCCTCGATGCTCATGTAGCCGAGGGTGTCGTAGATGTCGTCGAGGCAGGTGGTGATTCGGCGCATTGTCGATGGGGGTGCGAAGAAAGATGGGCGGTCTTGGAGGTGGTTGGGGTTGCAGAAGAAGCCGTCGAGCTGGAGAGGGAGGAGGTCGACGCGGAGCATACGTCGGGCGTCGATGATGGAGCACCACTGCTTGCGGACGCAGCGTGACGCGGCAAGGCTTCTAGGCGGGAGGCGGCGGAGGACGTCGGCGAGCATGTCGTCAGGCAGCAGCAGCACCGCCGCCGATGATCCACCATCATCATCCTCATCCTGCTGGTTGCCGCTGCCGGCAGCCTGGTCGGGCTCGTCGAGGAAGGGGTCCTCCGGGACGCGGAACGCGCCGTGCGCGCAGACGACGGCGGCGCCGAGGGCCAGCGCGGAGAACATGAGCGAGCCGACGGAGGTGAGGAAGACGACGAAGGCGGAGGATGCGATGAGGCCCCCGAGCACCTCCCTGTCGGAGAAGGTGCGTCCGAAGGCGGCGAGCGGCGGCGCGTCGGCGGGGAGGAGCATGTAGAGGAGGCACCAGGCGGCGAGCAGGGCGAGGAGCGCCGCGAGGGAGAAGGGGTGGGCGAGGAGCGCGGCGGCGAGGGAGAGCGCGACGACGGCGGCGTAGTTGGCGCGGAAGTAGGCGAGGTTCTTGCGGAGGCGGGAGGTGGCGTCGGAGAGGGTGTCCGGGCGGGAGAGCGCGGAGCGGTCGACGAGCTCGGCCCAGCGGCGGGCGCCGGAGAGCGCGCGCCTGGCGGAGTCGAGGAGGCGGGAGACGAAGGCGCGCGCCGCGGCGGGGTTGGCGTCGGCGGCGGCGACGTCGGCGGAGGAGACGGCGGTGGGGATGGGGGAGGGGGATGGTGTTGCCGCCGGGACGACGGAGGTGGGGAGGGGCGGAGGGGAAGCCGCGGCCATGGTGTCTCTGTGCGGCCGGGTTTGGCGGATCTGAGAGCGGGGCGGGGAGGGGTGATGGCTCCAGATGAATACAAAGGGCAAATATTTTGGATCTTTGGAAGCTTCTTTATTGTTAGATCTCATTCAAAATTGGTGATCACTTAACAATCAACGCAAAGGTTGTGCAAATTTTCCATAGTTTTAGAGATTTATAGAATCTTGTTTCAAAGCTGCGAACGACTTCCTTAGAGAAGGAAACGCCATAGGGTTGCTAACAAAAGCAACAGAGCTGTTGATGCAACGAACAACAATGGTTAGGTAGAGACGCAATGTGATGTGATGTACTATTACAATATTACAAATTCATCAACAATAAGAAACAAACGAAGGGTTGGACAGGAGAGGGGCTCTCTATTTCAGCAGGTTATGCAGCAGAACACAGGTAGCTCAAGCATCAGTGCCTACAACTGCAACGCATCTTCTTCCCTCTTTTTCAAAACCAAGCAAGCACCATGTCCTTGGTTCTGGAAGAAACTGGCAACATGCCAGCAAAGTTCGTGCGCCATCCATACTTGAGGTGCAAAACTCCCTCCCCTTGCATTTTTCATTTATCCCTTGATTTTCCTTTTTTTTCTTTTAATCCAACAGTATACTGTACTAAGCTTTAAGCATGCAAATCACAACAGCAAAGAGTACCCTTTGCAAGTTTACTTTACCAGCCATCATCCCCTATCAAACAGAACAAGATAGACAGAATCATTTTAACCTTACCATACCCAACCCAAAGGACCAACCAAGATAACCAAGTTTGTGCAAGCCAACACAGCACAGCACAAATATGCTAGGTTGCATTGAACAAGTCTGTGCCCCAGTTCCACGTGACAGTTTTCACTTCAGTTCAGCACAAATTAACTGGTATCTTACAACAGTGTCCTTATTAGGTCATTATGCAATGGACAAGACATTAGGGAACATGATCTTCCTTCACTGGAGCGGTGGAGCCACACCCATGGACCTCGAATCTAGAAGGTGGAGTCATTCCAACCAAAGTCCGAGCGCTGCATCATCGCATAATACTCAAAATTACCATGGTGCTAAGACATCGCTAGAATAAAGACACAAACACCATCTACATAAGCAAGCAGGAAAGGAAACATATGCAGAGCTAGGGATATGGCATGAAAGGTGAAACAACAGATGTTTATTTACATGATCTATTATTGATGCAAAGCATGCAAAGAGCAGGATGAGCCTAAAAACAACAAAATTGAAATGAGAACTAGGTGATGTAAGGGACCCATGAATGGTAAGTCGAATCAACAAGAAATAGTGTCCGCTTGCCTTTGAATCGTGGAACTTGAGGTAGAAGCGGGACTTGGGATATGGACAGCTTTGACTCCAGAATAGAAGCAATGGCAGCACTCAGCTTCTTGTTGACATCAGGGTTCAACCCTCCAATGGAAACCAGCTCACCATAAGCTGCAGGCTCCTGGGTACCTCCAAATGCCATAGGCACTGAACCCTTGAGAACAACCATCACGTACTGTGGGAGGACAAGCATCCCAGCTTATTCCTCAAGATTTTAGTAACCAAGAGAAATGGCTTTGACTAAACAAATCAAGCACAGAGAAACAATAAAAGCTAAATTTCAGCAATTTGAGACTAGCACCACAGGTCACCACCAGAAATCCAAAGGGTGACAGTATGAGAATAAGCCTAGCTTGGTTAAGGTTTCGGAACCAAAATATTTAGACAGGTCATTTTTGTCCATGATATATAGTTAGCAAAGCAGCTGCCCGACTAACACTAACTAGACTACATGGCTAACATATGGTAACCTCTAGTATGGTCAGGTCACTAGAACATAAGAATTTGGGTAGTCAACCATGTAGCAAAGCAGCTGTCTCACTAACACTAACATCAATGACTGATAAACAGTAACATTTAACATTAATGTATATAAGATTGATGGCTGCAGTGTTAGGGATAACATAAAGGAAAAACACATGCAGCCCATGTTCTACAAATTTAACAGTACTTGTGATTAGTGCTGGAGAATGGTACACTACGAGTTGCCAGTTGCTAGAAATCCGGTCCAGAAAACTGTGAGCATAGACTTTCATCAGCCATCTGTTCTTGGCGGCCTGATACCAAATTTCTATTCAGTAGTCAGATTGATAGTGAAATTGCTAGACCAATGGCTTGACATTTCTTGACTGAGTGATCACAATGGTCATTAAATCAATCCTTGATAGACATTAGAGATGCCGCCTCAGTTTATTTAGTTCTTGTTTTATCCCTCAATGCTAGAACAGTCAAAATCGCAGGTTTTCAATTATATATGAACTCAATTTAAGAATGGCCAAGATAAGCAGGAGATTGCGGCCCGGTTCTTGAAGTTTTAGGTTGTGTCATGTGAATATCATCAAAGATTTCGAGTGCATGGTAAACACGTTCAGGCACGGCATCCAGAAAAGAAATTTACAGGAAGGGCTGGCCTTCTATTGGAACACAGTTTTGTTGTACATGGTAAACACGTGAAAGGCTGTTAAGGCCTTCTACATTCACCAGGCATAACACGAGAGCCCAGCAAGCCAACACCAAATACATGTCTACTGTGTACATACTTCGACAGAGCTACATCAGCTACCTTGCTAAATGTTACAAAAGGTCTTCTATTACCCAGGGGCCAGGGCTATATGGCCTGCAGGCTGTAGCCAGCTTCAGTTCCCCTTTAACTTGACAGTATGAGATCAATTGAATATACATGGTCAAATCTGTGCTTTACTCACTCTCTGACCAGATTATTTCCCAAGGTCCACCTTTGCTCCCTAACCTGAAAATCAGAAAATCACCCACAAGCCACTATTCATTCATGCTGCTACTGTTCCAGTAAGAAGACTATTTCCTTTTCCCCAAATCTGAAACTTGGTTCCTTGAAAAAGAAAGTCCTAATTGAAAGTTTTCTACAAATGAATCAACCGTTACTACCTCCAGAAACCAGCAATTGCTCGCAAACTCATAAATAGAGTAAGACCAGCCCAGATGCCACCAAGACCAAAATTAGGAGCAGCGATAAGTAGGAATACTGATGAGAAGGCCCCCGCAAAAATCTGAAACAACCAAGAGTCTATAGGTTAGCATGACACGCTAAGTGATAACTGATAACTAATGGCATGATAACGTGGTAGTATTAGATATAAAATAATGAGATAGAGTAGGAGTATAAATCAGGACCGTGGAGTATGCAGCATAGGCAAAGTCAGAAACACCATAGTAAAGTCCATCGGCCACAAATGCAATAGCATTTACTGGCTGAGAAATAGTGACAAACTGCAACAATCCAATATTCACAACGTTAACAAAAGAATCACGGTGCACACCACTTGAGAAACTAAGAATCAATGTCTCAAAATTATCAGTACCCAAACTCCAGATTGGGCAACGTCCAAAACTGCAGGATCATCTGTAAACAGCAAGGACAAAGATCCAAACCCCACTAATAAGGTAGCAGCAAGCACAACACCAGTCACACCTCCAACCTACACAAACAAGGAACATTATCAGCTCCTTCAGGAAAAGAAGAAACTTGGTGTCATTTCTGAACTTTCACAAGAAATGACTTCTTAACCTGCAGGATTCTGTATACAACCATGCGGGCTTGCTTGTAGTTCCCTTTCGCATATTCGCTTGCAAGTAGAGCCTGCGCAAATTAGGGATACCTCACAAGCAAATACATAGATAAGAGATTTGATGAAAGATCCACTACAGTAATTTCGCATACCTGACCAGCAAGGGCTAGAGCATCATTCAGCAGAGAAATTGTTAACCACACTTGCAAGCATATCTCATAGCCAGCCATTGGAACAGGCCCTTCCCTTGTAGCTAGGGACGTAGATAGTGTCAGTGTCAGGAATACTGCAATTGTTCTGCCAATTAGCAGTCCACCTGAAAAACGTTCAAGTGGTTGTCATAAAGGTCTCTTGCACTAAGATGTAACACAGGATGCTAAATGCAACAGCTATCAAACAGAAATGAATCATGGATAGTTTTCTGTCTGTTTGAACCAGTGCTTGCTCCAACTAAAGCAAAATCATGAAATGTAACATCCTGGGATATGAGCATGAGGGATATTGACCAACCAGATTTCAGGTAACGAATTACTCCATCTCCAATGATATTCCATGAAAATAGGTCTACTTCATTATTCAGCTTGCAAAGGAGGATGAACGCAGTCAAGTACCTGAATACATGTAGAGTTGTAGACAATTGGTCCAAATAGTTTACGGGCTTATAATTATGTTAGTATAGATGACAATAATAGTAAGCAAAACTTTATTGCTAAAAGTATCATGATGCCACCAACATACTCAGAGGACACTGTGGCCAAGGCAGCGCCGCTTACTCCTAGACCAAGTGGGAAAATAAGTACAGCATCCAGTATTGCATTTAATAGGTTGCCAGCACCTGTATGCATCATGACATTAGTTCCTTGCTTAAGCATTTTAGACATAGAGCATCTTAATTAAGAAAAAAAAGCTGTCACAACAAAAATCACGCATTTAAATGCCAAGGTCCTAGAAATTCCATATGGACAAAAATTACGAGTTACATAATTTGTCAAAGTGAGCTAGCATACACGTACCCACAGCATACAATGGTGTCTTTGTATCCAGGAATCCACGAAATGCACCCTGAGCTGCAAGTGCCACTATAATTGGTGGAGCACCATATGCCCTGAACATAAGAAATTGTTCTGCTGGTGCTCGCATTGGTGAATCCTGTGTAGACAGTAAACAAAAGAACTTAATTGCAGCAACAGTGTTTTAACAGCAAACTGCATTGGGAATTAGTCAAAGCAGCTACCATCAAGTATAAATTAAAAGCAGTTGCAAACATTACGGAACCTTAAGGTCAGAAAAATTGAAGTAAATAGACCACACAACTACCAGGATGAACATATGTCCTAGTGGCATAATTTGCTTCACATTGTGAACTGTCCATTGTTTCCAGGATGACGAAAAGGAAATTTTCTTAGTGCCACAACTACCAGCAAGCATGTGAACGGACAGCCCAAAAATGTACTTTCAGGGATTCAAGTATAAATTAGGAATAGTGGCTTCAAAATGAAGCATCAAAAGTGGCACCATAGACTCTGGAGTTGCATAGGCATTATATTATTCAGACCAAGAGAAGACACACGAAACATCCTAAAGAACACCCAGAGCTGACATCAAGTTACAGAGAAGAAATAGATCCTAGAAATGTGAGTATGCGAATAAATTAGTCTTACGTACGACGGGTATACCAATGATGTTCATCAGTGTCCCAGATCCAACAATCAGTGCCGCCATCTCCAATAATCCAATGCCAGCAGCTAGAGCCAAGGATGTTGAAACCGCCGGAAGAACCTTCCTTTGTTGGCTTCCCTTTTGTGGCGTCAAAGATTCATCTCCTAGGCGAGAACTAAAAACTAATCAACGTAATGCGAACGACAGAGATGGTTTTTGGACAGCAAAAGGAACTCTTGTTTTGCTTACTTTGTCCTGTGGTATTAGAACTATTGGCATCGACTGCCTGCTGCTCAGCAACAAAAGATGTGGTGACATTAAGCAATGGCACATTGAACAGCTTGGATACCAAATTGAATACGGAAGCAGATGCACCAACAGCCGCAAGTTCAGCCGAGCCTGACAGATACATGCACATCAAGTGATTGATCCCCTCTCAGAGCAGATGTAAATTTGAATGGCATGATTCTAGTTGTCAAATGAAGGAGCGCACTGGATGACATGGTGAACCTTAGGAACGTTACGACTTACCAATATGGCCGACGAAGGCGGTGTCTACGAGCGCCGTGATTGGGTCGGCGGCGAGCGCGAGCACGGCGGGCACGGCGATGCTGATGATGTCCGCCGCAACCCCGTCAAGCCTGAGCCACCCCAGCACCCCACGCAGCGAGCCGGCCTCCGCCTCTTCTTCATCCTCCCTCTGAGTCTCCGGGCCCCTTGGTGCCTCCTCCTCGACGACGTCCGTGACGACCGGCTTCTCTTTACGGCTGCATCGCGGACGACTCCACCAAGGAGTTGCGCGGCGGGGGCGGGGGCGGCTGTGGCAGCATGGCGAGGAGACGCGATTGATCCCTGGACGCGGGACTCGTATAAGTGCGGCGGCTACCGGCCTCGTGGCCGTCGGCGAGGTAGCCGCCATGGGCGGCGCGGGAGCGTGTGGTCACAGTGGTGTGGCAGTGGAGATGCCAGAGAGAGGATTGAATGCGAAGCGGGCCTGCTTTTTAAGCTGGGTGGGCCGGGCCCCCATTTTGTTGGAACGGTGGGAAAGCGGCGTCCATTATTGGGCTTCAACGGACACGATTCGTCGTCTGTGGCCTTGGGCGTCGAGCCGTCGACCCGCCTGTCTGCTCGCCGCCGCCGCCGCCGCCGCCGCCGTCACCTCAGCTCGCTCCGGTCACCCCTTCCCTCGAGGATTTACTGGGGGGTGGATCATATCATGAGGTTCGCGGGCTGGTACCTGAAGATCGCGGTGGTCGGGGCCTCCATAGGCGCCGCCATGGAGCTCTTCATGATCCACACCGGCTTCTGTACGCTTCTCGCTCCCCTCACTCCCCCTCTGCCCAGCATTCAACCCTTCCCTCTTGTAGTTTCTTTGAAGCTTTTAATTCATTATCAGACTTTCGTGAACGAATTATCTACAGTCCAGCCACAGTCCCCAGTTTTGGCTGTTGGTAGCTTTTCGGCAGATTGAAAGACTTCCAAGTGCAGCTTTGCTACTCTCCAGATCCTACCGCCATTCGAATTTTGCTTTTATCCAAAATCAGACTAGCAGGTGGTTTACCACGAAACCAACGGGCTTGTTTAAATCACTGGGAAGTTGCCAAGGTTCCCAAAAATACCACAAATAACTAACAGCTATCTAAACTGGACGGTTCAGTGCATCCTCGTACCAGCAACAATCTTAACTTTGGATATTTTGGTGGCCGCATAACTGGTTCAGAACCTAGCACCATTCATTCTGTCAAGTTCATTTGGTTTCTATGTTGTTCACTGCTACATAGGAATGCCTCTTATACACCCTTTTTTTCTGCATGGTTATATGCTACAGATGAGAAGGTAACTGTCTTGGAGTCAGAAAAACGAGCTTGGGAAAGCAGTCCAGAGGCCCGAGCTATGAGAGAAGCCCTGAATCCGTGGCGCAAGCATGATGAGCAACAGAAGAAATAGTCATGCGTTATGTGTCCTGTCAAGTGTTTGCATCCTCCATTTGTAGACCCCTTGAATAAGGTAAAATTTGTGTAAATTGTTTGCATTTGGTGAATAATTTGTCCTAGATCTCTGAAATTTCTGGATGCCTGGATATGGTACCTTCCAGCAAAGTTTAAAGGGCTGTAGGCAGCTACGATAAACTTTTTCCAAGGGAGCAAAAAAATTTTGAGGGAACAACTGAGCTAAGCTGTACACGTTCAGACTGGATTCCACTTGTTATATTTTGTTTTAATAGTGTATCAGTGAAGTTATATGTTTAGAAAAGGGTGAAAGTTTGTTTCTTGGTATGATAATTGAATGCTCTGTTAATTGCTCACTGAAGCATATTTCCTTTTAGTTATTGTCGCTGGAATAGTCCATCTAGACCATTCTCGCAAAATTTAAAGACTTTGCATGTGATTTTGTGTATTTGAAGAACTCATCAGACCCCTTGTTTGCTGTATAAGTAGCACCTTGACAAATATTGAAAGACAAGTCATTTGGTTATCATTTTTGGCAGAAAGCTGGCATGGTAGTTAGATTCAATCTCCAGAGTCCTGCATACTTTTGAGTCACTCTGTTTTACATAAGAACAGTAAATATGTAGGATTTGGACACAGCTCCATTTGACTGTGCAGACTGATTTCATGCTATCTTGGGCTAACTTTTTAATACGAATGCCTGTAAATGGAATGCTGGTTCTGTACTTTACAAATCAGATGCTAAGCTGTTAATTTCCGACCATGTTGGTCCCTTTCAAGTATTTGTTCTGTCAAGTGTTTGCATTCACATCCTCCAGTTGCAACCCCGTCGAATGAAGTAATATTAACATGATTTTTAGCATTGGTGAATAATCTCGCCTACTTCTCTGAAATTGTTGGATGGTAGCTTCTAGGAATGTTTAAAGGTTTATGGACAAGCTAAATATAGGTTCAGAAAGGCAACAGAGGACCATTTCTTTGCAGTTTCCACGATAATTGAATGCTCCATGGATTGCTTACTGAAGTTGTTCTTTTAATACTACAGCTCACTGGACTGATCCATCTAGGTCATTCTTCCAAAATTTAATAACTCCGTGTCATTTTCCTGCTATTTAGAGAACTCATTGTTCTCCTTGTTTAATGCAAACAGTATCACGCTGACAACGATTTAAAGATAAGTTGTTTGCTCTAAACTCTAGTTTTGTGATGAGTCGTTAAGTAGATAAATGTTAATAGATTCACCATGAGAAGTACTTTTCAAATATTCAATTACCTTACTTTGAAATGTCATATTTCCACTGGCCAAAGTTTCATCTTGTAGATCATGTAGATAAATCCTAAAAGGCATGTGTTTTGCATCGAAGGGAATACATAACAACACTAGATATGGAGGATTTTGCACATATCTCAATTCAACCAGCAACAAACATTCCAAACTGATTTCATGCAGCCTTTAGGCTGACTTGTTAGTATTAATGCCAGTAAATGGAATGCCAGTTCTGTACTTTACATGCCAGCTGCTAAGCTGATAATTTCCTACCCCCTTGATGTCTACTATGATGGTATTCATTTGATGTATCCATATCTAACCCATCTCAGCTAAAACTAAACCAAAATTTTATACAAGCTAACAGTGATTTCAAAGAAGCAGGGGACTGATCAAGGAGTTTCTCTGTTAACTGGAAACTTGGTGAAGGTGCTTACAACTTGATCGACTTGCAGTGTTGGCATAAGCTGGTTTTGTTCTTATGAATAGAACTATGCTCGATGCTAACCCCAGCAATGTGATGCAACCCCACATGAAGAAGGTGGCTGAGTAGCAGCACTTCACCCCCATGCAAACAATCATGGTATCAATCATGCCAGTGCGGTTATCCGTTACTCTCATCCTTTGGCCATTTGCGTCGTATACCAGAGCAGCAATCTGGCCATAGAGGAGTGAGCCCAGCAGGATATTGGTGATTAGGATGTTGTGATTCACACCAATGCTATTTGGTCCAAAGAGCTCGGAGGTCACTGACACTGCTGCAGCGAATATGAACCCTGAGCTTAGGCCAATTAGTGCTGTTCCTACTGCCAGAATGCTTCCATCCTGCTGTTTCCGCGTAAGGAAAAAGGCCATTGGCATGGGCACCAATGCGGCAGCAAGCCACCCTGTCCGAGCAAGTGACACCTTCCTGTATACAGATTGTATATATATTTAGTTACTAGGAAGCCATCTGATGATAATTGATATACTAGAGCAAGACAGATACCTGTGAAGGAAGTCGGGGAGTGCAGAGAAGAGGACCAAAGAAGGAGAAGGATGAGTAGACAGCAAGTAGCATGGTGAGCTGTGACTGCTGGTGCAATGACTGTGCAATCTGCCCCAAGTTGTTGCTGTATACCAGGCCAACAGTTGCTCCGCAGAAGTAGGCTGTGTAGTAGAGCCAGAAGTACCACCAGGTGGCTCAATGAGCCTCTTTGCACTATGTTCTTCACCGAGTACCACCAGGTGGCCCTTATCCAGTATTGTTCCGCCACTACTGCCCTGCAACTGCTGCTCCATTGCTTTTTCCATGACGGCATTGGATTCATTCTGAAGATTGTTACCGACTAGGAGGGGCTTATGCGGGTCATCATGGTGAGATGCAGAGTCAATGCTGTGTGTATCCACATATGAGCAGCTGGAGCAGGCAGGGATGATGAGAGGAAGGGCGAGGAGGACCATGGCGCCTGTGAGGATGACCCACGCAGCGGATCTGGTTGTGTTTAAAGATCCAAAGACCACGAGATATATGCCGGTGATGAATGCAAGGATGTTGAGGCCGAGGAAGGTGTGCCTGTCATACTTGGGCACGCTTTGGAGGTGGCTGTCATGTGTATGGCAGAGGAGTATGGCTGGGAGCGCAAGAATAGAGGCGGCAAGAGGGAGGATGGCATTGAGGAGGAGGTAGACAGATGGGGAGGTGGGGGAGAAGGCATTTGCAAAGAGGGTGTAGAAGGCGGTGCTGAGCCCATTGAAGCTTATTGAGAGGGAGAGGGCCAGGGGGCGGTTGCTTGCAGAGAAGCTGAGAATGCAGAGAACAAAGCAGACTGTGTTGAACCAGCAGATGCTGCACCCTGCTACCAAGCAGACCAAGAACACCTGCAGTGCAACATATGAATCAGAATTTGGTAGATTAATTAAAAAAATCGCTATAAATCGCATGTTGTGGCATGTTGACAATTTAGCCTATGTTGTGTCTACATCTTGGGTTTTTTACCATATTTGTGGAAAGTGTTTGCAATCACAGTTCCTCTTAAGACAATTTACGGGCTAATATAGGTTATCTACTGAAAACTGCGGGAGTGATTTGTATACTGGGAGCCGTACGTTATATTGAAGGCATTGCACTACTACAAAATGATGCTCTTTTTTTTACTCTTGGAGATATTAGTGATAAATGTTTAAGGAATGTGTTTGGAAGGGGACATGTTAAATCAGTTGCAACAACAATTCCCAGTAGCCAGAAATATGGTTAGCAGGGAAATGAGCACCAACTTTGTTTGATTGTGCATCAGTGGCTTGGGACTGTGGAAGTTTGTGGTTCCATTTGTGTGCACGGCACTGCTTTTTTTTTTTGTGGTGCTCGTGAATATAAAATATCAAAGGAAGTTGTGGAGCAGGTGGATGAGAATGGCGTGCCGCAGGTGTGAGTGATATGCTGCGGGTATCTAGGTGATGTGCGATTGCGATGTTTTGTGCATCAGAACCTGTTGTGTTCCAGTTTCAGTTGTTTCTACAGGTTCTGTTGATTAGACTTGTCTGGCTGTGGCTGAGAACCTACCTATCAGTCAACAAGATTCATACCAGAAAGCTAGGTTTGGAGTGTGTGGCATACTGGGCCATTTTAGTTCATTTTGCATTTTTGCAAAATTTCACTGTAGCAAAGGAATCTTGCTAATTTGAAATACTAAATGAAATCTATTTGCAAAACTTTTTGCATGGATGGGTTGTAAATCACGAGACGAATCTAATGATGCTAATTAATCCATGATTAAGAAATAATTAGCGGATGGTTACTGTAGCATTACTGTTGCAAAACATGGATTAAGTAGGCTCATTAGATTCGTCTCGCGATTTACAACCCATCCATGCAAAAAGTTTTATAAATAGACTTCATTTAACACTTCAAATTAGTAAGATTCTTTTAGCATCTTTGCGTTTACAGCTTTTTTGCGTTTTTGCGGATGGAACTAAACAGGCCCACTGTATGGTTTTGAGGAGTCTTGAGGAGGTTAGTTATGAAGCAGGAGAGGTGTGTGTGTAGTGTAGGTGGGGTCATCAATCTACTTACTAGTCAAAGCATGCATGGTTGGACTGTTTGTTAGGAATAATTGATATGTGGGCTGCTGCCCCTGAATGCCTGAGGGACTGGCACTGAAATGATGTTTGCAATTGGTTGGTTGCTTGCATTGGTTGATGATGATGAAATATTTTATTTTTTTGGAGAGTTAATTAATGATGATGTGTCGATGATCGAGGTCAGAGCCTCAGAGGTAGATTAAAATTAATCTAGCTAGGTAGCTTGCTCTCGGATCGGAGGAGATTAAATATATTATACACAGGTACGGTGGTGCATGCACGTACAGTTTGATGAGCTCACAGGCTGACATATTCTAGTAGTAGTATTATATACGAGTAAAGATTGTAGTGAAGAATTGAAGGTGACCATTACTCAGTGACATGATTCTGTGCAGTGTGGTGCCGTGAACTTGGTAACCATGACTAAACAGAAACGGATGAAATACTCTACGTAGTTACCCAGCCCGTGCGCTGTAATAACATAAATAAAATTAACAAAAGGTGACAATCGAATAGGATGGGATGGGATAGTGAGCTGGTGGCTGTTCCGATAAAACAACCAAATTAAAGGAGATTTTCTCCACGCGAAATTGACCGCAGGCACGACAATCCTACTCTATTTCTGTTGGTGATATGCCCAAGAGGCAATCATGCGTGGGCCGGATATTAATTCGAGGAGGATTAGAACCTTAATTGGCTTCCAACGTGAAGGCCCATTAAGTGGTGTCGATATAATGAGAGGCGGGGGATATGGGCGGCAAACACTTTTGCGCCATAAACCCTAACTGTCGTTGCCCCTCTTCTCGACGCAACCCTAGCCGAGCGCGGTGCTAGCACACCGGTGACCGGTGTTCCCACCCCGTACGTGTGGACTTTGAGGAGACGCTGCTGTGTTGCTGTGGTGCTGATCGGCGGGATAAGGAGGAGGAGCTGCGAGCCGTGATCTGCTTCCTCTTCAACGAAGCGCGACTACGTTGGGGCGAGCTACCCCAACTCTACTTTCGCTGCGCTGCGCGTCTAGTGGTGATGATCCATGATCATCCGCTTACATGAGATCCTTATTGGACGCGGTAGCTAGCGTAGCGTCCCTATTTTCTTTCAGTGGTACCAGAGCGATCATGTTTAGCCTTTGGTCTGGATGCGCATATAGAGATATGCTTTATTTAGGGTTTTGCAATCTGTTCATATGTGATGTATAGATTGATGCACGGTGTGGGATCAGTACGAGTTGATAGCATCACGATGATTGTAGATTGGTTCGTGTTCTTTCTCTACCGTGCGCACGATATGCCCATACCGGCTGGAATCACCATCTGGGCTAACTGTGCAAACGAGAAGAGATTGAACCAGCGTATCTAAGTCATGTGTTGCGGTCTTCTTCGATGTACCTGTCGCGATGGTCAATGTGATTGATCTAGTAAAAATAAGGGACATTATGAATGACTCTAAATCAGCTTGATTGGATCAATCCGATGAGATTTTCGTAGTGATTCTATAGACACAACCTATAATTTCCTGAACAGCTTTCAGGGCGCTACCCTGAGACCCGCGGGACCGCCGTTTTAATCTGTTGATACAGCCTCTTCATACCCCTACGGTAGAATACGTTCTGCGCCTAACTCGTTTTTGCATGGTATGATGTGAATGGTATGGCCCCAATATCATGTGATGATCTGTGTGTAATAAGTTGTGTGACCTGCGAGTCACAAGTTGAAACAATCGGGTTGAGGTTGTCCCATTATTGTATAACAGCCTGCGTATCGACATGTGATGCTTGATCCTCTTATGTAATTTACTTTACTAGTGCTATTAGATGTAATAGCTTAGTATTTATCCTTGGAGGCTTCAAGCATGATGGCGATGATGATCACCACAAGACAGGAAGGATGGCAATGGGGATCACTATGGAGCCATGATGATGGAGCCCATTGTGATGCAAAAGGCCATATTGTTCACAATATAATATGATTATATTCCTGTGATGTTTATTTACCTGTCATAATATTCTCTCATGTCTTTTATATGGTCTATATGCTTTTAATCATGATAGAATAGCTTCCCTCATTCAAGTTGAGAACTTTGATATCCTTTTCCAATAGTTGTACCTATTAAAATTTTGATCGTTGTGTGGTAAGTTTACCAAAGTAGAGTACCATCAACTATCATCGTAAATAGGGTGGGTATCGAACATTCACTAGCAAAGTATTGATTTACTCAACAAAGCTATCAAAATGGTTTTGGGCTTTAGGATATGGAGTTGGAGCTGGGGCATTGGATGCCACCCAACAAACAAGAGTCATATAGAGATATGATTAGCAATTTGTTGTTTACCTATGTCACTAACTTTCTAGCAGTGAAGCCAAAGTTCACTAGGATTTTTGTGAATATGGATTTTGGTCCCCTATATGTCATTAGAGGCAAGACAACGTTAATATAGTGGAAGTCTTTTATTAAATTTGTTAATAGAAGCATTGCTTAAAACTTAGTGCTAAAAGCTTGCTCTTATTTTAATGTTGTAGATCATGTCTGCCAGTAACACTTTCACTTTCAATTTGCGATCTGTTCTTGATAAAAAAGAGTTGAATGGAATGAACTTTATTGATTGGTACCGCAACCTGAGAATTGTTCTCAGGCAAGAGAAAAAAGGAGTATGTTCTTGAGAAACAATATCCTAATGACCTCCCCGATGGTGCAACTGCTGCAGCCCGCAGATCTTATGAGAAGCAATGCAATGATTCACTTGATGTCAGCTGTCTCATGCTTGCCACCATGTCCCCTGATCTGCAGAACCAATATGAGCGTGCCAATGCTCACTCCATGATTGAGGGGCTGCGTGGAATATTTGAGAACCAAGCTAGGACTGAGAGGTACAATATCTCAAAGTCCTTGTTTGCGTGCAAGTTAGCTGAGGGTAGCCCGGTCAGCCCTCATATGATCAAGATGATTGGTTACATTGAGACTTTGGAGAAACTTGGTTCTAAACTCAAGCCTGACAGATGTCATTCTCCAATCGCTCCTAGCGAGCTATGAGCCTTTTATCATAAACTTTCAGATGAATGGATTGGCTGGATTGCATGGAATGCTAAAAATAGCAGATGAAGGCACTAAACCCCACTCATGTGATGGTGGTTCAGAAGGAGAACAAAAAGAGAAAGCGTCGGACGCCTCCTAAAGGCAAAGCTAAAGGAAAGGTTCCTAATGAGCCCTCAAGCTCTAAGCAAAAGCCAAAGGTCAAATCTGGCCCTACTTCTAATGATGAATGCTTCCAGTGCCATGCCAAGGGGCATTGGTCAAGAAACTGCAAGAAATACTTGGAGGATCTGAAGTAGAAGAAGAAGAAGGGAAGTGAGACTTCCGCCTCAGGTATAAATATTATAAATATTATAAAAATTAATATTGCTATATCTTCTACTGAATCATGGGTATTTGATACTGGGTCAGTGATTCACACTTGCAAATCGTTGGAGGGATTTCAAAGGACTAGAAGCTTTGCAAGGGGTGAGTTGGATGTTCGTATAGGCAATGGAGCAAAGATTGCGGTTATGACGGTCGGCACTTATCATTTGTCGTTACCCTCTGGATTAGTTTTGGAATTAAATAATTTTTATTGCATTCCTGCTTTGAGTAAGAATATTATTTCTTCTTCATGTTTGTAAGAAGTTGATGGTTATGAGATTGTAATAAAGAACGAGCGTTGTTCAATTTATTATAATGATATACTTTATGCTCATTGTCCATTGGTGAATGGATTGTATGTTCTTGATCTCGAGGATAAACCTGTTTATAACAGTAATGCAAAAAGGCTTCGACCGAATAATTTAAATCCCACTTTTATTTGGCATTGTCGCTTAGGTCATATAAACGAGAAGCGTATAGAAAAAATCCATAAAGATGGTTTATTGAGCTCATTTGATTTTGAATCATTTGACACGTGCGAGTCTTGTTTACTTGGAAAGATGACTAAGCGCCCTTCACTGGTCAAAGTGAGAGGGCAACTGACTTGTTCGGACTTGTACATACCTATGTATGTGGACCAACGAGTTCAGTAGCCAGAGGTGGTTTTTAGTACTTCATCACTTTTACTGATAACTTAGTAGATACGGATACATCTACTTAATGAGGCACAAGTCTGAATCATTTGAAAAGTTCAAAGAATTTCAGAATGAAGTACAAAATTAATTGGGCAAGACTACTAAATTTCTACGATCTGATCATTTGAAATAATGTGGAAATGTTCCACAATTGACTCCGCCTGGAATGTCTCAGTGGAATGGGGTCTCTGTCACACCTGATTTTATGGACAAAACTAAATGCATAACTATATGTATGCCAGGATCAAGTTCCATACATATAGTGACTTCATTAGTGAATAATCAGCAACGGTATCATGAAAAGAGAACTAAAAGACTATAAAAGATTATTAGAGTTATATAGCTTATCCTGAAAATAAAGACTTCAAACTTCACAGGCAATCGACCGGGGGTTGCGTAGGCCTAGAACTCAGCATCATCTTTAGAAGACTTCACGGCAACTTTCTCTTCTAAGCAGCAATTATAACAGCGTGAGTACACTTATGGTTGGTACTCAGTAAGTGTTGGGAACTATATGACATGAAGGCCAAAATCAAGGAAAGGCAGACTGGTTGACTGCGACAAGCAATTTTAGTTGGTCAAGTTTTATTAGCACCTGATTACTAAGGTATAAGTTCATACCAACCCACACTAAAAGAAACAAAAGAGATATAGTAGAAGCATAATGATAACCGTAAATATGGTCCATGATTTAATTTATCTTCAAGTTCAATTATTATGTGAGGGTCTAAGCCGCTCTTAACCGTGAGCACAGCTGATATATCATTTTTCACTTCACAGAGGTTGGATACTTCACCCACAATTCGTGTCTCCCAGTATGCCCAGGGTAGCTGGCCTCTTAAACACTTCCGAGGTGAGTGGTAAGAGATTCACTATGAGACCTTTACAATGATTCTCCAACTTGCAATGATCCGCTAAGGTTTCAGGCCGTGGTCATAACCCTCACTAGTGAGGTGGTACCTTAGCCAAGGACCATAAACAAAGCCTCCAAGAGGACCGGGCTATACCCCATCAACATACTCCCCTCGTGCCCTTTCGGTAAAATCATCACAAGCTAAAGTTTCTAATTAATTAGCCAAGACCAGAGCCATGGTTGCACTATTTTTCTGGATGGTTCTCCATGTTTCGATTAAACATATGGTCTTGTAATTAACAACAAAGAGCATGAACATGGATAAAACAGGTCTAGCATTATCATTATGGTCATCATGGTTATATATTATTCCCAAACCGGAACCAGTTATAGCCACTAAGCAATAGCTACCCAACATAAAGGTAAAACCCAGGTTGACAAGGAATAATCATAAAGACTAGGTACATCCTTAATTAGGATCCATCAGGTTAAGACACATGCATGCATAAAAGAAAAGTTGTATTTATTGTAATTATTAGGACAAAAGAATGATCAAAGAAACACTTGCCTTTCTTTTAGAGAATAGCTGCTCAGTGTCTTCAACTCTTGTTCTCGAAACTCTTAATCTTCAAATCTCTTGGATCTCGCTCCTTCTAACGTCACACAAGCATCAGGCCTAAGCATACAAGCAAACACACAAACAAGAATAACTAAGAACAGATATACCAAACACAAAGAAAGATTAAAAAGAGCATACTAAAGGAGAGGGCTCATTGCTACGGTCACGAGAGCGCAAGAAACGCGAAAAACGGAGATACGGTCGAAAAGAAACAGCTATCGAAAAATTTATTTTACAAAAGAGAACAACGGAACTATAAGCTTCATTTATTTTAATTAGAAAATAAATATAAAATATATTCAAATGAGAATATCCCTAATTATAATTAAATTATATTATATTTTCATTAATAAAAATGAAGTAGAACTTAGTCAAATTTTATATATAATTGTCTATGTACAAATTATACTAATTAGACAATTAATTAGAAAGAAGACTTGTGAGAACATCTAAGCGTATAACTTTACGATTCGAGTTAAGCTAAACAAATTAAATTACAAACATATTTGAGTTGATATTAATCAAGTTACATTAATTGTGAAAATCGGAGTATAGATCTAATTGGATTTTAATTGGAAAAACTAGATGAGAGGATATTAATTAAATTAAATTTATATTCAATTTTAAAATAGGAACTACAGTTTAAAAACACTAATAAACGGTAGCTTACGCTAAAACACGACTAACGCAACAAAAATGGGTCAAAATAGATCTAAAACGCGGAAACTATGGAAGAAACAAGGTTGCAAGGATGTACTCACGATTAACTATAGACGTGAAGAAACTAGTTGCTGATTTTTACAAGACTCAGAAAAACTGAGCTGGCAAATTCAGCAAAGATTAGGTTTAGATCTGAAAAAGACCATGGGTGGGGCTAGGTTGAAAAGATGCAATAAATCTAGGTGGTTTCCTGCAGATTTCACAAGACACAAAGAAAAATAGATTTATTACGCAGTTTCTCGGGGGCTTAGATGCAAAAAGCTTGGGAACAGCTCCCATGGTGGCCGGCGCCCTTTGTTGTCCGGATTCCCAGTGATTCCGGGCACGAGAGGGTTTGGGATTTGGGGGAAAAGAAAGAGAACGATGAGGGGATTTGATTTTACCGCTTACCCATGGCGGAGAAGCACCGTGGTAGCCGGAATTTGATCGGGACGGAGGCGCTGGTGGTCTATTCCGAGGAGAACGATCAGGGCGGCGTTCTGTTCTGCTTGGCGAGTTCCTGGGCGATGGCACAAGGGCGATGCAGGAGGGGGCCCGCATGGCAGGGAGGCGCGGTGCAGGGGGATCGCAGGGAGGCAGGATGCAGCAGGCGTCGTTGGTTTCTACTCCCTTGACGACGGTGCCCTGCGCAGCACGCAAAAGCAGGGGCGAAGCATAGGGGCGGCGGCACTTTGGTGGTGGCGCACGGGCTCAAGAGAGAGCCACAGCCAGAAGGGGGAGCGGAGCAGGGAGGCGATACAAGGGTGCACAGGAGCTAGGGCACAGGGAGAAAGGCGACGCAGGGGGTGCGGGGGGGGGGGGAGTGACGGCCGCAGGGTAGGGCGACGCCTAGTGGGGAGCGTGCGGTGGCAGGGTAGGGTGCCTAGGCAGCAGGGCTATGCATTTTATAGGGAGGGACTGCCATGGCTCGGCTTGGCACGCACACCACGGTTTCAGGCAGCGACACAGACGCGATGCAAGCCGTGCCGAGGCTGACCCGGGCTGGGAGCTGTGGGCAGGGTTGGGTTAGACCAAGATGGATTAGGTGTGGGCCGAGAGCTGAACCTGGGCTGGCCGAGCAGGTTCGGTTGGTGCTGGGCTGGATCACTGAGCTGGGCTGCAGAAAGAAGAAAAGATGGGGAGGTCGAAGCTGCATAGAGTGACACGCCAGCCAAAAAGAAACCTGGCCACGGAGAGAAAGAAAGAAAATGAAGGTGAGCAAACTGCACCCTTTTTTATAGGCCATGAATAGGTGGGCTTGCGTAACGAACATGCCTAGGACAACCGCTAGAGCTGATCGGGCTTGAAAGAAGTCCAAAACGAGCACGTGGCAAATAGCTAGCTTGGCCTGCAGGTAGTATACAATAATATGATGTGTGGCCAGATCGGACTCGATCAACGTGTCCTAGCATGCACAAACACGAAAGATGAGTTTGGCTTGGCATAGCTGCCGTGTCAAGGAAGGAAAAGAGAGGATGGGGATTGTGGTGGCTGAACCGGGTCGGATGAGGTTTAGGTATTGGTGAGTCAGGCCAGGGTCGTGTAGTGATGACGTAGGTCACCATAGCTAACACTTATGACATCGAACCATCATCGGAAAATACCAAAGTCTAACTCTAAGCATTATTTCGAGCATGGTTTGGTTGGGGATAAAGGGGAACTCGAATGGATATTTTGGGGTGTCGGATACGACATAGTAAAAAGAGAGGATGGTGATATAACGGATCGGTCTGACTATGACAAGAAATTTGAGAACATCAGAATGAGAAAAAGAAAGAGGGGGAAACAGCTTTGGGAGTTTCATCATCTCACGAAAAAACATCTAGACAACACCAACTTGGTGAAGGAAGGTGATCGGAGGTGAGTGTCGGTCAGGTAGCTTCGACGAGCTATTAAGCTTCGGAAAAGAATGGCAAAAGGCGAAAACAAGGGTGTTTCTTCGGTACACAAACAAAAAGCTTTTGATTTACTTTTTGTCGATGGAAAAGCAACGAACGACGAGATCAGAGCGGTGGCCGACCTCAAGCTTGTGCGTAGCATGTTCTAGTGTTTAGGGTGGATTGGACCAGAAATGAGTTGAATCCAGTCGAGATGGAAAGAAAATGAATTGATTTTCTAGAACATATTTTCAACCTTAAAATAAATCTAGAAAATTCTAGTTAGATATTTTAAACCATGAAAAATATATCTTTAGGATCCAAAAAATTTCAGGGAAAAACCTAGGACACGACGAGTCCAAATAAAATACTTGGATCTCCTGAAAAACATTTTAGAGCTATCCAATAAATGGATTTAGCTATAGGAAAATGAGAAGATTTGATAGAAAAATTCTTGAAAACTCTAAAGATGGATGAACACATTCTATAGGATATTCACATCCTAAAATTAAGTACTTTAGGGTGTGACAGTCTCAGAACGAAGGAACCGAACCTTGTTAGACATGGTTAGGTCGATGATGAGCCAAACTGATCCTCCACCATCATTTTGGGATTATGATCTAGAAACTGCTGCGTTTACACTGAATATTGTTCCAACTAAGTCTGTGGAAAAGATTCCATATGAGATATGGACTGGGAAACGTCCCGGATTATCTTTCCTTAGAGTTTGGGGATGTGAGGCTTATGTCAAATGTTTGATGTCCGATAAGCTCACCCCAAAATCAGGCAAGTGTTTCTTTATGGGGTATCCGAGGAAAACCAAAGGATATTTTTACAATCAAGCAGAAGGCAAAATGTTTGTTGCCTGCAATGGTGTCTTCTTGGAGAAATCTCTCAAAAGGAGTTAGTGGGAGCAAGGTGCAACTTAAAGAAATTCAGGAAGTACCTTAAACGGTTTCAGCCCCCATTGAACCTTCACAGGATGAACAAGGAGTTGTAGAACCCGTTTTGGAAAACCAGCCAGACGAAGGTCTGTAAGGGCATGTCGCGCACTTGAAAAGTTCACGCTCCTAACCACGGGGCAGCGTGATGTATTGTTATTGGATAATGATGAGCCTAAGATCTATACGGAAGCAATAATGGGACCAGACTCTAAGAGATGGCTTGGAGCCATGAAATCCGAAATAGAATACATGCACGGAAATCAAGTTTGGAACTTGGTTGATCCCATTGACGGTGTGAGATTGGTGGAGTGCAAGTGGATTAGAAAAAGATAGATACGGATGGGTGGCGAAAGGGTTTAAACAAATTCAAAGTATTGACTATGATGAAACATTTTCGCCCGTCGCAATGCTAAAGTTTATTCAGATTCTTCTAGCTATTGCCTCATTTTATGACTATGCGATATGGAAAATGGATGTCAAAATGGCTTTTCTGAACGGAAACCTTAGTGAGGATGTGTATGATATAGTCTGAAGGTTTTGTCGATCCTAAAAATGCTAAAAAAAATATGCAAGCTTGAAAAGTCCATTTATGGGTTAAAGCAAGCATCTCGGAGTTGGAATATTCATTTTGATGAAGTATTCAAAGGGTTTGGCTTCATCAAGAATGAGGAAGAGCCTTGTGTTTATAGAAAGGCTAGTGGGAGTGCGGTTGTATTTCTGATCCTTTACGTGGATGACATATTATTGATTGGAAATGACATTCCAATGTTGGAAGCCACTAAATCTTCACTAGAAAAAAGTTTCTCAATGAAGGATTTAGGTGAGGCTGCATATATTTTGGGCATTAAGATCTATAGAGATAGATCAAAAAGGCTAATTGGATTAAGCCAAGATACATATATTGTCAGGGTATTGAAAAGGTTCAATATGCAGGATTCAAAGAAGGATTTTTTGCCAATATCACATGGTGTCAGTCTCTGCAAGAGTCAATGTCCCTCGACACCTGATGAGCAAGAGAAGATGAGTGCGATTCCATATGCTTCGGCTATTGAGTCCATAATGTATGCCATGCTTTTGTACACGCCCTGATATAGCCTATGCTCTAAGTGTTGCAAGTAGATACCAGTCAAACCCAGGAGAGGCCACTGGGTCACAGCTAAGAATATCCTGAAGTACTTTAGAAGAACTAAGGATAAGTTCCTATTCTATGGAGCTAAGGAGGAGCTTATTGTAAATAGTTACACCGATGCTAGCTTCCAAACTGATAAGGACGACTTTAGATCGCAATCTAGTTTTGTGTTCTGCCTGAATGGAGGGGCAGTGAGTTGCAAAAATTCTAAGCAAGAAACTGTAGCAGATTCCACGATGGAGGCAAAGTACATAGCAGCTTCGGAAGCTGCGAAGGAGGCTGTTTGGATCAGAAAGTTTGTTTCTAAGTTGGGTGTTGTTCCTAGTGCGTCCAGTCCAATGGACCTCTATTGTGATAATAGCGGTGCCATTGCATAAGCTAAGGAGCCTAGATCACACCAAAAGTCCAAACACATACTGCGGCGCTATCACCTTATCCTTGAGATAATCGATAGAGGTGATGTGAAGATTTGCAAGGTGTACACGGATTCAAACATTGCTGATCCGTTGACGAAGGCCCTCTCACAACAGAAGCATGAGGCGCATATGAGTTGCATGGGTATTAGATATTTGCATGGTTGACTCTAGTGGGAGTGGGAGATTATTGTAATCATGTCTAATTTTTTGTTTTATTCAATAAAGTGTTATTTGTTCCCTGGATGATAATTATTTACATTGATTAACAAGTGCGTGACTTGTTTGTGAACTCTCTTATTATTATACTGTTGTTATAAATGATCCCTAGTTTTGCCGTTATGAGGAATAATAATGGTTTATAAACTAGCACATGTATTGATTGATGATCATGTTTCATAGATCATAGATATGGAGATATTAAATCAATAATGTGGACACATGTTAGGGAACATGGTGTTGGATTGACCCACCTCAAGACGCTGCGGATGTAGTTGTCTTAAAATGTGCCATCAGTTGGTCTTGAGTGGTATACCTGCTGAATCCTTTGATCTGAGATTGCCATTGTTTCTTACTGTGCGTAGTGGTGCACTTTAGGGCTATCAAACACCACTCCGTAACTGGGTAGCTATAAAATTAGTCTTTGGGTGTATCATGAAATATGGAATGGGATGTGAGCGGATCAAGATGGAATTTGCCCCTCCTAGACAACAGGAGAGATATCTGTGGGCCTCTCTCGATGCGGTTGGATTAAAAAAGTGCATGGGCGTTCCAAAGTGTTAAAGAGATAATCACAAAGTGACTAAAGAGTTAGTCATAAATTATAATCTGCTGCAAGATCGAGTTAAATGGTCAAGCTATCACAAGAGTGGCATGACACTTGCCTTGAGCTTGACTGGTATCCTGAGGTAAAGGGATTAGTGAATGTGTATATCCAAAGGTTTTTTGCCGATATGATCTTTATGTGTGCGTGGGAGTTAGTACACCTTGGTGCCTCTACTGATCAGTGATGCAAGAATGGTTCTTGCGGTACAACTACGCACATATAAATCTTACGGGTCACACTTTTAATGGGTTGGAACGAAAACTTGCCTTTATGATTGTCTTTAGTGCAGGTAGGAGATTGTTGGTGATGTGCCTAAGAGGCAATCATGCGTGGACCGAATATTGATCCGAGAAGGATTAGGATCCTAATGGGCTTCCAGCGTGAAGGCCCATTAAGTGGGGGTTTATATAATGAGGGGCGGGGCTATGGGCGGCGAACACTCTTGCGCCACAAACCCTAGCTGTCGTCGCTCCTCTTCTCGACGCAACCCTAGCCGAGCACATGGTGCTAGCACACCGGTGACCAGCGTTCCCTTCCTATACATGTGGACTTCGAGGAGGCGCTGCTGCGTTGCTGTGGTGCTGATCGGCAGGATAAGGAGAGGAGCTGCGAGCCATGATCTGCTTCCTCTTCACCGATGCGCGACTATGCTAGGGCGAGATATCCCAACTCTACTTCCGCTGCGCATCTAGTGGTAATGATCCATGATCATCCGCTTACATGATATCTTTGTTGAACGCGGTAGCAGCGTAGCGCCCCTGTTTCCTTTCACGGCTGAGGTATGGCGTCGAGGCCCCTCCCAGGGGAGGCCATGGTTGTACATCCTCCGGGGTGTTCGCCGGAGACGATGACGACACCAAGGAGCAGGAAGACGCTCGACGGCGTGCATTGGCCAAATCTGAGCCTGCACCGTTTCCAGGATTGTTAGTAACTGGCGGGATGAGTGGACATGACGCCAGGCTAAAAGAGAAGGGCACACCAAGAGTCATTGTACTGGTGGGACACAATTCAGAGGCCAGGGCTCATATTGCAAGGACATCATTCAAAACCCATGGGGCGGCGAGCTAACGCCCCTCTGACTGCATGGCCTGGATCCATCTGGGAAACCAGTGTCCTGTAGGCCACAGTATGTTCCTCCGGGACATCCTAGTGAAGCTAGCACCTCCGGCAGACTAGTTGGATGGCACCGCCAAGTGGCACGACACGCAGCTGCTAGAGAAGATTCAGCAGCACCTGGAAGGTAAAAGGTTCTTGATCGTGCTAGATGACCTCAGGGATGGTCCTCTCTATGATGGCGTCAAATCTGCTTTCCTCAACACCAATTGCTCTCCAATACTAGTAACAACAGGGTCTCTTGTCGTGGCCACCCACTTGTCTCCGGATGAAATTGAAATGTATAGGGTGGAGAGCATATATCCTGGCCTTTATGATTATCTCACATATTTTTATTTGGGCAAGGTGATCTCCCTACTCAACAACAACCACAAAATCACTTACCTCGAGCCTGTGCTAAGGGCCATTCTGGCAAAGTTGGTCTACCAAACCCACAATTGTAAGCTGTTCCTTTATGCCCTCTATGTAAATCCTAGTAGGGCCCTAGAGGATTTCCAGAGCTTACAAGACAGCCTGGTTTCTTTGCCGTCCTTGAACGAGGGGCAGATAATAAGGTTTGCCTACAATAGCCTTTCCAGCAACTGCAAGAACTGCTTGCGGTATCTCATCATCTTCCCCCAAGAATACCACTTTTAGACGGACAAGTTTGGTAAGAAAATGGGCTGATGAAGGCATGGTAACAAAAAGAGGGAGGCTGGGTGCACTTGTTGAGGCCGACCACTGTTTAGATGTGCTTGTTGCCCACAAATTTGTTATGCCCAAGGACACTGTCACCGGAAAGGTCAAAAGCTATGTGATGCGTGACTTGATCCATGAACTCATCACCAAATTGCATCACACGATCATTTCCACAACGCAAACCTTCCCCTCGAGTTGGCTCACCACCTTCCTGTTCACAACGCATTCCAACTGCAAGAAGCTACACAGCGAGTACACGCAGCACGTTCCAAGGTCTATCCGAACATTTGCTGCCTTTTCAAGGCAAGCTACCCAGCATTAATGGATGAGTCCAATGCCATCAAAATATTGTTGGAATCACTTCCCTTTGCACAGGTGGGGATCCTAGAAGTGCTTGACCTAGAAGAATGCAAAGAGTTGAAGGATCACCATCTGAAGAACATATGCAACCATCTACGTCAGCTGAAGTATTTGAGCCTGCGGAATACTGACATCACCGAGCTGCCCAAGTAGATCGACAAACTTCAGTACCTAGAGACTCTGGACATTTGACAAACAAAGGTACAAGCCTTTGCCAAAAATTATGTTGCGCTTCCAAAGCTAAAGCATCTACTTGCTGGTCACCAAAATGACTGCAAAGGCCAGAACACCATCAACTCAGAGGAACAATTTGCCACTGTAAAGATGCCCAAGAGTATAGGGACCATGACAGAATTGCAGTTTCTATCCCATGTTGCAGTTTTTGGCAGTGGCGAAGAGTTGATTGACATTGGTCAACTATTGCAGTTGAGGAAGTTGGGCATAGTACTCAATGAATGTCAGGAACATATCATGAGGCACTTGTACCGAGCCATTGAAATCCTGCCAGGTCTTCGCTCCCTATCAATCCGAGAAACTGCTGACAACAAAAATGCAGAAATAGATATGTCTCACACCATGCATCAATTACTTATGCCCCCAAAATATCTTCAGACACTGGAAATCAGCGGCCTGAGAGGAATACCAAAATGGATTGAGAGCATGGACGAACTTTTCAAAATAGCACTGCACGATACTCTCCCGGCAGTGGATGAAATTTTGATTCTTGGAAAGCTCACGAGATTGTGCTGCCTTAAGCTTGGGGAAAAATCGTACAGTAAAAGCACACTCACCTTCAGCAGAAATGGGTTCCAAAGTCTCAAGTTCCTTGTCATGGACTGCTCAACAATCACCAACATCAAATTTGTTGAAGAAGCCACTCCTAAGCTTGCAAAGATTTTTTTTGCCTTCCACTGCCCTACAGTCTATTTCTGGTATCGAGTTCCTTCAAAGCCTCAAAGAGCTCAATCTGAAGGCTAGCTTCGAAGACCTTGGACGGGTGAAAAATGCGATTGCAACAAACAAAAACAAGCCCAGTTTGAAAACAATCTGAAATGATGCTTAGAGTGAGGACCTGCAGTATCTACTCCTCAATCATACTGCATGCTTTAATGGTCGTATTAGGGATAAGGGAAGCAGCTCAATTGAATCCTCCTCTTTTATCATGGCATTGAATGTGTGAGTTCCGTTACTACATGTTTCTCTGTCTGTTGGTTTGTATTATATGTGCTCTCCGATGACGAACTGCAAGTGTCTATTTGTTGAGCTCTCTGTTAAGTATGTCGTGTCAGGTGATAAATTCGAGTCTGTCTGGTGATGAACTTTATATGTACTAAGTTTACTTGCTCTCTCGTGATCAACTGTAAGTGCTTGTCAGGTTACGAACTATATGTGTCTAGTTATGAAAAATGTCTGTTGTAACCATGTTACTGTATGTTCTGAAATCGAACTTGCATGTTGTATTCTATATGCTATTGTGATCAGCAAATTCTACCTTAGGACCCTGTTTCGAGAGGCATGGATTTGGCTAAAACCCCATGGATTCATATGAAAATTAGACTTTTTCCGATCCAAAATCAAGGTGTGGGGGGTCACAATCGCCATTTGTCCAACAAGAATCTGAAGTTCCACCTCTTTTATTAATCAATGGACGCTATGCTATGCCTTCATGATTAAAAGTATATGCAGTGTGCAGCGCATTAACTTTTTACACTGCTTATCTGCTTCATACAAGGAATATTTTCCTAGTTCAGCGTCTGAATATCAGTTCACACTTAGCACACTCTGCAAACCATAGCCGAAATTAGGCATTGTTTTATTACTTCGACAGTTAGGAGGATGAGTTTTGTGACTACCTTCGTGTTTGGGGCCTTGTGAGCACATTTCAGCTGACTGAGGAACCGGAGGTCTTCCTCTGGAAGTGGTCTGGAGACGGCCAGTACTCACTCCTCAGCGTCTTCCACCTACAGGGCCTTCTTCCACGGCCTTACAGAACAGCTGGGCGCCAAACGGTTGTGGTGTATACGTGCGCCAAACAAGTGCTGGTTCTTCCTTTGGCTGGTTGTCCAGGTCGTTGTTGGACTTCTGAGCGCCTTCAACGCCACGGTCTGAGGAACAACGGCCCATGTGCCCTATGCTCACAGGAGACTGAATTCTTGGACCACCTGCTGATGGGGTGCGTCTTAAGTAGGGAGCTGTGGTTCAAGGCGCTTCAGTAGGGAGCCATGGCCCCAAACGCCAACCCCTCATTGATTCCCTGGTGGCTCAACACATAAAGCTCCTGGACAAGCAGGCGAGGAAGCTGTTTGACTCCTCCTTTGCTGATCACTTGGCGCCTACGGAATAAAAGGAACAGTATCTCCAGAAGAGTTTGCTTGCGTCCAGCACGGTTGGTGGAGGTGACCCTTGAGGAGCTTCATAGATGGGTGGCGGCCGGTTTGGTTGCAAACGTTTTCGATGAATGGTTCCCTGTCTAGGTTTCTTTTGTTCCTTTTCCTGTTGCTCCTCCTTGTAGCTGACTAGTTCTTAGTCTAGGCGGTCGCTCTGCTATTCTTCTTTTTGGTTTTCGGTCTGTAAGCCTTGGTCGCACTCTTACTCCTTCATAATGAAACACGTGCATTGCACGTTCTCAAAAAAAAAAATGAAGTTGGGCCTGGTTCTCAGTGGATGTCGAAAACCGATCTTCAGGCATCTGTATGTATCTTGCAATTGGGAATCTGAACAGAAGCCTCCGCACTCTTTAATTCAGATCATAGCTGACAATAAGAATGCAGATGTTTACACGGGAAATGAAGTTACATTACTAATGCCTCCAAAGTATCTCACGAAACTAGAAATCAGTGGCCTAGCAAATGGATTGCCTCAATGGGTCAAAGTCCTCAGAGAACTCAAAAAGCTAACTATGCATAAGAGACTATTGACTACCTGGCGAGCTCACTAGCTTGTGCTACCTGGCTTCAGGAAGAGTCATGTAGTGAAAGAATGCTAGCCTTTAGCAAAGGTGGATTCCAAAGCCTCAAGTTCCTCGTCATAGAGTGCTCACACATCACCAGCATCAACTTTGCTGATGAAGCGGCTTCTAAGCACAAGGAGATAGTTTGGTCTTCTGCTGGCCACAATCCATTTCTCTTTCTGGGATCGAGCGCCTTCAAAGCATCAAAGAGCTCAAGCTGTCAGACAACTTCAACCTGGAAAGCGTGCAACAAGCAATTGCAGCAAACAAAAACAATCCCATCCTGAAAACAAACAGAAACCAGGCTTAGGGAATGACCCATCATCTCTGCTCCTTCAGGCGCGGGAGCACGCGCCGCCGCTGCTCTGCCAAACCGCCGCCTACCCAGGTTGGCAGAACGCGCTGCTGCCACCGTGGGCACCCTTCGCCCGGCTGCCCTTGCGCCGCCGCTGCCGCAACTGCTGCCTCACCCGCGTCGCAGCAGCTTCGCTGGTCTGCGCGCGCCAGCGCCCCTGTGTTACTCCCGTTGCCGTCGGCTAGGTGCCGAGACGTGAGCGATCGCAGAGACAACGAGATTCGGGAGGAATGAGGAATGATTCTCCTCTTCCAATTTGTGATTTGATTTCAGTTCATGTCTTCTCGCGTTACAAGTCTGGGTACATATACCCTCCTCACTCGACTCGAACCGATCCCACCCGTCAGCCCACAACTATTACAATTTTGAAATGGTAAATACGTAAAGTAGTAGGTACGTCCTCATCTTGACTTTGCGTCACGGCCCAGTCGTGACACCCTGCTGGACCCGCGCGTCGCCGATCCGCCGCGTCTGCTCCGCGCACCGCCCGTCGCTCCGGCGTTCCTGCTCGCACTCGTGATCTATTTTTTTGGCGTGGGGGAGGAGGCCGCGCCCCCGCTTCCCGCGTGGCGAGCCTGCTCGCGCTCGCCTCCCCACCGCAGCCTGCACTTGAGCGTCCGCCTCGCACGCGCCTCCCGCTGGCCCGCCCCCGCTGACATGATGCGGCCCTGCTGACATGCGCCGCCTCGCCCGCAGGGGCCTTCGCGCCCCGCTGAACCGCGCTGCCGCATCCCTACTGGCCCCGCGCACTGCAGCTCCCGCTGGCCCCGCGCGCCGCTGATCCGAGGAGGGCCCAGGTGGTGGAAGCCGAGTTGGTTTGGTTAGCTGGTTGGATTTGGGTTGGTTAAGGGGGTGCTTGGTTCCAAAGATCAGTTCATATCACATCAAATATCACATCGAATGTTTAATTACTAATTAGAAGTATTAAACATATGTTAATGATGAATTAATTAGGTTTAATAAATTTATGTCGCGAATTAGTCTCCATCTATATATATAATTAGTTTTATAATTATCTCATATTTAGTCGTCCTAATTAGCATTCGAAGATTCGATTGGACAAGGACTAAATTTTAGTCCCGGTGACCAAACACCCTCTAAATGTAAAATTAATTCTACACCTTATGTAGAACAGCGCTGCCGTTTATAGCCCATCTATTGTATTTATTTATTGTTACATTGATATCTACTTATTTATTTCAAGATGTATATCTTTCACATATCACCATATCAACTGAATATGTGAAAAATGAAAATGGGGTATCCGGACAGCATATCCGGGGTACCTCAACGAGAGATTTTTTTAGATCTGCTACCGAACAAAGACATTCCTTGAAGATACAAACGTGCTCCTCAGTTTTCGGTATTGTTGTTGCACTAGAAAGTATTATGCAACAAGGGTATTTGGCCGATAGAAAGCTAAATAAGCCAAATTCAGTTGCAGAACCCATCCTTAAAGATACATAGATGTTTTTTTATTATCACAACATCACTATGAAACAATCTTAGAGATGGAAAATGGTTGTGTAAATGTTATTAGTAGACTAGCCACACTCACGGTGGCACATATCTCATTGTTGTCACAGTCCCAAAAAAATCATAGTGATAGAAAGATTATCCTTAACTGTTATTGTCTCACTGCAAACAATGTTAAGAGGTAGGAAGTTCTTGTCTGATTGTCATTGCCTTACTTGTCCATTAATCCTAGAGATAGAAAGCTGGCGTGCAAATTTTTACACGGCCAAATAATCTTAGAGATTTAAAGATATCGCAAATTATACCAGTAGATGGTCCCACTCTCAGTAGAAAATAAGCCACTACTGTTACACTACCAAACAAATGTGGATACATAAACTTGTTTAATTGTTAGTACCAAACAGTCTTAGAGATAGAAAGCTGGTATGGCCCCACAAAGGAGTTACACATTACTCGCTGTTATCACACTACCAAAGTAACATAGCAATAAAAAGATAAAACTCGATTGTTATTGTTTTACTACCAGACAATCTTAGAGATGGAAAATTTGAATGTAAATGATACGGTAAATAGGCCCCACTTGTAAAGGCCTATATACTATAAACAACGAAAACTTTTGGAAACATTTTTCGCCTAGACTATTTTTTCTTTACCTCTCACGTTGGATCCATCATGCAAGTCAAAGAAGTAGGACAGGGCATGATGAAAGAGATGCAGACCGAAAAATCGATAGAAAGAAAATATTTCTGCCACTCAACTAGCGATGCTTTTACCCGTCCGCGCACCCGCACCGCAACCCCCACCCCTCCCCCCCAGCCCCCCAATCTCTCCTGCGTTTCTCTTCCAGGCAGAATATCTCAGTGTCGTGTGGGAGTCCGAATCTCCCATCCACCTGACGCGCATAGCCGCGGGATGCTGGATCCACAAGAGCCGCTGCCGATAGCCTACAATCCGCTCCTATGGCTGCAGGTTCTCTGTGGGACATGCACCAAAACACCGCCGACTTCACTGCCGCCGCTGTTATGGAGACGTCCAATCCTTGACGGGGCATGTCCCGTGTGTTAAACATAGTATAAACCAAATATGGAAATGTAACTAAATATGGAGAGACTTGACCGGCTAAGGATGTAGATTGTTGTATAAGTCTAGGACTCTTGTTGTAAATCTTTTTCTTCCTAGAATATCTCCTAGCCGGTCATGATCTGCGCCATATATATGTATCGCATCATGTTGTGTGTTTAAATTAATCAACACGCAACCGCTGAGATCTCCGAGTTTGGAGGCCGGCGTTCCACCACAATATTCACCGCACCTCTGATCTTTTCATGGTAATCAGAGCCTAGGCGATTCAAGCTTCAAGATCTCCATGGCGTCCTCAAGCTTGACGTCCAACCCTCTTCTCGGCGTTCAAGTCACCGAGAAGCTCACCCGCCAGAACAATGCAATGTGGTCTGCGCAGGTTCTCACGACTTTACGAGGCGCGAGGCTGGAGTGCTATGTCAACGGTAAAGCTGTTGCTCCAGCTGCAGAGGTTGAAGAAAAGAAGGCCGACGGCAAGACCATCATGGCCTCCAACCCAGCCTATGAGGAGTGGTTTGCCGCGGATCAACAAGTCCTCGGTTTTCTGCTCAGCTCCCTGTCCAGGGACATCTTGGCGCAAGTCGCCATCTCAAGGACTTCTGCTGAAGCATGGAAGGCGATCAGCGATATGTTCTCGTCGCACACGCATGCTCGTACCACCAATGTACGACTCGCTCTCGCCACGACAAAGAAGGAGAACATGACCGTAGCCCAGTACTACGGCAAGATGAAGGGACTTGCAGATGAGATGGCTGTAGTAGGAAAGCCTCTTGATGATGAAGAGTTGGTGATGTATATTTGCAATGGTCTAGATCTAGAATTCAATCCTTTAGTTTCTGCTCTTGTAACTAGGATTGAACCTGTTACCCCTGCTGAACTGTACTCACAATTACTAAGTTTTGAGACTAAATTAGAACTACAGCTTGGCACAGGATCTTCATCAGCCAACACCGCAGGGAGAGGCGGCCGTGGCGGGAACCAGCAGATGCGTGGTTCTGGCCGTGGCGGTCGTGGGCGGTCAAGCTTTGGCCGAGGCTCTGGTGGGCGCGGTTCTGGTGGGCGTGGACAGCAGCAACAGTCACGCCACAACCAGCAGAACCAGCCACGCAGGAATTTTCCCACCGGACCTACTGCAACCCACGACAGCAATGGGCGCCCCATTTGCCAAGTGTGCTTCAAGATAGGACATACGGTGCTTGAATGCTGGCACTGTTTTGATGAGAATTATGTTCCAGAGGAACGACACGTTGCTGCTGCTATGAGCCTCTATTCCATGGATCAAAACTGGTACATGGACACTGGTGCTACGGACAACATAACTAGTGATCTTGAGAAGCTCACCATTCGTGACAAGTACAACGGAGGCGATCAGATTCACACCGCAAGCGGTGCAGGTATGGAAATTAGACATATTGGTCATCCAATAGTTCATACCCCAACTCATGATTTACATCTAAATAATATTCTTTACGTTCCAAAAACTGCTAAAAATCTTGTTTCCGTTCATCGTCTTACTAAAGATAATTCCACTTTCCTTGAATTTCACCCTGATTATTTTTTGATCAAGGATCAGGTCACGAAGAACACCATACTTAGAGGATCATGCCGTAGGGGCCTATATCCTCTTCCTCCTTCGTCCACCATAAAGCAAGCTTTTGGAGTTGTCAAGCCATCTTTTGAAAGGTGGTATAGTCGTTTGGGTCATGCGTCTGCTCCCATTATCTCTAAAGTTATTAGTATGAATAATCTTCCTTGTTTAAGTGAATCAAATAAAGAATCTGTGTGTGATGCTTGCCAAAAGGCAAAGAGTCACCAGCTTCCTTATCCAAAATCTCATAGTGTTTCGAGTCAACCTTTGCAGCTTATTTTCTCAGATGTCTGGGGACCTTCGCCCTTTTGTGCTGGAAGAAACAAATACTATGTTAGTTTTATTGATGACTATAGCAAATTTGTGTGGCTCTATCCTCTTAAGCACAAATCTGAAGTTTTTCAGAAATTTCATGAATTTCAAAATCTTGTTGAGAGGCTCTTTAATCGCAGGATTATATCTATGCAGACTGATTGGGGAGGAGAATATCAAAAACTTCACTCCTTTTTTGAGCGCATTGGCATCTCTCATCTTGTTTCATGTTCTCACGCTCAACAACAAAACGGGGCTGCCGAACGAAAGCATCGGCATATTGTTGAAGTTGGCCTAGCTTTTATTAGCGCATGCATCTATGCCGCTTAAGTTTTGGGAGGATGCCTTTATCGCTGCCACTTATTTGATTAATCATACTCCTAGTCGAGTTATAAATTTTGAAACTCCTCTTGAATGTTTATTTCATCAAAAACCAGATTATTCCTCCCTTAGGATTTTTGGCTGTGCTTGTTGGCCTAATCTTCGCCCCTATAATACCCACAAATTTCAGTTCAGATCCACACGATGTGTCTTTCTTGGTTATAGTCCTTTACACAAAGGATTTAAATGCTTAGATCCTTCTACAGGTCGAGTTTATATATCTCGGGATGTCACATTTAATGAAAATATTTTCCCCTTTGCCCAACTTCATCCAAATGCAGGAACTCATCTTCGTCATGAGATCTCTCTTCTTCCTTCTGATCTTAGGCCATCGACATTTGATCAAGGGGGAGAACTATCGAGTGATCATATGTTTAATTCTAATAATTCATGTGATGAAGTGTGTGCAGAAAACAGGTGGGATTCGGTGTCTGTACCGATCCTCCGATCGGCCGGTGCAGGTTCGACCCAACAGGAGGGCGCCACGTTGCCAATAGGAGAGGAAGCCGACGTGGACACAGATTCTCCTGGCGCAAATTCTCCTGGTTCTCCTGGCGCAAATTCTCCTAGATCGGCTAGTGGTGCAAATCCTGCAACTGATCCGCCTGTGCTGTCTGCCCTTCCTGGATCTTCTGCTCCAACCAGCTTCGAGCCTGCTGGTGTGCCTTCTGTTGAGGAAACAACAATTCGGCCAAGAACAAGACTACAATCCAGGATACGGAAGCCTAAGGTATATACTGATGGCACCATTAGATACAGTTGTTTTACTTCATCAGGAGAACGACAAAATTTAAATGAAGCTTTTGGAGATAAACATTGGAAAGAAGCTATGGATTTAGAGTATTCTGCTTTGATGAAAAACAAAACATGGCATTTGGTACCTCCAAGGAAAGGAACTAATATTATTGATTGTAAGTGGGTCTATAAGATAAAAAGAAAAGCTGATGGAAGTCTTGACAGATATAAAGCTTGTTTAGTTGCAAAGAGTTTTAAGCAAAGATATGGTATAGATTATGAAGATACCTTTAGTCCTGTAGTAAAGGCAACAATAATTAGAGTTATCTTGTCTGTGGCTGTGTCAAGAGGTTGGAGTCTTCGTCAATTAGATGTGCAAAATGCCTTCTTACACGGAGTTTTGGAAGAGGAAGTTTATATGAGACAGCCACCAGGTTATGAGGATAAATCTTTGCCTAACTATGTTTGCAAACTTGATAAAGCTTTGTATGGTCTTAAGCAAGTGCCAAGAGCGTGGTATTCCAGATTGAGTATGAAATTACAAAGTCTAGGTTTCAAGCCATCAAGAGCAGATACATCTTTGTTCTTTTATAACAAAGTGAATATTAGCATGTTTGTGCTTATTTATGTTGATGATATTATTGTGGCTAGTTCAATGCCAAGTGCAACTACAGCTTTACTCAGTGATCTTAATAAAGAGTTTGCCTTAAAAGATTTAGGTGATCTACATTATTTTCTTGGAATAGAAGTAAATAAAGTTTCAGATGGTATAATTTTGTCTCAAAAAAAATATGCTTCAGATGTCTTAAAAAGAGTTGGCATGAGTGATTGTAAACCAGTAAATACTCCTATGTCAACTTCAGAAAAGCTTTCTGTTCATGAAGGGGATTTACTTGGTCCTAGTGATGCGACACAATATAGAAGCATGGTTGGTGCTTTACAGTATTTAACATTGACAAGACCAGACATCTCTTTTGCAGTCAACAAGGTATGTCAATATTTACATGCTCCTTCTACAGTTCATTGGGTAGCAGTCAAAAGAATTCTAAGATATATTAAGCATACTATGAAACTTGGACTCAAAATTGGGAAATCTCTTCTGGTCAGTGGTTTTAGTGATGCAGATTGGGCTAGATGTATTGATGATAGGCGCTCTACAGGAGGCTTTGCAATATTCTTAGGCTCAAATCTGGTTTCTTGGAATGCACGTAAACAAGCGACAGTATCAAGGTCAAGTACAGAAGCTGAGTATAAAGCACTGGCTAATGCAACTGCTGAAATTATGTGGATTCAGATTTTGCTGTTAGAAATTGGAATTCAAGCACTAAGAAAAGCAAAGCTATGGTGTGATAATATGAGAGCCAAATATCTTTCTGCAAATCCAGTTTTTCATGCAAGAACAAAGCATATTGAAGTGGATTATCACTTTGTGCGAGAAAGGGTTGCAAAAAGATTACTTGATATTGAACATGTGTCGACAAGGGATCAGATAGCCGATGGGTTTACAAAACCCTTAGCTGCACGGCAGTTGGAGATTTTCAAAGGCAATCTAAATCTAGAGAAGATTTAGATTGAGGGGGAGTGTTAAACATAGTATAAACCAAATATGGAAATTTAACTAAATATGGAGAGACTTGACCGGCTAAGGATGTAGATTGTTGTATAAGTCTAGGACTCTTGTTGTAAATCTTTTCCTTCCTAGAATATCTCCTAGCCGGTCATGATCTGCGCCATATATATGTATCGCACCATGTTGTGTGTTTAAATTAATCAACACGCAACCGCTGAGATCTCCGAGTTTGGAGGCCGGCGTTCCACCACAATATTCACCGCACCTCTGATCTTTTCACCGTGGCCTGGTGGCGTTCGTTTCCCTCTCTCTAGGTCTAGGGTCATGCCCCCTCCCAAATCGGCAACCACATCTGGAGGTTGGAGCAGTCGGCCGGCAGTGGCATCATCATCCTGGTCTGCGCACGGGAGACCAGGTCATGTCAGCCCCACCTATGGAGCTCTGGTTCCCCGGCAGCGTGGCCTTTAGCGGAGTCCATCCGTGGAGGCCTCAGCAATAACTGTGTGCATCCATCCGTCTTGCGTCATTACACTACTAAACAAATAATTTGCAGCAACCCTTTCTTTTTTTCCAAGAGCGGGTCAAAATATACCCTGCTCCTACAAAGGAAGCGGGGGTACTGTAACAACCGACCCGCCTCTGAAAAAGTATTTGTAGGGGCGGATGACACCATCATCCGCCCTCCTAAAAATGCAGAGGCGGGTGAGGGTGTCACCCGCCTCCTAAAAATACACATTTGTAGGGCGGGTGATGTAAATGGCCGATAAAAATCTAGGTGCCCTCTTCTACCTCCTCCCGACAACCTATTGCTTGCTCGGGGGAGGTGCTACCCGAAAATGAAAAAACGGAAAAAGGGAGGGAAAATTTTAAATTTGATTTCCTTCGAGTTGGAGGCCGTAGGAGGTAAGTTGTTGCTAATCTCGTATCTTTTCTAAGCTTTTTTGTTAGTTTTAAGGATCAAATGGTGCTCTCTTTGCCTCTAGCTAGATCTAGATCTCCATGGTGTACATTTATTATTTGGGGCTCCATTTGACTCAAGTTTTTTGATGAAGTTGTATTATTTTAGTAGGAGAACAAGATTATGTATTCATTTTGGCTCAATCTCTATGTTTTAGCCTCATTTCCAAGTAAACAAATTCCTAAATCCATGGAGGAGAGAGAAGATTTGTTTTTTTATATTTACACACATGCATGATAGTTATTTTCAACAAAATTTAGTTGTTCAATAATAGGTTGGGTTTTGATTTTTTTTAGTTTTTACATGTTAAATTGATTTTTTCCAATATCTACGCATATATAAAAGTATATATTTATGGCCATTTGGGGATCTATTTGCCTCAAACTTTTGGATGAAGTTATATTATTTTAGTAGGAGAACTATATTATATAATCATTTTGACCTAATCTTTATGTTTTAGCCTCATTTCTAAGTAACCAATTTCCTAGATCCATGGAGGATATAGAAGAAGATTTGAGTTTTTTTTATATTTGCACACATGCATATCTAGGCGTATACAAAGGTATATATTTTTCTAAATTATTGAAGAGCTTGTTTTAATTTATTTGAATTATTTGTTGATGCTCAGAGATGGATAGGATATGGATGTACAAAGCACGAAGGACAGATGTCTATTTCCGTGGAGAACTTAATAAATTTATTCAAGCTGCGGAAAATCATGCAAGAAATGAGAAGCCACAGAGAATACCTTGCCCGTGCAAAACATACAAGAATATGAGAGTATTGACCGACATAGTTACAATCAGATCGCATGTGTTGTTGGGTGGTTTTGTTGAGGATTACATGATCTGGACGTATCATGGCGAGAAAGCAGTACCCACTCCAATGGAGAATACAATCAATGAAATGATAGAAAACGTCGAGTTTGATAGATTGTTTGATGCTTATGATGAATTTTGTGCGGATGTCGGCAATGATGATGGTGATGGTGTCGGCAAGGGGCCCATCGATGGTGATAGTGATGAAGGTAGTGACGACAAACTTGATGCCGATGATTTCCTTAGCCAGTTGTTGCGCCAAACCACAGCAGCGCTTTTGGTAGGTACTGCAAAGGGGTTAGCAAACTTCAAGGCGGTGAAAAAATTAGTGGAGGAAAATTTATACGAGTGATCAAAGGGATGTCCGAAACACTAGACCGTGCTTCATTTCATACTTGAGCTGTTGACCCTAAAGGCTAAGCACAGCTGGTCAGATAGTAGTTTCAATGATCTCTTGCGTTTGTTGGCTTGCTTGCTTCAAAAGCCAAATAAAGTGCCCGCCAACACCTAATGAGCAAAGAAGCTTGTCAGTCCATTCATGATGGTGTGGAAAGAATTTATGCATGTCCAAATCATTGTATCTGTATCATGGGGATAGTTTCAAAGACTTGGACAAATGCCCTATTTGTAAGTCAAGTCGATACAAAAACAATGCCGGTTATTATGGTGGCGACATTGAAGGTTTAGGTTATGGGAACAAAAGGAAGAGGAAGGGTGCAAGGAATAGTGTCATTTCTGTCAAACCAAGAGACACTACTTTAGACATTTCTGAGAAGCAGAGCAGAATTCCTGCCATGGTTATGTGGCACCTCCTAGTTGCCAACCGCTTGAGGAGTTTCTTCTCCAACCCAAATGATGCTGAACTGATGTTGTTGCGAGATTCGGATAAGCCCAGGAAGGGCAACGGAAAGCTCCAACATCCAGCTGATGCTCGCTAATGGAAGAAGTTCGATGAGCAGTATTATCTGAAAGTTGGAAAGGACTCAAGGAATGTTTGGTTTGCATTGAGCACAGGTGGAATGAATCTGTTCGGTGATAGAACTAGCACTCACAGCATATGGCCAGTGATCTTGACGATGTACAACCTGCCTACATGGTTGTGCCAGAAGAGAAAGTATCTTTTGCTATCAATCCTTATACAAGACCCCAAGCATCCTGGCATCGATATTGATGTTTTTCTTAAGCCTTTGATGCAAGAGATGGAAACTCTATGGAAGGAGGGTATCAATATCGTTGATGGTTTTACACGGTAGCCCTTTAATCTAAGAGCCATTATCTTCATCACCGATCTGTGTGGATGACACCGTATCATCTTTCCTGGAAGGTTCTAAAAAGATAGTTTACCTTGGGTAGAGGCGCTTCTTGGTGGAAGGATATCGTTAGTGAAGTAAGAAGTTCTATAAACTTTTTATGGCAACCCTGAGTTACATTCTAGTCCAGTAAAACGAGATGGGCACTACATTTTCGAAATGGTCACGACCATCTAGGTCACCTATGGAAGATGATGAAGGATGAGAAGAAGAGAAATAGAGATAAGGCACCTATCAAATTAGGAGGATCTTGCCGTATTGGGCGGATCTTAAGGTCCGCCATGCGATTGATGGTATGTACCTGAAGAAGAATGTGTTTGATAACACAATTGGGCTCCTTCTGGAGACATCAGCCAAGACAATGGATACCTTGAAGTCACGTCAAGACCTGGTGGCCATGAAGATAAGAGAAGATCTTCACCCTATGGATAAAGGAAATGAAAGATATAAACTTCCACCGGCTAGCTACAACTTGACACATGTTCAGAAGAAGGCAATATGCGAGAGCTTACAGGGGATCAGAGTCCCAAGTCGTTTCTCATCCAACATAAGGAAACTAGTTTCAATGAAAGACCTCTCGCTATGTGGCTATAACTGTCACGGTTATCATGTGTTGCTAATAGTGTTCCTCCCTATTGCAATCAAAGCGATCAAGCCAGTATACATAAAGATGGTAATTACCCGGTTGTGTTACTTTCTTCAACAAGATTTCTCAAAAGGTGATCGATGAAGATGAATTGCAGGATCTCCAAGAATTTATCGGGGAGACTATGGCGCAGCTCAAGATGTGCTTTGTGCTTCCCTCCAGGATTTTTTGATATAACGGAACACCTAATGGTTTATATGGTTGACCTAATACGGGCTGTCGGAGGATTTCTCTAGCCGGGTGGCGGAGTGCACCTGCCTAATCCTAGCTTAGGATGAGTTTGGGGGTAGTCAAGGAATGCTCGATCTAGAGGCGTATGAACACGAGTAGCACACACGGGTTTAGAGTGGTTCAGGCCGCCGGAGCATAATACTCTACGTTCACTGTGTGTTGTATTGCTTGTGAGATTGTGAAACTTCTGTGAGTCTGTAAAAACTTATGTTCTAATGTGCGCGCTCTCCCTTTTATAGGCTTAAGGGAGCGCATACACTAAGCGGGGCCCCGACAGGTGGACCCGACGACATATTAAATAACATACACATTGAAGCCTTAAATGCCTCACATCCGGAGATCTTCCTCATCAGCCTCCGTGCGTATCCTCCATCTGGATATGATCTTGTGCCGTCTTGCTAGCATAGGGTCTGCTGCCGCTGACATGCGTAGAGGGAGTCATGCAGTCGATGTAGAGTCAGCTCCCGCTGATAGGCAAATGGGCTATATTGACCTGCCGTACTGTAGCCTTTGCGCACTGTAGCAGCGCTGAAAGACATCTAGGCCCCTAAGTGGGTTTTGGTGATAAATGACAAAGCACATGTATATTTAATCATGTTATTAAGCATGTGTGCAGGTGCTAAGGGTGACTGAGCAAAGCATATAACGAAGCGTGAACCCTCAAAAAGGATATGAAAAGCGGTGTTCTTAAGTGTACTAAAAGACTAGATTTTATTTTTGAAATTGAGTATAGGAACGCCGTACTATCAAGAGGAACTTTGATCCACAAGCGTGGACATGGTAGTTGTGTTCAAGAGAACCCTACAAAAACCATGAGAAACAATCCTACCACTTAAAAAGGGCACTTCTTGTAATATTCTCTATCTAACCCGGAGTGTCTGGGACCCAGTCCGGAATATCCGGACAGAGTGTCTGGAGTATCCAGACGTATACCCGGAGTCTCCGGGTTACTGTTACCTTTCTGCAAAACACTCTGGTCCGGAGTCTCCGGACACCAACGTCCGGAGTATCCGGACATATACCCGGAGTTTTCGGGTACCCTCTCCCAACGGCTAGTTTCTGGGTGAGGGGGTATAAATACCCCCCCATACCCCTTCATTTCTCTTCCTCTTGCTCATTTTCGACTAGAACTGCCAATAAGCAAAAGAGAGCCCTCTCACTTCCCATTTGCTCCATTCTTGAGTGATTTTCTTAGGGGATTGAAGTGAGATTGTTGCAAGAGCTAAGATTTGTGCAAGTAAGCCTTGATTCCATCTCTTGAGCACATCATCCAAGTCTTGCCAGTGGATTCTAGTTTATTACTCTTGGAGCTTCAAGCTCCTAGACGGCTAGGCGTTGCTTGTGATTGCGTGATTGAGTTGTGAGCATCACAGTAAGTTTGTAATCTTCATTCCTCTCCGAGGAATTCATAGTAAGTGACCTTGGGTTTGAGCGTTGGTATCACCCTTGGGAGAGGAGCATAGGGGTTCTTGAGCACCGTCTCTTGAATCCTTCCTCAACAGAGATGTAGCTCCTTTGGGAGTGAACTTCGGGAAACAAATTCTGTCTCACTCTCGCAATTCTAGCTTGTCTTTGTGGTTATTTGCTTGTGAGACTAACTTTCTAGGGTTTGAGGATGATCTACTATTATACAAGTCTTAGGAGTAAGACAACTGGTGAGAAACACTCCAAAGGTACCACTAGTTCCTCTAAAATTACTGGATCTAATTTACAGCATCATTATCTTTATTTTTGTGTAGTTTGTTTCATACCTGGATAGTCCAGACATTATCTCTGGAAACTCCGGACTCAATATCCGGAGTATCCGGATATCTGTGTTACTAACCGTGTTCAAAGTGTTTTAAGTTGCAGATTAGCCTATTCACCCCCCCTCTAGGCATCTTGAGATCCTTTCAATTGGTATCAGAGCGAGGTTCTTCATCTTTGAAGCTTAACCGCTTGGAGAATCAAGATGTCAAGTGACACTTCATCCAAGGCTCAAGTCGATTCGATCGTTGAAGTTGAAAAGGAGAAGACGTTTGAAAAACTTGAGGACAAGAAAAAGAATAGGCAACAACAAGAAGAAAAAGATTTAGAAACAACCGATGACGAGATGTCATTCCAAGAATGGAAGGAATGGAAGAAGAAGAAGAAATTGCAAAGAAAGAAAGAAAAATCCAGCATCAAAATTATAATCAAGTCAAGTGATGACTCGGACACCGATTATAAGAGAAGATCCTCAAGCTCATCAAAAGGGAAGAAAAGAGTCAACTGTCATCGAGTGGACCATGACTACACCTTTCAAATCCCAAGTGAACACAATGCCTCAATACATATGGGAAAGCCACCTCATTTTGATGGAACGGGGTATAATCAATGGAAGACCAAAATGTTCGGTTATTTGAGTGCAATTCACAAGGATCTTTGGAAGATCATTGAAGTAGGTTGTGAAATCCTAGAAGATGGAGAAGCCACAACGCCGGTCCAAGCATATATCTTACAAAGAAACTATAAAGCATTGAACATTCTTCATTCATCCGTGAGTCCGAAAGAGTTTGACAAGATTGAAGACGCTCTCACCGCCAAGGATGCTTGGGATACACTTCAAGTAAATCATCAAGGGTCAAGAAAAGTCCGAAAGTCAAGAATCAAGACTTTGGAAGATGAACTAAGCCTATTCTCCATGAAGAAAGATGAAAGCGTCAAGGAGATGTATAACCGCATGAAAAAGATCACCAATCAAATCAAGTCTCTTGGTGGAGATAAATGGGGTGATCGTGAGATAGTGGACAAGCTCTTGACCGTCTACATGGCTAGGGATGTCACATTACCTAGTTTGATAAGAGCGGAGAGGGGTTTCAAACATTTCACCGCCGAGAACGTTCTTGGAAGAATTGAAGCTCATCATGATCAATTAAAGAGGGTCAAGATAAATCAAGATTTGGCCGACCTACAAGAGCAAGCTACAAAGAATAATGGGTTGGCTCTTCAAGCTAAGTTGAAGGGCAAGGAAAAGGCTACCCAATCTTCAAAGAATGATGACTCTAGTGATGGTGAAGATGATGAGCTTGATGATGAGCAAATGGCATTTTTCATCAAGAACTTTAGAAGAGTTCTAAGGAAGAGCAACTTCCGAAACTTTGGCAAGAACAAGCATGAATCAAGAATAAGATCAAGCAAGCCATGTTTTGGTTGCAAGAAAATTGGGCATTTCATTGTGGATTGTCCGGAAGAAAAGAAGAAGAACAAGGACGCAAAGGAGAACTCATTCAAGAGGGATAAGCCAAGATACAAAAAGTATGTCGGTGAAGCTCATCTTGGTCAAGAATGGGATTCAAATGAAGAAAGCAACTCCGACAATGAAGATGTTGCAACCATGGCATTCAAGACCTTATCCTCACATCAACCAAGCTTGTTTGAAGATCTCACCGATGATGAAGATCAAGGTCAAATCATGTGCTTGATGGCAAAGAACTCAAATGTAATATCCCCAAACTCATCGGATGATGAAATAGATGAGGAAGATGAAATTGCTAGTCTCATTAAACAATATGGCAAAAGTGCGGCAACTAGAATAATGAAATAAGATGACCTAGATGAGACTCTTGAATCACAAGAAGAATTGTTTAGGCTTGGGAGGGAAAAGTCCGAAACTCTTGAAAAGCACCTTACCAATGAAAGGAAGGAAAACAAGAGACTTGAGGAAACTCTAAAAGCCAAGGATAGCATACTTCTTGAGGTAGAAGAGTTATTTACTAGTGAAAAGAGAAAAGTGAATGACTTAACTAAAGAACTCTTCTTAGTTGAAGATACTCATGCTAACTTGAAGAGAGACAATGAGAAACTTCAAGAAAGCTTAACAAGCTTGCAAGCCATTCACACGGCACTTGAAGTGAAAGCTAATACTCTCTTGGAAAGCTCCTCTAACACTTGTAAGTCATCAAAGTCATCTAGCCCTTCAACTAGTAATGGTTGTGCATGATGCTTTAATGTTGATATTCAAACTTATGCTACTAACCATACCGAAATGCAAGCCATGAAGAAAGAGATTAGTAGGCTTACTCAATTAGTGCAAGAAGATGCACCATCTCACAAGCAAGTACTCAAGACAAATTCCTCACCAAGGGTAGGTGAGTTTGAGAAGCATACCAAGGGATTTGGATCGAAGTACTTGAGCAAATATGGATTTGAGAAAGGTAAGGGACTAGGAAAGAATGAAGATGGTGCATCTCAAACCATCTCTTATGTCAAGAATAACAAGAAGGCCGCCTTAGGGGCAAAAGGAGGTCTAGTGAACATGACTACTCCCATCCACAAGAGAATTAGTGAAAAATAAGGGATAAGTCATATCAAGTTTATCAAGAGAGGCACAATATGTGATGAAGGTGCTAAAATTGTTGCATCCTCATTAAAGCAAGACAAGTTCCAAGCACCTAAGACACAAAAATCATTATCTCAAATATCCTTTTATACAGATTATGTTCTAACTAGGAACCACCGTGGTAAAGTGGTTGCTATATTTGTGGGTCACCGCTCATGGAACACTAAGGTGAAAAGCCATGTGTGGGTACCCAAGGTGCTTTTGACTAACACTCAAGGACCCAAATATTGTTGGGTACCTAAAAGTAAGGAATAATCTTGTTTTGTAGGAATACTTCTCCGGTGGATCAACATGGGTGATTGATAGCGGATGTACAAATCATATGACCGGAGAAGGAAGTATGTTTGAAACTTTGAAAGAATCCAATGATGATCATTACATTACTTTTGCCGAAAATCAAAAGGGAAAAGTGCTTGGCACCGGTAACATTGATCTAAACTCAAAATTTTCTCTTTCAAAGGTCTCTTAGTTGAATCTCTTGGGTATAACTTGTTATCCATATCACAACTTTGTGCGTCGGGTTTCAATTGTTTATTTACTAACGAAGGTGTGACCGTCATTAGGAGAAGCGATGGCTCCGTTGCCTTCAAGGGTGTACTCAAGGGAAAGCTTTATCTAGTGAATTTTTCACAAGAAAAGGCTCAACTTGATACATGGTTGGTGGCAAAGTTTAGCTTGGGTTGGTTATGGCATCGCCGACTAGCTCATGTTGGGATGAGAAATCTCAACAAGCTCCTAAAGGGGATCACATTCTAGGACTAACCAATGTTTCTTTTGAGAAAGATCGTATTTGTAGTGCTTGTCAAGCCGGAAAACAAGTTGGTGTTCCTCATCCATCAAAGAGCATTATCACCACCGTCAAGCCATTTGAACTACTACACATGGATCTCTTTGGCCCGGTGGCTTACATAAGCATTGGTGGTAATAAATATGGCCTTGTCATTGTTGATGATTATTCTCGTTTCACGTGGGTATTCTTTTTGCATGACAAAAGTGTAGTGCAAGATACATTCAAGAAATTTGCAAAAAGGGCTCAAAATGAATTCGAGATCAAGATCAAGAAAGTGAGAAGTGACAATGGCACCGAATTCAAGAACACCAACATTGAAGAATTTCTAGAAGAAGAGGGCATTGGCCATGAGTTCTCCGTTCCATATACTCCACAACAAAATGGAATTGTTGAAAGGAAAAATAGAACTCTCATTGAAGCCGCAAGAACAATGCTTGATGAATACAAGGTCTCGGATCAATTTTGGGCGGAAGCAATCAACATGGCGTGCCATGCCATCAACCGTCTTTATCTACACAAGATCTTGAACAAGGCGGCCTACGAGCTTCTACTTGGTAAAAAGCCTAACGTGTCTTACTTTAGAGTTTTTGGAAGTAAGTGCTTCATTCTTAACAAGAAGCCCAAGAACTCTAAATTTGCACCTAAAGTTGGTGAAGGTTTTCTTCTTGGTTATGCCTCAAATGCTCATGGATATCGTGTCTTCAACAAAACCTCCGGTTGTGTTGAAGTTGCGTGTGACGTGATATTTGATGAATCTAATGGCTCTCAAGGGGAGCAAGGATGATGTTGTAGGCATGGAAGAATCACCAAGCAAGGCGATTAAGAAGCTAGCCACTGGTAAAATAAAGCCACAAGAACAAGAGGATCAAGATGATGATGATGTGTTGATGTTCAAAGGATCATCTACATCCACTTCCGCAGCGCAACCCGGAAACTCCGGTAATATGTCCGGAGACTCCGGATCCCTTGTCCGGAGTATCCGGACACAGAACCGGAGTATCCGGGTAACTGAAGATGAACCTTCATCTCCACATCTAGATCAATCTCAGGCTGAACAAGAAGTTGAGCCAATACAACATGAAGCTCCAGTTCCTCATCCAAGAATCCATCAAATTATTCAAAAGGATCATCCCGTAGATAACATCCTTGGAAGCATAAGCAAAGGGGTAACTACTCGTTCTTGTTTGGCAACCTTTTGTGAACATTACTCGTTTGTTTCTTCCTTGGAACCACTTAAGGTTGAAGAAGCTCTGGTTGATCCGGATTGGGTGATGGCCATGCAAGAAGAATTGAACAACTTCACACGGAATGAAGTCTGGTCCTTAGTAGAAAGACCCAAGCAAAACAAAGTGGGTTTTTCGGAACAAATAAGACGAACATGGCGTGGTGACAAGAAACAAAGCAAGGTTGGTTGCTCAAGGCTTCACACAAATCGAAGGTTTGGATTTTGGTGAGACTTATGCACCCGTAGCTAGGCTTGAGTCAATTCGTATCTTGCTTGCCTTTGCAACTCACCATGATTTCAAGCTATACCAAATGGATGTGAAGAGTGCTTTTCTTAATGGACCAATCTCTGAATTGGTATATGTTGAGCAAACACCAGGGTTTGAAGATTCTAAGTTTCCTAATCACGTCTACAAGCTCCATAAGGCGCTCTATGGGCTTAAGCAAGCTCCTAGAGCATGGTATGAATTCCTTAAGGATTTTCTCTTAAGGAAAGGCTTTGAGATAGGCAAAGCCGATCCTACTCTCTTCACTCGTAAAATTGATAAAGATATTTTTGTATGCCAAATATATGTCGACGACATTATATTTGGTTCTACTAATCAATCTTGGTGCGAGGATTTTAGTAGGATCATGATGAAGAGATTTGAGATGTCCATGATGGGAGAGTTGACTTTCTTTCTTGGCTTTCGAATCAAGCAACTCAAAGAAGGAACTTTTATTTGTCAAACCAAGTATACTAAAGATATGTTGAAGAAGTTTGACATGGAGAATGCCAAGCCTATCAAGACACCCATGCCGACTAATGGACATTTCGATCTAAATGAAGATGGCAAGGCCGTAGATCAAAAGGTATATCGCTCCATGATTGGATCCCTTCTTTACCTTTGTGCATATAGGCCCGATATCATGCTTAGTGTGTGCATGTGTGCAAGGTTTCAAGCTAATCCTAAGGAATATCATCTTATGGCTGTTAAGAGAATTCTAAGATATTTAGTTTACACTCCGTACCTTGGCTTGTGGTATCCCAAGGGCTCCACTTTCAATCTACTTGGCTACTCCGATTCGGATTATGCCGGTTGCAAAGTAGATAGGAAGAGTACATCGGGGACTTGTCAATTCCTTGGCCGGTCCCTTGTGTCTTGGAGTTCTAAGAAACAAAATTCCATTGCCTTATCCACTATCGAAGCCGAATATGTTGTTGCAGGTGCTTGTTGTACGCAACTACTTTGGATGAAATCCACCTTGAGCGATTTTGGTTGTAAGCTGAGTAAGATTCCACTCTTGTGTGACAACGAGAGTGCAATCAAGCTAGCTAACAATCCTGTAAACCACTCAAGAACCAAACACATTGATATAAGGCACCATTTGTCGGTGTTTAACCAGCTGCCCACCGAGGGGTGTGCCCAAGGTGGTAAGTTTTGGGTGAGGAGACGCCGAGATCAGGAACTCGAAGGTGCAAGGAACACAAGATTTAGATAGGTTCGGGCCGCACGGAGCATAACACCCTACGTCCTGTATGGTGATTTGTATTCCCTTTGGTGTAGAATGACCTAATGATCTTCTATTTTGAGAGGGGTCCCTGACCTCCCTTATATATCCGAGAGGCCAGGGTTACAAAGATACTAACCAACACCAGCTAAGGAATCGTACCAGAACATATCTCAAGTAGATTCCCCCTGTATCGGTTAGCCTTATCTCTTATTTAAACGGGATAAATAAGAGATAAACAAGATGAATAAGAGATAAGACGGACTTAATGTCTTAGACCTCCTTAAACTACGTTACGTACCCAGCCTGGTGGCCCCGGGTCTGACAAGCCCCGAGCTCTTCGTAGCTGAGTACTGCAGGCTTATCGAGTACTTTCGAAGCAGTCTTCGACTTCTTCTGAAGCTTCGTCTTGAAGTCTTTCTTCGAGTACGTGCTTGGCTGCATCGAAGCTATGACGTGCTCATGCCCCGAATTTTATTTTTAATCATGGTGTGCGATTTGAAAAATCGCACTCCATATGGAGTAGCCCTCGAGCCTTAGGTTGAATCGAAGAATCAGGCTGAGGGTCCCATCAAACTGTAATCCTGCTTATTCTTCAAAGAAATTTGAAAAATAAGTAGTCGATGCCACGTACCCCGTAGCCCCCGAGCCTTGAATCCAAATCCCACAAAATTGGAGATAAGGGTCCAAAAAATGTGGCATGCAGGCTAAACAATGACACCTTGAGAAAGTACCAAAGTGATGATACAAATGATGGAATTAGATCAAAGATTCGAAAACCCCTTTTTTCGAGCTAATAAGCCCTGAGAAAATGATTAATCGAATATTTAATCCAATCAGTCCACCAAATGACCCCTCAATTTCGGAATATTCCCAAAAACGACTCTTGAACTTTAGAACAGTAACTTTTCCCCATCCCGCTGGTTATTTAACCCCGCAGTAACAGTGGGGAAAGCTGTGCTTTCAATCTGCATTTTACCAAGAGCCACCAAAATCACTAATTAGAGACACGCGCCGCCACCATCCCTCCAAAGAAAATCCCCCCACCCCGATCTCCCCGCCCCTCTCCCCGCAACCCCCGAGCATCTCGTGGCGAGCGAATCGGAGATGGCGCCCAAGAAATCAGAGATCGAGGGGAAGAAGAAGGAAGCGCAGCCGTCGACCGCGGAGTGGACACACAGTAAGTGCTCCCTCAACGATCTGAACAAACTAGTTTCCGAGGGGTTGCTGCAAGAAAAGAATCTTGTCAACTGGCGCCCCTCTTACCGTGAACCTTTCCCCATGGAGAGTATTGACGAAATCGTCACATTTCTCCATTTTGCCGAACAGGGATTGGCCCTCCCCACTTGTTCCTTCTTTCGTGGCTTTCTTTATTATTACAGGCTTGAGCTCCATCACCTCAACCCAAATTCCATCTGCCATACTTCCATTTTCATCCATTTATGTGAAGCCTTTCTCGGAATCGAACCCCACTGGGATCTATTCCGCTTCCTCTTCCGCGTCAAACCCCAGCCTACCACGAAGAAACTTTCTGTTGTAGGGGGCGCCGGCATTCAACTACGTCAGCAGACCGGCAAAAGATACCTTTCATACAAATTCCCCTCCAACCTCCCCGGTTGGAAGAACCATTGGTTCTACATTGAAAATCATGCCCCCCAGCTCCCCGGGAAAACAAATAAACCACCTGTAGTGAGGCCAGAGTGGAATCGTGAACTGATCGGAGGAGACCTGGATCAAGTCGAGGAGCTTTTATAAGTCATAGAAGCACTCAAGATGATGGGAGTGACCGGCGCATCCGTTATGTTCTCCTTCTTCAAACGCCGAGTCCAACCGATCCAACAGCGCCACAATCTTGGATTTGAGTACTCAGGCGCTGAAGATTCGTCTCGTATGTGCGCAGAGGAACTGACAGATGAAGCCGCACTCCGTCGAGTCGGACGAGTTCTTCTGGACGTGGATGCAGTCCCATACGTCCCGCAGCTTTACACTGCTCAGAAGCCTCCAAAGCTAGTAAATGTTCGACTACTTTATAATTGGAACAAGTTCTGTTTCGCCCATGCTAACTAAGCACCTTCTGCAGGGACACACGGAGTTGTACCGCAGCTACCCGCCGCAGCCAGACATCGCTCGGTCGGACCACCTTCGTCCCAGTGCCGCTGTCGAAGCAAAGAGGGCTCGAATAGCTGCGGCCCAGCACAGCAGCGAGTCCACGGTAGGCGGGAGCCCCCTGGCAGAGACGGGCACCGAAGGGGAAGTGAGAAGGGACAACTCCCCCGGACCAGCCGTGGAATTAGCCACAACTTTGCCTTTGGTGCCACAAGGTCGTCGGGTAGTGTGCAAACGCAAGGCGCAAGAAGTCGAGTCTTCTAGGTACTGATTTGCTGTTTTGACGAGTTGCCAAGTATCAATAGTATTGTGTACTGACAGTATCCACTTGTAGTCTTCCTGCTCTGCCACCCAGGACCGAACCCGAAGAGGTGGAAACAGGTCCATCCGTCGTTGCAGCAGTGACCATTGCCATGGCGGGGACCACCCAATCGGCTGATCAAACCTTGCCGCCAGCAACAGGGATTCCGCGACGGGCCTTGCGGGTGAAAAAGGCCGCCAAAAAGAAGTCTACACTGTGAGTTTACCTCTGGTCGCATAAATGTCTTGCTCTTGTCAGCCTGTATAACAACAACTTCGACATCATCAGGGCTGCAAGCGTGGTGCAGCTCCAGCTGGACCCGGGCACGGCTACTGCAGCCCCAGAGTCATCAACCCGAATTGAGCCTTCCGGTGCGGAACCGGCCCCGGCCGCTACAGCCTCCGAGCCGTCGGTGCCTGAAGAACCAGCACCCCCGGAGCTGGCCCCTGAAGCAGATGCGACGCTCCCCGACTTGCCGCCTCCCGAGTTCCGACAAGATGAAGCCGAAGCTGGTGGCGGAGAACAAGTCGAAGCCCCTGATGCCGCTCCTACTGATGGCACAGGTAAGCGTTTATCCGCCCGCGGCCAGCTACCGGGGTCTGGGCGCAATGTATTGACAACTTTTGTACTTGCAGGTGTCCGGCAACCACCGCCCGAAGACATCGCAGGGTCCTCGAGGGATCCCCGTGAGGTACTGAAGGCTGGGCCGGGGTACAAGAACGTCATCACCACCGACCTGGTGGACGACCCCTTGCTGACAGCTGAAAATTTGAAGACCTTCAAGAGCACCTTCAAGGAATTATACGACTTCTCCATGGTAAGACTTGAGTGATGTTCTGGTTGTGCATATTGATGAGCTGTGTTGACTCAATCTCTGCCTTTTGCGCAGTTGTGAGTGGTGCGCAGGAGTTAGCTGCCCTAGACAAGCGTATCTCGGAAGAGAAGACGAAGAATTGCTATCTGCAGTGAGAGCTTGATATACTGAAGAAGGAAAGAACTCGAGAGACTTGGCTGCTCAAGAATGACCTGAAAAACCTCGAGGAGGCCAACTCCGAGCTCCAAAAATAGCTCAAGGAGCAACAAGCGGAGTACCAGGAGCAGCTCAAGGAAGAGAAGAAGGCGCACCAAGGTAGGCCCCCGCTTCCCTCGAGTGCTTTTCCTTAGTAATTTCCTTTGGTTGCTGAAATATCTTCGCCGCAGAGCTTAGGAAAATAATAAAATACAAAGAGGAGCTGCTTACTGACGTGAAGAATATGCTGTATCGCCGTACAGATGATGTTGAAAGGCTGCAGAAGGTGATCGGCGATACTGAACGACAGTTCGTCGACTGCCTGCAACAAATCAAAACGCTGGGCGAGAAGGACGAGCAGCAGCGGAAGGAGCTGGAGGACCTCAGGGGGCCGCCCAGGAGCTGGTGGACATGGTGAATCCCCCAGAGGAAGGCGAAGCGAGCCCACGGCCCCTACTGGAGTGACTCCGCGAGGCCCCTAAGAAAGTGCTCAAATTCCTATCTGAGGCTCCGGTCGCGTGCGTTAGCAACACCCTTGCGTATGTGAAATCCTTCTTTCCAAATGCGCAGCTAGACATATTTGCGCAGGGAATGGCAGCGGACTGCACGGATGAAAGGTTCAACGAGTACCTGCGAGAGGCCCAACCTGTAGCAGAACAAATTGTACATAATGTACTGCAGGATTAGGGTGTGAGAGACAAGTAATCATTCCCTTATATAAGTACTGCATTTGATATCTCTACTCGTTTGCGTGTCTTAGCTGAAATGGGATCCAGGCTTACAAGGCTCAAGTAGTAGACGCTTCCCTGGGTGCAACGACCCGAAGGGTAGCTAATACTCATCTAACAGATTAGCCACAACTCAATCGAGCAGGTCTAAACTTGTTAGGAAGGAACGTGAGCACCGTCGCGGAATTGCCGTGCGTAGGGCAGAAAAAAAAGACTACCTCGAGTGCGATGACTCTGAGTGTAGTCGAAAATCGCTCCTGCTGTGAGCGTGCGCCATAAGCTAGGTAGGACCCGGACGGACGGATCGAGCTTGTTAGGAGCCTGTGCGGTCGTCGCTGCGGGTCTGCCGCGTTTGGGCAAAAGACGGGACTACACTGAGTGCAACGACTCGAGATGTAGTCGAAGTGGCTCATCATGCGAGCGCGCTCCACAAGTTAGGTATAATCCGGACGGACGGATTGAACTTGTTGGGAGCAGATGCGGTCGTCGCTGCGGGTCTGCCGTGTTTGGGCAGAAGACGGGACTACTCTGAGTGCAGCAACTTGAGATGTAGTCGAAGTGGCTCACATGCGAGCCTGGCCAACAAGCTGGACATAAACCAGTCGAACGGATCAATTTTGTTGGAGTAAATGCGACTGCTATCGCGTGCGACCATCCAAGGCCGCGGCGGAGATCAATTTTATAGGGTATGAGCGGAGCCGAGGCGTCCTTCAAAACATGAAGTCGATAAGATATGAACGTGGTCGCAGCCTCCGCAAAATTCATGGCGAGGAGTCAATTTATATGAGAGCTGTGCGTGGCCATGGCCTCCGTGGGCTCACAGGGATATTTACAACCCAAGTCTTGTGGCACGTGGCCTCCAAATTGACTCGAGAAAAAGAAGTCGTCGAAGCCCCTGGGGATTCAGCTATCACCGGGCATCTTCTCATGGATAGAACTTGTGCAGGTTCTGGATGTTCCAGGAGTTCGGAACATCTTGGCCTTCGGGATATTGTAGTCGATATGACCCTGGTCTTGTGACCTATTTAACGATGAATGGGTCCTCCCACCTTGAGTTGAGTTTGTGTAGGCCGTACTCGACCTGAATGCGATGCAAGACCAGGTCACCAATACTGAATGACCGCTCCTTCACGTTGCGATCATGATATCGCCGGATCCCCTGCAAGTATCGGGCTGACTGAACAAGAGCGGTGCAGCGAGCCTCTTCAACAGAGTCGAGCTCGAATTGCCTCGCCTCGTCTGCCTCGCCTTCACTGTACATTTCGACCCTTGGGGATTTCCACATGATATCGGCTGGCAAAATAGCTTCAGATCCATATACCAGGAAGAAAGACGTTTGTCCTGTGGCTTTGGACGGCTGAGTCCGAAGCCCCCAGACGACATGCGGCACTTCGTGTATCCATTTGCCTCCCTTCTTGCTGGTTTCATCGTAGAGTCTCTTCTTGAGGCCGTCAATTATCAAGCCGTTTGCCCTTTCGACTTGTCCATTGGCCCTTGGGTGTGCGACCGAAACATATTTAACTTCAATGCAAGCATTCTCGCAGAACTCCTAGAACTGGTTGGCCGTGAAATTTGATCCCAAGTCCGTGATGATGGTGTTGGGGAAGCCGAAACGGTGCAAAATATCCGAGATGAAGTCGACGACCCGATCTGGCGTGAGCTTGGCTATCGGCTTGTACTCGATCCACTTAGTGAACTTGTCGATAGCCACCAGAACGTGGGTAAAACCGCCTGGCGCCATTGTGAAGGGCCCAATCATGTCGAGGCTCCAACAAGCAAAAGGCCAGGATGGCGGTATGGTGATGAGACTGTGGGCTGAAACATGAGTCTGTTTGCCGAAGAATTGACAATTTTAGCACCTGCGCACGAGATCCTCCGCGTCGGTTACTGCAGTGGGCCACCAGAACCCGGCCCTGTATGCTTTCCCCACCAGCGTTCTTGAAGCTGCGTGGTTGCCGCAGACACCTTCGTGGATCTCCCGCAGTATGTCGTAGCCATCTTCTTTTGTGACGCACTTCATGAGAATTCCTGACCGAGCGCCGCGCCGATAGAGCTTGCCGTTGACCAGGACAAAACCCTTGCTTCTGCGCAGGGCGCGTGTCGCCTCCGCGCTCCTAGCGTCTATTCCCGCTGGTAGCTTTTGATCTCGGATGAAGTCGATAAAGGCCTCTCGCCAATCCTCCCCCAACACCATAACCTCTCGATCGAGTTGTTGGGAACCCGTGTCGATGGTTACCTGCGGAGAAGGCTTGATGGATGGCTGCTTGAGCTCCTGGACGAAAACTCCCGGCGGGACCTGAGCACGTGTTGACCCCAATTTGGACAGGATATCCGCACCAACATTGTGCTCCCGTAACAGATGGTGAACCTCCAAGCTAGAAAATCTGCTTTCCAACTTGCGCACTTCCTGTACATAGGCATCCATCGTCTCCTTGTTGTAGTTCCATTCTTTGTTGACTTGCTGAATGACAAGAACAGAGTCGCCATACACAAGTAGTTGCTTGATCCCTAGTGATATCGCCAAACGAAGCCTGTGAAGCAAGGCTTCGTACTCGGCTTCATTATTGGATACCTTCCATAGGATCTAAAGGACATACTTCAATTGTTAGCCTCGTGGAGAAATAAGCAGAACTCCGGCGCCGCCGCCGTCGAGCTTGAGGGACCCATCAAAATACAAGGTCTAGTGCTCTGGCTTGTTGACTGGAGTTGGTACTTGGTTCTCCCTCCATTCAGCCACGAAATCGACTAGAGCTTGAGACTTGATTGCAGTGCGTGGCTTGAAGTCAATTGACAAAGCCCCCAGTTCCACTGCCCACTTAGATATACGTCCCGTGGCATCCTGATTATGAGGAATGTCCGCCAGCAGGAAGTCCGTAATCACAGTGATCTTGTACTCGTCGAAGTAATGGCGTAGCTTTCTTGATGTGATTAAGATTGCATATAAAAGCTTTTGAACAGCTGGATACCGTACCTTTGATTCGGAGAGGACTTCGCTGACAAAGTAGACAGGCCTCTACACTCCAAACGCATGGCCTTCCTCACCTCGCTCGACTACAATAACACTGCTGACAACATGAGTTGTTGCCGCGATGTAAAGTAGCAGATCCTCCTCCGGTAATGGAGCTGTGAGGATCGAAGGAGACTGAAGGTGATTTTTCAGATCTTGTAGGGCCTGCTCGGCCTCCTCCGTCCATTGGAACTTATCTTGACGTTTCAGGAGCCTGAAGAAGGGTAGTCCTCTCTCCCTGAGCCGGGAGATGAACCTGTTCAGGGCCGCCATACAACCTGTTAACTTCTGCACATCCTTGATTGTGGCCGGAGCCCCCATATCAGTGATGGCCGTAATCTTTACAGGGTTGGCTTCGATGCCCCGGTTGCTGACGATGAACCCGAGCAGTTTCCCTGAAGGTACTCCAAAAACGCATTTGGTTGGGTTAAGCTTCCATCGGAATCTGTGCAGACTGCTGAATGTTTCCTCCAAATCTGCGATCAAGTTGTCGGAATCCCTGGTCTTGATGACCACGTCATCCACATAGGCCTCAACATTCCGGTGCAGCTGATCCACGAAGCACATCTGGATCGCACGCTGGTATGTTGCTCCTGCATTTTTCAACCCGAAGGACATGGTTTTGTAAGCATATGTCCCGTACGGGGTGATAAACACTGTCTTGATTTGGTCCTCCTCCTTGAGCGCAATCTGAGGATATTCTGAATAACAATCAAGAAAGCAAAGAAGGACACAACCAGCCGTCAAATCAATGACCTGGTCAATGCGCAGGAGCCCAAAGTGATCCTTTGGGCAGTGCTTGTTGAGATCGGTGTAGTCGACACACATTCTCCATTCGTTGTTCTTTTTCTTTACAAGAATGGGATTTGCTACCCACTCTGGATGGATTACTTTTTTAATGAATCCTGCCGCGAGAAGTTTAGCAATCTCCCGTTTGATGGCCTCACGCTTATCGTGGGCAAATCTTCGCAGGCGTTGCTTTTTGGGTGTAGCCTTCAGGTGTACATTCAAAGCATGCTCGATCAACTCCCTGGGCACCCCTGGCATATCCGCTGGTTTCCACACGAATATGTCTCGGTTAGCCCGAAGGAAGCTGACAAGCGCGAGTTCCTACTTGTCACCCAAGCCCGCACCGATGACAGCGGTCTTAGATGAATTTCTCTCCTGGAGCTGGATCGTCTTGAGGGCCACGTCATCAGTCGATTGAATGCTCGACTTGCTGGCCTTCTTGGAGGGGATCTCCAACCCAGTCTGGGAGAACTGCTGCGCGGCCGCGAGTACTTCTCCAGAAGCATCTGGCACACGAGTAGTCGAAGCATACTGGATCGCTTCCTGATTGCAATCATACGACTTCTTCAAGTCGCCACGGAGAGTGAGCACCCCACTGAGTCTTGTCATCTTGAGAAGCAGATAAATGTAATGCGGCACTGCCATAAACTTGGCGAGTGCCGGACGACCCAATATTGCATGGTAAGAAGATTCAAAGTTAGCCACTTCAAATTTGATGAACTCAGTGCGATAGTTCTCCTTCGTACCGAAGGTGACTAGGAGGACTACCGTACCAAGCGGGTGTGCCGCGTTACCTGGGACGATGCCGTAGAAAGGGGACTTGCTGGGAACCAACATGTCCTTGAAATCCAGGCCCATTTTCTTCAGGGTGCTGATGAAGATGAGATTGAGCCCGCTCCCGCCATTGATGAGGACCTTGGTGAGCTTGACCTCCGCCACCACAGGATCCAGGACCAAGGGGAATTTATCGGGCTCTGAAAAACTCGTCCACTGGTCATCGCGAGAGAACGAGATGGGGACCTCCGACAACGGAGTGGTCGTGGTACCGCCGGCTCGACGGACAAAATCTCCCGAAGAAGCAGCTTCTGGTCCCGCCTGGAGCAAAAATCCTCGTCTCCCCCGAAGATGACATTGATGACCTTCGAGGCATCCTGAAACTTTGGGTTGCGCCCGTGGTCCTCTTGATCGTCATCCTCGGGTTCTTTGTCTGCAGGCTTCTTATTCTTCTTACCACCACCGGAGTTGCTGAACGTCCTCCGAAGATGGTAGCAGTCGATGGCGGCGTGATTGGCACCTGGGTGCCATGGGCACTTCTTCTGCAGGAGCTTCTCAAACTCCTCCTGCATCGTCGACTTCTTGCCCGGCGAAGGACGATCGATAGCCGCGATAATATCATCTGGCTTTCGTTTCCGGGGTGGACCCGAAAAGTCCCGCTGGCCTTTGTCATTGCGGTTGTCATTTGGGCGCCGCAAATTGCTATCTTGACGCCGCGGGAACCGCTCCCGCATCTTCTCCTCCTGTTCGGACCAATCGTGCATCATATCACGAAGGCCCGCAACAGTCTTCGGCCTGTTCCGCCCGAAATCTCTGTAGATGCCCGGGTCGGTGACGCCGTTGTAGAAGCAGTCGATGATGTCGTCCTCTGAGATGTTCGCAATGGTGGCGTGGACGTCGAAGAAGCGACGCATGTAAGACCGCAGGAGCTTGTTACGTTCCTACTTACACTGAGCAAGATCGTGACAAGTACCTGCATGGGCAATTGCTCCCTGGAAGTTGTCGATGAAGACCCTCTTGAGCCATTCCCAGGAGTCGATGGAGTTGATGCCGAGGCTCTCTAGTCACGTGAGCGGCACAGGGTCCCAGGCTATTGGGAAATAGATGACTTTGGTGATGTTCGAGCCCCCTGCGACCTCAATGGCCGTGGAATAGCAGTGGAGCCACTGCTGAGGGGCCTGCTTGCCGTCGTACTTGGTGATACCGATCGGTTTGAAGCCCTCTGGGTACTTGTAGCTGTTGAAACGTGCAGAGAAAGCTGGGAATCGATCGCTACAGTCGGTACCTTCGGTTTCGACTTCTTCGCGGACCTTGCGCTGGAGGAGATCATGGTCCGTGCGTCGCAACCTTCATTGATGTGCTGGCGCAGGTCCTCTGGAGGAAGTCGATGATTGGACTATCACGGGTTACCCCTAGAGGTGGCTGTTGCCTCCCGCAAGGGACCTGGCTCCCGCGAGCGTTGTCGTTGTTGTGGCTGGGCTGAAGTCGAGGGCGACCGCCAGCCGTTCGGCTGTGAGCCTAGCTCCGGCTCTCACCCATGCGCTCCTCCCTGATGGTGGATGCCGGATTGTGCTGATCCAGCTGGATCCAGGCCCTCTGCGCATAAAGAAGTGCTTGGCGTGCGTCCGGATCATGGCTGCGCTCGAGGATGGCCGTCAGTCTGGCGATGTTGGCCATCGGAGTCCTGAAACCCCGTTCGCTTACGGCGGCGAACTCAGGGTCAAGATCGCGATGCATAGATCGCCTTTGTTCGTTGGCCCTCCTTTGCCGAATTGTGCGGGCCCTGTTCCTGGCCCTCCTTGCCTCACGATCAGCGTCGTTCTCGTCGCCGGCATTGGCTGTGATCTCATCTTCAGAAACCGCGTCGGATTCGATGATGGGAAGATTCTCACCGTCTTCGCCTTCTTCTGCCATTAGCACCTGGCGGGAGGCGAGCTCATCGAAGCCCGTGTCAACTAGTTCTGTTGACTCCTCCACCGCGGGATCCAACAGCCTACCTTCTTGGAAGGGCAGAGGCTCGAGATGGGCCACAAGTCGAGCCTCGGTCTCGAGTAGATTGGAGAGCTGCATCCCTCTCCAATGCACGAAGCGCCCCTCAGGCGCGGAGGTGATCGTCAGATCACCGGCGTCAAAACTACCCGAGGCCTCCCGACTTGCGGTGGCCTCGGGCCCTCTGAGCTGGAGCAGAGAATCCAGGTTTTTCTCTAGCACATAGTGAGACCCAGAGACGTTGGCCTGCTCGATCATTGTTGCAGAAGCACGGATCGGCAAGTTGTCGAGCTCATCGATGAACTTGTCAAGGTCGCTGCGGGGATCCGCAACGGGAGTCTTTGGCTTCATGTCGACGAGGAATCACCGAAAATTGCCCACACCATCCGCGATACAGACCCATGAACCAAAGACGAATGTCATACCCTGGGAGGGAACTGACCTGATGAATTTGAACGATGCCATCGAGCTCGCCGGTGAATCTTCGACGCGCTCCCCTACCTGGCGCGCCAGCTGTCGGTGTTTAACCGGCTGCCCACCGAGGGGTGTGCCCAAGGTGGTAAGTTTTGGGTGAGGAGACGCCGAGATCAGGAACTCGAAGGTGCAAGGAACACAAGATTTAGACAGGTTCGGGCCGCATGGAGCGTAACACCCTACGTCCTGTATGGTGATTTGTATTCCCTTTGGTGTAGAATGACCTAATGATCTCCTGTTTTGAGAGGGGTCCCTGACCTCCCTTATATATCCGAGAGGCCAGGGTTACAAAGATACTAACCAACACCAGCTAAGGAATCGTACCAGAACATATCTCGAGTAGATTCCCCCTGTATCGATTAGCCTTATCTCTTATTTAAATGGGATAAATAAGAGATAAACAAGATAAATAAGAGATAAGACAGACTTAATCTCTTAGACCTCCTTAAACTACGTTACGTACCCAGCCCGGTGGCCCCGGGTCTGACACCATTTCTTGAGAGACCATGAGACCAAAGGAGATATCATTTTGAGTCATGTGAGCACCGATAAACAACTAGCCGATATCTTCACTAAACCACTTGATGAGCAAAGGTTTTGTACCTTGAGGAGTGAGCTAAATATTTTGGATTCTCGTAACTTAGTTTGAGATCATGCACATGTTTGATTGCTATAGAGAAATCTCTTTTGAAAAACCTACTAGAATTGCTAGGAGTGTGATTTTCAAAATAATTTGAATATTTTCTTGCTTACTTGAGACTATTATTCCCATTGTTGATTGTTGGCTAGTCTCAAGTTAAGTGAGCCTCTCACATCACTAGATTTCTCACATCAAAATTCAATCCTATCCTTCATTGAAATCCTTCTCAGATTTAGGGGGAGTCCGGAGTATCCGGACATATGTCCGGATACTCCGGATGGTAAAACCATCCCATATATACCGTGGGGGGTCGGTCAAAACGCTTCACTCTTCTTTTTTCACCGCCACCGACCCCTTCTCCCTCTCCTCTGCCTCCCTCTCACCCAAGAGGCGATTTCCACCATCCTCACCTATAAGGATTGCAAATCATTGAAGGAACTGCACTCTCCCGTCCGGAATCTTCGGAGAACGCTTTGGATTTGAAGTTTTCAGCGTTTTCAACTCCATTAAGGTATTCAAATTTCAAATCGCCCGATCTCTCAATGTACCCCAAATGTCTAGGGCATTGTCTTCCCTCATGTCTAGCAGCTTGTACCCCAAATTTCATTCAAATCCCATGGTCGAATCTTTAGATTTCATGAAAGTAGGGTTACTCCGGATATGCTGTCCGGATACTCCGGACAGTGTGGCCGGAGTATCCGGACATATACCCGAACTCTCCGGATTCTCAAAATTCCAGCCAGCACAATTCTTCTCTATTGTTTCTAGATTGATCCTAATCACTCAATCCTGTGTCTAGGCAATGGGAAGAGACTGTGCACATGCTTCTACTGGACAGAGACGGCAAAAGCGCCGACATGATCCACAAATTCAAGGGGAGGAAGTTTCACCTCCTAGTCCTCCTCCAAGGGAACTGCGACCACGTCATTGTCCTGGCAAAGAGCCCGCAAGCAGCAGCTCACAATTCCGACCATCCCGTCAAGCCCCATACATGATGGCAAGCATGCCAAATCCTCCGGCCCGGGCTAATCCTTCCAGACGAGGCATTGCAGCGGACATTTGCTCGCGGACTCCTCCCTGCCTGGAGGTTACCTTCTCTGCTGATCAGACTCGGTATCCCGTCTGTCCCAAGCTTACCCGTCCTCAGATTTTGCCCGAGTTTACTGTTTCCTTGGGGAGAAATTATTTCAAGCAAGCCGTGGCCCTCACAAGTGCACGAACTGAAGATGTATATAGGTATGAGAAGGCTGAAAACCTAGAAAGGAGATTTTGGTGTCAGTTGCATCAAGATTTCTATTCCTCTGTGGTTTTGCGCAAGGGCAAGGCACCAATTGTCCCCTGCAAATTTGTGGATTGGGCTTACTTTGAGAGACTCGATGACCCATTCTTCAATGAAGCAATTGCAAAGTGCCGAGAATTTGGTCTTTATGATATCATGGGTTTTTGGTATGACTGGAATGAAGAGATTCTTGCTCAATTTCATTCTTCTCTTTACTATGATGTAAGCAAGGTTGCTTTCTTTTGGACCATAGAAGGAGTTAAGTATGGGGTCGATTACATGACCTTCTCTAGGATTCTTGGACTTGGCTCACAGGATGAGAAGAGGAATCCAATTCATGTTGAGCATCAATTGAAGTCAAGTCAATTACCGGCTCTTTTCTACAATCCAATCCTAGCCGAAGCCGGTAATGCAAGCACCCTCCAACCCTTCTACTACATGATGAATCAATTCTTTCGTGCCACCATTGATGCTAAGGATGGTGATGCTACTGCACTTAGATATTTTGCTTGCAATCTCCTTGCTCGTACTATGCCCGGAGGACAACCATTTTGCATCATGGACTTTATCTGGAATGAGCTGCGGAGAACCATGAATGATCCCAAGAAGTATCTGCCCTCAGCTCCTTATATTATGTATATGATTGAGAGGGTCACCAAGATCACCTTTCCTAAGGACTGCAAGCATGAGCCTCTTCGCATTCGTCCGTGCTCCGACGATGCACCACAGGCACCTCCTCTTCATGCCGGCGCAACAAGAAACCCGAGGTTTGACCCAGCTCCATCTTATTTGGGTCCATCATCTTCTCGCTGTGGTCACCATGACTCATTCATCAAGGGGGCACTGAAGAGCGTTTTCTGCATGTGCAAAACTGCAACTCAAGAAATCAATGAAAACCGCCGTGACATTATTGAGATCAAGAGTCACTTGGGGCTTCTGGCGGATCCCTACCATGAGTTGCCCGAGTTTGATGACCCATTTGCTGAATGGGATGCTGCGGATGAGGCTGCCATTGCTGCTGCTCATGCTCCACTTCCTCGCCCACGTCAACGCACCCGTGCCCCTACTCGCTCTCGTCGCTCTCCTCCTCGCGGCCAAGTGATTTTTGATGAAGAGGAAGAGACCGATGAAGAAGCACTCCCCAACTACCGCGAGATCCCCGACTCGGATGAGGATGAGGATACCTCCGATGAGGATGCCCAAGATGATGAGTAGTTGAAGACCTCCTTGCTCTTTTTCATTTCCTTTTTGGCACTTGATGACAAAGGGGGAGTGAAAGTGATCATTTATGTACTCATTTGGGCTTTGTATCAAACTTAATATTGTCTTATCGTTTCGCTTGAACAATCTTCATGTAAGGACTATGTGGTGTGAGAACACTTGTAATGTGTGCTACTCTGTGTTGATTATCAGTTTGAAGTTTGTTTTTAAGGCTGAAGTGATAGTGTGACTCTTATTAAGATTGTGATGTAATGTTATTTTTCTGTGTTCTGTGCTTGGTCCAGATACTTCGGAAATTATTCCGGATACTCCGGACATGTGGTCCGGAGTCTCCGGACATATACCCGGAGTCTCTGGGTTCTGTTGTCAACACAAGTTTTTTTTCTTGATTGAATAACATGACATTTGCATTACACACTATCTCAGCACATACTTGCTCACCCCACTGTAGAGTGTATAAAGAGCTTTCATATCGTTTTCTAATATGCCAACCTTGACTTTAGAGAAGTCAATTTGAAATTCAAATTCATGGCATACATTAAGGGGGAGCTCTTTACATGCTTAAGATTACATCTTTATGGTTATCAAATGAGATACATGTGGGTTGTCATCAATCACCAAAAAGGGGGAGATTGAAAAACATCTAGACCCCTAAGTGGGTTTTGGTGATAAATGACAAAGCACATGTATATTTAATCGTGTTATTAAGCATGTGTGCAGGTGCTAAGGGTGACTGAGCAAAGCATATAACGAAGCGTGAACCCTCAAAACGGATATGAAAAGTGGTGTTCTTAAGTGTACTAAAAGACTAGATTTTATTTTTGAAATTGAGTATAGGAACGCCATACTATCAAGAGGAACTTTGATCCACAAGCGTGGACATGGTAGTTGTGCTCAAGAGAACCTACAAAAACCATGAGAAACAATCCTACCACTTAAAAAGGGCACTTCCTGTAATATTCTCTGTCTAACCCAGAGTGTCCGGGACCCAGTCCGGAATGTCCGGACAGAGTGTCCGGAGTACCCGGACGTATACCCGGAGTCTTCGGGTTACTGTTACCTGTCCGCAAAACACTCTGGTCCGGAGTCTCCGGACACCAACGTCCGGAGTATTCGGACATATACCCGGAGTTTCCGGGTACCCTCTCCCAACGGCTAGTTTCTGGGTGAGGGGTATAAATACCCCCCCATACCCCTTCATTTCTCTTCCTCTTGCTCATTTTCGACCAGAACTGCCTATAAGCAAAAGAGAGCCCTCTCACTTCCCATTTGCTCCATTCTTGAGTGATTTTCTTAGGGGATTAAAGTGAGATTGTTGCAAGAGCTAAGATTTGTGCAAGTAAGCCTTGATTCCATCTCTTGAGCACATCATCCAAGTCTAGCCGGTGGATTCTAGTTTATTACTCTTGGAGCTTCAAGCTCCTAGACGGCTAGGCGTCGCTTGTGATTTCGTGATTGAGTTGTGAGCATCACAGCAAGTTTGTAATCTTCATTCCTCTCCGAGGAATTCATAGTAAGTGACCTTGGGTTTGAGCGTTGGTCTCACCCTTGGGAGAGGAGCATAGGGGTTCTTGAGCACCGTCTCTTGTATCCTTCCTCAACGGAGACGTAGCTCCTTTGGGAGTGAACTTCGAGAAACAAATTCTATCTCACTCTCACAATTCTAGCTTGTCTTTGTGGTTATTTGCTTGTGAGACTAACTTTCTAGGGTTTGAGGATGATCTACTATTATACAAGTCTCAGGAGTGAGACAACTGGTGAGAAACACTCCAAAGGTACCACTAGTTCCTCTAAAATTACTGGATCTAATTTACAGCATCATTATCTTTATTTTTGTGTAGTTTGTTTCATACCCGGATAGTCCGGACATTATCTTCGGAAACTCCAAACTCAATATCCGGAGTATCCGGATATCTGTGTTACTAACCGTGTTCAAAGTGTTTTAAGTTGCAGATTAGCCTATTCACCCCCCCTCTAGGCATCTTGAGGTCCTTTCAAGCTCACGCTGTGGCCTTCCTGTAGCAGGTCATAATAACTCTTCGCCCACGCACACGGCGCTGTGTTGTGACCATACGTCCCTCGCCCACGCACGCGGCGCTGTGATGTGACGCGCCACCTCGGCAACTGGCGGGCTTACCGTGATGTCACCCATACCTGTCCAACGTGTCAGAGAGCAGCCCATGCCCTGTCTCGGGTGCGCGCACCACAACCACCCGCATTTAATGCGGTAGTTGGGCTGGCTTCTCGCAGAAGGCTAGAATCCACCGGACACGTGGCGGTGCTGGTTTAGCGGCCGCTCCCTCAGGGGCACGTGGTGGCACCGGACCTCCTCCCTGGTGGGTTGGGAGTTTCAGGCCCCCTGGCTGGCCCAGGCGCTTAGGCCCTCTGGGGGTCCGGCTTCCACACGTGGGGGCCCAAGACCATCCCGCGGTGGTCCGAGCCCATGGTAGCTGTTCCTGAGCACCTCGTCCTTGCGGGCACGTGGAGGCACCGGACCTGCTAGTACGTGGGGGGAGGTCCGGAGACCATGCCCCCAGTTGTCAGGCCCGAGCCTTACGCCCTGTCGTGCAGAAGTTTAGTGCGAGGTTACGGATAACCTCGCGCCCCTCGGGCTGGATACACTAGTAGGAGGTACCCCAGTCTATATGTACCAACATGGGCACTTGGTCCAATTTACCTACATGAAATATGGATGTAAGAGCGTTGCATGTCCATTCTAAACCGGTAAGTACTGAATCGTGCATACCCTGAGGGGTCCATGATAAAGGAATACAGTACTGAGGAAATCATCGAGTGTTGCCTAGGTTACCTAAAGGATAAAGTAGGTATTGGTTTGCCTATTTCATGCTTTTTGGGGAGGTTGGAAGGGGTTGGCTCAGTTGGGAGGAAAACCTTCGTCGGTAAGGATTTCAAAGGTGTGCAACAAGCATACTATAGCATCTTGCAACACCTCACGATAATGATACCTTTAGTCGATGAACACTTGAGCATGATTTGTGCAGAAAGTAATGGCTGCTTAGATGATTAGATCATGAGAGAGCACAAGCATCGATTAATTGCATGGTTGAAGGGCCTGGATCTACCAGATGTGGAGACCATGGAAGAACAAATGATCAAAAGATTGGCGGCTAACCCGTCTAGCCAGGTCACGTCATGATAAGGGTATGATATTAATGGATACCTATTTTATACTACCGCCAAGGACAAGAAGACCGTATCTCAGAACAGCGGCATTCATATTGAGGCCTTATACGAGAGAACAGGCCAAAGTACCACATACTATGGCGTCATAGATGATATATGGGAAGTGCACTATGGTTCCAATATACAAGTCCCGGTCTTTCGGTGTCGTTGGGTCAAACACCCAAGAGGTGTTGAGGTGGACGGCTATGGGCTCATGATTGTTGACCTCAATAATGTTGGTTACAAAGACGACCCATGGGTACTTGCTTCACAAGTCGCACAGGTACTGTACGTAGCTGATCTTGCAAAGAAGACAAAGCACGTTGTCGTTCGTGGAAAATAAGATATCATAGGAGTTGATGGTATCGATGATGTGGAAGAATATAATCAATATGATGAAATGAACCTCTTCACAGACATACCAGAGAAGATGAGAAGTATAGAAGAAAGCATAAGAAAAGAAGACAAGCCATGGGCACACAAGGACGGAGAATCGACAATTGTTACCGCTTAAATATGTAGCTAGTTAGAATCGGAGAATCGGATTCATGTAATCGTGCATCCTTGTATTCTGAATGAATTATATATATGAGACCTATTAATGACACTTGGACCCAATTTTAGCCTCACGGACCTACCGCAGAAGATTTCAATTTCACGATAAATTAGATTTCAATTGAAATATGTGTTTGTAGGGGTGGGTGAGGGCATCACCTGCCCTTGGAAATTCATTTATAGGGGCGGGTGGGGGCCTCACCTACCCCTGGAAATAGTTCTGTAGGGGCGGGTGAGGCCCCCACCCGCCCCTATAAATGATTTTCAAATTTATTCTAAAAATTAGATTAAATCATAAAATATAGCAAAAGATATCCAAAAAAGTGAAACTTTAACCCTAGGATTATTGTGATCTATAGAATAAGAAAAAAATATGCCACGCACATTTCAGGATATATATTGCTTAAGAGTGTGAAAACTATAAATTATGACTTGTGTTATATGAGATACTAGTGTGGGAGAGCCATACATTTATGTTAACACACTGTTAATATAAATTTGCACGGAAATATGCGTTTCATATTTTTTTATGTTCTATAGATCGCAATATACTTAGGGTGCAAATTTCACATTTTTATGATGTGTTTTGCTATATTCTACAATTTTAAATAAAATTTTAGAAAAAATAAAATGATTTGTAGGAGTGGGTGGCAGCGTCACCCACCCCTACACATTGATTTCTAGGGGCGAGTGAGCCCCCCACCCGCCCCTATAAATCGATTTCTAGGGGCCGGCGAGCCCCCCACCCGCCCCTACAAATCGATTTCTAGGGGCGGGTGGGGGTGTCACGCGCCCCTACAAATCGCCTTCCTATATATTCAAACCCCCTCTCGGACTTAGCCATTTTTTTATTGCACGCCCTCCCACCATTAGGCTGCTGAATTTTGGCCCTAGCCCTAGCCGCGCCGCCGCCGCTGCGCGCCTCCTCCTCGACCTGCGCTGCGCCGGCCTCCTCTCCACCGCCACACCCTCTCCTCTCTCCTTGCGCCGGCGCTCCTCTCCGCGCCCGCTGCCACATCCCTGCGCGGCCTCGTCTCGCTGTCGGTGCCTCCTCGACCCCGCGCCGCCATCTCCCGACTCCGCCACCTCGCCCGCGCAGGCCCCTCCTCCCCTCAACGGCGGCCATCCCCTCCTCCCTCCTCATCATCCCCTCCACGGTGCCCGAGCTCTTGCTGCAAGGTTATTTTTTTTGAGTCAACGAATATTATTCATGTATATGAGGAGTAGTGAATGAAATTTTGAATTATTGAGAATGTGAACTAGCAAAAGCGTTATTTTTTAAAGTGAATTAGTGATTGTGAGTCCGTGAATGTGAGATAGTAAATTACTTAGTGAAGTAGTTAGGAATTGAGAAGTGTATTCGATATTGTTTGAATTAGTAAGTTCTATTTTTCCATTTCAAAGATGTCATTTTTTATAAGTGGAAAAATGTGAATATATGTGAATGTGAAATATATTGAATTGTTGAGAATGTGAATTAGCACAAAATGTGAATGTGAATGTCAAATATGTTTCTATTGCAATATAGTTAGTTCTTATTTTTATTTATTTAATTTTGTATTATGAATGAATTATTGCGACACTCTACTGTTTTGTGTTTCTTCCTGGCGTAGTCTCAGGAACATTAAAATCTTTGAGGCTCACACGTTAAAACCAGTGTTTTCCTAGACGGAAAACGGTAGACGAACGGCGAGGTACCGTTTAGAGTTTAAACATGTTTAGACATGTTTAGACGGAATTAAACGGCCTAAACGGTTTTATACTGGAGCACAATTTTCAGCAAGATTAAGTAGATTTTCAGCAATGGAGGATCCCCTGCCTCCTCCGCGGCGAGCCCTGTCTCCTACGCGCCGCGCCCCTTCCTCCTCCTACGCCGCGCCCCTGCCTCCTCCGGCGCCGCGCCCCTGCCTCCTCCGCGCCGCGCCCCTGCCTCCTCCTGCGCCGCGCCCCTTCCTCCTCCTGCGTCCTCCTCCTGCTGGGCGAGCCTCTGCCTCCTCTGGCGGGCCAGCCCCTGCCTCTGGCCGGCGAACGGCGCGACGGAGAAGGGAGCAAGATGAGCCCCTGCCTCTGGCCGGCGAGCTGGGCGACGGAGAATGGAGCGAGACGAGCGGCGGCTGGGAGAAGGGAGCGAGACGAGCATCGGCTGGGAGAAGGGAAAAGGGAGGGCGTGCGTGCTAGCTTTTGGGCCAGCCCACCAAAGACCGTTGCTTGTCTGTGACTGTCCCGCGCCCCGGTCCAACTCCTAAACGGAGCCTGAAACGGCCAAAACGCCGTTTAAAAACGTACTGCAACCGTTCCGTTTCGGCCGTTTAAACCCCCGTTGACCGTTTAAACAGGTCAACCGTTTTTTTTCCGTCCTGGCCCTAAACAGAACGTTAAGGCCGCGTTTACCGTTTAGACCCGTCTAAACGGCCGTTTAATTCCGTTTAGTATACAAAGGTTAAAACCATCAACAAGTAGACATTCCATCAACAAAGGTTGCTCAGCAAAGAACAGAATGTTTGTTCTTTCTGTTCTTTGCTGAGCAACCATTGTTGATGGGAGTTTTATTTCTCGATGGTTTATGTGTGAGCTAGAAAGATTTTAATGTTCCTAGGGACATGTTGGATGAAGCACATAAACACACTAGTCCCTTATCCTTGAATAGTCAAGGTTCTCTGAAGTCAGAACAAACCCAAGAGTGTCTTTTTAAATTTATTGAAAAATGTATTCAAATATTTTTATACTCTAATGATGTATTGAAAATGAACTGAAGAGTGTCAAATTGGACAGTTAGTAAATGTGAATTCTTCTGATTAGTGAGTGTAATAGTAGTCCTCGATTCGATTATAGGAAGGACTCTGCTTTGTCCCCATTCTTTGTCTCTCTCTTTCTTGATACAAATACATAGAGAGAGTGATAATGTGGACATCGCAGAGTCCTTTTTATAAGAAACTAAGAGGTCTATCTATTAACTTTCATATTCAGGTGAACAAATGAAATCATAAAATTTTATATTCAAATATGTTTCTATTCAAATTTTGTATTCAAATATGATTCTATTGAAATTTTGTATTCAAATATGTTTCTATTGCAATATGTAGAACTCGTAAATGGATCAACCATCATCATCATCCCTGCAAAGGGAGGATGTAGCACCACAAATCAATGAAGTCGAGCGAATTGCATCCCAAATGTCATAGGACGACCTGGCCAACGTCGGTGTGCAATTCGGGAATGATGATGCCGACGATGGTGTGAAATCGAGACGATGATGCCGATGACCTGGCAAACGAAGGCCCTAGGATTGGACACGGGGGTTGGGTAGACGACGTGTGGCACGATCCGATAGATCCACACCCTATCACTCCAAGAGAACGTCGTTCAAGATCGGAGTTTGATCCAGATTACATTCCGCAACCAGTTCAGGTAATGACTACACACAATTAATTGCCACCTTGCTTTTAATATATGGTTTCATGGACTACGCGTAATGACTAGCCGAATCCTATGATCCGTGTAGGCGACTCTGACAGGAAGGAGTAAACACCAACGCCGACCCCCAAGCCCCATAGAGGAAGAACTTGAACGCAATGATAGCTCGGGTCCGGAACCTCAAACTACGACATCTGGTAGCCAAAGCAAAAGAAAACGGGGTCAAAGAGGAAGAAACCAATACCCCAAGGGCCAATGGATGGTCATTACAGTTAACATAGCAGGAGAGCCCATAGAGCCTCTTGAGGTGTGTGCGAAGTTTTGGAACTCAATCGGTGTTATAACTAGAACAAAGATGGTTTTGGATCCAATGATACCCGATTGGCTAATGGTTCCTGAGGTGAAAAAAGAAGCGATGTGGGGACTGTTGAGGCAAACATTTATTTTGCCAAGGGGAACTTAGGAAAAAGTAAAGCATTATGCTAGGAAGATGTTGGGTGAAACTTTCCGCCGATGAAACAGTGATCTGAATACCAAGTATGTCCAGAAGAGCCGAGAGCCATTTGCAGAGTACGGGGAAATCACACGGGCGCAATGGGAGTAATTTGTTCGGCGAAAGAGCTCTGAGGAAGCTCTAGCCCTAAGCCAAAGGAATAGAGAACTTGCACTAAGCAACATACATAGAGTTCATCTTGGGCCGGGTGGATACCAAAGGCAGGCCAAGAAGTGGTGGCGTGAAAGAGAGGCGGCAATAGTCGTCGGGCAACCCGACCCTTTTGAAGGCCTTAACGAACATGGCTATTTCTAGCTTCAAGCAAGGAAGCCTAAGATAGTGGATGGCAAGCCTAAATTTGACCAACCCGAGAACGAATCTGTGGCACAAAAAATGTACGAACTTACCAAGCTTCAGAAGCAAGGAAAGTTCAAAGCCAAGAGGGAGAAGGATGTGCTTAGTACAGCCATTGGGTCCAAAGAGCATGGAGGCCGTGTCAGAGGCTTATCCTCTAAGTTGACCATCAAGGATGGGTTCCAGCAGGACTAGGCTAGCTACAGGAAAAATGACTGCTACAAGGAAAAAATGAAAGAAGCGGCAAAGAAAGCACTACAAAGTAAGTTTAGGGAATATTTTCGGGCAGCAGTTCAAGAGGACCAGGAGTCCGGGCTAATATTGACTAACCCATCGCAAGAGGTGGGGCAACAACAGATGGTGAGGATGCCCCCTCCTGAATTGGGCCAAGCTTAGAGAAGTGTTGCATCTACCTAGCACAGCCATACCCGGTAGATTGCATATCCATTACTACTCCCTGCTTGTTGCTGTATCCGATCGGTAGAGCTGGGAAGACAAAGGAAGTTGCCAAGGCCCAGGTGTATGCGGTTGGGGGTTTGTTTGAGGGAAAACCGATCCCGACCCTATATGTATGCGTACAGGTGGAGCAACTCCTGAAATCAAGCTATGAGGATACTAAGATAGACATCTCCACTGCAGATGGAAAGAATTGCCTTGGAGAATGCATCGGTAATACCATTCTGTGGTATAAATGAGATATTGTACTACTTGGTCCCCAACCTATTGCTGCTCCGGATCGTACCTCGCTAGGACTACCACAACAACAAGAGGGGGCGGCACCAGAGCATACTCCACCAACTCTGCCATCTTCCCCGCCATCATCACGACAAGCACAACAAGTGGGGGCAACACCAGAGCATACTCTACCGGCCCCACCATCACCACCACCATGAGAGTCATCACCATTGCCCCCACTATCTCCACCAGCTCAGGTTGCCCGATCACGAGAGCCATCACCACCGACCCCGCTATCACCGCCAGCTCAGCTTGTCCGATCATGGGAGCATACTCCACCACCTCCGCCAGCGGCTCCATCAAAGGCTCCGTCGACGGCTCCGTAGTTGCCTGTTCTGCGAGTGATACGGGCAATCCGGAAGGGAAAGAGATTGCAGATTTGTGGCATGCCACAAACCAAAAGACAAGTCAAAATCTAAGTCGAAGGATGATGCCAATTCTGGTGCCAGCAGACGGACGGGCCGTTCTATGCCCCACACTGACACAGCCTCCAAATAGGATGTTGGGGTCGTTGTACTTCCAGATTTACCGGATTGTCCTAAAAAATTTGAGTATGGTCAACGATTTCTACTAGAGTGGGCTATCACAGATATTCCAAGTGAAATGCAGAGGATGCATAATTGGTACATGAGGGCATGTAGACTTGGGCTCCGTACCATCTGCAAGTATTCGAACTTCAAGGTAATGGCATCATGGATGTCATGTTCGATTTTAAAGACATCGACAAGATTTTCTACCTTGGTGAACTAGACATCAAAATGGTTAGAATGTGGTGCATGTAAGTGCCTCATCAATACTAATATCTTGTATGCTATGGCCTTAATTACTATATATGCATATTTGATTAATTTACATACATTCAATTCTACATGATGCAAACACATGATGCCATTATTTTTCATCAGAAGATGAGGTATCTTGATCCTACAGCTATTTGCGAGACAAGAAATGCAGAGCCAAGTAAGTGGAAGGACAACGATGATAAGCTAGCTAATTGTGAAACGCTAGAGGAGAAGAAAGAGAAACGAATGTCATATCACAAAGATGCCATGAAGAAGGTTGCAGTCTACATAGGAGTTATGATGGCAAAATGACAAGATGAGGCCGATACCATATATGCGCCATACCATATTGGGAAAGTCTAATATCAATTTTTGTTACAATATACACTTTCTCCGATCCATGGATAAAAATCATATATAATATTTTTACAGAGGTCATTGGATAGCTTTTGTGATACAGCCAAAGCAAGGAAGAGTGCTCGTATTGGACTCCTCAGATTGGTCAAAGAAGAGATACTCAGAATTCTTATTCATCCTTAAAATGTTGGTGAATTTCTTATCTTCCATTTGTACATCGTGCTAATTTTCTTTATAAAAGTAAATATTTATAAACTAACTTCTCATTTCTTTCTTTTTAAAACAAGCCTGACAGGCACTACATTACAAAAGAAGGTGCGCATCCCATCGATAATCAAACAGACATGACTCTACGCATAAACTTCCCATGCCACAAGCAACCTGCAAATTTTGAGTACTGCGGGTATTACATGTACGAGCATATGCAAGTGCAAGGGAGATACACAACTAATTCTTAATGCGTAAGGGACTACTCTTTATTTGGGATAGATGTATATATGTAAGGGACTCTATCTAACATTGCTTAAGATTTTTATGGATTCATTAATTGCAGATTCATCCAAGAAGGAACATGGCACCACTCCATGCGAAGCAACTTCAAGTAATTGTGACATGTCGGGTACTTAGGAGTTAGACACATTAATTTCTAGTATGAATTGGTGCTTAGTGTGTGTTTGTTTTGATGAATGCCTTTAAAAACTTAAATATACGTTAAAGGGTATTTTTGTAATATTGGAAAATTTAGGGTTATTTTTGTAAATTGTGTACAAATGGGAGGTAATTTTAAAAATGTGTGAAGGGTTGATTTGCAAACGTGAGTTTTCACTTTTTAACCACTATAAGAAGCGTAAATACTCCAAGGCTTCAGTAAAAAGGTAAAAATTTATTTTGGATTTATTTAAAATTGAATGATTTGTTGGTTTTTAAAAATAAACCCTAACTAATTTGAAGTTGGACCCTAAAGCAAAGTGGTAGATCTTTTTAAGCTCTACACTTTTGATTTTGGGCATATTTTCATTAGAGCTATAGGATGGAAGAAAATTTTACTTTACAGTAAACTCCTAGAACTTTTGCAAAATTTACGAACATGTCCTCATCTTCTTCCTCCTGCTTTCCCCTCTCTGTCTCTGCAGCGCCGCCCACAATCACCGGCCGCCAGTTGCCCCCTCACAGCTTTTCCTGCGCCACCTAGGCCCCAGCTCGCCCGCCCGCCGCTTAACAACCCCGCTAGCTCCTCCTCGCGCGGACGCGTTGCGGCATTGCCCGCCCGAGCTGCCACGCGCGCCGTCGACCGCCAGCAGCTGCTTGCCGCCCACCCGCGTGCCTCTTTTTAGCTCGGGGATGCGCCCAGTAAACTTCTTCTTTCTTCTGTCCCCTCGCGCGCACCGCATTCCTATTCTTTTCCCCGCTCGATACTTTGCCGGAGCTCCTCTGTCCACCGCCGTCAACCGTCTCCGCTGCTCCTCCTCTCCAATTTCGTGCTCCACCAGCACCGCCACATCTCATTGCCCCTTCCTAACCCGCTCTTTTTCCTCATCCCGCGCACGCGCAGCCTAGAACACTGCGTCGGCGATCTCACTCTTCGCCGCCATTCTAATTCTAGTCGAATCGAAGTTCCACCCCTTCTCCTCCTTCGCCAAGAGCACCATCAGCACCACATCTCCACGCCGAAGCTCCCTGACCAATTTCCCTTCGCCTTCCTGCTCTCCAGTCGCCAGAACACCGTCGCCGCCCTCGGAACCTCGCCACGCCAGCTCTGTTTCTAATCGAACCACCACCTCCGAGCTTCCCTTCTACGATTCCAACGACCCCCAAGTCTGCTGTGAGCTCCTGAACCTTTTTCCCCACCTTTCCCTTGCCGCCAGTGAGCCTCCTCGCCGAATTTTAATCGCCACCGCTTGACTTCTTCTGTTCCAGTTGATTAGGGACCCAAATGCAAGCTTCTGTTTCTTTCTTAGGTCCTTTCTGTAAAATAGCATGGATCAATCGGCTACACGTCTGTAACATACACGCCCATCAGTTACACACCCATTAGCCACATGCCCATTGACTACACGTCGATTGGCTACACCCCTATCAGCTACTTTTGCTGAAGAAAAATCACAGCCGATGCATGTCGGGTTTTATCCGGCTGCCCACCAAGGGGTATACCTAAGGTGGTAGGTTTTAGGTTGGGATGCGCCAAGATCAGGAACTCGAAGGTGCAGACAACACAAGATTTAGACAGGTTTAGGCCGCAATATGCGTAATGCCCTACGTCCTGTATGATGGTTTGTATTGCCTTGGTGTTGATCTGGTGATCTTATGTTTTGAGGGGGTCCCTGCCCGCCCTTATATATCCGGGGGGACAGGGTTACATGAATCCTAGCCTGATACCAGCTTAGGAATCGTACTCAAGTACAACTCGAGTAGTTTCCTTCTGTATCGACTAGTTCTACTCCGCATGCGAGTAGAATACAACATAAATGAGGTACAGGACATGTCCTATCCTCTAGTCCAATACGGACTCCTTAATGTACACAGCCCCGTGGCCCCGGGTCTGACAAGCCCCCGAGCTCTTCGTAGCTGAGCACTGCAGACTCTTTGAGTACTTCTGAAACCATCTTCGACTTCTTTCGAAGCTCCGTCTTGAAACTGCTCTTCGAGTACTCTTCTGTAACGCCCTGAAAATTTACCCAAGAGTGTTCCGATTAAAAACCACTCGTTGCCGAAACCCTAACCCTCGACGACCGACAGCGGACTTGACCGCCGTCCCATCCCGCACGCAAGACAGCTTTCCGCGAATAGCGCTGGCGCGACTCCTTTCCCCGCGCAGCGCACGAATGCCGCGCACGCGTGGCCGACCAGCCGCGGTCGCCGCCGCGATTGGCGCCGACGCGTCTTTCTTTTCCCTCGCTGTTTCCCCTCGCACCGCGCGCTTCCCCGCGTGGCCGACCGGCCGCGGTCACCGCCGCGACCGGCGCCGGCCCTTCTCCCTCCCTCTTTTTCTTTTCTCTCTTTTCCCCTTTCCTTTTTCCTTTTCTCCCCTTTCCTTTTCTTTTTTCCCTTTCCTCCCTTTTCTTTCTCCTCCCTTCCTTCCTGTTTCCCCTTTCCCCCCCCTGCTCCCGAGCACGGCACAGCCGTGCGCCGGCCCTGTGCGCCGCGCCCGCGCTACCCCGGCCGTGCCGCGTGCACGCGCACGCACCCGTCCGCGCGCCCCGCGTGCCCCGCGTGCTCACGCGCCGCGCGCCGCGGCGCCCGTCGCCCGTGCCTCGCCCCTGGCCCGCGCCGCGCGTGCCGTGCGCGCACACGCCCGCACCCGGCGCCGCTATGCCGCGCCGCCCGCTGAGCCGCCGCCGCTGCCGCGCCGGGCCGTCCGCCGCTGCCGCACCCGCCCCGACGCGCCGCACGCCGCCACAGCCCCGTGCTCGCCCGCACGCCACGCCACGACGAAAGAAAGCGGCCGGGACGCCATTAATGACGCCCGCACCGCCCGCCGGCCGCCTCAATTCCCCCACCTCACCGCCCCTCCCCTCGGCCTATAAATAGGCCGCCCGCGTGGCTCACCACCACCACGACCACCTCCACCACCCGGCCCCTCGCATTCCCCAGCTCGGCGCCGCCCCCACGGACGCCTCTGCCCGCCGCCGCAAGCCCCCGTGGGCAGCCCCCCTCGCTGCAGCCCGAGCCAAGGTGAGGCCGGGGATGGGTTCCCCGCGCCCCCCTCCCTCTTTTCCCCCACCCCCCGGACCGCCGCCGTGCCCTGCCGGCCGGGATTGGGCCGCCGGCGCCCCCCCAATCCCTCCTCTGTTTCTGTCACGGGGGAGGAGAGGAGGAAGAAACCATTTTGCCCAAAACCCCCCTGCTGTTTTTCTGTTTTCCAAAGAAAACCCCCCCCTCTAAGAGTACCCTTATCCATTCCCTTTTACAAATGAAACCCCGCATGTTTTGTTTTGAACCCTCCAATGCATACGACCAGATATACTTGACAACCTTTTAGCATGACTAGGGAAATTCTAGGATTCGCGAATAGACCCTTACTCTTTTCAGATAATCGCGAATGAGCCCCTGGACCCCCGTTTAAGCCCTGGAACCGCCTTTAGCGCGTCATTTTATGTGCGAAACGACCTCCGATTGACCCGAAACTTTACCACTCCGCTTCTAGTATAGTTTTAGCTATGCCATTAAGAAACCACCCAGAGATATTGCCCCTAACTCCGTAACCAAATTATTTCCGATTCAAGCCTATCGTAAAAGCTTTTAGTTCTTTCGCTTGATTGTGTGTCTATTTGTTTGCGTCGTAGGACACGGAGTGAACGACGAGGCTCCCGACCGCAACCAAGCAACTGAGGACCAGTACTGCGACCCCGAACCCGAAGGACAGTGCTCCGATCAGGACTTTCCGCAAGGGTTTGACGATGGCAAGTTCAATCCCGCCCTTTGATGCATGTTTCTGTCCTAGTTTTTATAAACATAACCCAATGGCCTGTTTTATAAAATTGCATGGTTTTGTGTGCTGGAAACCTGGTAGGATAGCCACCCTTGTTTGAAATAGCCATACCTTGACCGCCTGATTTATAAAGAAAGTGCGTGTGTGTGGGAAGGGATAAAATGTGGTTTTGAAAAGTGAGTTAGACGAGATGGATGGCATTTCCGTGTGAATTGCCGATTGGTGTGCTCGTACCTGTGTGGTTGAGCGAGGAAGGGAGATATCCATCTTGTCACCCCTAAGGACCGAGTTGATGTGACATCTCACCTAGCTTTTTGTCGTGCGAACCACTTGACCGTTGTATGGGCAACGGCTTAGCATAAATCCCACTAGTTAGCTTGATAGCCATCAGGAGAGCTGAGAGCAACGGGTGATCAAGGAGACGGGATAAGCTCTGTGTGACTTATGCCCCGGTTAAACCTCGGAGATAGGTCGAATGACCCCTTGATGGATCCCGTGATGGCTAGTCAGGTCTAGCTAAGGTGGGTAATGGCTTTGATGGGATCTGCACCGGCACTAAGGTGTTCGTGCTGTGGTACCCCACCTGTGGGTAAAGTTGCACACCTCTGCAGAGTTAAAAATCTATTCGAATAGCCGTGCCCACGGTACTGGGCAAGTTACGGTGTGGTCACATAACTAGTGTTTCACTCTGGGAATGATTGATCCAGTGTGAGTTGTTTGGAAAGTATCCGGCAGTGGTGCCGTGTGCTACGGCGGACGGGGAGTCCGGTAGCAGTTTTAAACTAGATCCTGTGTGGATCAACACCGTGTGCCCCTCGAGGCTTAACGACTTGTTTTTGAAAGATGTTTTGAAACGAACCTTTGCATAAAGTCAAGTTTTCCGCAAATGAGCCATAACCTTATCCTTGGATTATCCTGTGCATCTAATTCTGTTATAACCCCCCCGTGGGTGTGAATGGACTTGCTGAGTACGTTTGTACTCACCCCGTTTTTACTCTACAGTGGAGGATCCCGACTACATCCCCGAGAACGACGAGTAGGGTTCCGTCCTGCACCCAGTCTTGCCTGTGGGTGAGGTCACCGTTGGAGCTCCGCATGGCGCAAGACTCTGATGATCCCTTGTTCGTAGCTAGTGTAGTTGTGTGGGTTCTGGTTGTAATCCTCGCGATAGTGGCGCTTCACTGCCCATTACCGCGTAGAGTTGTACGGTGATGTACCATCTGATGTAATAAAAGTGTTATCAGCCTCCTGGGACTGATAAAGCGACACTTTTAAGTCTTCCCTGATGGGGGGGACGCTTCAGGTGGTATCAGAGCCGTAGGCTGGCCGTAGGACGTGACCCTAGGAGCGAGACCCTTTTTAAACCCTAGGACTTGTTCTAGCTTAGATACCTTTTTGCACTAACACTCACCACTGGTTTTTACCCTGTTCCAGATGGCTGACAATGGGTGGTCCAGCGGAATCTGCCATGCAGAGCCCGGCCTCCCCAAGTTACTATTGCTCAGCCTGGAACGCATTGGGGTCATGGAAACGCCGGAGTACGCCTACCGAGAATACATCTCCGGTAGCACCCTTCGGTGCGACACGATGATTTTTGTGGAGAGGAGCACCCGCTACCCCGATGTGGACCCTTGGTTTGTCTCCACCACTGGCTTCCGATTCCCCGACACCTACCAAAAGGCCGCCCGTAAAGCCCTGCGCCGACTACGTGTGCTCTACAGGCACCACCTTCAGCGGACTCCTATGGGATTTTTCCCACCCGCTGAAAGAAGTGGACGCACTTGGATTGCCCGGATGAGGAGACTTGGACGAGAAGAAGAAGACTTGGAAGATGCGGTCTCCCACCTATCCATCTACCTTACTGGCTTGGATGCACTCTGCCGCGAACAGTCGGCACAACTGAAGAAACTAATCCATGGGATTGAAAAGTTAACCCAGGAGCTGGAGGAACAACGGACAAGAGCTGCAACCGCCGAGTATTCCTTGGCCGCCCTCCAAGCCCAGATGCAAGAATACGAGACCCGCAACGGAATAGGTGGATGGATCGAAGAAGAAGAAGAAGAACCCATGGAAACCCATTGGGACAAGGGTACTCAGACCGAAAACGAGTTGGATCGGTTCCTTCCAATAAAGAAGCGCTCTATCAGGACCGAGGAAGAATCTCCATGATAGGATTAGCACCCCTAGCAAAAACCCTACCCGAATGACCACGTATCCATGAAAGTTGTACCACCCTTGTTGTAATAATAAATATCATCTACTCCCGTTGCACCTATACCAGATTGTTCACCCTGTTTCTGTTTCAGATGGCTGAGGAAGGATGGACCCAGGGCGATTGCCAAGCTGCACCTGGATTCCCCAGCCTCTTGATCAACACCCTCGAAGACCTTGGCGTTACGGAGCGCCCAAGGTACTACAGCCGAGAGTACGAGCACCATGGTACCCTCCGCTGCAGGGTGATCCTGGTCATCGCCAGGAGCAACCGCTACCCCGACATCCAGCCCTGGCGCGCGACCGCCACAGGGTTTAGACACCAAGACACCTACCCCTTGGCCATCAGAAAAGCACTCCGCTACTTGTGCCGGATTTTTGAAGAACACCTCGCCCCTACACCAGCGAAGTTCTTCCCGCCGGCCATCAGAACCCCAGTCTGGGAAGCACGCATGAGAAACCTGGAGCGACGTCGCCACGAAGAAGGCCCCCTGTACCAAGTGGCTACTTACCTAGCCGCCCTGGACCAACTCTTTGACGAGCAAGCCAACCTTCTGAGGGAGCAGACTCACCGAGCCGAGCAAGCAGAGCTCGCGGTGAGGATACAGCAGATCCGAGCCGCCCATGCCGAGGCGAGAGCCGCGGCCGCGGTCAGTAGCGAAGCGGTCGCCCAAGAGAGCCTCAGGCAGGCCCGAGACCGGCGTATGCAAGATTGGACCCAAAGTGGAACACCAGTCCCGGCGATAGGGGAAGACCACGTTCTACTCGGGACACCCGTCATAGGGTGGGGATCACTCTTCGGGAGCGCACGAACCCCACCCGAGAACCCTGAAAGCTCTGCTGCCGCCGACGAAGGGGATGCTGCAATGCAGCCCCTGACCGATGGGAACCCAGTGGACGGCGAGCGAGAACCTCTCGCCCTGTCCGCCCCGGAAGAAGACACACCACGCAAGTAGAGCGACCGACGCCATCCCAGTGATGCCTTCCCAGCCTTTCTGTTTAAGACGCGCCCTTTCGCAAGACCCTGGCCGAATAGCACGAGGCTTAGTCGTACCCCTAAGTTGTACCCTCCCTGCTTAATAAAATAGTTGATGCTTGTTGCTTGTGATGTCGTGTGCTGATTTGTTGTGTGCAGCTTGTTTATATGGGTATCGGCAGAAAGTGGATTCTGCCCTATATATATACAAATTAAACAACTTAAACGTCACATAATCGTAACCCCAATTTACCCAATCAACAGGTGACCCCCCGGAACGTTGCGAGGGCCTCCCGTGGCCGGAACCCCGTAGCCGCTAGTGTCGGAGCACACCCCGTCGAACAAGATCTTCCCCAAGGAGAGCAAGAAGTAAGCCAGAACCGAGGAGGAAGTCAAGAAGGAGAACAACTACCACCACCCCCACCCCTCGGGGACCTGGCACAAATCATCCATAACCAGACCCTCATACTGGAGACTCTGGCAAACGCCCTCTTGAACCGGCAACCGCGAGGGCAGAATATGAACGACAAGCTGACGGCCTTCCTAAGGACCAAGCCACCTACCTTCGCCGGATCCTGCAACCCGTTGGATGCTGACGACTGGTTGCGAGTGATTCAGAGGAAGCTCGAACCATTCGAATGCCAGGACCGGGATAAAGTCCTTCTGGCAGCCCACCAGCTCACCGGAACAGCATTATCCTGGTGGGAAAACTATTGTGCTGCAGCCGAAGATGCCTCTACCATCACCTGGGGAGAATTCGTAAGGGAGTTCCGCCGCTACCATATCCCTTCGGCCACTATGAAGCGCAAGGCGGATGAATTCCGCGCACTACAACAAGGAAGCATGTCGGTGGAAGAATACACCCACCGGTTCATAGAATTGGCTCGGTACGCGCCGGAAGAAGTGAACGACGACGATAAGAAGCAGGACATGTTCAAGAAGGGGTTAAGCCCGGAGCTACGGACCTTGCTTACTCCCCAGATCTATCCGGACTTCAACACCCTGATGAACAAGGCCATCCTCACAGAAAGGGCCAAGGCCGAAGAAAGAAAGGACAACAAACGCAAGTTCTTGGAAAGTAAGGCTCGCCAACAAGACCGTTTCCAGAAGCCGAGAAATTCCAGCTATACTGCACCAGGAACTCAGGCCCCAATGCAGTATAGAACTCAGTCCCAGGTGACAGGATCACAGGCCCCGCCTAGAAGCCAGAATACCTCGAGGGCCCCGCAAAGCAATGCAAGCCAGGCCACCCCCGACAACAACAATGTTAGGGCCTGTTTCAATTGCCGTGAGACGGGGCACTTCATCGCCAATTGCCCCTACGCCAAGAATAAACCGGCAACATCGGCCTTCTCCAACACGGTGAATGGGCCCAGACCAGCTCTGACTGGTGCTAACCGAGTGCCCGTCCGCAACAACGACGGCAGCCAGCAGCTGAAGCAGCAATCCTTTGGACGAGCCCGCGTCAACCACATCGACGCGCAGGAGGCTCAAGAAGCTCAGGGTGTAGTGCTCGGTGAGTACTTAGTCAACTCAGCTCTGGCGACAGTGTTATTTGATTCTGGAGCATCGCACTCGTTTATATCCTCGAGCTTTGTGGAAAAACACAAAATACCTACAGTACTACTAAAAACACCCCTATTAACCCGGACGCCTGGAGGCGACATCAATTGCCAATTAGGTTGTTCGCGGGTAAGGATCAACTTAAGTGGGGTAGACTTTCTAGCAGATTTGGTAGTACTTAAGCCTGGGGGAATAGACGTGATCCTTGGGATGGATTGGTTAAGCCGACACAATGGTCTCATAGGCTGCACCGACAAAGTGGTACACCTAACAAACCACGAAGGAGTACAAGTGATCTGCCGAACCCGAGATAGTAAGTTTGATCCAATGGTATTTAGCATGGAAGCCAAGCCTTTAGAAGGAGTCCCGGTAGTAAACGAATACCCAGATGTGTTCCCCGAAGAGCTTCCCGGTATGCCGCCAGATAGGGGTATAGAGTTCGTCATAGACCTTATCCCCGGAACATCTCCGATAGCCAAGAGACCCTATAGGATGGCAGCCTCTGAATTGACGGAATTAAAGAAGCAACTAGAGGAACTGCAACGAATTGGCTTCATTAGACCAAGCTCGTCGCCGTGGGGAGCCCCAGTGCTGTTTGTCAAGAAGAAAGATGGAAGCATGAGGTTGTGTGTAGACTACCGAGCACTGAACGAGGTCACCATTAAGAATAAGTACCCCCTTCCCAGGATTGATGACCTGTTCGATCAGCTAAAAGGAGCCAAGTATTTTTCCAAGATCGACCTAAGGTCGGGATATTTCCAGCTCAAAATTAGAGAAAGTGACATCCCTAAGACAGCTTTTGTCACCCGTTACGGACAGTTTGAGTTCACCGTAATGTCCTTCGGACTAACCAATGCCCCTGCCTATTTTATGAACCTCATGAACAAGGTATTTATGGATGAGCTAGATAAGTTTGTCGTAATCTTTATCGACTACATACTTATCTACTCCAAGAGTATTCAGGAGCATGAGCAACACCTGCGGGTAGTATTGGAAAAGCTGAGGGCACATAGGCTATATGCCAAGTTTAGCAAGTGTGAATTCTGGCTGGAAAGAGTGGCTTTTCTTGGTCACATCCTGACCGCGGAAGGCGTAGCAGTGGACCCAGAGAAGGTCGAAGCCGTTTCCAATTGGCAGCGACCAACTAACGTTAGTGAAATCAGGAGCTTCCTTGGGTTAGCTGGGTACTATCGAAGGTTTATCGAGGGATTTTCCAAGATAGCCCGACCTATGACGGAACTTCTTAAGAAGGAGAAGAGGTTCGCCTAGACGGAATCTTGTGAAAGAAGTTTCCAAGAATTGAAGCAAAGATTGACAACCGCCCCAGTGCTGACCCTACCGGACATTCATCGGGACTTTGTCATTTACTGTGACGCATCCCGACAAGGATTAGGGTGTGTACTGATGCAAGAAGGGAAAGTCGTTGCATACGCTTCCCGCCAACTCAGGACTCATGAGCAGAATTACCCGACCCATGATTTGGAATTGGCAGCCGTAGTACATGCCCTTAAGATCTGGAGACACTATTTAATTGGAAATAAGTGTGAAATTTACACTGACCATAAGAGTTTGAAATATATCTTCACCCAGCCAGATTTGAACTTAAGACAGAGGAGATGGTTAGAGTTAGTCAAGGACTATAATTTGGAAATCCATTATCACCCCGGAAAAGCGAATGTAGTGGCCGATGCCCTAAGCCGGAAGACTTATGGACCCAAGGATGACAACCTGTGCGAGGAAATGGCACGATTAAATGTGCACATTGTTCCTCGAGTTTCCAGCCATGTGTTAAGCGTCCAATCAACCCTAGAGGATAGAATTAGAGAGGCTCAAAGCTCGGATCAGGAGTTAGTAACGATCTGCAAGCAAACTGGAGAAAACAAAGCGCCAGGTTTTAGAGTGGACGATAAGGGAACATTATGGTACGAGGATAGGATTTGTGTGCCCCAGAATGGAGATTTCCGGCAGATAATTATGGACGAAGCCCATAACTCGGCCTACTCCATCCACCCAGGATCCACCAAAATGTATATGGACATAAGGCAAAAATATTGGTGGAGTGGAATGAAAGCGGATATCGCGCGATTTGTGGCGCATTGTGATACCTGCCAAAGGATCAAGGCCGAACATCAAAAGCCGGCAGGATTATTGCAACCCTTGCCTACCCCGGTTTGGAAATGGGATGAGATAGGAATGGACTTTGTAGTGGGTCTGCCTAGAACACAGAAGGGACACGATTCCATATGGGTAATAGTGGATCGACTCACTAAATCGGCTCATTTTATACCCGTACGAACCACTTATGGTGGAGAAAAGCTGGCAAAACTCTATGTGGAAAATATAGTAAAGTTACATGGAATGCCTAGCAGAATTGTCTCGGATAGAGGAACCCAGTTCACCTCTAGATTTTGGAAAAGCTTGCATCAGGCCATGGGCACCAAGTTGGATTTCAGCTCCGCATATCACCCGCAGACGGATGGTCAAACCGAGAGGGTGAATCAGATCATGGAAGATATGCTGAGAGCGTGTGTCCTGACCTATGGAAACGATTGGGAACAGAGTCTGCCCTACGCAGAATTCTCGTACAACAATAGTTACCAAGCCAGCCTGGGCATGTCGCCATTCGAAGCTCTCTATGGAAGGAAGTGCAAAACTCCTCTAATGTGGTCGGAAGTGGGAGAACGTGCCCTAGAAGGACCCGACTTTATAAAGGAGGCAGAAGAAAAAGTAGCGGAGATCCGCGAGAAATTGAAAGCGGCTCAGTCCCGACAAAAGAGTTACGCAGACAGAAAAAGGCGAGAGATAAGTTTCCACCCAGGAGATGTTGTCTATCTCAAAGTCTCACCTATTCGAGGGACGCGAAGATTTCAAGTGCAAGGGAAATTAGCCCCTCGATACATCGGGCCGTACCAAGTCCTAAAGAAAGTCGGAGCCGTAGCATATCGGTTGCAATTACCAGAAGAAATGTCAGACATACACCCAGTATTTCATGTCTCGCAATTAAGGAGGTGTTTAAGAGTACCCGAGGGAGAACATGTGCCGGTGGAAACAATAGACCTGCAGCCGGATTTGCGATATCAGGAAGTGCCGGTCAAGATTCTAGACACTGTCACTAGGAGGACCAGAAACTCCGAAGTACGGATATGCAGAGTTCAATGGAGCAGACACGGAGTAGAAGAAGCCACCTGGGAACGCGAGGAGGCTCTAAAGAAAGAATTTCCCCATCTGTTTAGGAGCCAGTCGAATCTCGAGGACGAGATTCATTTAAGTGGGGTAGGTTTGTAACGCCCTGAAAATTTACCCAAGAGTGTTCCGATTAAAAACCACTCGTTGCCGAAACCCTAACCCTCGACGACCGACAGCGGACTTGACCGCCGTCCCATCCCGCACGCAAGACAGCTTTCCGCGAATAGCGCTGGCGCGACTCCTTTCCCCGCGCAGCGCACGAATGCCGCGCACGCGTGGCCGACCAGCCGCGGTCGCCGCCGCGATTGGCGCCGACGCGTCTTTCTTTTCCCTCGCTGTTTCCCCTCGCACCGCGCGCTTCCCCGCGTGGCCGACCGGCCGCGGTCACCGCCGCGACCGGCGCCGGCCCTTCTCCCTCCCTCTTTTTCTTTTCTCTCTTTTCCCCTTTCCTTTTTCCTTTTCTCCCCTTTCCTTTTCTTTTTTCCCTTTCCTCCCTTTTCTTTCTCCTCCCTTCCTTCCTGTTTCCCCTTTCCCCCCCTGCTCCCGAGCACGGCACAGCCGTGCGCCGGCCCTGTGCGCCGCGCCCGCGCTACCCCCGGCCGTGCCGCGTGCACGCGCACGCACCCATCCGCGCGCCCCGCGTGCCCCGCGTGCTCACGCGCCGCGCGCCGCGGCGCCCGTCGCCCGTGCCTCGCCCCTGGCCCGCGCCGCGCGTGCCGTGCGCGCACACGCCCGCACCCGGCGCCGCTATGCCGCGCCGCCCGCTGAGCCGCCGCCGCTGCCGCGCCGGGCCGTCCGCCGCTGCCGCACCCGCCCCGACGCGCCGCACGCCGCCACAGCCCCGTGCTCGCCCGCACGCCACGCCACGACGAAAGAAAGCGGCCGGGACGCCATTAATGACGCCCGCACCGCCCGCCGGCCGCCTCAATTCCCCCACCTCACCGCCCCTCCCCTCGGCCTATAAATAGGCCGCCCGCGTGGCTCACCACCACCACGACCACCTCCACCACCCGGCCCCTCGCATTCCCCAGCTCGGCGCCGCCCCCACGGACGCCTCTGCCCGCCGCCGCAAGCCCCCGTGGGCAGCCCCCCTCGCTGCAGCCCGAGCCAAGGTGAGGCCGGGGATGGGTTCCCCGCGCCCCCCTCCCTCTTTTCCCCCACCCCCCGGACCGCCGCCGTGCCCTGCCGGCCGGGATTGGGCCGCCGGCGCCCCCCCAATCCCTCCTCTGTTTCTGTCACGGGGGAGGAGAGGAGGAAGAAACCATTTTGCCCAAAACCCCCCTGCTGTTTTTCTGTTTTCCAAAGAAAACCCCCCCCCTCTAAGAGTACCCTTATCCATTCCCTTTTACAAATGAAACCCCGCATGTTTTGTTTTGAACCCTCCAATGCATACGACCAGATATACTTGACAACCTTTTAGCATGACTAGGGAAATTCTAGGATTCGCGAATAGACCCTTACTCTTTTCAGATAATCGCGAATGAGCCCCTGGACCCCCGTTTAAGCCCTGGAACCGCCTTTAGCGCGTCATTTTATGTGCGAAACGACCTCCGATTGACCCGAAACTTTACCACTCCGCTTCTAGTATAGTTTTAGCTATGCCATTAAGAAACCACCCAGAGATATTGCCCCTAACTCCGTAACCAAATTATTTCCGATTCAAGCCTATCGTAAAAGCTTTTAGTTCTTTCGCTTGATTGTGTGTCTATTTGTTTGCGTCGTAGGACACAGAGTGAACGACGAGGCTCCCGACCGCAACCAAGCAACTGAGGACCAGTACTGCGACCCCGAACTCGAAGGACAGTGCTCCGATCAGGACTTTCCGCAAGGGTTTGACGATGGCAAGTTCAATCCCGCCCTTTGATGCATGTTTCTGTCCTAGTTTTTATAAACATAACCCAATGGCCTGTTTTATAAAATTGCATGGTTTTGTGTGCTGGAAACCTGGTAGGATAGCCACCCTTGTTTGAAATAGCCATACCTTGACCGCCTGATTTATAAAGAAAGTGCGTGTGTGTGGGAAGGGATAAAATGTGGTTTTGAAAAGTGAGTTAGACGAGATGGATGGCATTTCCGTGTGAATTGCCGATTGGTGTGCTCGTACCTGTGTGGTTGAGCGAGGAAGGGAGATATCCATCTTGTCACCCCTAAGGACCGAGTTGATGTGACATCTCACCTAGCTTTTTGTCGTGCGAACCACTTGACCGTTGTATGGGCAACGGCTTAGCATAAATCCCACTAGTTAGCTTGATAGCCATCAGGAGAGCTGAGAGCAACGGGTGATCAAGGAGACGGGATAAGCTCTGTGTGACTTATGCCCCGGTTAAACCTCGGAGATAGGTCGAATGACCCCTTGATGGATCCCGTGATGGCTAGTCAGGTCTAGCTAAGGTGGGTAATGGCTTTGATGGGATCTGCACCGGCACTAAGGTGTTCGTGCTGTGGTACCCCACCTGTGGGTAAAGTTGCACACCTCTGCAGAGTTAAAAATCTATTCGAATAGCCGTGCCCACGGTACTGGGCAAGTTACGGTGTGGTCACATAACTAGTGTTTCACTCTGGGAATGATTGATCCAGTGTGAGTTGTTTGGAAAGTATCCGGCAGTGGTGCCGTGTGCTACGGCGGACGGGGAGTCCGGTAGCAGTTTTAAACTAGATCCTGTGTGGATCAACACCGTGTGCCCCTCGAGGCTTAACGACTTGTTTTTGAAAGATGTTTTGAAACGAACCTTTGCATAAAGTCAAGTTTTCCGCAAATGAGCCATAACCTTATCCTTGGATTATCCTGTGCATCTAATTCTGTTATAACCCCCCCGTGGGTGTGAATGGACTTGCTGAGTACGTTTGTACTCACCCCGTTTTTACTCTACAGTGGAGGATCCCGACTACATCCCCGAGAACGACGAGTAGGGTTCCGTCCTGCACCCAGTCTTGCCTGTGGGTGAGGTCACCGTTGGAGCTCCGCATGGCGCAAGACTCTGATGATCCCTTGTTCGTAGCTAGTGTAGTTGTGTGGGTTCTGGTTGTAATCCTCGCGATAGTGGCGCTTCACTGCCCATTACCGCGTAGAGTTGTACGGTGATGTACCATCTGATGTAATAAAAGTGTTATCAGCCTCCTGGGACTGATAAAGCGACACTTTTAAGTCTTCCCTGATGGGGGGGACGCTTCATCTTCTGACTGCATCGAAGCTATGAGGTGCTCCTGCCCCGAATTCCCTTTTTTTTTACATGGGGTGCGATGAATAATCGCACTCCATATGGAGTAGCCCCCGAGCCTTAGGTTGAATCAAAGAATCAGGCTGAGGGTCAAATTACTCTCGAGTCTTCTTTTCCTCTTATCCTTCGAGTACTTTCGAAAAATAAGTAGTTGACGCCACGTGTCCCACAGCCCCCGAGCCTTGAATCCAAATCTTTTGGAAAAAAGGATCCCAAAGGTCGTGGCAAAAATGTTCCCGTCTGGTAAAATATAATCTAAGAGGATGTAATCGGCAGAAATTGAAATCGAAACTCAAAAAACCTCTTTTTTCGGGACAATTAACCCTGAAAAAATGGTTAATCAAGTACCAGCCGAAAAATCCACCAAAAAACTACCCATGTCCAATTAATCCCATTACGCGACGCTTCACCTTTCACATAGTAAACCACTGCCTGAGCACTGGTTTTTTAACCCCGCAATCAATTAGGGTTTTTCCTGTGCCTTTAGATCGAACGCCGCCACCAGAAAAAACAAAACCCCAACTAGGGCTTGTCCTACCGTCGCCCTCTCGCCGCCCTGCATAGTCGAAAAACTTCGAGCCCACCACCGTAGCCCCCGAGCATTGTGTGAACAACTCGTGGCGGAAAAGGGGTGGAAATGGCGCTGAAGAAGATCAACCAAAAAGACTTGAAGGAAGCGCAGGCGGCGACCAGCGAATGGTCAATTAGTAAGTGCTCTCGCCAAAATCTTGCAAGTTTAGTGCTGGGAGGTCTGCTTCAAGAGAGGGATCTCATTAATTGGCGCCTTCCTTTTCGTGATCCCTTCCCCATGGAAAGCGTCGATGAGATTGTTTCTTTCTGCTCTTTTTCTGAACGGGGATTCGCCCTCCCCACTTGCTCATTCTTCCGCGGTCTTCTCTATTTCTATGGGATTGAGCTGCAACACCTCAACCCCAACTCGATCTGCCATATCTCCATCTTCATCCATTTTTGTGAAGCCTTCCTCGGAATTGAGCCCCATTGGGCGCTTTTCCGCTATCTTTTCCGCATGAAGCCCCAACCCACCTCAAAAAATCCTTCTACAATTGGGGATGCTGGAATCCAGCTTAGGCAACACGCTAGTGACAAATACATTTCTTACAAATTTCCTTCCAATGTCCCGGGGTGGAAACACCAATGGTTCTACATTACGAACCATGCCCCCCAACTCCCTGTGCGGTCCGGCAGGCCTCCTGTTCAACGCAGCGAGTGGACATTGGAGCCCAGTGAAGCCGAGATGGACCAAGTAAAAGAGCTGCTTGAGTTGATTGCCGCACACAAAGAGATGGGGGTAACCGGGGCGTCTGTGATGTTATCATTCTTCAAACATCGAATTCAACCCATCCAACAGCGCCACACCTTAGGATTCGAGTACATGGGTACTGAAGACCCATCCCGTATGTGCGCAGAAGAGCTTGGAGATGATGCTGCGCTTGTTCGTGTTAAGCGAATTCTGCTGGATGTGGATGCCGTCCCGTATGTTCCAGCGGGATTTACGGCCCAGAATCGACCACCAGCAGTAAGTGTTCGACTTCTCGACTTCTTCCCTTAATCTGAAGAGTTGATACTAACTGATTGTCAATTTATCTGAATACAGGAGTCATCAGCATTATATCGGAGTTACCCGCCACACCCCGATCTGCCCCGGCCTTACCATACGCTGCCCAGTGCCGCCAAAGCACAGAAAGAACAAATTGTTGGCAGCGAATCAGCCACGGGCAGCCGGGCGGCTGGGGAGAGGGTGCAAGCCGACGACTCCTCCGGATCATCCGTGGACTGGTCGGACGACGCACCTCTCGTTCCCCGGCGACGTCGGGATATGAGGAAACGCAAAGCTAGCGCCACTGACCTTGCCGGGTAAGTGTTTGTCGAACTATAAAAATTGTCGAGTTGTTTTGCTGAACACTGATGACAACCCTGTCTTGCAGCCCCTCGTCTTCATTGCCCAGCCCCCAACGTCAAAGGGTAGCTGAAACGCCCGCCACCGGAAGTGAGGCTCCAGATGCCAGACCTACAGAAGCTGATAGAGTAGACCCAGCACCGTCTCATGCCGATGAAGTAACGATTGCCGTGTCAGGCCCTTCCTCAAGAGAACTCGTGCCCTCGACTGAGGCGGCCCTGACACCACCGGTAGAAGCCGCAGCCGTTGCCGCGCTGATGCTGCCAGCCTCATCGACTGGCACGCCTGCACCTCCAGCCACGAGCACAATGGCGAAGAAACCCTTGAAGCTGATGTTGAAAAGCCCAACCATGATCCGATCCCAAGTGTAAGTGACGCTCTCGACTCGGCCCTTGGCCATGCGTAAAGATCACAGTAAAAATGTTGTGCTTTGTCGTAAGCAGATCAACAGCTGAGGTGACGCCAGAACTCGAGTTGGCGCCACCAGCCCCCGAGCGGTCGTCTGGGCAGCCCGACACGCAGGAGCCAGCAGGGAGGGCAGATGTAATCATGCTTGATTCACCACTACCCGAGCTCCAGCACACAGAACCCGAAGCCCCCGGCAATGAGCAAGTTGAGGCTACCACTGCCGCTCCCGCCGACGGTGCAGGTAAACGATCCCACTGCCTTGTGTCACAAGCATTGCTATATTAACACTTGTCCTTTGCAGGGACCTCGCAACCATCAACTGTGAAAGGTGCAGGTGCTTCTTGCGAGGCACCCAAGTTGCCGACCCCTGTAGGGGAAAACACCAATATACTCCAAGAGGTGCACCGCCCAGGGGATGATCTGAGCCACCTGCGCCAAATGATCAAGGCGATCGACTCATTTGCTCTGGTGAGTCTTGACTAGACCATTGGTAACTGTATGATGAAATCGATATCCTCTGACGCCCAAAAACATGTAGGACATGAACCAGAAAACTGCAACGAAACTGGAAGAGTCCAGCAAGCGTATTGACGAGCTGCTGCAGGAGCGAGCCAGCTTCGAGCGGAATATCATCGAGCTCCAAGGCCGACTCAAGAAACAGCGGAAAACCCATCAAGGTATGTTGAACTCAATTCTCGGAGTCATACCCGTAGTCGATAACTTCATGATCTGAAACCTGCTTATCATCGCAGAACTTAAGCAGCTATTAAATTATAAGGAGGAATTGCTTACTGATTTGAAGAACATGCTATATCGCCGCGCAGATGAAGTCGAGGGTCTGCGGAAGGTGATGGCCGACATAGAGAAGCAACTAGTCGACTGCCTCCAGCAGATCAAGACTCTGGGCGAGGAAAAAGAGCAGCGCCAGAAGGAACTCGATGAGTTGAAGGTGGCAGCTCAAGAACTCGTAGAGATGGTGGATCCCCAGGAAGACGGTGCGGAAGATGGGCAACCACTACTTGATCGTCTTCGCGGGGCGCCACAAAAGATCCTCAATTTCGTCACCGAGGCTGCCACATCTTACGTGGGCCATGCCCTAGGCCTTGTAAAGTCCTTCTGGCCAAAGGCTCGGCTAGAAGTACTCGCGGAGGGTGCAGCTGCAGATTGTTCTGATGAAAACTTCCGCGAGTATTTGCTAGAGGTCCGGCCTGTGGCTGAAAAAATTGTAGGAAACATGGTCCAGGATTGAACCGTTAGTACTTAAGACTTTTGTAATATAAGAAACCACCTTTGTTCCTTTTGTAGCCTTATGTGCAGACTAAAAGCCCTATCTGCTTTGAAGCATAGGCGTGCTACCTCTGAGTGCAGCAACTCAGAGAGTAGTCGATTTAGCCCTTCGCGAGAGCTCATCGGGTGAGCTAGATAAGATCCTGCCAAAAAGGATCCACTCGGACCCGGAACGCGCAGTCTGTGGCGCGATGACTAGGATGCTCATGGCAAACAGTCAAAAACTACCCTTAGGTGTGACCACCGCAGGAGTAGCCAAACGAGTTAGATAGAACCCGAGCCAGACGGGCCTAACCAGTTTCAAAGAAACGCAATTAGCATCGCGACAACCCATGTGCCGCTGGCAAGTAGTCGATTTTATATAAAATTGAAGCGTGGCCAACAGCCGCCACCGTTGTATTCAAGAATTTACATTTCGGGTTGTGTGGCACAAAGCCGCCAAATCGACCCAGAAAAGTAAAACTTGCCATTGACGCATACAGAAATTGGACACGGGTCTGCTTAGGGGTAGAACCGTCGCAGGTGCTGGATGTTCCACGAGTTGGGTACATCCTGACCATCGGGGTGCCGAAGTTGATAAGATCCCGGTCTTGTAACCCTCTTGACGATGAACGGTCCTTCCCATCTTGAGTTAAGCTTGTGCAAACCCGACTCATCCTGAACGCGACGAAGGACGAGGTCGCCAATGCTAAATGACCTTTCCTTAATGTTGCGGTCATGATATCGCCGGATTCCCTGTAGGTAACGGGCTGACCGAACGAGAGCAGAGCAGCGAGCCTCTTCAACAGAGTCCAACTCCAGCTGTCGTACTTCGTCCGCCTCGCCTTCTTTATACATCTCGACCCTTGGGGATTTCCACATGATATCTGCTGGAAGAATCGCCTCGGAGCCGTAGACAAGGAAGAACGGGGTCTGCCCTGTGGCCTTGGAAGGTTGAGTCCTGAGCCCCCAGATGACATGTGGCAACTCGTGAATCCACTTCCCGCCCTTCTTGCTGTTGGCATCGTAGAGTCTCTTCTTGAGACCATCAATGATCAAGCCATTTGCCCGCTCGACTTGCCCGTTTGCCCTTGGGTGTGCCACCGAAACGTACTTGACCTCGATGGACGAGTTTTCACAGAATTCCCAGAATTGGTTGGCCGTGAAATTTTGAACCCAAATCGGTGATGATAGTGTTGGGGAAGCCGAACCGATGCAAGATGTCGGAGATGAAGTCAACCACCCTGTCAGGAGTGAGCTTGGCGATTGGTTTGAACTCGATCCATTTGGTGAACTTGTCGACAGCCACCAAAACATGAGTAAAACCTCCTGGCGCTGTTATGAAGGGCCCAATCATGTCGAGGCTCCAGCAAGCGAACGGCCAGGAAGGCGGTATAGTGATGAGAGTGTGGGCCGGGACATGAATTTGCTTGCCAAAGAACTGACAATTCTGACATCTTCGTACCAGGTCCTTGGCGTCAGACACAGCGGTGGGCCACCAGAAGCTGGCCCGAAACGCTTTGCCTACTAGTGTGCGTGATGCTGCATGATTACCGCACACGCCCTCGTGTATCTCTCGCAAAATGTCCAGGCCTTCTTCTGTTGTGACGCACTTCATGAGTACTCCAGATCGTGCGCCGCGTCGATAAAGTTTGTCTTCGACTAGGACAAACCCCTTGCTCCGTCGCATGAGGCGAGCGGCAGCAGCGCTTTTGGGGTCCATCCCGGTCGGTAAGACGAGATCTCGGATGAAGTCGATGAAAGGTCCTCTCCAGTCCTCACCGACCAGCAGTACCTCCCGTTCTGGTTGTACGGAGCCAGTGGCGGTGGAAACCGGTGGTGAAGGGCTGATGGACGGGTGCGTCAGCTCCTGAACGAATACCCCTGCCGGGACTTGAGCTCGGGTTTATCCCAGCTTGGATAAGGCATCGGCAGCAACATTGTGTTCCCGCAGCACATGGTGAATTTCTAGGCCAGAAAATTTGTTTTCTAGCTTGCGTATTTCCTGTACATAAGCTTCCATGGTCACCTTGTTGCAGTCCCACTCTTTGTTGACTTGCTGAACGACCAAGAGTGAATCGCCATATACAAGTAGTCGCTTAATCCCTAGCGATATCGCCAAACAGAGCCCGTGAAGCAACGCTTCATACTCGGCTTCATTGTTGGATACCTCCCAGAGAATTTGGAGGACGTATTTGAGTTGTTCGCCTCTCGGGGAAACGAATAAAACTCCACCGCCGCCGCCATCGAGCTTGAGAGAACCGTCAAAGTACATGGTCCAATGCTCTGGCTTGTCAATTGGAGTTGAGACTTGATTTTCCCTCCACTCAGCCATGAAGTCGACTAGAGCTTGGGACTTGATTGCAGTTCGTGGCTTGAAGTCGATCGACAAAGCCCCCAGTTCCACTGCCCATTTGGAAATACGACCCGTGGCGTCTTGGTTGTGTAGGATATCCGCCAGCGGGTAGTCTGTGATCACGACGATCTGGTACTCTTCAAAGTAATGGCGTAATTTCCTCGAAGTAATCAATATGCCATAGAGAAGCTTTTGGACCGCCGGGTAGCGCACCTTAGACTCCGAGAGTACTTCACTGACAAAGTATACGGGCCGCTGCACGCCGAAAGCATGGCCTTCCTCGGAGCGCTCGACAACAATAGCACTGCTAATAACGTGGGTAGTTGCCGCAATGTAAAGTAAAAGGGTCTCACCCGGTAATGGAGCCGTGAGGATTGGGGGCGACTGTAGGTGTTGCTTGAGATCCTGCAGAGCCCGCTCGGCTTCCTCTGTCCAGTGAAACTTATCCTGACGCTTTAAGAGTTTGAAAAAAGGTAATCCTCTCTCCCCGAGCCGGGAGATGAATCTGTTGAGAGCTGCCATGCACCCTGTAAGTTTTTGTACATCTTTGATTGTGGCAGGTGCCTCCATATCAGTGATGGCGGTAATCTTTTCAGGGTTGGCCTCAATGCCCCGGTTACTGACTATGAACCCGAGCAGTTTTCCTGAAGGAACACCAAAAACGCACTTAGTCGGATTAAGCTTCCATCGGTACTTCCTTAGGCTGGCGAAAGTTTCCTCCAGATCCGCGATGAGGCCCTCGGGACTTCGAGTTTTCACAACCACGTCGTCCACGTAGGCCTCTACGTTCCGGTGTAGCTGATCAGCAAAGCACATCTGAATTGCCCGCTGATAGGTGGCGCCAGCGTTCTTCAACCCGAAAGACATTGTCTTGTAGGCATAAGTCCCAAACGGGGTGATGAACGCGGTCTTGATCTGGTCTTCTTCCTTGAGAGCGATCTGGTGGTAACCTGAGTAACAATCAAGGAAACATAACAATACGCAACCTGCAGTTGAGTCGACTACCTGATCGATGCGAGGGAGCCCAAAGTGATCCTTTGGGCAATGCTTGTTGAGATCGGTATAGTCGACACACATTCTCCATTCTTTGTTCTTTTTTAATACAAGGACGGGGTTAGCAACCCACTCTGGGTGGATTACTTCTTTAATGAATCCAGCCGCGAGGAGTTTAGCTATTTCCCGTTTAATAGCCTCCCGTTTATCGGGGGCAAAACGACGAAGTCGTTGCTTCTTTGGTACAGCCTGTGGGTACACATTAAGACTATGCTCGATCAGCTCCTTGGGCACCCCTGGCATATCCGATGGCTTCCATGCGAATATGTCTCGGTTAGCCCGCAGGAAACTGACGAGTGCGAGTTCCTATTTTTCACCCAAGCCCGCGCCGATGATGGCAGTCTTAGATGAATCGCCTTCTTGGAGCTGGATCGTCTTGAGAGCCACCTCGCCCGTCGACTTGACGCCCGATTTACTCGCCTTCTTCGTCGGGATGTCCAACTCAGCTTGAGAGAGTTGCTGTGCGGCCGCGAGTACTTCGTCGGAAGCATCTGGCACGCGGGAAGTCGATGCAAACTGGATGGCTTCTTGGTTGCAATCATAAGACTTCTTCAAGTCGCCCCGGAGCGTGAGCACGCCGCTGCGTCCTGGCATCTTGAGAAGTAAGTAGACATAATGTGGCACCGCCATGAATTTGGCGAGCGCCGGCCTTCCCAGTATAGCATGATAAGAAGATTCAAAGCTGGCCACCTCGAACTTGATGAACTCGGTACGATAGTTCTCCCTCGTCCCAAAAGTGACTGGGAGAACGACTGTTCCAAGCGGGTGCGCGGCATTGCCAGGGACAATACCGTAAAAAGGAGCTCTGCTCGGAGTGAGCTTGTTGGTAAGGTCCAGGCCCATCTTCTTCAGCGTGCTAGCGAAGATAAGATTGAGTCCACTCCCACCATCGATAAGAACCCGAGTAAGCTTGACTTCTGCGACCACGGGATCCAGCACCAGTGGGAACTTCCCAGGCTCGGAAAAGCTGGTCCATTGGTCATCACGGGAAAATGATATGGGGACCTCCGACCATCGGAGCGGTCGTGGTACCGCCGGTTCAACTGATAGAATTTCTCGTAGCAGCAACTTTTGTTCTCGCCTGGAGCAAAAATCTTCGTCACCACCAAAGATGACATTGACGGTTTTGGAGGCATCCTGGAACTTGGGCGTCTCTAATTTATCCTCCTGTTCCTCGTCTTCGGGCTCTCTGCCCATCGACTTGTTTTTCTTGCTATTTCCAGGAGAGCCGAAGGTACGCTTGAGCTGAAAACAGTCGATCGCTGCGTGTTTAGAGTTGACACACCACGGGCACTTCTTCTGCAGAAGCTTTTCAAACTGCTCCTGCGTGGTCGACTTCTTGCCACGCGAAGGACGTTCCACAGCCGCGACAAGGTCATCTGGCTTGCGTTTTTGGGATGAACCCGAAAAGTCCTGCTGGCCTTTGCCAGCCCGGTTGTCGTTGTTGCGCTTCTGGTTGAGGTCGGTGCGTCTTGGGAACCTCTCGTGCATCTTTTCTTCTTATTCGGACCAGTCGTGCATCATGTCGCGTAATCCTGCAACTGTTTTCGGCCTGTTACGCCCAAAATCACGATATATACCTGGGTCTGTGAGGCCGTTGTAGAAACAGTCGATGATGTCCTCCTCCAAGATGTTGGCGATGGTTGCCCGTACATCAAAGAAACGACGGGTGTAGGATCGGAGGAGTTCATTACGCTCCTGCTTGCACTGAGCAAGGTCATGCCGTGTGCCTGCTCGAGTTATCGCCCCTTGGAAGTTGTCGATGAAAACCTTCTTAAGCCCTTCCCAGGAGTCGATGGAATCGTTGGGGAGGCTTTCCAGCCAAGTCAACGGTGCTGGCTCCAAAGCCATCGGAAAGTAGACGACTTTGGTAGTATTGGAGCCGCCAGCCACCTCAACAGCAGTGGAATAACAGCGGAGCCATTGTTGGGGGGCCTGCTTGCCGTCATACTTGGTAATGCCAATTGGCTTGAAACCCTCCGGGTACTTGTAGTTGTTGAATCTCGCAGTGAACGCGGGGAAACGATCGCTGCAGTCAGCCTCGTCTCGCTCGACTACCTCGCGCTCCCGTCGCCTTGAGTCGAGGACTGACCGGGCATCGCGCCCCTCATTGATCTTCTGACGAAGATCAGGTTGGTGACGTGGAGGATTGGGCTGCCTCGGGTTGTTTGCCGGAGGTGGCTGTCGCCTCCCACCGGTGATCTGGCTTCCACCCACGCCATCATTGTTGTTGCTGCGTTGGGGTCTCGGGCGATGACCCGTTGTTCGACTTGGGGCCTGGCTTCGGCTGTCTCCGACGTGTTCGTCCCTGACGAGCGATGCCGGAGCCTGCTGGTCCAACTGGACCCACGCCCGTTGGGCGTAGATGAGTGCTTGTCGGACATTGGGGTCGTTGCTTCGCTCGAGTAGTGCTGTTACCCGAGCAATGTTGGCCACAGGAGTCCTGAAACCACGTTCATCTGCCGCGGCGAATTCGGCGTCGAGTTCGCGCTGTGCAGAACGTATGCGCTCGTTGGCGCGCCTTCTGCGAACCGCACGAGCTCTGTTCCTTGCACGTCGCGCGTCGCGCTCGGCGTCGTTCTCGTTCTCGGCTTCTGCGGTGTCTTCATCTTCCGATATGCCGTCAAGTGCGCCAATGGGGATGAGGGCGTCGTCGTCCCCTCCTTCCGCCATCAGGACTTGGCGAGTTGCGAGTTCTTCGGAAGGGGCTTCGACTAGCTCAGTCGAGCCCTCGGATATGGCAGCCAACGCCCTGCCATCCTGAAAAGGCAAAGGCTCCAGATGGGCTACCAATCGGTCTTCACGTCCGAGTGGGTCGGACAAGTTCATCCCCCTCCAATGAACAATTCGTCCTTCGGAGGTGGTGGTGATCATCAGCCCGCAAGCGGCCAGGTGGTCCTCAACCTCCCGACATGCGGTGGCCTCGGAGCCTCCAGCCTGGAGCAAAGAGTCCAAGTCCTTTTCCAACATGGAAAAAGGAACAGTAGAGACAGACGCTGCCTCGGTTTCCCTGGCAGAGTCAGAAAACTGCAACTCGTCGAGATTATTGACAAAGTCGTCGAGCCTTGCGGCAAGTGTTTTTAGCTTGAAGGTGTCGTCGACGGTGTGCCGACGGAAACCGCCTGCGCCGTTAGCAACGCAAACCCACGAGCCAAAAACAAAGGTTGTGCCCTCAGGGAGCACGGGACTGGGGAACTTGAAAATCGCCATCGAGTTCTCCAGCGGATCTCTGATGCGCACCCCTACCTGGCGCGCCAGCTGTCGGGTTTTATCCGGCTGCCCACCAAGGGGTATACCTAAGGTGGTAGGTTTTAGGTTGGGATGCGCCGAGATCAGGAACTCGAAGGTGCAGACAACACAAGATTTAGACAGGTTCAGGCCGCAATATGCGTAATGCCCTACGTCCTGTATGATGGTTTGTATTGCCTTGGTGTTGCTCTGGTGATCTTATGTTTTGAGGGGGTCCCTGCCCGCCCTTATATATCCGGGGGGACAGGGTTACATGAATCCTAGCCTGATACCAGCTTAGGAATCGTACTCAAGTACAACTCGAGTAGTTTCCTTCTGTATCGACTAGTTCTACTCCGCATGCGAGTAGAATACAACATAAATGAGGTACAGGACATGTCCTATCCCCTAGTCCAATACGGACTCCTTAATGTACACAGCCCCGTAGCCCCGGGTCTGACAATGCATACTCCAATCGACTAGATAAGCTATCTGAAAAACATGCTGTGAAGTAGATCCGATCAGCTCTATAGTAACCTTCATCAAATAGCCGTTTTGAACAAAGTTTTTACACCAGAAACTCTACTTAAGTTTATTTCCTTCAAATCTTTTTGTTGTTTGTACAAATTAGTTAAGCCTTGAAGTGATGTATTGAATGCATTCTTGTTGGATTGCAACTTTATCGTGGAAATAAGATAGTAAAATAATAATCATTTGCTTCAAATAATTGCATATCATGTAGATTTGACGACACTCGCCGATGGTACCTACGAGCTAATCCTGGAACCCGACGAGGGTATTTCTGAAGCTCAAGTAAACGTCACCAAGGGTCTTTCTGAAGCCCCGAACCCAGGTTCAGAAGATATTGACATCATTGACCCTAGCCTCACCAGTGAAGGCAAACCCCGGTGCATAATCCAGTATTTTAAATTATGCATTTATATTGTTATATATCTATTTGTTGTCGGTCAAAACCCGCCGGCGAGCAGTGACAGGCAACACGAGGAGCCGGGAGGCTTCCGAGACTGCTGGCGGGCCCCAGTCCCTCGGTCAACGGCCCAGAGATCCGGCGCACGCCCTGGCTTCAGAATCGCTAAGCGTGCCACCTGACCCTATACCCGATCAGGAAGGTGTGATGTATTAAACTCCTGCATGCACAGACACGTGTAAACGTTAGTCTGAGCCATGATCGGCTCATCGCTTCCTCCCCGGTATCGGCTATAAAGAGCTGATTGTATTAACACTGGACCGGATCTGTAAGTAAGCAATATATGTACCCGATAACGACATAAATCCTGCTTCATAAATATCAATCTAATCCAATCTACAACGACTAAAACCCTCACTGCATGATCGGAACATCTTGCGCGTGGTTGAGCCTAATGAATACCCAAAGACAACGGAATAACAACCTTAATAGAGGCCTAAAAACCAACCAAAGAGCCGATTCTCGGAACAATCTCTTTTCAAGCTGCTACCCGATACTAATCATACTGCCAGAACTTTCAACTCGTTTGCAAGGCCTAATCATGCATATATTAAGCTAAATCTCTGATAATCAGAAACTAATCATAACAGATTGGATCTACTAATAAGAATAAAGTAAGATGTGACCATCGCACCTGAGACCAGACACGATGACCACCAAACACGCATGAGTAACAAACAAAGCATGATCGGAATATGAAAAAATTAACGTTACTCTATGCGCTTTAAGATAACTAGTGCTAGTCGCCATTAACAATGCTTCAGAACGAGAAACACATAAAGTAAATGAGCAAGGGCGATGCTACCCCGATCACGCAGAGCGTGATCGGGGCCACACGGCACTTACCCGGGAAAACCCTAGAACAGGGGAGGCGATGCGCCGAGAGTTGTTGATGAATGATTCTATCTTTATTGTTTAATCATGGTACATATTTATAGTCCGTAGACTTGTCTTTCTTAACCAACCCTAAACATGACACGAATCTTAGCTACCTATATCTAAATTATTTACACGGCCTCCTTGGCCCCAGAACATCCGCACAGGGTCCGATTCGCAAGCCCATTACAGTTATCCTCCAGACCCCTCTTGCTCCACGGCCCACTTCTGGCCTGTCCAGATTATGGTGATAACACATGCCCCCTGGTTTCGGCAATGATAATTCCGAAATCAACTCTTTTTTAATCGCCTCGACTCTTCGACTTCCGAAACCTGTATAGTCGTGCCTCTTCAACTTCCAGAGGATGTGACTGCTCTGCATCAGACTCCTTGGGAACCGTATGATGCCGATTCACTTCTCCTCCCCCTTTGCCTTTATAAACTTACCCCCGGCATCTTCCTTAATCGCCTTCTTTCTACAACCACTGGCAACCACATCTGAACCATCCTCTATTCCTCTTGCAATGGCTGCTTCTTCTTCCTCTGCTTCTTCTGTTATTTCCTTCGAATCTGAATCCTCTCGAGAGCCCACTCCAGAATATGACCCGATAGCTGCTCATGAAATCCTTGCCCCCTGCATTGGGATGCAGAGGAGTGGGACTTCCAATCCCAGTCAGAGGATGACGAATCCCTCACTGACGATGAAGATCTCACTCTTCTTCTTGGAGCCGAGCTGGAGGAGAATGATGAAGACGATGCATCCTGGGAAGAGGCGCTCTCCTCTTCGGAGGAAAAAGCCGATTCCTTCTCAACCGAAGAAGATTCAGTAGCAGGTAACTTCCTCTTTGGCGGGTCATCAGACGAAGCTTCCGACGACATCGAAGAAACCAAAGACGATGGTGGCTTCACCAGCAACAGTGGCGGCAGCGACGACAGCAGCAACAGCAGCAGCGACAATTGTGGCGCTAGCATGGCCCCGCCGACCAAGCGCCGCAGGACCTCCGGCGTATACTGGTGGTAGGCTGTAGCATTAAATCGTTAGATCGGTTTTAGGAGCAATCGGCTCCTCTTTTGTGCCCGCTTCCTCGTTGTGAATAAAATCCTCTTCTGTATCTGTGAGTTTTTGAACACAATGATCGGCTCAGGAGCCGATGGCAACACATCGGCCTTAGAATATACTGATCCGGACTCGAAATGGTTTTCCAATTCATTTCACTCTCCACTCGAACCCGAACCCTTCCCCAAGATAGATCTCTGGAGATTCCCAAAATCCGGGTTAACTTCCAAAAACCCCTTTGCTCATAAACCCTAGCCACAGAATTCTCCTGCGAGCCTCAGAACATACGTTCAACCTTGCGCCGCCAACCCTAGATCTATTCCCCAAGTTCTCGATTTCATCAGGATTCCCGATAGCGGAATCTTTGAATACCGCCGCTACTATCTTCGGTCTGAAGGTAAAACTCCGACCCCTTATTACTTTAATGCAGTAGTTGCAAACTTCATTGCGCTGTTAAATGACTCCTTCTTCAGCTATTTTGTCTTTATTGGGGTTTTTTCAGGCTTCCGATGTCCTCTTACCGCATCCTTCTTCCCCCAACTCTTTCTGTCTTGGGCCTCGTTCTCATGAAAAGCCCGTAGATCTAATTTCTTGTGAGGCTAATCGAATCCCCTTCGTGAGCCAAGACATAGATCTAGAATCTTGGTCCGATAGCCTTCGCGCTTGGCCAAATCCTCCAGAAGGCTGGGTAGTTTTGTATAACAGGGTGGCGGACACCTATCAGCCTTTATGGGAATCCATCGGAATAGCCGATGCTCTGTCTCTGTCCCTTTCTCCTCTTGAAAAGGATGAGAACCTTCTAAACACCATCGGCTACTTTTGGTCTGACGCTTTAAACTGTTTCCTCTTTGGACATGGTCCGATGACTCGAACTCTTCTGGATGTTATGATGATTACTGGCTTAAATATCTCATCATCTTGTCTCTCTGCTTATAGTCTTTCCGTAGTTCCCTTCAAACTATCTTCCAGAGTAGAGTGCACTAACTGGAGCACTTACTTAGGCCAGCATCTGAAAACAAAGGGTCCTGTGACAGAAAAAGAACACACAGCCTTCCTGAACTTATGGCTAGAGCATTTTCTCTTTTGTGGCCCTTCACTTGCTCCAACCAAAAATTATCTTCCTCTCGCATATGAGCTGGCCAAAGGTCACACTATTGGCCTTGGTAAATTATTCCTTGGGGAAATTTACAGATACCTTCATCTGATGTCCTTGAACCTTCTTTCACAGAAAAAACTCAGAACTGGTGGTCCCTGGTGGTTCATCCAGTTATGGGCTCACCTTTACTTTTAAAGTTCCATCCCAAATTTCCCCTCTCTAGTTAGCAACTCTTTTCCAGATCTGAGTGGGAGACAGATCAGGTGTACTAGCTTCGGACAGGCTCTATACAGTCTTCCAGGCGGGAAGCTAAGTCCTCCAGATGCCTCTTGTTGGTTTAGGATCTTTTACAAAGGCCTGGACAACCCAAACTTTCTCCCTTACGCTGATTCTGAACTCTTTGAGAACCCAGCCATGTTCCGACTAGCTGATCTTGCCCATGATGCCGATACCAAGCACTTGTACTCCATCATGGTTCGTCCCTGCCTCCTCCCAGTTGGCATGAGTACTTCTAACCGGATTATTAAGCCAGGATACGAGTTTTACCAGCCGGTCGTAGCAGCCCGGCAGTTTGGTCTTGGGCAAGTGCCTCCACATTTCCTTCTTCATTACCTAACATCAAATGGAGTGGATCTCCCTAATGCTGTCACCACCCAGAGATGCTACAGTCTGTTTTCAGACCTTTCCATCTCGATCCTTGCCGATCTTGTCTTTACTTCTTCGACTGTTGATTTCGAGGGCTGGTGGTTGATGTGGAAAACCCATGTTTTCCGAAGAGCTTTGGGGCCAATGCTGCAACAGATTCACTCTGAATATGAGATCCCTAATGGAGAGGTATTGCTGCTCGCCCATTGTTTCTATTTTTTACTTTACTAAATCTTTTCTGATCTCATTTTCTATTTCTGCAGCAGGAGGATGGCCCAGAGCCGACGAATGATGATGGATCTCCCTTCCGGTTCTTGCCAATTGCCCCTGTGGTTCTTTTCGGCAAAAATGCACCTCCTCCTTCGAAAAAACATCATGTAGATCTAGCCCAGCACCACAAAACTGACCCCCAAGCGGAGGCGATCTTCTGAGGCCGTTGCCCCCCAGCCTCGTGCTAAGACAAGGAAGGTCCTTGTCAGGAAGATCCGGAAAGAAATTGTGCCGTCTCCCTCCAGCCAAGAAGCTCCAGCTATTAGCCAGGTTTGGACCATCTCATAATCGGTCCTCTGTTCCTGCCCATTCTCCTTAATTATACTCTCTTTCCCTGTAGCCCATCATCGTGGACGTCTCCAATGGGGAAGAACCCCCACGCCAGAAGGATTTAGCTTCAGAGGTTCCAGATGATGTGGAAGTGCCCATCAGAGCTCTGATTACTCTTCGTGATCCTGACGCAACAGTCCTGGAGGGCCCCTCTACGCTGGTTGATGTCCCAGTCACTTCACTAGGTTTGCAGGAGCCGGTCGTGGCCGCGTCGATCACCAGCTCTCCTCTGGAAGAGCCATCCACTGCTTCGGCCACTGCCAATCTTTCTGCACGAGAGACACGCCTACCAGAGCCGACTGTTGTTTCATCGGCTACCGCTCCCTCTTCTGAAAAGGTGATTCCTTCGGACCCATCCTTCGTTTCTCCTGCTGTCAACGTTCATCCTTCAGAAGGGACGCACCTTCAGGAGCCGACCACTTCTTCATCGGCTGTTGCCACCTCTCTCTCAGGACAGGTATGCCTTACTGCCAAGTTATTTTTGCCCCTTTCTGCACTTCCCTACTCACTCGTCTTTCTTCCAGAGTCTGAACCTTTCAGAACTACTTGCGTTTGATCCTACATCCATTGGGTCAGCCATACTAGAAGCCGATAACCCTTGGACTCGACCAGCACCGCCAGTCGGCTTCTGCGCATGAAGGATCTTTTGTTGGGTCCGATCGACGCCTTGATCCAGGATTCCAGCGCGGTAAAGCAAATCCTTGATGAAGTCAACTCCCAGCTTCCCGTGAGTCTTCAGGTCAAGCTCTTGCCAGCTGGGCACCTCCCTTCTTTTCGGGCAAAAGTAGCAGAGGCTCGCCATAGGATTGAGACCCGGCGCTCTCAATTCCCCTTGAGAACCAACATTGCCGAGAGGTGTCAGTCGGTCAACAAGAAGAAAGCTGCTCTAGACGCTAAGGCTGACACGTCTGTCTCCGCCCGACGGCTTCATCTTCTGGAGAAGGATCTAGAGGATCTTGAGGCCAAAGTCCGGGCCACCAAACAGCGCATCCAAGAAGAGAAAGACCTTATCGCAAGCTCCAAATAGGAGGTGGAAGCCCTGACCGCTGAACTGAAGGTGGACCTGGCCGAGCTGAGTGGACTGAGCAAGCAAGTGATGCCGGGGGCGGACGAAGAGGATGAAGCGGTGATTGCTGAAGTTGATCGCGTCCGTCTCGACGCCATTGCTGCTATTGATGATTTCCTCCAGAGAACCTATTTAAGATGAACTTTGTCTTCCCATATCGTAACTCTAAAGTCGATGGTCATGCATCGGTTGTTTGGTAACCTGATGGTCACGCATCGGCTATTCTAATGGCTTATGAAATGCCTTTTCTTTAACGTACGGGCCGATCGCACGCGTCGGCCTCCTTTTTCGTTCTTATTTTGCCAAAACATCACCGGCTTCGTAAACCTGGGCCATCGAGTTCCGTTGGCTCGCACCCTTCCGCACAACTCCAGCGTTACCTTATTCAGGCTCATTGGTCATATCGGCTTATAGCCTGATGCATGACATCGGCTTTACAGCTCATCGACCCACATGTTTGGGAAGTATCTCTTAAGATGTTGACCGTTGACTGCCACTGGAAACTTGACACCATCTAATTCTTGAAGCATATATGCATTCCCAGGTAAGACCTGGTCAACCCTATACGGCCCATGCTAGTTTGGGGACCACTTACCATACGCTGCGTCCTTAGTTCCCAATGGTAATACTGCTTCCCAGACCAGATCTCCTATTTGAAATTCCTTTGGTTTGACCTTCTTATTATACGCGCGGGCTACTTTGGCCTTATTTTCCTTGATCTTCTCTAGTGACCAAAGCCTGAGTTCCGTGAGGTCCTCAACATTGTCACTCATCAGAGTAGCATATTCTTCAGCTGTTAAATCATTCTGGAACTCTACGCGCCTTGATCCGGCCGTAATTTCCCATGGTAACACAAGTTCCTGCCCATAGACTAAGTGCTAAGGGGAAGTTTTCGTCGCCCCATGACAAGATATACGGTATGCCCATAATGCCTCTGATAAGACCTTATGCCAACAACTAGGGTACTCGTCAATCTTCCTCTTAATCAACTTGATAAGGCTCTGATTGGACGCTTCAGCTTGTCCATTTACCTGAGCATAATATGGGGACGACCTGATCAACTTGATGCCATATCGGCGGCAAACTTCTTGAATTCTTCTGAAATAAAGACCGAGCCTCCATCTGTTGTAATGGTCCGAGGAATCCCGAATCTATGAATGATATGTTCCTTGACAAACTGAATAACATCTCTGGATGCCACTGATTTCATAGGAACTGCTTCTACCCACTTGGTGAAGTAATCCATGATGGCCAAAATGAACTGATGGCCTTTGCTAGATGGAGGATTAATTTTGCCAATCATGTCCATGCCCCAGCCTCTGAACGGCCATGGTTTAATAATGGGGTTCATCACGGACGCTGGTACCATCTGCATCTTTCCGAACCTCTGACATGCTTGACACCCTTTATAATACTTAAAACAATCCTCAAGCATGGTGGGCCAATAGTACCCTGACCGCCTAATCAGCCACTTCATTTTGTGAGCCGATTGATGAGTCCCACAAGTTCCTTAGTGGACTTCATGTAAGAGCTGATTGGACTCAACCGGCCCCAGACATTTAAGCAACAGCCCCTTCAAGGTCCTGTAGAACATGTCGTCCCCTATCAGGACATATCTCATGGCTTTATATCGTATCCTCTTGGGTGCCCCCCGAGCCGGATCCTTCAAGTAATTGAAGATATCGGCTCTCCAATCTCTCTGGTCCAGTAGGTGCACCTGATGATTAGATCCATCGGTTTTATACCCTAAAGCCAGCTGTGCCAAATCATTGGCCTCCGAATTCCGAGCCCTAGGTATCCAACAGAAATTTATGTACCTAAATTGGGCTATTAGTTCTTGGCATTGCACCCATAACGGAAAGAGTAATTCGCTTTCACACCTATATTCCTCTGTGAGTTGAGAGATGATCAATTTCAAATCTCCGAAGACTTTCACCGCATCAGCTCCGCCCTCAAGCAGTAATTCCATACCTTTATGCACCGCCTCATACTCTGCAGAATTGTTGGTGCAAGTGGTGGGCAATCTGATTGAGAAAGAATATGTTGCCCCCCGAGGCAATACCAGCAGGATATCTATGCCACATCCATCTCCGCAAACTGATCCATCAAAGTACATAGCCCAGGCTTGTATAGTAAGCGCTGCTATGCTGGTATTAACCCGCTCGGCAATAAGATCTGCTAACGCTTGTCCTTTGACTGCCTTTGCTCGTTGATATCGGATATCGAACTCTAATAATGCAAACATCCATTTTTCCAATCGGCCTTTTAACACAGGAGCCGATAGCATATGTTTTATAACATCCGACTGGCATATAACAATTACCTCAGCTGATAATAGGATGTGACGAAGCTTGGTGCATGTAAAGAATAGACATAGACATAACTTCTCAATATCTGGATACCTTGTTTCTGCGTCCAGCATCCTTCTGCTGAGGTAGAATACAACCCTCTCTTTCATACAGTTGTATTACCACTGATGCGATGGAGGTGTCACCAACTGATAAATAGATATAAAATGGCCTATCTTGTTGTGGTGGAACCAGCACAGGCAGTTTTGACAAATATTCCTTAATTTCTTCAAATGCCTGCTGCTGTTCTGCCCCCCAGCGAAATTCTTCATTAGTTTTGATTTTCACTAACCCCATAAAAGGCTCGATCTGCCCAGAAAGATTAGAGATAAACCTCCTGACAAAGTTGATCTTGCCGATAAGTTGCTAGAGCTCCTTCTTGGTAGTAGGTGGCACCATGGTGCGTACGGCTTCCTGACTTTTTAGGCCAATCTCGATTCCTCTTTCATGAACCAAAAAACCCAAAAACTGCCAGCCCGACACGCCAAAAGCGCACTTCTTTGGGTTCATCCTGAGCCCGAACCTTCTAGTTCATTCCAGAACTTGTCGTAAATCATCCAAATATCCTTCAACCGACGCTGACTTCACCACAACATCATCAATGTAAATTTCCACCAAATTCCCGATCAGATCATGAAAAAGGTAGTTCATGGCACGCTGATATGTAGCGCCAGCATTTTTCAAACCGAAGGTCATAACCACGTACTCAAATAGGCCCACTGCTCCAGGCACTCTGAATGCAGTCTTGTGTATATCTTCAGGGGCCATAAAAATCTGATTATAACCAGCGTTACCATCCATGAAACTCAAAATTTTGTGGCCAGCAGCTGCATTGATCAATGTCTCTGCAACAGGCATTGGGTATTCGTCCTTCGGAATAGCCCTGTTGGGGTCTCTGAAATCCACGCAAACTCGCCATCAGCCATCCTACTTCTATACAGGTACAACACTTGAGATCCATTCGGCATACCTGCAAGGCCTGATGAATCCAGCTTCTAACATCTTCTCCACCTCTTTTTTCACTTCGACCAGGACATCAGCTTTCATCTGGCGTGCTCGCTGTTGGAACGGTCTAAATCCACTTTTGAGAGGGAGTTGATGCTCAACTATGCGCCTGTCCAACCAGGCATCTCTGTATAATCCCAGGCGAAGCAATCGGCATATTCTTTTAATAAGGCTATCATCAGCTCTCGTAGAGATGAGTGCAACTTCTTACTGACGAACGTTGGTCGTGGCTTATCCCCAGGACCAATATCTATTTCTTCGAGATCGTCAGCCGACGTGAAATCATATCTTATTTTCCCATCTTCCGTTAAATCGACGCTGTAGATGGAAAAAGAAGATGGTAAAAAGAATTTTGGCCAATCGTCGAGATCGGCCGCCCCATGTATCTGATTATCTCTCAAGTTTTTACAAAAAGGATAAGGCCAGCTGTCAGCGTAAGCCCTTCTATGATGACCATAACTATGCAAAGTACTTGACATCAAAAATCTATATTTCATTTTTTGGAGCCGATTGCAGGAATCGGCCTCCATAAGTACGTTGCGATGACCTGTATCATGCGACTCTTCTACTCTGTAAGGCCAGTGGATAAGACCAGCCTCACCCCATTTTTTGTAGCCTCGATGCGATCACATCCTTCTAGACTCATCCCTGAAATCGGCTCCTAGTCTTCCGCATCCCAAATGCTCATGGCAGCATGTGAAATTTCAATTGAGTCATCTGCATGAACTACTTCCACCTCATCTCCGTCCCATTGGATCAAACATTGATGCATTGTAGAAGGGATGCAACAATTAGTATGAATCCAATCCCTACCAAGTAGGACGTTGTAGGTGCTTTTGCTATTAACGATGAAGAAGGAGGTCGGGATGGTCTTATTCCCAATAGTGAGATCCACACTGAGGACGCCCTGAGCTTCTGAAGTCTGCCCATTAAAGTCACTTAACGTGACATTAGTCTTGATCAAGTCTCTGGTGGACCACCCCAAACGGCGTAAAACCGAGTATGGCATGATGTTAACTGCTACCCCTGTATGCACCAACATCTTGTTAACAGGCTGGCCGTTTATGTACCCTTTAAGATAAAAAGCCTTCAGATGCTTGTAATTCTTGGCTTGTGGCTTCTCAAATATCACCAGCCGGGGACCCAAATCAAGTTGAGCAACTGATGCCTCCTCATGGGCTCGAGCATGGAATTCTGCACGGAGCATAAACACCATATGTGTATCAGCCGATACCTTTACATCGGCTTTTGCTGACTTGGGTCGCCACTCTTTCCTGCGAGGGCGTAAGTCCTTTTTCTGCACATGGTGGACCTGTTCTGCCAAATCCAGGCGCGCTTTCCTTAATGTCTCGATGTACTTAGCCTCGGCTTCTTCCAAGCTGCACAACTGCTGGACCCTGCGCTTCTGAGAGCGATTAAGTCCATCAGGGCACCACCACGGACGATGATATCTATCCTCCTCTTCATCAAGGTCCACTCTCCTTCGTGGCGATCGAACCCGTTCTTGTTGAGTTGGAACAGGCCCTAGTCGCCTGAAAACCTAGACCCCTTTGCATCTGGCTTCACGGGTCCGCACTCTGGGCAATCTCTAGTAGTAGGTAGCCGACTCATACCAGAATCCCAACAGTACCTAAAAAACGGGCAGTGCCAATGATCATGGGCATCTTCATGCTTCTTCAAGCGCTTCCCAGTGTGATGCTCGTATTCTTCCTCCTCGGACTCCCACTGGAGATGCTGCTGGTACTGGTACTCATACTTCCTGAGAAGATCAGAAGAAGTTGGCCGTTAATTCCTTACATACCTTACTTGTTCCTTCGTGACATACCCTTTTTCTTCTTTTTGGGGCCGATCGCCGGGATCAGCCTCCTTATTCTTGGTTTGGCGGCATGACGCTAACCCCGCTATGTTAATGCCGAGCGCAAAATCTAGCTGTCGTCTTGCGGAACGGTCATAACTTTCCACCATGTTTACACCAGGAAAAGGTTGAGTGTCGACCTTCATGGCGGTTTGGCCGGAGATCAATCGGCCTTGCTCAATAGCCGATTGAATTTGCCGGTGGAGCTCCTTGCAGTCGCTTGTGCTGTGTGAAAAGGAGTCGTGCCACTTGCAATACGATCTTTCCTTCAGCTCTTGTGCCGTGGGAGGTTTATATCCTTATGGAAACTTCAACTATTTTTCTTTTAACAACAGATCAAAGATCTATTCAACTTTACTCACGTCGAAGTCGAACCCTTTTGTAGGACCAGTTTGCTTCACCCATTTACAGGGTACAGGATTTGCCCCCCGAGCCCATTCTGCGACTGCCACTTCTTCTTCTTCCCCGGAGTCTTCAGCTTCTTCTGCATCAACAACTGCCACTTGACGCTTGAACTTTTCTTGATACAGCTCAGGATGGTGTTGCTCGTGCTTCGTCAGCTTCTGGACCAGATGCGCCAAAGAAGTGAACTCCAACTGAACAGCCAAATCCCTGATCGGCTTCAATAACCCCAAAGACGCCAACTCGACCGCCTCCTTTTCTGAAATCCGTGTCGAGTAACATCTATTCTTTACTTCCCTGAAGTGCTGGACGAATTCCGCCACAGTTTATCCACGCTTCCCAAGGTCGTTCAGAGCCCGCCCGTTCAGTCTGTCTGACGCAAGGGAAGGAAGGAAGTAAAAGCTCTGCTCTGTCGCACCTACGCCAAATCGGCAATCCCTGCTTCTGCGGCCTCTGAATGATACTGAATGTGGAATTGTTCCTCCAGTTGCTCCCAGGTACGGATAGAGTCCGGACCTAATGACGTATACCATCCAAAGGATGGCCCTGTGAGCGATTGCGAGAAAAACCTTACTCGCAATGGATCCGATACAGAGATCATCCCCAGTTGCGCCAGGTATTGGCTCACGTGCTCGATAGAGCTAGAACCTTCTGCCCCATTGAATTTGGTAAACTCAGAAAGCCGATACTTAGGCGGTAATGGGATAAGATCGTAATCGCTTGGATACGGCTTGGTATAGCCGATCGCTCTCCTCTTTGGTAATATGCCAAACTGATCCCTTAGAATGGCACTGATCTGCTCCTCTGTTTGTGATCCTGGGGCCGAGTGTGCACTGTCGTGGCTCGGCCCGGTGGCATAAGCTGCCAACCATGCTTGCTTGTCTGCGTCCGCTCCAGAAACTCCTCCAGCTGCCTTCTGTGTCGGATGTGCCGGGTTATTGCTATCTGGAATATAAGCACACATGTAGCCATGTGGGATCTCTCTGGGTGGCTCACTGAAGAACTGGTGATCCATGGGATCACCTCCTGCTTTATAAACCACATAAGCTGGAGAACCATGTAATTCCGCAGCCGTGAGCGCATAAGGCAGTGGTGGCCTGGTTTGGAACGGCAATTCCCCTTTGTGACTCCCCAAGGTAGGTTCCGTTGGAGAATGCTGATGCTTCATAATTTCTTGGACCACCTGCAAGGCAACACGCTCGAAAGCGTTAACCAAGCTCTCAGAATGTCGGTGCAACGAGTGAGCCACCGCATAGTTTACTTCTTGCCGTAGAGCCCTGGTACGGTCCTCAGATGGGGTAGATAGGTCCACTCCGTCAAGGGCACCTTCTGGTGAAAACCCTTTCCACCTGACACCATGGTGGCGAGTCCTTTCAAGAGAGCCGATGAGGTCGGCTTCGAATTGAGTCTTGATTTCATCATATCTCTGCTTGTGCTCATCAGAGAGCTCCTCGTAGGTGAGCGGTTCATCCCTTGCCATCCTATTGACAGCAACTGACGAAGTCGAAGAAGATGACAAAGTCGATGAAGATGATGAAGATGGTGAAGATGATGATGATGGTCCCACTGGGCGTGCCAGAATGTGTTGTCGGTCAAAACCCGCCGGCGAGCAGTGACAAGCAACACGAGGAACCGGGAGGCTTCCGAGACTGCTGGCGGGCCCCGGTCCCTCGGTCAACGGCCCAGAGATCTGGCATACGCCCTGGCTTTAGAATCGCTAGGCGTGCCACCTGACCCTATACCCGATCAGGAAGGTGTGATGTATTAAACTCCTGCATGCACAGACACGTGTAAACGTTAGTCCGAGCCATGATCGGCTCATCACTTCCTCCCCGGTATCGGCTATAAAGAGCCGATTGTATTAACACCGGATCGGATCTGTAAGTAAGCAATATATGTACCCGATAACGACATAAATCCTGCTTCATAAATATCAATCTAATCCAATCTATGACGACTAAAACCCTCACTGCATGATCGGAACATCTTGCGCGTGGTTGAGCCTAACGAATACCCAAAGACAACGGAATAACAACCTTAATAGAGGCCTAAAAACCAACCAAAGAGCTGATTCTCGGAACAATCTCTTTTCAAGCTGCTACCCGATACTAATCATACTGCCGGAACTTTCAACTCATTTGCAAGGCCTAATCATGCATATATTAAGCTAAATCTCTGATAATCAGAAACTAATCATAACAGATTGGATCTACTAATAAGAATAAAGCAAGATGTGACCATCGCACCCGAGACCAGACACGATGACCACCAAACACTCATGAGTAACAAACAAAGCATGATCGGAATATGAAGAAATTAACGTTACTCTATACGTGTTAAGATAACTAGTGCTAGTCGCCATCAACAATACTTCAGAACGAGAAACACATAAAGTAAATGAGCAAGGGTGATGCTACCCCGATCACGCAGAGCATGATCAGGGCCACACGGCACTTACCCGGGAAAACCCTAGAACAGGGGAGGCGATGCGCCGAGAGTTGTTGATGAATGATTCTATCTTTATTGTTTACTCATGGTACATATTTATAGTCCGTAGACTTGTCTTTCTTAACCAACCCTAACCAAACACGACACGAATCTTAACTACCTATATCTAAATTATTTACACGGCCTCCCTGGGCCCAGAACATCCGCACAGTATCCGATTCGCAAGCCCATTACAGTTATCCTCCAGACCCCTCTTGCTCCGCGGCCCACTTCTGGCCTGTCCAGATTATGGCGATAACACTATCTTGTGCATTAAGTGCTAGGAGTGGTTATGAAACCCTAGTTGCATGAAACCTAGGAACTTATGTAATGTTTCCGAGTCCTTATCGAGTAGATGCTCTGCTAATAGGATCGGCAGAAGTCGAGTGATTTCCTATCACTCGCGTGATATAGGAGTTGATTGTTTACCATTTTGCAATCACTATAAGGATCACGGACGGGGTTATGTGCAATATCATGATTTGGAATGGTACCCCGTCTGTGTTGATCAATTTGATAAGGCCGCAGTGTGTGGTAGTGGTGCTCAAGTATTTGAAAGTACTATCCTCATACCGTAAATATGGTACGCGGTAAGCCTAGTACCTGATTGGCCCGGCAAGTGGACATATCCCCCAACACTTGAATTTTGGTTTATGTACACAGCACCGATGTGTGGGAGTATGTTTTGCATAGCAGACGGGAGTACAGTCATACAGTCACGCTGTAGACGTACGTCCTGCATATTGAATGTGCGTATGGTCCTGCAGTCGCTTCTGGTGGTGCTGATCCACAACCCGGAATATGAGGGGAATGGTTACCCGGAAAGAAAAGTTTCCGAGCGTGTGAGTTAGGATCCCTTGCAAGGTTATGAAATTCGATTCAGGAATCGTTCGTTTCTCGCGGTGATTGAGACTGCTTGATACTTCTGTCACATAGAGTAACAAGAGCAACATTTGGTGGAATAATATTGATGTATGTTTTAATACCTACCTTGCTTGCCTAGTATAAATGCTCACTTAGAATAGTAATTGAACTAGAATCTGAAAGCTAAAATATGGAATTAAGGACATGCTCTTGTTATTTTTCAGCAAAAGAAACCTAGAGCCTTTTCAACCTCTCATGGTCTAGTTATGGGCTAAGTATACCCAATTGACGGGTAAGCCTTGCTGAGTATTAGTATACTCAGCCTTGCTAGTAATGTGGTTTTTCAGGTATGTCATTCGTGGACTCAGTTGCTAGTTCTCCTTAGCCCTGCACTTTACCGCCTGGTTGGTCCGTGGAATGGGATCCGTCCCCGGCCGGCAATGACCCTTCGGAATGACGCCATGCTTTGGGCTAACTATGGTGCCTGCTTTGCGACGAGTAGTCGTGTTGTTGTCTCTTTTCCGCTGCCCTCTCTGATTAATGTCCGTTAAAACTTGAAGTTTCGAATAATGTCTGTATAATTTGTTTCAGATAGGTTTGCAGAACTCTACTAGAAACCGGTTTGTAATAATTACTATGACTATGTTGTAAAAATATAACGGTGATTCTATCTCTGGACTCGCCTTCGTGCGAGGTACGCTTGACGATTCGGAATCCGATGGTTTCATCGGGACGTTACCCGATAGACCATTGGGTTGTTCAGTTTGAAGTGCGTTGAGATCATGTTACCTGTATAGCAATGGTCTGCGCACTTGAATCGGAATAATTCAAGCGGTTTTGCCACAGTAATAGCCGATTTATGCCGTTTTGTTATGCATGAAGTGATCCCAATGGGCATATTTTTTTGTAAAGACCACGACTTAGATCCTAAATATATTAGTCTTTGTGAGTGGGCAAACCCGCATCACCTCACCGCCTCAAGTAGCATTGGAAACTAGAAAAAAGTATGTATGCAAGCAGCACTTTTAATGATATATTGTAATGATATATATATATGTATACTTTATTTCTATATGATTTAATTTTATATATGTAATTATTTATATTCATAAAACATATTCCATGTTGATCACTGTGATATTTGATTGCGCACTAGCTTGGTAGGCTAAAATTGGCGGGGAAGTAGATTTGGAAAATTTAAATTCAAATCAGTCAAATTTTAGGCGGGAAGGATATTTCCAGGGATGGGTGACCGCCTAACCCGCCCTTGAAAATAGATTTTTAGCAGCGGGTCACCCCTAACCCGTCCCTGCAAATTAATTTTCAGGGACGGGTCATCCCGAAACCCGCCCTTGCAAATCGATTTCCAAGAGCGTGTTAGGGGTGACCCGCCCTTGGAAATAGGTTTTCAGGGGCGGGTAACGTACTCGCCACTGCAAATAGCTATTTTTAGCTGCAGGAAGCAGGAGCGGGTACCGCACCCGCTACCTGCCCTTGCAAATGCCGTTTTACCCGCCACTAAAAAATATTTTATGTAGTAGTGTCATCCCGGTGAACCACCGCACAACAATATGTCAATCTAATTTGTTTTTAGATTATCGAGGTTCCTTGCTGCTAATTCAAGCGCGATGTAGTTAGTCAATTTCCGCCGGATCGACCACAGGAGACGTAGAAACCAACCCGTGATGCCAACCGGTCATCAAACAACCATCGGTAGGCTTAAGCCATCTTGCTATGTTTATTTCAACTGATTTGGTTGCGTAGTAGGAAGCTTAAGATAGATGAAACAGAGTTAATCCCGTCTCCCCATCCAGTAGTTTGATTTCTCAAGTTTGTGTTAAAATATGCATTGTTCTGATAGATTTCATCATCACTATTTTTAATTGTCTCTTTTCGGCAACTCAAATGCAAACGAGGTTTTGGGTCTGACACCACATGCCCACTTTTTTTTATTGCCAGACTTGCAACTTCTCAAAGGACGGCCTTTTACTAGCCCTTAATGCAAATTGAAGTTTGGTTTTTTTTCTAGATGATGCATTGATCAAATGAGCTTGCAATCTCCAGAGAAAATAGGTATATAGCAGTTAATTAGCGTCCCACTAGGATCTATCCATTTCTCTTCTTTTTCGGTACATTATAACTAGGCAATCATCTTTTAACATAGTGATGAGATATATTGTAAATGCGCTTACAGAATATCTTCAATCATTAGCTGTGGTACAGTTCAGATTTCAAATGGGGCGGCTGCGGGTACCCACTACCCCTCCGCATCTGCCGGCAGTTTTTTGCGGGCATATGCGGCTGCCCGCGAGACGCCGCCGGCTGATGCGGGTTCATGCAATAGCCCGCAGGAGACCGCATGCACAGTGTATGCGACGCAGGCCAGGTTTTCTCTTTTGTGTGTAATGCGTTAGAGCAGAGTGCTCTCTGCCTCTGTCAATGAACGGTGCAAACTCTATGCGCTGAACACTGCTACTTTGTTCTTTTGCAATGCAATCGAACTGGGGTTCCTCCCGTGGAGTTCTATAAAAAAGATTCATGCTTCTGTTTCTATTTTCTCTTCATTGTAATCATTGATCTTCCAGTTTGTTGAACTGTCACAGAAAGCAAAGACAAATAAATTCGTAATAGTTATGCCTCATTTCAGCACTGTAGGTCAGCAACTATGTTAAGCAGTCAATGGGATACTCTACAAGCATTTGACAAAGATGGTAGATGACTACATCACCGAGACAAGTAGGCATCAAGATGCCATTGCAAAACAAGATCGTCAGTCGTCAGTAACATCAAGCCATCAAGCTTTTGCACACTTCAGAGGTGAGACTTCAGACTTCAGAGCCACAAGATGATAGGTACATTAATCAGCATCTCGAGTATCACACTGCAGCAGGGTGACCTTTGTGATCATTGTCAGGACCCATCTTGGTGCATGATGATGTGTGATTATATATAATAAAAAAACTAACCAGGAAACATGACACTAGAAAAGTGAGGAAAGTTAAAAGATGATTTGACCATGTGCTTAGTATGTCAGATTGAAAACAGCATCTTTGCTTGAGGGAGAGAGAAATTAGTGACTGCAAAATTGGTGACTTTTTCCCTGAATGCAGCCGTACAGTAAATTTGGACATATAACTTAGATATGCAAATAAAGAGATAAGTATCTGCATTGCTGGCTGGTGATACCATAAGTGGAGAAGGAGAAGATCGGTTTGGGAAGTAACACCATTCTTATAGAAGGGATGGTTCCTTTATCTTTTTCATATTGAGAGAGCACGGGGATATAGTTTTCCAACAAGAACAATGTAACAGCCCAAAAATTCATATTCAAAAATCATTCGCATTCAAAATTATTTTTAAAACCTAATTGCTTAAATACTTTTCTTGAGCTCAACTCCCGTTTCATCTAATCCATCTCAGGCTTAATCACCATCAATCTCTCCTCTCTTGCACACACTCTAGCATATCAGCTTTCTTTTTATTTTCTAATCTCCCTTGCTCTCTCTTTTCAACCTGTGTGCTCTCACACGTGCACAAGTTGCACGCACACAAGCTGCACACTCTCAACGCTTCTTAGCAGCATGCATGTGGCAGATAGCTCTCGGCGACACCCACCTACATGCACGCTTTGCAGACCAAAGCTCCTTCTGTACTTCTCGCTATCACTGACGCAACAACAGCAGCGCCGTGCACGCGCACGCTCGGCGCAGCGACGCCGGCCAGTTTTCCTTGTTGGCGGTAGCTAAGATTTCCATACATAAGATTGCGGAAACCGTCCTCGGAGGCTAGGCTTCCTGTCCTACCCTAAAATATTTAACTTTGGGATGTGAATGTCTTTTAGATTGTGTTCATCCATCTTTAAGGTTTTTCAAGAATTTTCCAAATTTTTCTATCAATTATTTTTTTCGGTAGAGCTAAATCCATTTATTGGAAAGTTTTATTTTTTTTCTCGAATTCCAAGTATTTTATTTGGATTCCTCGTATCCCAAATTATCTCTAGAGTTTTTCTCTATACTTTTAAAATTCTTCAGGATATATTTTTCGTGAGTTAAAAGATTTATCTAGACTTTTCTAGATTTATTTTAAGTCTGAAAATATGTTTTGGAAAATAAATTCTTTTTGTTTCATCTCGAGCTGGATTCAACTCGTTTCTTGTCCAATCTACCTTAAATCCTAGAATCATGCCGCGCGCAAGCTTGAGCTTGGCCACCACCCTGATCTCATCGTTTCATTTCTTTTCCATCTACAAAAAGTAAATCAAAATATTCTCATTGTAGTAAGGAAGCAAACATCCTTGTTTTCGCCTTTTGCCTTTCCTTTCCAAAGCTTAATGGCTCATCGAAGCTACCTGACCGACACTTACCATCGATCACATTCCTTCACTGAGTTGGTGTTATCCAAAAGTTTCCCCGTGAGATGGTGAAACTCCCAAGGCCATTTCCCTTTTCTTTCCTTTTCTCTTTCTGATATTCTCAATTTCTTGACATAATCGGTCCGATCCATTATATCACCATCCTTCTTTTTTACTCTGTCATATCCAACACTGTAAAATGCCCATTCGAGTTTCCCCATCCTCTATCCTTTCTCCCCGAACAAGTCGCACTTGAAACGATGTCCCATGGCTCGTTTCAGTGTTTTGTGCCGGTGCTTCGTTGTCGTCACCGTCAACTTCGATGACTAGCACCATCGCACTAAAATCTTAGACTCAACCCAATCTCTTTCAGCAGCCCAACCTTTTTTCCTCTCCCTTCACCCTTCTCTCATGACCTAAATTCTATGTAACGGCCCGAATCAACCTCGGCCTAATCGAGCACCCTAAGTTCCCCTCTTTCTTCCTCGGTACAGTGGCCAGCTTATCGCTCCTCTTCCTCCGATGTTACCGGTCCCACCTGTCATCCACCTTATTTCCCTTCCTTCCCTGCAATAGCCCTTCTATGCCAAGCTCGGCTTTCCTATGCGTGCGTGCTAGAACTCGTCGATCGAGTCCGATCTGGCCACGCAAGCCCAACCGTTCGCGTTCAAGAAAAAGATTCAGCTCACTTGATCTCTCTCTTTTCTATTTCATGCTCTCGAACATCCTGTACGGCTTCGAACATCTCGTTTCTCTTTTCGACCTTGCTCTCCCGAACTCCTCGGCCCAGCTCGGCATTCCTGCCCAGCACCCGCTTCGGCCTTTGGCCCAGCCCAACCCGACCTGCGTGCTTCCCAGTCCACCAGCCCAGCTGCATCAGGCCAGCCCAGCCGCCTCGCCCTATAAAAGGCAACGCTGTGCACCCCCACGACCCCCCTGCTGCAGCCGCGCTCCCTCCAGCACGCGAAACCCTAACCCCCGCGCGTCCCCCTTCTGCATCGCCGGCCCTAGGCCTCCACCACAACCCCCTGCTCCTCGCGTCGCCCAGACCAGCGCCGCCGCTGTTCTGGCTGTGCGTGCCTTGCCCCCTGCTCGCCTTGGCCCTGCACGCCCCTACAGCCGCGCCCTCCCCCCTACAAGCCGCCCCTCTCCCGAACGCATGCCGCCACTAGGAGCCGAGCAAAGGCCACCGTCATCCCTCTGCGCGACCAAACCTGGCGCCTGCCTCTACACGCGACATCAGGTGCCGCCAGGAATCGCTGCAGCACCCCCCAGCAGGCCGAGCACCAAGGCCTCCCCCGTCCTCCTAAGCGCTAGCTGCACCTGCAGCATGCGCCACACCCCCTTGCATCGCCTCCTGCGTCGCCCAAGAACCCGGCGAGCAGAACGCCACCGCCCCTTCCGCCTCCGAAATCTGAACGCCACGGTGCTCCTCTGCTGCGGGTAAGCCATCAAATTGGACCCCTACATCTCCTATTTCGTTTCCCCCAATTGCCTAGGTCTGCCGTGCCCGACATCGATGAGAATTGGACCAGCCAGAGCTGCCAGCCACCATGGATGTGCTGCAAAGCTTTTTGTAGATTAGCCCCTCAGGAAAACTATAATTTTCATGTTCTTTCTTATGTCTTGCAAAATCTACAGAAAACCCCCCTGTAAATTTAGATCTTTTCAACCCTAACCCAGCCCTGATGTTTTACATATCTAACCCTAAACGTTGATCTATTTGCGAGCACTGTTTCTGTGTCTTGCAAATCTTCCTTCCTAGCCCCTGAAACCTATAATTAATCACGACTAGGTCCCTCAAACCTTGTTTCTTTCGTACATTTCGCATTTTAGATCCGTTTTGATCCTTTTTTAAAATTAAATATAGATATAATTTGATTAATTTTCTCTCATCTAGTTTTTCTAAATAAAATCCAATTAAGTCTATACTCTGATTTTCATAATTGTTATTAATTTGATTAATACCAACTTAAATATACTTTCAATTATAATTTGTTTAGTTCAACACGAACTATAAAGTTCGACGTTTAGATACTCTCATCGATTTCTTTTCTAATTATTGTTTAATTAGTGTAATTTATACATAGAGAACTATAAATAAAATTTGACTAAGTTCTACTCCATTTTTGCACATGCAAAATATAATATGAGCTAATTATAATCAAGGATATTTTCTTTCAAATGTCCTTTATATTTGTTTTCTAAACTAAAATAAATGAATCTTATAGTTCTGTTATTCTCTTTTATAATATAAATCTTCCGATAGCTATTTCTTTTCGACCGTAGCTCCATTTTCCGCGTTTCTTGAGCTCTCGTGACCGTAGCAACGAGCCTTATCCTTTAGTTTGCTCGTTTTAAGCTTTCTTTTTGTTTGGTGTATCTGTTCTTATTTTTTCTTATTTGTTTGTTTGTTTGCTTGTATGCTTGGGCCCGATGCTTGTGTGACATTAGAAGGAGCGCAATCCAAATGCTTTAAAGATTAAGAGTTTCAAGAACAAGAGTTGCAGACTCTGAACAACTATTCTTTGGAAGAAAGGCAAGTGTTTCCTTGATCATTCTTTTATCCTAATAATCACAATAATACAACTTTTCTATATGCATGCATGTGTCCAAATTTTGATGGATCCTAATTTAGGATATGCCTAGTCTTTATGATCATTCCTTGTCAATCTGGGTTTTATCTTCTTGTTGGGTAGCATTTGCTTAGTTGTTATAACTGGTTCCTGTTTGGGAATAATTTATAACCATGATGACAATAATGATGATGCTACACCTGTTCTATCCATGTTTATGCGCTACGTGTTGTTAATACAAGATCATATGGTTAATCAGAACATGGAGAACCACCCAGAAAAATAGTGCAACCACAATACTATATGGCTCTGGTCTTGGCTAATTAATTAGAGACTCTAGTTTGTGATGATCTTACCGAAAGGGCAAGAGCGGAGTGCGTTGATGGGGTATAGCCGGTCCTCTTGAGGCTTAGATATGATTCTGGTTAAGGCATCTTCCTCATTAGGGAGGATTATGACCACTACGGCCTGAAACCTTAGCGGATTGTCATAAGTTAGGGAATCTTTATAAAGGCCTCGTAGTGAATCCCTTGCCACTCACCTCGGAAGTGTTTAAGTGGCTAGTTACCTCGGGCAAATTGGGAGACACGAATTGTGGGTAAAGTGTACAACCTCTACAGAGTGAAAACTGATATATCAGTCATGCTCACCGTTTTGGACCCTCACATGATTAATGAACTTGAAGATAAATTAAATCATCGATAATGTTTATGGTTATAGTTATGTTTCTGTTGCATCTCTTCTGTTCTTTTTAATGTGGGTTTTGGTATAAACTTATACCTTAGAAATCAGGTGCTAATAAAACTTGACCAACTAAAATTGCTTATCACAGTAAGCCAGTCAGTCTTTCCTTGATTTTGGCCTTCATGTCATATAATTCCCAACACTTGCTGAGTATCAACCATAAGTGTACTCACACTTGTTATAATTGCTGCTCAGAAGAGAAAGTTGATGTGAAGTCTTTTGAAGATGATGCTGAGTTCTAGGCCTACGCAACCCCTGGTAGATTGCCTGTGAAGTTGAAGCCTTCATTTTCAAGATAAGCTGTATAACTCTGATAATCTTTATAATCTTTTAGTTCTCTTTTCGTGATACTGTTACTGACTATTCCCTGAGGAAGTCACTATATGTATGAAACTTGATCCTGGCATACATATAGTTATGCATTTGATTTTATCCCTAAATCCGAGTGTGACACTTCCCCCCTCATTCACACACACCACACATTGAAAGCCTCTCTCCCTCTCTCATCTGTGACTTGTAATCCGTAGGCTAGTGGAGCTAGGCTAGAACTTCTCTTAGCGAGTGCAGGTCATCCTCGGGGTCTTAGCGAAACCTTCGGCCTTGGGTATGGCTTTGTATTTGACTTGTCAGTATTCTATTCATAATACAGAGGTTAGTCATGGTTGCTATGCTATCTTGATAGTTTATCATACATAACTTGTTCTTCCATAATTTATGTCATTTATGTGGTTAGGCCAGATGAACTAAGTAAGGATATCGGTTTGTTGTGCCTTCAGGCTTACCTTAGCATTTTACTTGTCCATCCGAAGGGTGGGAGACTCGGGGACGCTAGGGTAGTGACCGCATACACAAGTGAGGTGCTCGGGTATGCAGGATCCCTCAGATATGACCATGCTCCACGGTATTGTAGGGGTAGACGGCAGGTAGTGACGGTCCTGTCCGCTACGACGTCTTCGTCGTGGTTAGAGAAGTCCCCCATGTTCTGGTATGGTGTAGGAGTTCTGAAAGATGTAACGACCCTAACTGCACCTGGGTCGGGACATTCTCCCTGATATCTGGAGCCTTACCTCTGAGCCCTAACCATGTATCTTGGGTAACCCTTGCTTGTATGAATAGATGCTTATAGAACCTTCTTTGTATGCCTATGCTCCCGCTAACCTTAGGTTTATTCGTTATTCTTTATCTTAAGATTGGCTTGTGTGTGTGTGTCAGATTACCCTTATTCATATCATTTATCATAACTTACCCTTGTATAAATAATAGTCTACAGCTTATTCATATTGTCCTGATTATGTACCTAGTAAACTCTTTTGCCCATGCCATCCTTTAGGAAAATATAAATAACGATACCTGAATACTCTCCGGGTGAAATGCTACAATGGTATATCTGTGCACTTGCGGATTAATTATGTAAATGTTAAGACATACTAACAGGTATTTCCTGGTGTCATTGCTAGGAAGCCGAAACCTAGTGGCATGATTGGTTCACCTGATGGGATTTCGGGGGATGGCTCGTTGCCCTTGGACCGTTCACCACATCGCGCTCCGCAGTCATTGCAGCCTCTTAGACTTCAGCTGTCGTGGGTGCAGGTGACTCCACGCGCTTCGACGGTGGATCACCCTGAGTAGTGATGGCTGCCGTCATCACCATAGCAGCTACACACAGCTTTTCCCAGGGGGCTGGGCCAGTCGTGATGCCCCCAGACTGGTCCAAACCCAGATCAGAGGATTTTCTGCATACAACAACCAAGTCACATCACTACTCTTCATTGTGAGCCTACAAATTGTGACAAATGAGTACTCGTATTCTTACAGCGAAGACTTCTTGGAGGGGATTTTCTTCACCCTGAGCCCTTTGAACGCTGGCACAACACTCAAAGTACTCGACGACGCTTGCCCGGTGGACGATGCGGTTGATAATATTTGTGGGCCGGCCGAGGGCGGTACACCCCGGCGTGGCCCCTGCAGACTTCATTGAGGGGTCCACTGCAATGGCGGACACTTCTCGCCCGCTCATAGCATCATCCCCAGCTACCTCCTCGATCCTTAGTCTCGAGTGCTTCGGGTTTGAGGGATCTTCACTGAAGAGTCAAGACGCACGGGGAGAAATACATCAGGGATCAGCAGATAAAGGTTAATCAAAGTACTCAGGAAGACTATTACCCTGGTACATTGTCGTCATTACCGCTTGGAGAGGCGCTTGCCTTACGCTTTCGAAAGGCAATTCTTTTCTTCTTCCGGTGGCCCGGGAAGAGAGCATCACCAGGGGAACTCATCCCTTCTTGGGAGGCGGTGGCCTTCTTGTTCTTTATCACCTCAGCCAGGGTGCGATCATCCTCCGCCTCGTCATCCTCTTCACCCGCAGGGTCATCAACGGGGGAAGACACCTTGGGTGGCTAGTGTGCCGAAGGCACTATGTACCTTGGGCGATTGACTTCTGGCATCGGAAGCATTCTCCAGTACACGTTAACATCTTCCTATCGAAAGACATGAAGCTTTGTCACTACAACTCAAGTCGGGGAGGCGGATAAGTGCTCGACAAATGCGTTCGACTACTTACCCATACATGTTTGCGTGGATTCCTCACATGGAATAGCATTGGCAGATAGGGCACCGTGTTGGCGTCCAGGAGTACTCGGCTTGCCCGCATCACCGCCTCACCTTGCAAGATCCACTTCTACAGCGGCTGGATGCGCCTAATACTCCAAGAGTAGATCATGGACGCCCCAGTGACTCCCTTGTTTCTGAGCTCCATGATCTTCTTGAGTAGTTCATTGACTTGACTTTTGTCTCCGGGGATCATTGTATCATCAATCCCTCCAGCCTGGCAAACTAGTCGGTAGTTTGTACGGGATATATCTATCCTCCATACCAAGCCTCAATTGGAGGTCGGCTCCACCAACTTTGGCTATATTACTATTGTTGGGTTCCGGCTTGACAAAGAAGAGGCTACGTAACAGGTTGAAGTAAGGTTCTATGCCCAAGAAGGTCTCCAACAGATGGATGAAGATGGACATATGAAGAATGGAGTTGGGGGTGAGATGATGGAGTTGAAGACCATAATAGAAAAGGTCACAGAAGAAATCACAAGTCGGAACAGCTAATCCGCGCTCGACAAAGTGTGGGAACAAGAAAATTTCATCTATGCCCTCATAAGGTCTCACATCGCTAGTGGCTGCACGCCAATGAACAATTTCCTAGCTCTAAAGAAGGAATAGATCTACCAAAGACTGGATATCAGCTTCAGTGCACTTACTCTTCTTCCACGGCTCGGCAGATGCGGCAGCAGCCTTGCTCTTGCCCTTTGCAGCGCTTCTCTTGGCGGCCATTGCTAACGATACTCGCAAAATGCTCGGGGGCTCATGGAGGGAGGATTTTGGTTCTATGTAGATGTGGAAAAGGCGAATCGACTATGGATCTATGAAAATATGGTGGATTCTACTGATGGCGGCAGTGCTAGGGTTCTTCCGGGAGCAGATCTCGATGCAAATGCGAAAGCACTAGCAAGTGAAAGGGTAGCAACTCAAGACTTACCGCGGCATTAAATAACCTGCGATTGCTACAGTGGAAGACCAACGATCAAGTCAGTACATAGAAGCCCAAGAGTTTTTTTGGAAAAAAATTTGTTTTGAGCGGTAATTTAAGGCTGCTTTTGGGGAAGTGTCAGACCTGGGACCACAGGACTGCGCACATGGCGTACATATTCTAGGATAAGGGATGGTATATGGCCCACACCCTACACCAATTGTAACTACCTGTACAAAACTAGGACTAGTCAGAACAGAAGGAAACTACCCGAGTCGTGCTCGGGTAGAACTCCTAAGCTAGTACCGAGCTAGAACTTCCATGTTACCCTGTCCCCCCAGACTATATAAGGGCGGGCAAGGACCCCCTCCAAACATTACATCATCTAAGGCAATACAAACCACCACACATGACGTAGGGTATTACGCTCACGGCGGCCCGAACCTATCTAAAGTTTCGTGTTCCTTGTACCTTCGAGTTCCTGATCTTGGCGACACCCCACCTACAATCTACCACCTAAGGGACTATCCCTCTGTGGGCTTGAAGGTTAAACAACGACAAGTGGCGCGCAGGTGGGGGTGTTCATCGAGCATCCATGGGAGAACTTGATGGCAACTTTCCACCTCACTAGCACTGTGCTCGATGAGGGCACAACCTTCATTTTCGGCTCCTAGATCTTCGTCGCCAATGGCTCGGGTGATTTCAACAGCGATTTAGCCAACTCCAGGGAGTTGGAGACACCTGTAGCAACTCAATGCAGCGATCTCGACTAGTTCATCGACAACCTCGATGAGATTCTGCTCCCTGACATAGCCAGGAAGATCAGAAAGGAGTTCGCTATCGACGCGAGTTTGACTCGTGCTGCACCAGGACTTCTTGGGTCAGATCCAATCCGATTTGGGGAAAAGCATATTTGTCTCCTATTCGGGCTATGCAACGAGGCTTCTATCTACCATGAGCTCACTCAATCTGAGCTCCTCTCCGTATTGGAAGAGGACTTGGATAACCTACTCAAGGTCGGAGACGAGGGAGCCACCGCCTGTCAGGAGGCCCCCGTTTTCGACAAGTGCTGGGACTCGGAGGACGACCCCGAAACCTTTCTGGGATGTCATCTGGGCTTGACTATAACCTCAATGCCGCCGGGCCGGTTTGTGTACCGGAAGGGCATGGAGCCCTCAGAGCTACTCGAGTACGACTCTTGCCTTGTGGCCTTCACACAAGAAATGCCTTTTTAGGAAGGCAAGCCCCTCTCTCCCATCATCGAGGAGGGTGAAGGCAGGATAGTACTCATCGACTACAGCTCCAGCGAAGAATTTTCACCGCAACATCACATCTACATGGCCTCCCTCCACGAGCATGGCGACAATGACGAACCAGGAAGAGAGTATGACGATGAACTACTCGCAAACATCTCCGATGATGAGCGCACGGCGGATGCTCCTCAAGATGAAGACGAGGAGCACAGAAGAATCCGGAGGATCAAGGACGCCAAGCGTAGGTAGAGCGCAGAAGCACGCGCACGGAACCCACCCAACTATAGAAACCTCAACGGTGCCTTTGTTGCAGCCGACGATCACCAATACAACACTCCAATCGGGAACATCGCTCAAGATTGGAGCGTCACGTGAGCACCATCCCCCAGGTTAGTCGCACCCTAGTAGGTGGACCCAACGCTCGAGGGAACGACAACCGCCACCACAACCAAGACAATCGGGGTGGCCACTGACACCAGCACACCCAGCAATCCGCATGCGGCCACGCTAACCAAGAAGTCCAACAACCTCCACGACAGTCGGGCAACCACCAGGTCACAAGGCCTCAAGCCGGCGGTCACTCTGCGGGAGGTGACGGCTACCATGGAAACCTCCGCGACTTGCCTACAGTCGACCTAAGGCAGAAGATCAATGAAGGCCGTGACGCTCGAGACATCATCAACTTGAGATGCCACGACCGTGGTAGTGATCCACACGATGTTGACAACAGCGATCGCTTCCCAGCTTTCACCCGCAACATCACCTCCCGTGACTGCCCAAGGGAGTTCAAACCAGTCAGCATCACCAAGTACGATGGCAAACAGGACCCACGGTAGTGGATTTGCTGCAACTCCACCGCCATTGAATTGTCGGGCGGCTCAACACGACCAAGGTTATCTACTTCCCAATGGCGCTGGAATCTGCACTGCTCACCTGGATTGCAAGCCTCAAGCCAAATTCCATCATCTCCTGGGAGGACCTGAAGAAAACCTTCATCAACTACTTCCAAAGCTCCATGCTCCGCACAGGTACTCGCCAAGACTTGTCACAGGTCATGCAGGAGGAGAACAAGACCCTAAGGTCCTACACTAGGTGCTTCTTCGAGATGCACGCCTCCATCGCCAACATCCTCGACGAGGACATCATCCACTACTTCCAAAATAGCCTCAGCTCGAAGAACATCTACCACAACTTCAACTGCAATCGCCTCAAGACTATCATGGAACTCCGCGACAAGATGCAGCGATGGGCTAACCAGGAGGATGAGGAGAACGAGCTCTTCCCCAAGCGCAAAAATGACAAGCGCAACAACGGCAACCGCTTTGACAAAAGCCAGCGAAACCACTAGGAACCCTCCGGAAAGCACAAACCAGACCATGAATTCATGGCTATAGAGTGCAACTTGCGTGGCAAGAAGTTGGGGAACCAGCAGGATCAGTTCGAGAAGATCTTGCACAAGCAATGCCTGATGCACCCGAAGTCCAAGCCAACACTCTTCAAATGCATCCGCCTCCACAAGTCTCTCAACACACCTCTCCCTGATCATGATGAAAAGGGGAAAGATAAGGACGATGAGGAGAGTCAGGGGCCCAGGGATATCAAGATCCCAAGAATGTCATCAATGTTATCTTCTGCGGCGATGGTAGCTTCCCAACCAAGCGCGCGTAGAAACTTGCTCTGCGCGAGATCTTATCCGTCGTGCCAGCCATACAGTAGCCCTTGAGATACAGTGAGATCCTGATTTCTTTCTCTCGAGAGGATTAGTGGACCAGCTTCTTCGAGCCGGAAAAATTCTCGCTTGTTCTGGATCCTGTAGTGGCCGGCTCACAACTCACCCGAGTACTCATCAATGGTGGGAGCGGCCTCAACCTGCTCTTCATGAGTAGTTTGAAGAAGATGGGGCTGGACATCTCCAAGATGCTCACCCCAAGCAAGGCTCCTTTCTACGGCATCATATAAGGGAATGTGGCTACACCATTTGGTTCGGTAACATTGCCAATTACCTTTAGGACAAAGCAAAACTACCGTACAGAGTACGTCATGTTCGAGGTGGCGAATTTCGAGTCCTCTTACCATGCCATCCTCGGCAGACCTGCTCTAGCCAAATTCATGGCCGTACCCTATTATGTCTACATGCTTCTCAAGATGCCAAGCAAGATAGGGGTCCTCACCTTCCACACCGACTTGAAGAAGTCGTACGACTGTGATCAAGAGGCAATTGAGTACGCATCGACTACACGCATGCCAAAACCTTCATCAGTTTTCATGGCCGCACAGCAGCTTTCCCAGTTGGAGATGGTGATTAAAGTTGTACCTCCATAGAAGAAACTGGGCCAGTCGACGGTGAAGCCCAACACCAGCGACGTCAGTATGAAGACCATCCAACTGCAGGAGGGTGACTCATCTAGGACAGCACTCATCAGTGCCGGGCTGGATGACAAATAGGAACTCGCGCTCGTCAACTTTTTTAAGGCTAACCGAGACATATTTGCGTGGAAACCAGCAGATATGCTAGGGGTGCCCAAGGAGTTGATCGAGCATTGCCTAAAATTTAATCCGAAAGCAGCCCCCAAGAAGCAACAACTGTGTTGGTTCTCCTCCGACAAGAGGGAGGCCATCAAAAAGGAGTTAGCGAAACTACTCACAGCTGGTTTCATTAAAGAAGTCTACCACCCAAAGTGGCTAGCTAACCATGTACTTGTTTTGAAAAAGAACAATAATGAATGGAGGATGTGTGTAGATTGTACCGATCTCAATAGGCACTGCCCAAAAGATCCTTTCGCGCTCCCACGCATCGACCAAGTCATCGACTCCAAGGTTGGCTGTGTCCTACTCTCTTTCCTTGACTGCTACTCGGGCTACCATCAGATTGCCCTCAAGGAAGAAGACCAGATCAAGACAGTGTTCATCACTCTGTTTGGAGCATACGCGTGCAAGACTATGTCCTTCGGGCTGAAGAATGTAGGGGCTACATATTAGCGAGCCATTAAGCTTTGCCCCGCTGACTAGCTACATCACAATGTTGAAGCTTACGTGGATGACGTGGTCGTCAAGACTAGAAACCACGACGAGTTCATCTCCGACCTCGAGGACACCTTCAACAGCTTGGGCAAATTCCGATGTAAGATCCACCCAACCAAGTGCGTCTTTAGCGTACCGCAAGGGAAACTACTCGGTTTCATCATCAGTCATCGAGGAATTGTAGCCAACCCGGAGAAGATTACTACCATCACCAACATGGGGGCCCCATAGACGATCAAGGACATCCAAAAGTTTACAGGGTACATGGTGGCCCTCAACAGATACATCTCACGCCTTGGGGAATGGGGACTACCCTTCTTCAAGCTCCTGAAGCGGCACGACAAGTTCCAATAGACAGAGGAGGTAGAGCAAGCACTGGAGGACCTCAAGCATCATCTCCAATTGCCCCCTATCCTCACCGCTCCATTGCTGGGCGAGAACCTGCTACTCTACATCACCGCGACTACTCACGTCATCAGCACTGCTATCATGGTGGAATGCTAGGAGGATGGCCATGCCTTTGGTGTGCAGCGGCCAGTCTATTTTGTCAGCGAGGTCCTTTCTGAATCCAAGGTTCATTACCCATCAATTCAAAAACTTCTCTATGCTATACTTATCACCTCCAGGAAGCTTCAATACTATTTTGACGAATACAAGATCTCAGTTGTCACTGGTTTCCCATTGGCGGATATACTCCACAATCGGGAAGCCACTAGAAGCATCTTCATGTGGGCAGTGGAATTGGGAGCGCTTAGCAGCGATTTCAAGCCTCGCACCTCCATCAAGTCACAAGCACTAGTCAATTTCATGATAGAGTGGCGAGAAATTCAAGTTGCAGCTGCAGTCAACATGCCAGGGCATTAGGTTATGTACTTCGATGGTTCTCTCAAGCTCAGAGGCGGTGGTGCGGGAGTTCTCTTCATCTCACCTAAGGGTGAACAGCTCAAATATGTGCTCCAGATACTATTTGAGGTCTCCAACAATGAGGCCGAGTACGAGGCATTACTGCACGGGCTACGCCTGGCTGTCTCCCTTTGGATCAAGCTATTACTTGTCTACAGCAACTCCTTGCTATTGGTTCAACAAGTTAAAAAGGAGCAGGACATCAACAAGGACATCATGGATGCGTATATCATGAAAATACACAAGCTCGAGAACAAGTTCTTGGGACTCAAGATGTTCGGGATAACAAAGTGGGGGTAGATGTGCTCTCGAAGCTGCGCTCTGATCGAGCAAACGTCCCACCAGGAGTATTTGTTCATGAGTTACATCACCCGTCTATCAAGACACCAGATCAAAGCACCATCGCTCCGGGCCCTTCTGAGCCCGATCGAGAGGTCATGATGATCGAGGTCGACTGGTGGGTACCGTTCATCTACTTCATCAAAGATCAGAAGCTACCCCCTAGCATTGATAGAAAAAATGCTGAGGCTGCACGCATCATCAAGCAAAGCAAGGGTTATGTTCTGGTTGGCGACAAGTTGTACAAACGTGGTTCAGCAACAGGCTTCCTTATGAAGTGCGTTTCAGTCGAGGAAGGCAAAGAAATACTGCAAAAAATTCATGAAGGAGTCTGTGGCAATCATACAGCATCAAGGATGCTAGTCGGGAAAGTATTCAGGTCTGGGTATTACCGGCCAACAGCTTTGGCTGACGCCGAAGATCTCATCCTTCATGTACCAATTTCCAGTTCTTCGGCAGGCGGGCTCATGTCCCGGCGCATAACCTCATCACCATACCACCATCTTGGCCTTTTGTTTGCTAGGGCCTGGAGGACTTTGACTATGGTGCCAGGAGGTTTTACTCATGTGTTGGTGGCCATCGACAAGTTCACAAAGTGGATCGAGTACAAGCCGATTGCAAAGATCTTCGCGGATCGAGTAGTCAGCTTCATCTACGACATCCTGCACCGCTTTGGCTTCCCCAGCACTATCATCACAGATCTAGGATCTAATTTCCACTCACACGAGTTCTAGGAATTCTGCGAGAATAGCGCTATTGAGGTAGAGTACATGTCGGTTGCTGACTCATGGGACAATCGCCAGGTTTAGCGCGCCAACGGCTTAATCCTTGATGGGCTGTAGAAAAGACTCTACGACGAGAACGATAAAAAAGGGGGCAAGTGGATTCGTGAGCTCTCCTCAATTGTCTGGGGGCTTGCACTCAACCAAGCAAAGCAACAGGTCAATCGCTATTTTTTCTCGTCTATGGGTCAGAAGCTATCCTCCTTGCGAACATCATGTGGAAGTCTCCAAGACTGGAGATGTATGAAGAAGGAGAAGTTGATCAGGCAAGATATCTGGAGCTTGATTCGGTAGAAGAAGTTAGATGCAACGACCTGCTACAGTCATCTCGTTACCTACAAGGCATTCGACGCTACCATGACCACAATGCACAGGAGAGGTCATTTAGCATCGGTGAATTGGTCCTCCATCGCATCCAAGACGAGATAGGGCTTCACAAGCTCAACTCGCAATGGGAAGGGCCCTTCATCGTCGCCAAATTTACAAGACCAAGTTTGTATTGACTATAATACCCTGATGGCCAGGAGGTCCCAAACTCCTGGAATATCGAGCTCCTACGGTGTTTTTTCCCTTAGTTAACTTGTACACAAAGTTGTTAGCTGCAGCCCATCATGTTTATCAATAAAGAGTTGGTTTGATCTTCAAATGACTACCTTTTGTCTCTAAGCTAGACTATAGAACTCGGGGGTTTCGGCCACGAGTATTAACAACACAATAACTACGCCAAGTCACCAGAAGTACTCAGGGGCTGTCGCCATGAGTCCTTTCTGAACGACTAGTTTTACACTTCCCCTACGGGCTGAAACGCAAAGACAACTTGCGATCGACTCGGACTACTTCGAGTACTAGCCTAACGGTTTGTAGGAACCAACGGCATGAGTCACTGTGAGAAAGTCAAAGAGGCTCCCACGCCTACAAAAGCAATCCAGCGTATCGCACGGTGCAAATAAATCCTGATTCGCTTATTCTCCTTGTATAGGACTTTATGTTGGACTCCAAGTCATCGGCTACCTCCAGAAGAGTGGCCTTCTGTGTAGTTCTGCATTGGGTGTCTCACATTATTTATCGAAGTCCTACGATTTTCGGTATTACTCTACGAGTAAGCACACTGAGCACATCAACAAGCAACAACAAATATAACATATATACATGTTTATGTGCGTGGGGACAGGTTGTTCAGCAATTACATATCATGTTCACTCCTGCTCTAAGCTATCAATCAACTTCTGAGCCACTAGTTTTACTTCTTCGATATACTCTGAGAATTTCTCCTCAGAGCAATCAACAGACATATCATCAACCAGTGGGTTCAGATTGGCCTTGGGCCAGTAGGACTTTACGAGCCCAACGATGTGCACTACATAAGTTTTGGTGGTCTCTGAGATGTATTCAGAAATCTTTTATGGGGCCTCATGGAGTCGCTCCAGCAGCGTCCTCTCGTTGATTACCCCCTCTTCTGGAGGATCCACCATGTCTATGACTACTTGCGCTGCACCCTTGAGCTCTTCAAGTTCCTTATCTTTCAACTCCTTCTCAACGACCATGTCCCTGATCTGAGTCATACACTCCGCGAGTTGCATATCTGCATCTTGGAGCGCTTTAATCAACTTCTCTACATCACCTGTTGCACAGTACAGCAGATTCTTCACGTCAGTAACCAGATCGTCATTATATCTTATTATATTATTTCTGTGGACAATCGACAAAAGAAAGAACCCACACGAGTTCAGATACAAGCAACTAGATAAAACAAAGCAAGGCAAAAGCAATCGGCAGATTGTTACCTCGGTGAGTCTTGGCCATAGCCTTGTTCTTGTTTGATAGATTTTCAATGTCCTTCTTCAAGAGCCACACCTCCCGGGTATGCTTCTGTTTCAAAGTATTGAGTTCATTCTGAAGCTTAACATTTTTCATGATTTCCTCTCCAATTCGGCGGCGTTTCTCCTGCAAATGGCGAGTTCCATCTTCCATTGCTCTGAGCTTGTCTGACTTGATCCTGGATCGATTGGCTAAGGTCTAAATGATAGAAAAAAAAGTAGTCGGACAACTCATATACTAGTCGACAAAGTCAGATTTTATCAGTACAGATCACTTACCATGGAAAACTTGTACAATTTTTTGAAAGTAGTCTGGAACTCCATCAAGGTCGCCGATGATAGCATTGGATCATCAATGAGTTCAGTTGGGATGGCATGTTGCCAATTGGGAGGAGTCACCAGAATACCACCTGATGAGGGATCTGCAGCGCCTTGATCTTCAGCGGCAGACTGCTGCTGCAGGTTACCTGAACCAGTACAACTTGTAATCAAACATACGATGGGTACATTATTATCTATGGATGGAGGCCTTTCAATGTGTTCACCTGCATGCATCTTCGGGTTTACATCCTTGACCATAGCTTGTCCCTCGACGCCTGGCTGGTCTCCCGCTCTGGTCCTGTCGGCTTCAGCATTGGCAGACGCCGAGTTCTTGGGCAGCACAGTCGCCGACACCGTGTCAATTGCGGAAGCATCTGACATTTTCTATGGCTCGGGGGCTGGAGTTCCCGTGGCATCACCAGGTTGCTCCAAACTCATAGAAGAGGATGGCCTACACACAGAGAACAACTATTAGAGTTGTCATCTACAATAACAAACCTATAATTCACAAGGAAAAATTACTCGGATACTTACAGATTGGATTTCTTCACTGAGAATACTTTCCTTCTAAGTACCCTAGGTGCTAGAGCTGCACCCAGGATACTCGCCGACCCCTTTTCACCAGTCGTGGGTGGTGTTTGCCATGGTGAGGCAACTGCGATGGTCACCATTGCTTGTGTGCCAGCCGAGGGTGGCACTTGCCCCGATGTGGCCCCAGCGGAACCTGACAACGGGTCCACTATGACAGAGGGCATGCTCTGCTCCCTCATAGTATCATCTCCGGCAACATCCTCAACCCTTTTCTTTGAGTGCTTGGGGTTCGAGGATCTAGCAGAGAAAAATCATGAAAAAAGGGAGAATTCAACAAAACTCTGCAACTGCAAATTGAGCAAAAGTACTCGCAAGGTCAAGGAAAGAATGCTCACCTGGGTGTCTCATCTTCAATCCTTGCACCCTTCCTCTTCCTTTTATTCCCATCACCTGGACCTTGAATGTCGCCACCACAATAACCGGCATTATTTTTGTAATTGTTTTTGTATCAACTTGCAGAACAAATAGGGCATTTGTCCAAATCTTTGAAAGTATCCCCATGATACAGAATACATTGATTTGGATGTGCATGAATTCTTTTCACACCCATCGTGAACAGACTGACAAGCTTCTTTGCTCGATAGGTGTTGGCGGGCACTTTATTTGGCTTTGGAAGCAACCAAGCCAACATACGCATGAGATCATTTAAACTACTGTTGACTAATTGTGCTTAGCCATTAGAGTCAACAGCTCAAGTATGAAACGAAGCACGGTCTAGTGTTTGGGACATCCCTTTGATCACTCATATATATTTTCCTCAGATGAGTTTTTCACCGTCTCGAAGTTTGCTAACCCCTTTGCAGTACCAACCAATAGCTCTGCTTTGATGTGGTGCAACAACTGTCACTACCATCATCACTACCACCATCGATGGGCCCCTCGCTGACACCGTCACCATCATCATTGCTGACATCCACACAAAATTCATCATAAGCATCAAACAATCTAACAAACTCGACGTCTTCTATCATTTCATTGAGTGTATTCTCCATAGGAGGAGTGCTTTCTCACCATGATACGTCCAGATCATGTAATTCTCAACAAAACCACCCACCAACATATGCGATCTGATTATAGTTGTGTCAATGAATACTCTCATATTTTTGCATATTTTGCACGGCAAGGTATCCTCTATGTCTTCTTATTCTTTGCGTGATTTTCCACAGCTTGAATGAATTTATTAAGTTCTCCACGGAAATAGGCATCCGTCCTTCATGCTTTGTACATCCATATCTTATGCCTATCCATCTCTGAACATCAACAAATAATTTAAATTGATTAAAACAAGCTCTTCAATAATTTAGAAAAAATGAATTTATATACGCCTATATATGAATGTGTGCAAATATAGAAAAAAATTCAAATCTTCTTCTCTCTCCTTCATGGATCTAGAAAATTGGTTACTTACAAATGAAGCAAAGATTAGGTCAAAATAATTACATAATATAGTTATCCTACTAAAATAATATAACTTCATCCAAAAGTTTGAGGCTTCCTCAAATGGCCATAAATATATACTTTTATACATGCATAGATATTAGAAAATGTCAATTTAACATGTAAAACCTAAAAAAAATTTAAACCCAACCTATTATTGAACAACTAAATTTTATTGAAAATAACTATCATGCATGTGTGTAAATATAGAAAAAAATAAATCTTCTTCTCTCTCCTCCATGTATCTAGGAATTTGTGTACTTGGAAATGAGGCTAAAACATAGCGATTGAGCCAAAATGAATATATAATCTTGTTCTTCTACTAAAATAGCATAACTTCATCAAAAAACTTAGGTAAAATAGAGCCCCAAATGATAAATCTATACCATGGAGATCTAGATCTAGCCAGAGGCAAAGAGAGCACCATTTGAGCCTTAAAACAAACAAAAAAGCTTAGAAAAGATATGAAATTAGCACCAACTTACCTCCTTCGGCCCCCAACTCGAAGGAAATCAAGTTTAAAACCTTCCCTCCTATTTTTTTTTTTTTTTGCATTTTCGGGCAGTACTTCCTCCGAGCAAGCAATGGGCTATCAGGAGGAGGAAGAAGGAGGAAGGAGGGCGCACCTAAATTTTTATCGGCTATTTTCAGGAGCGGGTGATGGCGTCACCCAGCCCTAGAAAAGTATTTATAGGCAAATGTGTATTTTAGGGATGGGTGTGACACTCAGGTAAATAGCATGGTCACACCCTAGAGTTTTAGTGTGTTGTCATATGTAAAATGTGGTAGAGGTGTGTTTAAAATATGCAATGCTAAGGAAAAGTGTTTAAATATATAATTATATTTTAACTAGAGGTCCTTTTGTGCTAAATGGGTAAAAATGGAGGGAAGAATTCAAAAGCATGAGGGTTGTTTTGCAAAAGATCGAAACTTGCATTTAAATCGCAAATATATGTAAAACTACCTGTCGGGTTTTATCCGGCTGCCCACCAAGGGGTATACCCAAGGTGGTAGGTTTTAGGTTGGGATGCGCCGAGATCAGGAACTCGAAGGTGCAGACAACACAAGATTTAGATAGGTTCAGGCCGCAATATGCGTAATGCCCTACGTCCTGTATGATGGTTTGTATTGCCTTGGTGTTGATCTGGTGATCTTATATTTTTCGAGGGGTCCCTGCCCGCCCTTATATATCCGGGGGGACAGGGTTACATGAATCCTAGCCTGATACTAGCTTAGGAATCGTACTCAAGTACAACTCGAGTAGTTTCCTTCTGTATCGACTAGTTCTACTCCGCATGCGAGTAGAATACAACATAAATGAGGTACAGGACATGTCCTATCCCCTAGTCCAATACGGACTCCTTAATGTACACAGCCCCGTGGCCCCGGGTCTGACAAGCCCCCGAGCTCTTCGTAGCTGAGCACTGCAGACTCTTCGAGTACTTCCGAAACCATCTTCGACTTCTTTCGAAGCTCCATCTTGAAACTGCTCTTCGAGTACTCTTCTGACTGCATCGAAGCTATGAGGTGCTCCTGCCCCGAATTCCCTTTTTTTTTTACATGGGGTGCGATGAATAATCGCACTCCATATGGAGTAGCCCCCGAGCCTTAGGTTGAATCAAAGAATCAGGCTGAGGGTCAAATTAGTCTCGAGTCTTCTTTTCCTCTTATCCTTCGAGTACTCTCGAAAAATAAGTAGTTGACGCCACGTGTCCCACAGCCCCCGAGCCTTGAATCCAAATCTTTTGGAAAAAAGGATCCCAAAGGTCGTGGCAAAAATGTTCCCGTCTGGTAAAATATAATCTAAGAGGATGTAATCGGCAGAAATTGAAATCGAAACTCAAAAAACCTCTTTTTTCGGGACAATTAACCCTGAAAAAATGGTTAATCAAGTACCAGCCGAAAAATCCACCAAAAAACTACCCATGTCCAATTAATCCCATTGCGCGACGCTTCACCTTTCACATAGTAAACCACTGCCTAAGCACTGGTTTTTTAACCCCGCAATCAATTAGGGTTTTTCCTGTGCCTTCAGATCGAACGCCGCCACCAGAAAAAACAAAACCCCAACTAGGGCTTGTCCTACCGTCGCCCTCTCGCCGCCCTGCATAGTCGAAAAACTTCGAGCCCACCACCGTAGCCCCCGAGCATTGTGTGAACAACTCGTGGCGGAAAAGGGGTGGAAATGGCGCCGAAGAAGATCAACCAAAAAGACTTGAAGGAAGCGCAGGCGGCGACCAGCGAATGGTCAATTAGTAAGTGCTCTCGCCAAAATCTTGCAAGTTTAGTGCTGGGAGGTCTGCTTCAAGAGAGGGATCTCATTAATTGGCGCCTTCCTTTTCGTGATCCTTTCCCCATGGAAAGCGTCGATGAGATTGTTTCTTTCTGCTCTTTTTCTGAACGGGGATTCGCCCTCCCCACTTGCTCATTCTTCCGCGGTCTTCTCTATTTCTATGGGATTGAGCTGCAACACCTCAACCCCAACTCGATCTGCCATATCTCCATCTTCATCCATTTTTGTGAAGCCTTCCTCGGAATTGAGCCCCATTGGGCGCTTTTCCGCTATCTTTTCCGCATGAAGCCCCAACCCACCTCAAAAAATCCTTCTACAATTGGGGGTGCTGGAATCCAGCTTAGGCAACACGCTAGTGACAAATACATTTCTTACAAATTTCCTTCCAATGTCCCGGGGTGGAAACACCAATGGTTCTACATTACGAACCATGCCCCCCAACTCCCTGTGCGGTCCGGCAGGCCTCCTGTTCAACGCAGCGAGTGGACATTGGAGCCCAGTGAAGCCGAGATGGACCAAGTAAAAGAGCTGCTTGAGTTGATTGCCGCACACAAAGAGATGGGGGTAACCGGGGCGTCTGTGATGTTATCATTCTTCAAACGTCGAATTCAACCCATCCAACAACGCCACACCTTAGGATTCGAGTACATGGGTACTGAAGACCCATCCCGTATGTGCGCAGAAGAGCTTGGAGATGATGCTGCGCTTGTTCGTGTTAAGCGAATTCTGCTGGATGTGGATGCCGTCCCGTATGTTCCAGCGGGATTTACAGCCCAGAATCGACCACCAGCAGTAATTGTTCGACTTCTCGACTTCTTCCCTTAATCTGAAGAGTTGATACTAACTGATTGTCAATTTGTCTGAATACAGGAGTCATCAGCATTATATCGGAGTTACCCGCCACACCCCGATCTGCCCCGGCCTTACCATACGCTGCCCAGTGCCGCCAAAGCACAGAAAGAACAAATTGTTGGCAGCGAATCAGCCACGGGCAGCCGGGCGGCTGGGGAGAGGGTGCAAGCCGACGACTCCTCCGGATCATCCGTGGACTGGTCGGACGATGCACCTCTCGTTCCCCGGCGACGTCGAGATATGAGGAAACGCAAAGCCAGCGCCACTGACCTTGCCGGGTAAGTGTTTGACGAACTAAAAAAAAACTGTCGAGTTGTTGTACAGAACACTGATGACAATTCTGTTTTGCAGTCCATCGTCTTCATTGCCCAGCCCCCAGCGTCAAAGGGTAGCTGAAACGCCCGCCACCGGAAGTGAGGCGCCGGATGCCAGACCTACAGAAGCCGATGGAATAAACCCAGCACCGTCTCATGCCGATGAGGTAACGATCGCCGTGTCGGGCCCTGCCTCAAGAGAACTCGTGCCCTCGACTGAGGCGGCCCTGACACCACCAGAAGAGGCCACAGCCGTTGCTACGCCGGCGCTGCCAGCCGCATCAACTGGCACGCCTGCACCTCCAGCCACGAGCACAATGGCGAAGAAACCCTTGAAGCTGATGTTGAGGAAGCCGACAATGACGCGATCCCAGATGTAAGTAATGCCTTGGACCTTGCCCTTAGCCATGCGTAAAGAGCACAGTAAAAATGTTGTGCTTTGTCGTAAGCAGATCAACAGCTGAGGTGACGCCAGAACTCGAATTGGCGCCACCAGCCCCCGAGCGGTCGTCTGGGCAGCCCGACGCGCAGGAGCCAGCAGGGAGGGCAGATGTAATCATGCTTGATTCACCACTACCCGAGCTCCAGCACACAGAACCCGAAGCCCCCGGCAATGAGCAAGTCGAGGCTACCACTGCCGCTCCCGCCGACGGTGCAGGTAAACGATCCCACTGCCTTGTGTCACAAGCATTGCTATATTAACACTTGTCCTTTGCAGGGACCTCGCAACCGTCAACTGTGAAAGGTGCAGGTGCTTCTTGCGAGGCACCCGAGTTGCCGACCCCTGTAGGGGAAAACACCAATATACTCCAAGAGGTGCACCGCCCAGGGGATGATCTGAGCCACCTGCGCCAAATGATCAAGGCGATCGACTCATTTGCTCTGGTGAGTCTTGACTAGACCATTGGTAACTGTATGATGAAATCGATATCCTCTGACGCCCGAAAACATGTAGGACATGAACCAGAAAACTGCAACGAAACTGGAAGAGTCCAGCAAGCGTATTGACGAGCTGCTGCAGGAGCGAGCCAGCTTCGAGCGGAATATCCTCGAGCTCCAAGGCCGACTCAAGAAACAGCGGAAAACCCATCAAGGTATGTTGAACTCAATTCTCGGAGTCATACCCGTAGTCGATAACTTCATGATCTGAAACCTGCTTATCATCGCAGAACTTAAGCAGCTATTAAATTATAAGGAGGAATTGCTTACTGATTTGAAGAACATGCTATATCGCCGCGCAGATGAAGTCGAGGGTCTGCGGAAGGTGATGGCCGACACAGAGAAGCAACTAGTCGACTGCCTCCAGCAGATCAAGACTCTGGGCGAGGAAAAAAAGCAGTGTGGCAGAACCAACCTGAATTATACCGGCTCAAGTACACGAGTCCACTCCAGAGGGCTCCAACGTGCTTCAAACGGTATAATCCCTTGGCCTGTCGGGTAACGTCCCGATAAACCACCGATACACAGGATCCAATAAGGTTACCTCACATGAAGGTGAGTCCAGAGATACAATCACCATCACATTTTACATCATAGAGAATTACATTACAAGAATTTCCAAAAGAAGTATGAAGTTTCAAATCTAGAGAAAAGATTACAAACTATTAAAGCTATGGTTTTGGCAGCGGAAAACATACGCGACGATTACAACACGTCGTTAAGACGGATGTCATGCTAAGCCCAGGCACGACATCACCCGGTATCACCAATGTTGGTCGGGGACGGATTCTATTCCACGGACCAATTATTTGGAAGAGCACAGGGCCAAGGCCAGGGAAGAGTAGGGTCTTCAAAAGCTTAACCTGAAAAACATAAAACTAGCAAGGCTGAGTATACTAATACTCAGCAAGGCTTACCCGGGATTGGGTATACTTTAGCCCATAACTAGACTCATGCAATCATTGTAGAGGCTCTGGGTTTATTTTTAGCTGAAAAGCAACAAAGAGTATGAACTACTTTCAAGTTTTAGCTTTCATCTTCTAGTTGAGTATTTATTCTAGATTAGCACCTACACTAAGCAAGCAAGGTAGTGATTATCATCCATCAAGATTATCCATCATTAGTTCCACTTCTTACTCAATGTGGTAAAAGGGATAAGCAATCTCAATCCTCGTGAGAGGCGGACGATTCGAATCGAATTTAACCTTGCAAGGTACACCTAACACACACGCTGGGAATACCAACAGGGCATTCCGAAGCAACCATTTCCCTCATATTCCGGGTTATGGATCGGGGCCACCACAAGCGACTGCAGGACCGTACGCACACCCAATGTGTACAGGACATACGTCTGTAGCGCGACTACAAAACCCGTATTCCTGCCTGCCTTGCAGAACGTACTCCCACATGTCGGTGCGTGTAAACATAAAATAAAAGTCGAGTGGTGGGAGCGCGTCCATTTGCCGAGCCAATCGGGTACTAGGCTTACCGCTTACCATATTTCGCGGCATGTGGCTAGTACTTTCAAAAACTTAGCCACCACTACCACACATTTCGACCTTAAAGCTTTTATCAAACAGACAGGGTAAACTTCCAGGTCATGATACAGCACATGACCCTGTCCGTCATCCTTATTGTGGTTGCAGAAATGTAAACATGCAACTCCTATGTCGCGTGAGTGACAGGAAATCACCCGACTTCTACCGGTCCTATTAGCGGAGCAACTATCCGATAACGACTCGGGAGCATTACATTGGATTCCTAGGATTCATGCATCTAGGGTTTCACTTCAATTCCTAGACGTAATGCAAGATATAATATAATAGACTTAGATTGCAGTGTAAATAAAGTAATAGGACATGTCCGGGGCTTGCCTTTACTGGTGGGTCTGAAGTCAGTAAGTCAACATCTTCCGAACTTTGGTTCGGGGCTTGCGATATTCCTTGGTGACGTTCACTTGATCTTCAGACATATCCTTCGTAAATTCCTGGGAAAACTTGTAGGTACCGTCGCAGAAGTAGTCGTATCTACATGCAATGCAGCATTACACTCAAAGTGTGTATATAAAACTATTTCACTTCACAACAACGTTGCAATTCAACATCCATTTAACATATTACTCACATAACATCCAGAAAGACCTGAGCTAAACTTAGACCGAGCTTAAGAGGGACAACTAATTAGAATCGGTTGCTCGTTGAAGATCACAATAGAGCCGATTGGAAACAACGGGGGTTTAGCCGATGGAAAGGTGCATCGGTTGTGCTTAACAGAGGCGTGTCTACTGTACTATTCTACTGATCTAGGGTTGTGTATTTTGACCTGTGTAGCTAATTGAAGTGTGGTTAAGGGTATGTGATCGATAGATATATAGCCGATTTCTTAGCCGATGAATCGGCTGATGGAAGTGTGTGGACAAGGATGAGGAAACTAAGGATTGATCGGCCATATTTGACCGATATGGAAAACGACTAGAATCGGCTTGGATCGGCCGATAGCAAGAACCCTAAGATCGTGTGTGCACCTCAACTTGATCGGCTATGTGATAGCCGATATAGGATGGAACAACAGAATGTTACCGGCAGTAGCCGATACTAGAAAGATAACAACCGTTTCAGCTAACCAGCCGATGGTAGAAGCATCGACTGACAGCTGTTACACAGGAACATTATATACTTAAAGAAAACAGATGCTAAGTGGCTGGGTTGATAACCTGCCACTGAAGTATAACTCTGAAGACGTATTAGCTAAGCAGTAGATGCACACAGACTGACAAGGATCTATATACGACAAGGAACTTAAGGAAACAGCAATCAAGATGAGAACAATGTCTTGATGGTAGGGACATGAGCGTTTGTGTGATGGATTAACTAATTACCACACTTTTTCACTTGAAACATACATTCTATAATCTATACTCAGCTACAACACATGCATATTACAAAAGACACAATAAAGCATTCATTTCCTAAGATTTAACCTAGATTACAAATCAAAGACTTTCAACTCAGAATCACAACATTAAACTTGTAGGTTTTGACTTAGGGTTTCAAACAAAACTGATTTTACATTTTTATGAACGTCCTACGAAAATCTATGAAATGTAGAAGTTCATTGGTTTGAAATAAAGAAAACTCTGGAAACCTTACAGAAAACACCCTAGAACTTTCTAAAACGAAGCAATTAAGTCCCTGATCCGGGAAAAACAGATAGCAGGAAGATACTGACGATATTCCGGCAAAGAGATCGCCGGCATTAGAAAGATTCAAAGAATCAGGGCAAACCTTGGGGTAGCCTTAGTCGTGGAGAAGAACAAACGGAAGTGAATTCTCGCGGTGAATAGGATTGGCGTCGATAAGATGAGCTCAACGACGACGAGATTCTGTGGTTGACGAAGTAGCTTGCCGGGAATTGCAGTGGGTAGAGAATGGCCGAAGAAGTAATCTTCGCGGTGATTCGTGGTTATAACGGTTGAGCGATCCACGAGGGGCAAGAACCGTTGAATGTCGGGGATCATGGGACGAGACGATGGAGCCGAATGGGTTCGCTATACCGACTTCTTCGCGAACCCTAGGGTTTTCCTGCTCACGGGTTGAACTTCCTCTTCCCACGCACATGCGATGCCAAAGTCGGGCCGACCGAATATCTCTACTCGCACAAGAAGAAATCCTCCTTGGCTTGACTGCACCGCACCTCCTCCGAGCTCGTCACGCCCGACCACTGTCTTCGCTTCGCAGCTTCTTTTTCTAATTCGCCACGCCGTACTCACACTTCCGCCTTCGCGAGGACCGTGGTCCGCTTGCATTAGGGTTGTGCCTTCCGTTGCGTTTTCCTCGACGGCCTCTAATGTCCATCACGCGCGACCCTCCTGCACACCAACTCGGTCGCAGCCTGAGCTCGTCCAGCGGGAACTCCGTCATGCGTTGCACGCCGCCGCTCTGCGCGTCGATGCCCTGCATAGATCTTCCTTCTTCTTCCGTTGTTGGTCACGCGCTCGCTTCGGCCTTGCCGTGCCTTTGCTGCGCGCTACACTGCTCTGCCGTGCACGCGTTGCTCCACCCGCGCGCTCGCATCTGCCACACCCTCGCTTCTGCCCTCGCCACTCCCGAACCGACGCGTTGTTTCCACTGTGCTATGCTCCCGCTCTTGTTCGCTCAACGCTCGCAAGCCAGCGCCGACTGCTCGCCTGAAGCTGTCGGCTTCGCTCCTGCGCTCGGCTCACGCGCGCCACCCGCGCTGCTCCTGCTCCGACCACGAGCCGCCGCTGCACGGCGCGCGCATCCAACCCGTCAGCGCCGAGCCGGCCTCGCTTCGCCCCTGGGCTTGGCCTACGGTCCTCCTGGCTGCACTTCCTGCCCTCCAATTTCCCCCTAGCGTTGCAGTTCCCCGACGTAGAACACGGTCACCCGCACTGCACCGCTCAGCCCAGCTTCTATGCTCGCCTGGCGTCTGCGTCCGCGTCGCCAGCAGCCGCCGCCCGCTGACCGAGCCGTGCGCCGCCTGCGCTAGCGCCCAGCGCGCCGCCCACTCCCGCGCAGAGCCGTTCGCCCGCGCCTGTGCGCTAGCGCCGCCAGCCTCTCGGTGCCCCCCCCCGCTTGCGCCACTGCCTGGGCCACCTGCGCGCCACCTGCAGAGCGCCCGCGCGCCGCCCCAGCCGAGCCGCTGCCTCCGCCCGCCAAGCTGCTCTGCTCCGCGCCGTCCAAGCGCCCTGCACCGGCTCGCCCACGCAGCCGCGCGCCGCGCGCTCCGCCCAGCCGCCAGCGCCTGCTGCCGCCCCGCCTGCGCGACGCCCGCGCGCGCGCGTGCCTGGGCCCGCTGCCGCGGCCCACCGGCCGAGCCGCTCGCTCGGCGCCCGCTCAGGCGCCGCCCCGCCTGGCCGCGCCCCGCGCCGCGCGCGTGCCTGGGCCCGCCTCCGCCTGAGCCGCGCCTCCATCTGCCGCCCACTCCGCCTGGAGCTGAACCGGGTGGTAGAGAAGAGAGAGAAAGAGAGAATCGGATGAGGATGGAAGGAACCAGAGCATGTGCCGTCGGTGGAGACAAAGGAACAGAGGGGAGGCGCCAGGATAAGGGAACAGAGGAGAAGGAGTGATTGGATTTCCCCAAGGGCTTATACGTAAAATCAGAGAAATATAGGGACCTATTTGTAAAACAAAATTTTCCGTTGATTTAAAACCTAAACGAAGAAATGACCAAAACAAAAGTTGGAGAGTTTTTCAAACTCTACAATATTGCTTTAGGGCCCAAGTTCAAAAACTCAAAACTTGTATGTTTACACATAAAATTTGGAACAAAAGTTGGATTTGAATTACTTTTGTCCTAAAGAGCGTAATTTTATAAAATTCAGGCCCTAAATGCAAGCATTTATGACATGTCATGATGACGTGATAGAATCGTCATTATGAGTGGATAAACATATCATGATGACTTGCACTTTTACACTTTAGTCCTGAGTAATTTTGAAAGTTACTTTTGTAAATCAGAAACTTGCATAAAAGGACTTGTACTTTTATAAAATTACGTAAACACCCTTAATTTTTACCATTTTACCCAAAAATTTTTTTTACACAATTCAACACTTGCATTGCTAATGCAACTTCTGGATAAATATATATATATATTTTTACAAGGGATAAATAAGAAAAGCATATTTACAAAACCATCCTCTACTCATTTTGAAATTACCTTTATCTAGGTACATTTTGCAAAAACAACCCTAAGTTTTTCTGTAATTACAAAAATACCCTTTTATTTGCACTTTAAATTTTCAAAAAAAACTTCACATAAACACACATAAACTTTATACAAACAAACACATATTTCACTCTAACAAAATATATGTCTAGTTTACAAACACATGAACTGTCACAAGCAGCGCCAGAAGGAACTCGATGAGTTGAAGGTGGCAGCTCAAGAACTCGTAGAGATGGTGGATCCCCAGGAAGACGGTGCGGAAGATGGGCAACCACTACTTGATCGTCTTCGCGGGGCGCCACAAAAGATCCTCAATTTCGTCACCGAGGCTGCCACATCTTACGTGGGCCATGCCCTAGGCCTTGTAAAGTCCTTCTGGCCAAAGGCTCGGCTAGAAGTACTCGCGGAGGGTGCAACTGCAGATTGTTCTGATGAAAACTTCCGCGAGTATTTGCTAGAGGTCCGGCCTGTGGCTGAAAAAATTGTAGGAAACATGGTCCAGGATTGAACCGTTAGTACTTAAGACTTTTGTAATATAAGAAACCACCTTTGTTCCTTTTGTAGCCTTATGTGCAGACTAAAAGCCCCATCTGCTTTGAAGCATAGGCGTGCTACCTCTGAGTGCAGCAACTCAGAGAGTAGTCGATTTAGCCCTTCGCGAGAGCTCATCGGGTGAGCTAGATAAGATCCTGCCAAAAAGGATCCACTCGGACCCGGAACGCGCACTCTGTGGCGCGATGACTAGGATGCTCATGGCAAATAGTCGAAAACTACCCTTAGGTGTGACCACCGCAGGAGTAGCCAAACGAGTTAGATAGAACCCGAGCCAGACGGGCCTAACCAGTTTGAAAGAAACGCAATTAGCATCGCGACGACCCATGTGCCGCTGGCAAGTAGTCGATTTTATATAAAATTGAAGCGTGGCCAACAGCCGCCACCGTTGTATTCAAGAATTTACATTTCGGGTTGTGTGGCACAAAGCCGCCAAATCGACCCAGAAAAGTAAAACTTGCTATTGACGCATACAGAAATTGGACACGGGTCTGCTTAGGGGTAGAACCGTCGCAGGTGCTGGATGTTCCACGAGTTGGGTACATCCTGACCATCGGGGTGCCGAAGTTGATAAGATCCCGGTCTTGTAACCCTCTTGACGATGAACGGTCCTTCCCATCTTGAGTTAAGCTTGTGCAAACCCGACTCATCCTGAACGCGACGAAGGACGAGGTCGCCAATGCTAAATGACCTTTCCTTAATGTTGCGGTCATGATATCGCCGGATTCCCTGTAGGTAACGGGCTGACCGAACGAGAGCAGAGCAGCGAGCCTCTTCAACAGAGTCCAACTCCAGCTGTCGTGCTTCGTCCGCCTCGCCTTCTTTATACATCTCGACCCTTGGGGATTTCCACATGATATCTGCTGGAAGAATCGCCTCGGAGCCGTAGACAAGGAAGAACGGGGTCTGCCCTGTGGCCTTGGAAGGTTGAGTCCTGAGCCCCCAGATGACATGTGGCAACTCGTGAATCCACTTCCCGCCCTTCTTGCTGTTGGCATCGTAGAGTCTCTTCTTGAGACCCTCAATGATCAAGCCATTTGCCCGCTCGACTTGCCCGTTTGCCCTTGGGTGTGCCACCGAAACGTACTTGACCTCGATGGACGAGTTTTCACAGAATTCCCAGAATTGGTTGGCCGTGAAATTTGAACCCAAATCGGTGATGATAGTGTTGGGGAAGCCGAACCGATGCAAGATGTCGGAGATGAAGTCAACCACCCTGTCAGGAGTGAGCTTGGTGATTGGTTTGAACTCGATCCATTTGGTGAACTTGTCGACAGCCACCAAAACATGAGTAAAACCTCCTGGCGCTGTTATGAAGGGCCCAATCATGTCGAGGCTCCAGCAAGCAAATGGCCAGGAAGGCGGTATAGTGATGAGAGTGTGGGCCGGGACATGAATTTGCTTGCCAAAGAACTGACAATTCTGACATCTTCGTACCAGGTCCTCGGCGTCAGACACAGCGGTGGGCCACCAGAAGCCGGCCCGAAACGCTTTGCCTACTAGTGTGCGTGATGCTGCATGATTACCGCACACGCCCTCATGTATCTCTCGCAAAATGTCCAGGCCTTCTTCTGTTGTGACGCACTTCATGAGTACTCCAGATCGTGCGCCGCGTCGATAAAGTTTGTCTTCGACTAGGACAAACCCCTTGCTCCGTCGCATGAGGCGAGCGGCAGCAGCGCTTTTGGGGTCCATCCCGGTCGGTAAGACGAGATCTCGGATGAAGTCGATGAAAGGTCCTCTCCAGTCCTCACCGACCAGCAGTACCTCCCGTTCTGGTTGTACGGAGCCAGTGGCGGTGGAAACCGGTGGTGAAGGGCTGATGGACGGGTGCGTCAGCTCCTGAACGAATACCCCTGCCGGGACTTGAGCTCGGGTTTATCCCAGCTTGGATAAGGCATCGGCAGCAACATTGTGTTCCCGCAGCACATGGTGAATTTCTAGGCCAGAAAATTTGTTTTCTAGCTTGCGTATTTCCTGTACATAAGCTTCCATGGTCACCTTGTTGCAGTCCCACTCTTTGTTGACTTGCTGAACGACCAAGAGTGAATCGCCATATACAAGTAGTCGCTTAATCCCTAGCGATATCGCCAAACGGAGCCCGTGAAGCAACGCTTCATACTCGGCTTCATTGTTGGATACCTCCCAGAGAATTTGGAGGACGTATTTGAGTTGTTCGCCTCTCGGGGAAACGAATAAAACTCCACCGCCGCCGCCATCGAGCTTGAGAGAACCGTCAAAGTACATGGTCCAATGCTCTGGCTTGTCAATTGGAGTTGAGACTTGATTTTCCCTCCACTCAGCCATGAAGTCGACTAGAGCTTGGGACTTGATTGCAGTTCGTGGCTTGAAGTCGATCGACAAAGCCCCCAGTTCCACTGCCCATTTGGAAACACGACCCGTGGCGTCTTGGTTGTGTAGGATATCCGCCAGCGGGTAGTCTGTGATCACGACGATCTGGTACTCTTCAAAGTAATGGCGTAATTTCCTCGAAGTAATCAATATGCCATAGAGAAGCTTTTGGACCGCCGGGTAGCGCACCTTAGACTCCAAGAGTACTTCACTGACAAAGTATACGGGCCGCTGCACGCCGAAAGCATGGCCTTCCTCGGAGCGCTCGACAACAATAGCACTGCTAATAACGTGGGTAGTTGCCGCAATGTAAAGTAAAAGGGTCTCACCCGGTAATGGAGCCGTGAGGATTGGGGGCGACTGTAGGTGTTGCTTGAGATCCTGCAGAGCCCGCTCGGCTTCCTCTATCCAGTGAAACTTATCCTGACGCTTTAAGAGTTTGAAAAAAGGTAATCCTCTCTCCCCGAGCCGGGAGATGAATCTGTTGAGAGCTGCCATGCACCCTGTAAGTTTTTGTACATCTTTGATTGTGGCAGGTGCCTCCATATCAGTGATGGCGGTAATCTTTTCAGGGTTGGCCTCAATGCCCCGGTTACTGACTATGAACCCGAGCAGTTTTCCTGAAGGAACACCAAAAACGCACTTAGTCGGATTAAGCTTCCATCGGTACTTCCTTAGGCTGGCGAAAGTTTCCTCCAGATCCGCGATGAGGCCCTCGGGACTTCGAGTTTTCACAACCACGTCGTCCACGTAGGCCTCTACGTTCCGGTGTAGCTGATCAGCAAAGCACATCTGAATTGCCCGCTGATAGGTGGCGCCAGCGTTCTTCAACCCGAAAGACATTGTCTTGTAGGCATAAGTCCCAAACGGGGTGATGAACGCGATCTTGATCTGGTCTTCTTCCTTGAGAGCGATCTGGTGGTAACCTGAGTAACAATCAAGGAAACATAACAATACGCAACCTGCAGTTGAGTCGACTACCTGATCGATGCGAGGGAGCCCAAAGTGATCCTTTGGGCAATGCTTGTTGAGATCGGTATAGTCGACACACATTCTCCATTCTTTGTTCTTTTTTAATACAAGGATGGGGTTAGCAACCCACTCTGGGTGGATTACTTCTTTAATGAATCCAGCCGCGAGGAGTTTAGCTATTTCCCGTTTAATAGCCTCCTGTTTATCGGGGGCAAAACGACGAAGTCGTTGCTTCTTTGGTACAGCCTGTGGGTACACATTAAGACTATGCTCGATCAGCTCCTTGGGCACCCCTGGCATATCCGATGGCTTCCATGCGAATATGTCTCGATTAGCCCGCAGGAAACTGACGAGCGCGAGTTCCTATTTGTCACCCAAACCCGCGCCGATGATGGCAGTCTTAGATGAATCGCCTTCTTGGAGCTGGATCGTCTTGAGAGCCACCTCGCCCGTCGACTTGACGCCCGATTTACTCGCCTTCTTCGTCGGGATGTCCAACTCAGCTTGAGAGAGTTACTGTGCGGCCGCGAGTACTTCGTCGGAAGCATCTGGCACGCGGGAAGTCGATGCAAACTGGATGGCTTCTTGGTTGCAATCATAAGACTTCTTCAAGTCGCCCCGGAGCGTGAGCACGCCGCTGCGTCCTGGCATCTTGAGAAGTAAGTAGACATAATGTGGCACCGCCATGAATTTGGCGAGCGCCGGCCTTCCCAGTATAGCATGGTAAGAAGATTCAAAGCTGGCCACCTCGAACTTGATGAACTCGGTACGATAGTTCTCCCTCGTCCCAAAAGTGACTGGGAGAACGACTGTTCCAAGCGGGTGCGCGGCATTGCCAGGGACAATACTGTAAAAAGGAGCTTTGCTCGGAGTGAGCTTGTTGGTAAGGTCCAGACCCATCTTCTTCAGCGTGCTAGCGAAGATAAGATTGAGTCCACTCCCACCATCGATAAGAACCCGAGTAAGCTTGACTTCTGCAACCACGGGATCCAGCACCAGTGGGAACTTCCCAGGCTCGGAAAAGCTGGTCCATTGGTCATCACGGGAAAATGATATGGGGACCTCCGACCATTGGAGCGGTCGTGGTACCGCCGGTTCAACTGATAGAATTTCTCGTAGCAGCAACTTTTGTTCTCGCCTGGAGCAAAAATCTTCGTCACCACCAAAGATGACATTGACGGTTTTCGAGGCATCCTGGAACTTGGGCGTCTCTGATTTATCCTCCTGTTCCTCGTCTTCGGGCTCTCTGCCCATCGACTTGTTTTTCTTGCTGTTTCCAGGAGAGCTGAAGGTACGCTTGAGCTGAAAACAGTCGATCGCTGCGTGTTTAGAGTTGACACACCACGGGCACTTCTTCTGCAGAAGCTTTTCAAACTGCTCCTGCGTGGTCGACTTCTTGCCACGCGAAGGACGTTCCACAGCCGCGACAAGGTCGTCTAGCTTGCGTTTTTGGGATGAATCCGAAAAGTCCTGCTGGCCTTTGCCAGCCCGGTTGTCGTTGTTGCGCTTCTGGTTGAGGTCGGTGCGTCTTGGGAACCTCTCGCGCATCTTTTCTTCTTGTTCGGACCAGTCGTGCATCATGTCGCGTAATCCTGCAACTGTTTTCGGCCTGTTACGCCCAAAATCATGATATATACCTGGGTCTGTGAGGCCGTTGTAGAAACAGTCGATGATGTCCTCCTCCGAGATGTTGGCGATGGTTGCCCGTACATCAAAGAAACGACGGGTGTAGGATCGGAGGAGTTCATTACGCTCCTGCTTGCACTGAGCAAGGTCATGCCGTGTGCCTGCTCGAGTTATCGCCCCCTGGAAGTTGTCGATGAAAACCTTCTTAAGCCCTTCCCAGGAGTCGATGGAATCGTTGGGGAGGCTTTCCAGCCAAGTCAACGGTGCTGGCTCCAAAGCCATCGGAAAGTAGATGACTTTGGTAGTGTTGGAGCCGCCAGCCACCTCAACAGCAGTGGAATAACAGCGGAGCCATTGTTGGGGGGCCTGCTTGCCGTCATACTTGGTAATGCCAATTGGCTTGAAACCCTCCGGGTACTTGTAGTTGTTGAATCTCGCAGTGAACGCGGGGAAATGATCGCTGCAGTCAGCCTCGTCTCGCTCGACTACCTCGCGCTCCCGTCGCCTTGAGTCGAGGACTGACCGGGCATCGCGCCCCTCATTGATCTTCTGACGAAGATCAGGTTGGTGACGCGGAGGATTAGGCTGCCTCGGGTTGTTTGCCGGAGGTGGCTGTCGCCTCCCACCGGTGATCTGGCTTCCACCCACGCCATCATTGTTGTTGGTGCGTTGGGGTCGCGGGCGATGACCCGTTGTTCGACTTGGGGCCTGGCTTCGGCTGTCTCCGACGTGTTCGTCCCTAACGAGCGATGCCGGAACCTGCTGGTCCAACTGGACCCACGCCCGTTGGGCGTAGATGAGTGCTTGTCGGACGTTGGGGTCGTTGCTTCACTCGAGTAGTGCTGTTACCCGAGCAATGTTGGCCACAGGAGTCCTGAAACCACGTTCATCTGCCGCGGCGAATTCAGCGTCGAGTTCGCGCTGTGCAGAACGTATGCGCTCGTTGGCGTGCCTTCTGCGAACCGCACGAGCTCTGTTCCTTGCACGTCGCGCGTCGCGCTCGGTGTCGTTCTCGTTCTCGGCTTCTGCGGTGTCTTCATCTTCCGATATGCCGTCAAGTGCGCCAATGGGGATGAGGGCGTCGTCGTCCCCTCCTTCCGCCATCAGGACTTGGCGAGTTGCGAGTTCTTCGGAAGGGGCTTCGACTAGCTCAGTCGAGCCCTCGGATATGGCAGCCAATGCCCTGCCCTCCTGAAAAGGCAAAGGCTCCAGATGGGCTACCAATCAGTCTTCACGTCCGAGTGGGTCGGACAAGTTCATCCCCCTCCAATGAACAATTCGTCCTTCGGAGGTGGTGGTGATCATCAGCCCGCAAGCGGCCAGGTGGTCCTCAACCTCCCGACATGCGGTGGCCTCGGAGCCTCCAGCCTGGAGCAAAGAGTCCAAGTCCTTTTCCAACGTGGAAAAAGGAACAGTAGAGACAGACGCTGCCTCGGTTTCCCTGGCAGAGTCAGAAAACTGCAACTCGTCGAGATTATCGACAAAGTCGTCGAGCCTTGCGGCAAGTGTTTTTAGCTTGAAGGTGTCGTCGACGGTGTGCCGACGGAAACCGCCTGCGCCGTTAGCAACGCAAACCCACGAGCCAAAAACAAAGGTTGTGCCCTCAGGGAGCACGGGACTGGGGAACTTGAAAATCACCATCGAGTTCTCCAGCGGATCTCTGATGCGCACCCCTACCTGGCGCGCCAGCTGTCGGGTTTTATCCGGCTGCCCACCAAGGGGTATACCCAAGGTGGTAGGTTTTAGGTTGGGATGCGCCGAGATCAGGAACTCGAAGGTGCAGACAACACAAGATTTAGACAGGTTCAGGCCGCAATATGCGTAATGCCCTACGTCCTGTATGATGGTTTGTATTGCTTTGGTGTTGATCTGGTGATCTTATGTTTTTCGAGGGGTCCCTGCCCGCCCTTATATATCCGGGGGACAGGGTTACATGAATCCTAGCCTGATACTAGCTTAGGAATCGTACTCAAGTACAACTCGAGTAGTTTCCTTCTGTATCGACTAGTTCTACTCCGCATGCGAGTAGAATACAACATAAATGAGGTACAGGACATGTCCTATCCCCTAGTCCAATACGGACTCCTTAATGTACACAGCCCCGTGGCCCCGGGTCTGACACTACCCTTGGATATATGTGTAGTGTAGTTTTATTTATAGGATTTACATAAAGTTTGAAAATATTACTAAGTTTTATATTAACTTCAAAACTGTTGCTCTTCTGCAGATGAACCTTAAAGTAAAGTTGTAGATCTTGAAAAACTATGCACTTTTGCTTTTGGGACCATCTCCATTTGAGCACTTGTTTAAAAGTTATAGATGTTTTACAGTGGAGTCCCTGTGTTTCTCTAAATTTGCGTTTCAGTCCTCTTCTTCTACCTCCCTCTCTTCCTCCCCTGCTTCTCCTCTGCTGCACGCCGCCGCCTGCGCCTGGCCCTAAGCGCCGCCCTGCAGCTCTGCGCTCCTCTGCGCCCCGCTCCACGCGTCGCGCTACTCTTCCTCCACCGCCCTAGCTTCCTCTGCTGGCGCCTCGCCCGAGTGCCACGCCGCTTGCAGCACTGCAAGCGCCGCCCGCCGGCACCTTTGTCGCCCGCCGTGATCCTCTGGTCGCCCCCCCCCCCCCCCCCCCGTAGCAGCTCAAAGCCGAGGCTCTGCTCGCCCTTGCTTCCCTCCTCTCTTCCCATTTGCCTATAAAGAGCTACCTCGGTCCCGCTCGCGTGCCCCATTGCCGCCGCCCCTCCATTGCGCCGTCGAGCTTCGGTCCGCCGCGGGATTGCCTCCTCGGCCCTCTCCCTCCCCAAATTGGTAGCGCCCTCACCTCCCACGGCCCCCACCGCACCTCCCCAACTCGGCCCCTCCTTCCCCCGGACGCCGGAGCGCCGCCGCCGCAGCTCACCCCGGCCGCCATCTCGGGCTCACGTCGACCGCCCATCTCCGGCCACCTCAAGCTCGCCCAAGACCACCAGTGGGTAGCCCGAGCTTCCCTTGTGCTCTCCCTCCCCTTGCCCCTCACCGCCGGTGAACCTCATGGCCGGAATTTGGCCGGAACCGAGCTCCCACGGCTGGCCATGGTCCTTGGACCCAATTGCGTGGATTGATTTCTTTCTAAGGGGTCTTCTGTAAAATCTAGGGGCTTGTGTGTAGAAAGGGTATTTGTTATTTCATGTGTGAGTGTATCCTGTCTTGCAAAATTCGTAGAAAATCATGGAAAAATCCAAAAATGGCAAAATTAGTTTTGTTGGAAACTAGATTTCATACCCTATAACTTTTGCTAATGAAGTTTAGTTTGAAACAAAATACTTTTACCTCTATTTTAAATTTAAGATTAAAGAGTAGTTTGTACTTAACTTCTACATTTCTTGCTGTGTTGCTTATAAATTTTTGGCATGTAGCTTCTATGAGCTATGTGTAACCTTGGGTTAAATTTTCAAACCTAGCTTTGCTTGGTAGCTTGATCTCTTTGATTTGAGCATTTCAAATTTGAAATGTTAGCTAAACATGTTGTGTAACCCTTTCTAATTAAGATCTCTTGTCATTCTCTAATGTGTTAATGTTTAGTGTATCATTAAATTTCCAAAACTTTATAATCCTTGTTACTTAAAGTTTGAAACTAAATTTGAGTTCAAATTCAAATTCAAATATTTTAGTCTTGTTTGCAACAAATTCAGCAATATCCTTATGATTCCTTTGTAAATAGTGTTTTAAACCTAAACCCTCTTCATTTCATGAACTCTTGTATGTTGACTTGATGAATTGCAACTTTTGTAATGTAAGATCTTAAATTTAAATCTCGCCTTACTTAATTTATTGCATCTCATATAGAATCAACGACGCTCGACGATGAAGATTACGAGTTGGTCTTAGGACAAGACCAAGGGTTTCCAGAAGACCCAACGCAAGTCGTCGAGGGACTAACTGAAGCCCCGAACCAAAGTTCGGAAGCCTCTGACACCCCTGCCCCCAACCCCACTCAAGAAGGCAAGCCCCGGACATATCCCACTACTTTATTTACACTGCAATCTATGTCTATTTATGTTATATCTTGCATTAAGTCTAGGAATTGGAGTGAAACCCTAGTTGCATGAGATCTTAGGAATCCAATGTATTGTACCCGAGTCCTTATCGCTTAGATGCTCTGCTAAATAGGACCGGTAAAAGTCGGGTGATTTCCTATCACTCGCGCGATATAGGAGTTGCTTATTTACATTTCTGCAGTCACTATAAGGATGACGGACAGGGTCATGTGCTGTATTATGACCTAAAGTTTTACCCTGTCTGTTTCGTTAAAACTTGATAAGGTCGATATGTGTGGTAGTGGTGGCTAAGCTTTTGAAAGTACTAGCCACATGCCGCGAAATATGGTAAGCGGTAAGCCTAGTACCCGAGTGGCCCGGCAAATGGACATGTCTCCACCACTCGACCTTTATTTTATGTTCACACGCACCGACATGTGGGAAGTACGTTCTGTAAGGCAGATAGGAATACGGGTTTTGTAGTCGCGCTACAGACGTATGTCCTGCACAATGGGTGTGCGTACGGTCCTGCAGTCACTTGTGGTGGCCCTGATCCATAACCCGGAATATAAGGGAAACGGTTGCTTTGGAACTATCGTTGGACGTTCCAAGCGTGTGTGTTAGGTTTACCTTGCAAGGTTGAATCTCGATTCAGGAATCGTCCACCTCTCACGATGAATGAGACTGCTTATCCCTTTTGCCACATAGAGTAAGAAGTGTAACTATAGATGGAATAATCCGGATAAATGATAATCTCTACCTTGCTTGCTTAGTGTAGGTGCTAATCTAGAATGAAAACCAACTAGAAGCTGGAAGCTAAAACTTGAAAGTAGTTCATACTCTTTGTTGCTTTTCAGCTGAAAATGAACCCAGAGCCTTTACAGTGCCATCATTTGTCTAGTTACGGGTTAAAGTATACCCAACCCGGGTAAGCCTTGCTAAGTACTAGAATATTCAGTCTTGCTAGTACCATTTGCAGGTATAACTTTCGAGAGTTCCACGGACAACCCTGCATGGCCAACTTCTGTTCCTTTTGGCTGGTCCGTGGAATGGGATCCGTCCCCGGCTGGCAGTGACCCCCCTGAGTGACACCAGGCCTTGGGCTGAGCATGGTGTCAACCTTTGCGGCGAGAGTAGTCGCACGTTTGTTTTCCTTCCGCTGTAAACATGGACAAGCTGTCTAGCTTGTCAGTTTAAACCTCGTTTGTATAAATTTTATTTGCACTTGAACAAGGCTTGTAATAATGTTTACTTTTCTGTAAATTAAAAGTAATGAGTTGTACTGTGGTTGTATACTCGCCTTCGTGCGAGGTAAACCTACATCGATCCTGTTGAACCGTGGTTGTATCAGGCGGAGACCTGACAGACCAATGGGTTACACCGTTTGAAGTACGTTGGAGCCCTTGAGAGAGGACTTGCGTATTTGAGCCGGTGTAACTCAGGCGGTTCTGCCACAATGGGTGACGCCATCACCCGCCTCTAAAAATACTTTTCCGAGGGAGGGTCGGTTGCTACAGTACCCCCGCTCCCTTTGTAGGAGCAGGGTACATTTTGACCCGTCCCTGGAGAAAAAAAGAGGGCGTGGCTACAAATCGTTTTTTACGGTGCCTAGAATAGTTTAAATAGCTATATATTTCATAATCAACACAAGCCATGCGTGGTGATGGAGATCGGAGCCAACCTCAAAAGCAGCAGATCAGGAGTTCAAGCTCTCATTTATGAAGGAAATATTGTTGAGACAATACTTCAATATTACTTTTCTAATGTTTTATGAGCGAAATATTGATTTTTCAAAGAAACGATGAGCCTAGTGTTGTCCGAGGAAAATCTTTTTTTCTCTTAGCTAGAAAAGATGAGCCACACCTCAAACTAGGAACACGAGATTGATACTTTTTCATTTGTATACACAGCAATGTTTGTAGACAATGAGCCTCCTGGGCCACTATAGCACTTGATGCCACTTCATTAGTGGTGTCGGTACATACAGGCAGGGGAACCTTCTGCTAGGGTGTCCAGGCCCTTAGCGTCTCACCATCCGTGATCTCCCCCTCACCTTCTGGGTGACGCGGCGCGTGGCCCGGGCCTGACAGCTGGGACCATGGTCTCCGGACCTCCCCCGTGCTCTTAAAGGTCCAGGCCCTCCACGTCCCCATGAAGGCAGGGGAGCTCTCGGGTGGCCTCCGCGGACTCGGACTCCCCAGGGAGGTCCGGGGCCGCCACGTGTGATGACCAGACCATCACGGGCCTGACCGCTCCAACCGGCCTCGGGGGCCCGGACCCCCTTCCCCCGGGAAGGGGTCCGGAGCCGCCACGTGCCGCCCCTGCGGTGGGAGCGGGGCTGCCCCTGCCATGCTGACACCACGATAAGCCTGCCTGATCTGAAGGCGGCGCGTCGTATCACCGTGCATAGTGCGCAAGTTGTGTACAGTCCCGTCACGGCGCTGCGCGCGTGTGTGATGATGGCCTGTAATAGGCGAGCCAAGGCGTGCGCTGTAACAGTGCGCACGCAACGGGTCAGCGTCGTACCACCGCCTGACAGAAGGTTCTGCCCCAACAGTGACAGTACGGCTTCGTTGTTGGGTAACGCTGGCAGCGGTCACTGTACGGATGTGGCTGCACACGGCCATACCCTGGTTGTAGATACGCACATCAACTTCCCGATCGAGAGGACTACGGAGAGGAGCTCGAGGTGATGACCTCCATATCTCTCGTAGAACAGGCTCCTGTTGGCCGGGCCCACCTGTCGGGGCCCCGCTCAGTGTAAGCACTCCCCTTGGACTATAAAAGGGAGAGAGCACTCGTTAGAAGACACATCTGAACATACACGAACACAAGCTGCATGCTAAGCTCCATCCAGGCTTCCCAAAGTAATACAAACACCAAAGTGGACGTAGGGTATTACGCTCCGGTGGCCCGAACCACTCTAATTCCTTGTGTTTTTCCTGCATTCATCTACCCACCGATCAAGTGCTCCTAAATCTCCTCCAAACCCATCCTTGACCAGGATTAGGCGGGTGCATTCCGCCACCCGGCTGCAGATTTCCTCCGATATTTGGCACGCCAGGTAGGGGCCTTAGGTTTGGTTCACGCTTGGTCGAAGCTCAAGACCGCAATGGCGTTGGAAAATGGTCATCACGACCTCCTGATTGGTGAAGAAGTGGCGTCCACGACGCCAGACGCCTCGCGCCGTCCCGCCTCCAGGGCGGCTCCGCGTGCTGCTCCGCGGTGTGCGGCGGAGCGGGCCTCTGTGGCCCAATCGGTGCCCGCACCGAACGGGCCCCTCATGGCAGCCAGGGAGTTGCTCCGCAACCCTCCTGGTGAGGCGGCTCCGCCAGATGCGCACAGGCAGTGGCGTGATGACGTCGACCGCCTCCTCAACCTGGCACAGGCTTCCCCAGGCTCAGCAGGGGGGTCTGTGTCCAGGCAGCGCCATCGTCAGGGCGGCGCATCCGGTTCTGTGCACTCACCATCAGTAAGGAGTGCACGGACTGAAGACCTCCGGGCGGAGCTCAACCGCAGGCACGCGGGAGAGGACGCCCGGATCTTCATTGAGCGAGCGCGCAATCGACGGCTCAACATTGAGGGTCGGGATCTTGCGCCTGAGCTCGATGCGGCTGCGGTCAGACCGCAGGGACCCGCTCAGGCACCGGTGTCGGGCGTGGGCTGCGCAGCGCTCGCAGACCACCTTCGCGCGGTCGCCTGGCCGTCCAAGTTTCGACCTCACCTGCCAGAAAAGTATGACGAGTCCACCAACCTGTTAGAATTCTTGCAGGTCTACATCACCGCCATCACGGCGGCTGGAGGTAACGAAGCCGTCATGGCAAGTTACTTTCACATAGCCTTGACCGGGCCAGCCCGCACTTGGCTCATGAACCTCACCCCAGGGACCATCCAGTCCTAGGGAGAGCTTTGCGCATAGTTCACGGCGAACTTCGCCAGTGCGTACCAGCAGCACGGTGTGGAGGCCCACCTCCACGCTGTGAGGCAACAACCCCGAGAGACCCTCCGGACCTTCATCTCCCGCTTTACCAAGGTGCGTGGAACCATACCACGTATCACCGATGCATCTATCATCACGGCCTTCCGCCAGGGGGTCTGAGACGAGAAGATGCTGGAGAAGCTGGCGACCCATCAGGTGGAGACCGTCACCACCTTGTTCGCTTTGGCCGACAAATGTGCCAGGGCTGCAGAAGGCCGTGCATGGCACTCTGCAACCCAAGCAGGACCCGCTCAGATGAGTGGGCCCAGTGTCGCTACCCCTGGCAGCGGCAAGAAGAAGAACAAGAAGAACCGTGGCTTCAACAAGTCACGGATCGGGGGTCCGGCCGTTGCAGCTGCGACGACCGGGGGCCAGAACTCCCGTGGCAAGCGCCCACGACAACAGCGCACCGACCCTGGGTCGTGCCCTGTTCATCCTGGGGCTCGCCACAGCGCCACTGAGTGCCGCGAGATCCAGAAGCTCGCGGAGCGCCTCAGTAAGAGGCGTGACCAAGCCTCAAGGGAAGGCTCCTCCCCTCCGCGGCGGTCCGGCAAGGAGAAGGTCTCCGACGCCGACGCGGCCGTGACGGAGAGGGAATTGGGGTATCAAACCCCCAACAAAGTCCTCAAGGGTCTCTTCCACCAGTCCGACTCCGAGTCCTGGGGTGACGAGCACCGCAAGAAGCTGTACGTCAAAACCCGGCGGGATGTCAAAACCCTTCGCCGAGAGGTCCTCTCGGTGAAGCCGGCGACGCCAAAGGCGGCGCCCCATTAGCGGTGGAAGAACATCACCATCTCCTTCGGGCCGTCGGATTGACCGGAGAACATGGCGGGCGCTGGTGTGCTGCCACTCATTACGGCACCCACCATCACCAACGTCCGCCTCCACCACGTGCTGATCGACGAAGGTGCAGGCCTCAGTGTCATCAGCTATGCAGCGTTCAAGCACCTGCACATCCCGGAGTCCAAGCTGACTCCTTCGTGCCCATTCTCTGGAGTGGGCCCGGACCCAGCGTACCCGGTGGGGACCATCTCCCTACCGGTTACATTTGGGACGGAGGACAACTTCCGTACCGAGAACGTGCAGTTCGAGGTAGCGGAAGTTAACCTCCCCTTCAATGCCATCATCGGCAGGCCGGCCCTGTACCGGTTCATGGCCATTGCCCATTACGGGTACCTGGCCCTGAAGATGCCTTCTCCGGCAGGCGTCCTCACCGTCCAGAGTGACCGGGCTGCTGCTGTCGTGGCGGTCATAAAGCTCCATGCGCTGGCAACAGGGCTTGCCCCTGCAGCTGGCGCCCAGGGGTCTGACCCCTCCACCTCGCGTGCCAAGGCTCTAGCCAAGGCACCCAAGGTTCGTTCGTCCGATACGGACGATGTTCCCGTGAAGACCGTCCAGGTCGGAGCAGAGGCCTCCCAGACCACCCGCATCGGTGGCAATCTGGGAGAGAAATAGGAAAGCGCGCTCATCGCCTTCCTCCAGGCAAATGTTGACGTGTTCGTCTGGGAACCGTCACAGATGCCCGGGTTCCCTAGGGAGGTGATTGAGCACCATCTGAAGATCCACCCCGACTCCAGGCCGGTCCGGCAGAAGCCACGCAAGCAGTCCATCGAGCGGCAAAATTTCATCTGTGAAGAGGTCCGCAAGCTGCTGCAGGCTGGCTTCATCGAGGAGGTCTACCACCCAGTGTGGTTGGCCAACCCAGTCGTGGTCCCGAAGGCAAACGGGAAGCTTCGGATGTGCATCGACTACACCAATCTTAATAAGGCATGTCCAAAAGACCCTTATCCACTTCCGCGTATAGATCAGATTGTAGACTCCACTTCCGGGTGTGATTTGTTGTCCTTCATAGATGCCTATTCCGGTTTTCACCAAATCAAAATGGCTAGGGATGATAGGAAGCACACAGCTTTTGTAACAGTGGATGGTCTTTATTGTTATATAGTAATGCCTTATGGATTGCTTAATGCTCTACCCACCTTTGCTCGTGCAATGAACGTCACTTTAGGTGATTCGGTTAGAGATATAGTTGAGGTGTATGTTGATGACATCGTTGTCAAGACTAGAGAGTCAATTTCCCTCTTAGAAAATTTAGCTCAAGTCTTCGACAAGTTACGAGCGACCTCCACCAAGCTTAACCCCAAGAAATGCGTCTTCGGCGTATCAGCAGGGAAGCTCCTTGGTTTCCTGGTCTCCCACCGGGGGATCGAGGCCAACCCGGATAAGGTCCGGGCAATCGAGGCAATGAGGCCCCCTGCGCACCTCAAGGATGTGCAAAGGCTAACGGGGTCCCTTGCAGCCCTCAGCCGCTTCATTTCGAGGCTGGCGGAGAGGGCACTTCCCTTCTTCAAGCTGATGAGGGGGTCCGGTCCATTCACATGGACTGAAGAGGCAGAACGTGCCTTCCAGGAGATGAAGCAGTACCTCACCTCCTTGCCGGTCCTGGTTGCACCAGACCCAGGTGGGACACTGTTTCATTATCTTGCAGCGACGGCCGAAGTGATCAGCATGGTGCTGGTCACTGAGAGGTCCGAACATCTCCCGCAGGGGGCCCCCGCGGACCCTCCTGCAGGAGAGGGATGTCCGGCCTCCACCTCTCCAACAACCGGCCCTACTTCGGAGGGTCCGGCCGGGTCCCGACCCGGACAAGAACCAAGCGACCTGGGGTCCAACGGGACCCCAGCTCAAGCTGAAGGATCCAGTCCGGCTGGCAGGGTTAGGACCGTCCAGAAGCCGGTCTACTACGTCAGCGAGGCCCTCCATGAGGCAAAGGCCAGGTATCCTGAGTCGCATAAACTTCTTTATGCTATTCTCATTGCATCCAGGTAACTCCGCCACTACTTCCAGGCCCACAAGATTGTGGTGGTGACCTCCTACCCATTGAGGGCCATCCTCCACAATTCCAACGCCACGGGCAACATCGCCAAGTGGGCAGCTGAGCTCGCTGGATTCCAACTCGACTTCCAACCGCGCCACGCCGTCAAGAGTCAGGTCTTTGCTGACTTCGTGGCGGAGTGGACACCAACACCAAGCATCCCAGGGGGTCCGGGTGATGGCTCGGATCCCCCACATCTGGAAGTCAGGGCTCCGGTGTTCACCGGACCCCACTGGACCCTCTTCTTTGATGGGTCCGCACGCAGCAAGAGGGCAGGGGCTGGCATGGTCCTCATCGACCCACGTGGCGAGCAGTTGAAGTACATGGTGCACCTCGATTTTGAGGCCACCAACAACATGGTGGAGTATGAGGCCTTAATCTTTGGACTCACGGCGGCTTTGTCCCTGGGAGTCCGGGAGCTCCTGGTCAAAGGAGACTCCCAACTCATCATCAGGCAAGTCCGGGGGGAGTGTTGCTGCAACAACCCCCAGCTCGCAGCCTACCTCATTCATGTGAGGAGGCTGGAGAAGGACTTCGATGTGCTGGAACTGCAACATGTTCCACGCGAAGGCAACTCAGCAGCTGATGCCCTCTCCGCGAGCGCATCGACTCAGGCACCCGTGCCTGAGGGCATCTTCCAGAGACGTCTGTTGAAGCCTTCCGCCCAGCCTGCCGACTTGGGCGAAGGGGGTCGGACTAGCACCTCGAAGCTAGCGGTCCCGGCGGTGCTCCATCCGTGGAGCCCGCCAAGGGTTGTGTGCTTCCTCGAGGGTCCCGAAGACCTCAGGGAGCCTCGCCCAGTTTCTCAGGAAGGTCCCGATGCATGGATCTCTAAGGTCCGGGACTACCTGAAAGATAATTTTCTTCCTGAAGACCAAGCATCTGCTGAGCGCATTGTCCGGATGGCTAAGCGGTACACAGTGGTAGAAGGGGATCTCTACCACCGTGGTGCCAACGGTATCCTCATGCGGTGCATCACCCAGGAAGAGGGCCGCGACTTGCTCGCGGAGATCCATGGAGGCGAGTGCGGAAGTCATTCTTCATCCCGCACGCTGGTTGGTAAAGCCTTCCGGCATGGCTTTTACTGGCCGACAGCGCTCCAGGATGCAGCTGAGTTGGTAAGGTCCTGCAAAGCATGCCAGTTCCATACAAAGCAGATACACACTCCAGCTCAGGCACTACAGATGATTCCTCCCTCTTGGCCCTTTGCTGTATGGGGGTTGGATATCTTGGGACCTTTCCCTAGGGCCGTCGGCGGGTACCGGTACCTCTATGTTGCCATTGATAAATTCACCAAGTGGCTGGAGGCAACCCCAGTGGTCAACATCACCAAGGCATCAGCAACTGCTTTCCTCAGGTCAATTGTGTGCCGGTTCGGGGTCCCGAACCGGGTCATCACCGACAATGGGATTCAGTTCACGAGCCAATACTTCTAGGAGTACTGCGAGGATATTGGCATCCAGCTCTGTTTCACCTCAGTGGCGCATCCCAGGAGCAATGGCCAAGTTGAGCGGGCCAACGCTGAGATCCTCAGAAGGCTCAAGATCCAGACCTACTGCGATCTTGAGAAGCATGGCGCAAGATGGATTGATGAGCTTCCGAGCGTGTTATGGGGGAACCGGACCACGCCCAGCCGGGCGACAGGGGAAACCCCTTTCTTCTTGGTCTACGGGGCCGAAGCGTGCCTTCCCCTGGAGATCACCATGGGCTCTCTACGAGTCCAGGCTTTTGATGAGGACTTGCAGGAACAACAGCGTCGTCAGGACGTGGACCTCGTCGACGAGCGCAGATGGCGAGCAGCAGTCCGAAACGCACGGTACAACCAAGCACTCCAGCGCTACCACCAACGGTTCGTGCGTAGTAGGGAGCTCCGGGTCGAGGACCTAGTCCTAAGGTGAATCCTAAACCGAGACAGCCTGCACAAGCTCTCCCCCAGCTGGGAGGGGCCCTTCAAGGTGACAAAGGTGTGCCGACCCGGATCTGTTCGTTTGGCTGCGGAGGATGGTATGCAACCACCCAATCCATGGAACATCGAGCACCTCCGTAAGTTCTATCCCTAGGACCTAGTTAAGAGGAAATTTTTCCTTTGTAATTGGTAGCATCACCGTGCGGACCAGGGCGGTAGAGGTCCGCCCTCGTAAACCCGGCCCCTGGCGTACATCGCACAACTCTTCTGTACCAATTCATTAAGGAAAAATTTGTTCTCGGTGTGTCCTGGAAGTCTATGCGATTCTATCTTTCTTTGCTTCTTGTTACGCTAACCCCCCATGTGGTTTCTCGCGTCTGTGTTGTGCCAAAGGCTTTTCTTAAGTTGCTACGCTACGTCTCTGCCCGGGACCTCTGTCTCGCAGGAGAAAAGGAACCGGACACCTGGGAACTGGCTTCAGGGAGACATACTCGTTCTTTGCTGGGGTCCAAGGTTGTGTAGCCGCTTAGCCTGGTTCCGTACCCTAAGCCTACACGCCCTGCCCTCCTAGGGCGGGTACCGTTGCACCCCGAACCATGGACCCGGGGACCAGGACCCCTTTAATCCCCGAACCTAGGTCCTCCTGCTCTGACTCGCTACGCAACTTAGGAGGCCTTCGCTGGCCGGACCGGGACCTCGTGGGGACGTATACTAAACGTTGATCCTAAATCATGTGCAGGGCCTCAGTTCTATGGACCTATCACGACTACCTCCCAGGGGGCCACGGGACCTCGGTGTGCTTGTGAGCACTTCACAGATCGACAATCAGGAAAACAGCTAAGTTTTTCACAAAAAGAAGACGCACGAAATACTTAAATGCATTACTAATAATGTGCACAACATTACAAAGTTATATTACAATAAAAAAAGTTATATTACAAAAGAAACAACAAAAAGATACTAGCACTATTGTCCGGCAGCACCCCCATTCTCTGCAGGTTCAGGGCGGCGTTGGATGCGTGCCACGACCATGTCGGCCGTCTCCTGGACTCCTTGCGCGGCGGCTGCCGTTGCTCGGAGGGGTCCGACTAGGACAGGAGTCAGTTGGATGGCGAGGTCGTGGCTCCGGAAGCTGGTGAGGATGTACTCTGCCATCCCCCGAGCAACTGCTCGCCCTTCTGTCTCCAGGAGGTCGTAAATGCTGGCCTCCACATCCCGCAACCGCTCGGCGGTGGAGCCCAGTGCCAAGTGGTGAAGGAGCCTCCGGCACCCGGATAGGGTTGGCTCCGAGTGCTTCCAGCAGAGGGTTCACCGCACCGACCCATCTTGTGATCTGGCCGATGCTGGCGCTCCGCTCCGCTAGGAGTTCCGCTACTTTGGCCTCCCTCTCCTGGAGGGCCACCTCGTGCTCTTGGACCCTCCGGGTCCCGGCTGCCAGCTCCTCCTCCACGGCCTCTTCCCGCCTCTGGAGCTCCTGGAGCCAGGCCACCTCCTCTGCTTCGCGGGCGGCAAGCCTTTCTTCCCTCTTTGCTGCAACTGCCGCCAGTTCTGCAAGGGTGGCCTCCTGCACCGCGGTCATCTCCACCACCTTCTTGGCCTCGCTGGCCAACTCCAGGGCAGTCCGCTCCCTGTCCGCCGCCGCCTGCACCTTCTTCTCCGCAGCGAGCTCCCGCTCTAGGGCGTCTGCCTCCCGCCGTGTGGCCGCTCTCTCCCGCTTCGCCGCTGCCGCCTCCCGGTCGAGAGCTCGCTGCAGCCCCTCTTGCAGGAGCTCGCGCTCTAGCACGAGCTTGGGGCGCTCATCGGCGTAGCGGGCGGTGACGGACTTGATGCGGTCGCCCAGGCGCTCCTCCCAGTCGGAGAGCCGGTGGCGCTCTGCCTCCAGCTTCTCCCACTCCCAGCGCATGCCAGCCTCCAGCTCCTGCTGAGCTTGCTGGCACTTGGCTATGAGTCGGGGGAGAGGGATCTCCGCTGTGCTCAGGAGGAGGCGCCTTCCCAGCACCACCTCCGGTTCTTCCCCCTCCGTAGGTGGAGTGGTGGTGCTGACAACCTCCGCAGACTCCGGCGCTGCGGCCTCCGGCTCCGCAGCCTCCGGTGCTGCTGCCTCTGCCATTGCAGTGGCCCCCTTAGCTGCTGGCTCAGCTGGGAGAGGCCCAGCCTCGGCGCCAGGCGCTGTCGATGGTACCTCGGTTGTCGCAGTTGGTCTGGCGGCCTCCTCCTAGGGAGTGGCTTCGGGTCGTGGTGGCGTGGCGACCTCCCGCTCCGGACCTCCAGGCCCAGAGGCTTCTGGCGCTGGCTCTGGCAGGGGCCCTGCAGGTGTCGACGCCGAGGACTCCGGCGCTGGCTGGGGGCCAGTTCCCCCAGTCGGTGCGGCCCCGGAGGGCGCGCTTGGAGAGTCAGAGGTTTGGGGCCTGCCGTATCACCAATATGGTTAGGGCCCAGAAGCTAAGAGAAATAGTGAAAAACTCTGAGGAAGCTACTTACGCGAAGTCGAACCATTCCCATCTGCCCCGGGCCGCTGGGGGGACCTTCTTCCCTGCCAAGGACCCCCCGGACCTTTGGCGGGTGTCCCCGGCCACCGGTGCTTCTAGCGGCGGTGGTGGGGGCTGTGGCCTGGGCTCGGACGGTGGTGGTGGCGTCGCCGGACGCTGTGTCAGCGGTGGTGGTGGAGGAGTCTGCTGCCTCGGAGGAGGCCGCCGCGCCTCCTCCGGTCTCCTCTCCGGCTGCTGGCATTGAGGCGGAGGTGGTGGAGCTCCACTCTGCTCCTTCGCCCCCGCCGTCTTCTGGCGTTTGGGCGCCGGCTCCCCGACCAAGGAGCCGTCGCCACGCTGGAGCCTCCGAGATTTCGATCCCTCCGAATGGTCCTTGTGCCGGTGCTCTGGCACCGGCACCTTCTCCTTCCCTTTCCCGCCGGGGGCCGGACCTCCGGGTCTCGGCTCCCCGGGACCTTCGCTGGTACGTTGCTGGCGGTCTGGTGTGGTGCCAGGGATCTGGAGCCCGCGGTTGGGGTCGCCTCCCAGTTGCCGGACCGCCAGGCCCCCCTCGTCCAGGGTCGGCATCGACGCCAGGACTGATGACCGCAACGCCTGGTCCTCGCACAGGGCCTTGACCCTGCTCGGGAGGACCAAGGACTCTGGGCTGAACGCCTCGCCAGTCATCGCCCGGAGCACCGCCTCTAGCTCCGCCCTGGTGAAGTCGCCGCGGGGCCCGCGCGCGATCCTGCAGCAGTCATTTAGCCCTGTGTACATGTAGGCCATCCGGGACCGCTGCTGCAGGGAAGCAATTCGCTGCTTCAGAAAGTCGCCCAGCACCATCATGGATGTTAGGCCGCTCCTCGCCAGCTTCTTGATCCGGTTTAGCACCGGGTCAAGCTCCGCTGGTATTGTCGGCTTGGCCTTCCAGGTGCTCCGGTCACTCTGGGGACCCTCTGTTGGCAGCTCCAGGTGGTCGTGGGGGTCGGCCTCCGTGATGACCCAGACTTCGCGCCAATCCTCCCACTTGGAGCTGGAGAAAGCGCTAATGTAGGAGCCCGCCATCCCGTGCCGGAGCTGGAAGTAGTAGGCGCCGATCTCGCGCTTAGTCCTCCCAGTCCCGACCAAGGCGTAGAAATGTCTGAAGATGGTGGTGCAGGGGCGCACCCCCATGAACATCTCCATGAAATGGGCGAAGACCGCCACGTGGAGAATGGAGTGGGGAGTGAGATGATGAAGTTGAAGGCCGAACTCCTCTAGGAGCAAGAGGAAGAAGGAGGAGAACGGAGGGACCAACCCGCACATGATGTACAAGTTGAAGAGAACGAACTCCCCCGCGGCAAGGTCGCGGAGGGGAATTTTGCCGGCCCTAATCTTCCCGGCTTGCGCTGGCGCGGACCATCCCAGAAGGCGCCACACTGAGTCCAGCTGAGTCTGGCTCTGGAAGCGGCGCGGGAAAGGAAGTGTAGACATGGCGATGGATGTTGAGATCGCTAACGATAGAGCGCAAGGAAGCGGGAAGGCGAAAAGATGCCGAGCTCAAGAAAGCATATCGCAAGGAATGAACGGAGGCGAAGGGGGGCTACAGCGTCTGTTGATGGCAAGAGCGAAAAGGTAGCCGATCCCTTCGGCGCCTACCTTTTATGCAAAAAGTTGTTCCCCTCTTGCGCTCCGCGGTGACCGGGAAGAAGTCGAACGGTTGCTTGCACCGGCCTACCCTCCTCTCACACCCTATGACCGGTGGGCCCGGGCCCACCAGTCAAAGGCGTGACCGTTGGAGGGAAGGGGGGAAGGCAGAATCCGAACCGCCCGGGCCGCTAGACGGGCTCGAATAAGATAAGAATCTGAACCTGACACGCACGGCGCGGGCGGGGGACAGGCCCCTCGGGGATCCCGCTTTGGGGGAAAGGACATCCAAGCCCTTCCCCGGCGAGAGCAAGCTGTCCACCCGGCGCAATGCTGGGATCTGGCCCCACCTGCGGGTTCATCCCTCACCCTAGGTGGGCCCGGGGGCCTCTGTCGGTACATACAGGCATGGGAACCTTCTGCTAGGGTGTCCAGACCCTTAGCGTCTCACCATCCGTGATCTCCCCCTCACCTTCTGGGTGACGTGGCGCGTGGCCCGGGCCTGACAGCTGGGACCATGGTCTCCGGACCTCCCCCGTGCTCTTAAAGGTCCGGAGCCTCCACGTCCCCATGAAGGCAGAGGAGCTCTCGGGTGGCCCCTGCGGACCCGGACTCCCCAGGGAGGTCCGGGGCCGCCACGTGTGATGACCAGACCATCACGGGCCTGACCGCTCCAACCGGCCTCGGGGGACCGGACCCCCTTCCCCCGGGAAGGGGTCCGGAGCCGCCACGTGCCGCCCCTGCGGTGGGAGCGGGGCTGGCCCTGCCACGTGCCTGCGGCAGAAGGCCCTTCGCGGGTCTCCAGCCCACCTACCAGTATTTAATGCGGTAGTTGGGCCGGGCGCGCCCAAGTCAAAAGGTGTGGCCTGCCACTGACACACGGGGCAGGTATGCTGACACCACGATAAGCCTGCCTGATCTGAAGGCGGCGTGTCGTATCACCGTGCACAGTGCGCAAGATGTGTACAGTCCCGTCACGGCGCTGCGCGCGTGCGTGATGATGGCCTGTAATAGGCGAGCCAAGGCGTGCGCTGTAACAGTGCACACGCAACGGGTCAGCGTCGTACCACCGCCTGACAGAAGGTTCTGCCCCAACAGTGACAGCACGGCTTCGCTGTTGGGTAACGCTGGCAGCGGTCACTGTACGGATGTGGCTGCACACGACCATACCCTGGTTGTAGATACGCACATCAACTTCTCGATCGAGAGGACTACGGAGAGGAGCTCGAGGTGATGACCTCCATATCTCTCGTAGAACAGGCTCCTGTTGGCCGGGCCCACCTGTCGGGGCCCCGCTCAGTGTAAGCACTCCCCTTGGACTATAAAAGGGAGAGAGCACTCGTTAGAAGACACATCTGAACATACACGAACACAAGCTGCATGCTAAGCTCCATCCAGGCTTCCCAAAGTAATACAAACACCAAAGTGGACGTAGGGTATTACGCTCCGGCGGCCCGAACCACTCTAATTCCTTGTGTTTTTCCTGCATTCATCTACCCACCGATCAAGCGCTCCTAAATCTCCTCCAAACCCATCCTTGACCAGGATTAGGCGGGTGCATTCCGCCACCCGACTGGAGATTTCCTCCGACAAGTGCTATATCAATTTAGCATTTTCCCTCAACATTGCGTAAGGAACTTTTTTATTTCTACATAAAATTTTTCCGCACTTCGCATGGGAAAAAATACATGAGTTTAGATGAAACTTTGCTTATACAAAAAAGTATGAGCTATCCATTGCAATGCACGAAATCGACAATTCTTAAGCAATGAGGCAAATTTTAATACCTACTAAAAATCTTTCCAATCCATCGCACACAAAGACTAGACGAAATCTTATTTATACTAAAAAGTACGAGACAGGCGTTGGAAATCATGAAATAGTAACACAACTATTCACCACAAGTATATGAGGTAAAAAATAATTTCTTCAACAAATATTTACCATGCATCGCATGAGACAATTGAGTGTTACTTTCTAGTGGTATTCGAGGTAACTTTCTCCTTCCTAGTGGTATCCGAGGCAACTTTCTCCTCTATTTAATGGCATCTCCAAGAAGGAGAGCACACACCTCAATAGTAACCAAGATCCTAATATTGGCTTCTAGGCGAGCGATACTCGGTTGGAAATCCTTATTGAGTTGATAGACTTCACTCGCCGTTGTGCTCTGCGTATGAGGAAATCGTAACTTTTTTAGCTTCTGTTTGTGTTTTTCCACGCAAGTTGTTTGTTAAGCTTCATATTTGATTACATGAATATCTATTGTTGCGTTTATTAGACATTTATAGTGTTATCTATTGTATTTATTAATGCATGACATTGATGTCTAATTATGTATTTCTAGAAGTATATCTTCCATAGATCACCATATCAACTGAATATGTGAAAAATGAAAAAGGGGTACCTCAACGAGAGGCCTGTTAGATGTGCTACTGTACAAACGACATCCCTTGCAGGTAGAAACGTGCTCCTTAGTTTCCATATTGTCGTTGCACTAGAAACTATCATGTAAAAAGGGTATTTGGCGGAGAGAAAACGAAAAATGACAAATTCAGTTGCACACTAGCCGCACTCATGGTAGCACGTATAGTTGTCACAATATCGAAAAATCATGGTGATAGAAAGATGCTCCCTGACTGTTATTGTCTCACTGCCAACCAAGCCTAAGAGACAAAAACCTAATGTTTAAATAATACGGCTAATAGATGGGCCACACTAGTGGTAGAAGATAACTTACAGCTATCACATTGCCAAACAAGCTTAGAAGTAGAAAGTTGTTGCCTGATTGTCATTGCTTTACTTGCCCATTAATCTTAAAGATAGAAAGCTAGCGTGCAAATATTACACTACAAAATTATTTTAGAGATTTAAAGATATTGCAAATTATACTAGTAGATGGGCCCCACTCTCTCACTGGCAAATAAGCCACCATTGTTACACTACCAAACAAATGTAGGTACATAAACTTGTCGCTTCTTCATTGTTACTTCCAAACAGTCTCAAAGATAGAAAGCTGGTATATGGCCCAATAAGCAGTTACACAACTCGATGTTATCATACTACGAAACAAACTTAGAGCCAGAAAGCTACAACTTGATTGTTGTTGTTTTACTATTAGATAAACTTAGAGATAGAAAGTTTGAATGTATAGTAAATGGGCACCACTTGTAAAGGCAGCACACAACCATGTTTTCATACTACCAAACAACCTTAGAGATAGAATTGATGCTTAATTATCATTGCTGCTACTAAAAAATCTTAGAGATAGATAGCTATTTTGTAAATGTTACTAGTCGGTGGGCCCACTACACTATCATACAAATGTAGGGATAGAAAGATGCTGCCTAACTGTTAACGTCGAGATAGAAAGTTGATGTACAAACGAAGTGCCTAAGTCACTAAGGCACACAACTTTCTACAGCTACACTATATAGGACAATTTAGAGATAAACGTGGTTAAAGGATTGTCATCGTCTTACTACAAAACAATCATAGAGATAGAAAGCTGGTGGTATATATAAATGTACTCGTAGATGGATTCACATGCTATGATAAAAAAAAACTTACTGTTGTCACACTATAAAATAATCTTAGAGATAGACACATATAGCTTGATTGTTATTGCCACGCTGTAGGGAAATATTAGAAATACAAATATATTGTATAAATATTACTATAGATACCACCAATGCATAAAACTTAGAGTTGTCACACTGCCAAATAATCTAAGAGATTGAAAGTTGGTACCTAATTGTCACTGCCTTATTATAACCAAACAATCTTAGAGGTAGAAAACTATTGTGTAAAACTTATTAATAGCATGCCCCACTCGTGTACGGTCCGTACACGTAACTTACAATTATTGTTAACCATCAACCAATCTAAGGCATGAAATAAAGCTACTACTTTCCAGTTGGAATGGCCAACAAAACCTTACATATAGAAAACCTCACAACGTTCATGCGGAGGAAAGTTCATGCAAACACCAAAATAATCTGTAACCCTCTCACCTCCTCCTCTCTCTCCCCCCTCCCTCCCTCCCGCTCCCCCTCTCTCTCTCATGCCCCTCTGATTCTTCTTTTGCCCCCAGCTTTCCTCTTCTTTTTTTTCTCAAAAATGTAGGAGAGCTGAGTATCTTTGTATTAAGAGGGAAAAATAGTTCAAAAATAGAGTAACAACCCCCCACCTTGGACCAGACTGGGGATGCCGGTTTCTAGGAGAAACTAATTACATAGAAACACACACATAGGACCAGACCAGCCAAACCACCCACACTAAGTTGGCACCCCATCAAGACTCAGAGTAACAAGACCCTTAGCCCCAGCAAACTGCCAAAGGTGTGATTCATCCTTGAAATCCTGGACGGCCTTTTGCAGGTTTGGAGCCATCCCATCAAACACACAAGAATTTCTATGTTTCCACAAGGTCCAAGCTCCCAGGATGCATAAAGAATTAAACCCTTTTCTGTGGTGCTGCTGAACCTTCTTCTCTGCCTTTCTCCATCAATCAACGAAAGCACTCATCCTGCTGGTGGGCACCAGATGTGCTAAGTATAAGGGCTGTAGAATTGAGAACCAGAAGTGAGAATGTGCTGGGCAGTCTATCTTGATCACAGAGCGGGCAATGATCAGGATGTGGCGGCCCTCTCTTTAGCCGGTCCACAGTCCAACAACGATTCTGAATGGCCAACCAAACAAAGGTCTTACATTTGCTGGGAGCCCAAGATTTCCAAAGCCGTTTCCATGGTTCAAATGAGATAGAACCAACAAAGAAATTCCTATAGGCTGACCTGGTCGAGAAAATTCCTGAAGCTTCAAACCTCCAATGATGGATATCATCAGTGTCATGTAAGTTAAATCCTGATAAGATTTCCCAAAGCTCCAGATATTCTACAAGACCGAGCCAACCGAGAGCTCCTTTAATGTCAGAAACCCAGGTCTGATCTTGCAGTGCCTCGCTCACCGTTCTCCTTTTCCTTAGTCTCAAAGGTATACACTGAAAAACATTTTGGGCCAAATCTTCTAGCAGCCATGCAGCCAACGATCAGTCCAAAAGAAAGTATTGCGACCATTACCCACAGTGGTCACAACTGCTATTTTGAACATAGCAATGGAATTGGCATAAACTGGAACCTGTAGACCAGCCCACAGTCGTTCGGACCTGATCTTCTCAAACTAAAGCCAACACGTTTGAAGAGCCCACCCCATGATCTCTAAGTTGTCAATGCCTAGTCCTCCAAGATCAATGGGTCTCATGACCTTTTCCCAAGCCACTAGACAGCTACCACCATTAATATCTCTCCTACCTTTCCAAAGGAATCCCCTCCTAATTTTGTCAAGAGCTCTTATGAACCACTTGGGCACTTTAAGGGCAACTAGCAGGTAGATAGGAATGGCAGTGAGAGCACAAAACGTACTAAAGCTACCCTACCAGCTAGAGTCATTAGCGAGGCTTGCCACCCGGGAGCATGGTAGCTATCTTTTCAATCCATGCTGCTAGATCACATCTTCTCAATTTCTTGTCAGAGATAGGCAGCCCCAAATATGTGGTGGGAAAGTTGGAGGTTGTACACTGTAAAGTGTTGCTCACTTCCTCAACAATTCCTTCATCACAATGCTTGGGATCACACAGCTTTTTTGCAAGTTGGTCTGTAGACCGGTTGCTTCACCAAAAACTTGGAGCAAATTTTTTGTAAGCTGAAGATCGACACCATTAGAACCAATGAAGAGAGCCACATAATCAGCAAAAAGAGACAACCGTTGTCTAGTAACTAATGGAGAGAGCAGTCCTTCCGAATCCGCTTTGGTGAACAAACTGTTCAAAACATCCATGATCAGAATAAACAACATGGGGAAAAGAGGATCGCCATGCCACAACCCCCTTTGATGGAAGATGGATTCCCCTGGTTCTCCATTAAAGATAATTTGTGCAGATGCCGAGTGCAGAAGATTAGAGATGATGGATCGCCAAGTGACCCCAAAACCCAAGTGTGATAAAACTTCCAGTAAAAAGGACCAGATAACTGAGTCGAAGGCTTTGGAAATATCCAATTTTGAGAAGAGACTAGAGATCTTGCGATGGTGAAGTACCTTTATCGTCTGTTGTACCAACATAAAGTTATCATGAATGCATCTGCCTCTTCTGAAAGCACTGGTTGCGACCAAGCTGTTCAGCAGAGGGGCCAAACGGTTTGCCAACATTTGGTTATTAACTTTACAAAACTATGAACCAGACTAATAGGCTGGAAATCCTTGGCCTCAACTGCGTCAGTTTCCTTGGGGATAAGAGTTAAGTAGGCCGAGTTAAGCAACTCAAGTCTCCTCGAATCACCCTGATGAAGAGAAACCAAGGCTGCCATGAAGTCACTTTTGATTATTGGCCAACAGGACATGTAAAAACGACCAGTGAATCCATCTGGTCGCGGTGCACGATCAGCCGGGAGGGATTTGATGGTTGCCCAGATTTCCTCTTCCGAGAATGGCGCATCAAGTGCTGTGAGCTCCAAACCTGCTCGGTGAAAAGCTGTCAAATCCAGGGACACTGATCTGGTTCTTGCCCTTCCCAAAACCTCCTCAAAGTGTTCAAAAAATATTTGCTGTTTTTCTTCCTGGGCAGTGACCACCCGATCACCCACAATTAGTTTGGAGATGAAGTTCTTACGCTTGCGGAAGCTGGCCTGTTTATGAAAAAAAGATGTGTTCACATCACCGTCTTTCAGGTAACGAACCCGAGAGCGAAGGCGTGCAATTGTTCTTTCCAAGGAGGCAAGGACTAAACAGAGCCGCTTTAGTTCACATCTCAGCCAATTCTCATCCTCAGAGAGCACACGGTGATCTTGGGCTATTTCCAAGTTGTGCAGAATATGCCGAGCAAGAGCCATCTTAGAGTTAATATTTCCAACTTGTTTCTGACTCCATGACTGCAAGGCCTTTGTTGATCTCTTCAGCTTCAAAGAAATTCTCTCGAATGGACAACTAGATTGTATCTGCTCATTCCACGGCCTCTGAACTGTTTCAATAAACCCGTCAAGTTTGGGCCAGAAACTTTCAAAATGAAACCTCTTTTTCCCCAAAATACCTTCCTTGAGACCTAAGACCAAAGGGCAATGATCTGACATTTCTGTGGCATGAGTCTGCAGCACACTTTCAGTGTAGATGTCATCCCAAGTGTTAGTGCAAAATACATGATCAAGCTTGACTAGAGTTGGCGATTCTCTCTCATTAGACCAAGTGTATCTTCTCCCAAGTAGAGGAATTTCTTTCAGTTCAAACTCATTCACAAACTGACGGAAACGTCCCATCATAGCACGATTGATGATCTCATTATTTTTGTCTTCCTAGCATTATATCATGTTGAAATCACCAGCCAACATCCATGGCCTCGGGCAGTTTGCTCGCACATCACGGAGTTCATCAAGAAAGGCTATTTTTTAAGTATCCCGATGGGGGCCATAAACTCCTGTGAACCACCAGGCCGGTTCATCTTGGTTACTGAAAAGGACCAAAACGGAGTGTCGATGAACCTGATGTTGATTGACCATAAAGGATCCTTCTTTCCACGCAATCAAAATACCACCCCTAGTCTGCTGTGCTGGTAGGAAAATAGAGTTGGTGAAATCCCGACCAAGAAAGGATGCAACATCACGATCAGAGATGTGCGCTAACTTCGTTTCCTGAAAACAGACCACTGCAGGTCTTGCATCATCCTCCACTTTTCGTAGGTTGTCCCTTCGAGCTTTGTCATTGAGACCACGCACATTCCAAATCAGAATACTAGTTCTATCCATGGGCACCATAAACCAAAACCAGACCAGAAAAACGAAGAGAGAGATCTCAGAACACAGGCACTAAGATAGCAGGTCCGCGAGCCTGCCCTTCTGGTGGAACATCCCAACCAAAAAGTGTAGAGAGAGCTGCTACGTGGTCTCTACAGAGGAGATCATGATAGAATTTTGAGTACCGGTTCAGAGCCTCCTCGGAGATCCTTCCCTCAGGATCAGCAAAGCCCAGCTTCTTGCAAACAGTGGTCGCAGAAGCTCTGTCCGACTCACGAGGTAGCTTCGCGATCCGCCGGCTGTGTCTTGGGAGACTGACTGGAACTGCAGTTTTCGCTGGGATGATGGCTCCACTTGCTTGGTTACTTTTTCAATGAAATCGGTTGCTGGGGTGGAAACAATATCACTTCTGGGCGTACGGGTATAGACGATGAGATTGGCGGAGAGGACCCTTTGAGCAATCAGAAGAGGGGAAGAATCCTCGGCCGGGGCATCAGGAGCGGCGACGCGGCCCAAAGGTGCACCCTCAACGGTTGCAACCACGGTGATCGCCGGAACCGGAAGTGCAACCTCGGTGGTCGCGCGCTCCCAAGAGAAGTACCAACATCCTGGTCCGCAAGGCATACCAGAGGCAGAGGTCCCGCCTCAACAGCCGCAGCCGCCGAGGTTTCAGGTGCTGGAGGATTGTCCACCGGCGATGGCACATTCTCAACAGCCGTTCCCGACTCCAATTGGCAAACAAATCTGTCGTCGAAGTCGGTTGCGGTAGCATGCATCAGTGGCGCGACCTCAGCAGCCTCGCCCGCGGAGGTCGCAGGGGCCGGAGTCACGACCACAGCAGGCGGAGAGAAGTCTTCTGCCGCAGCACATGCGGTGGTCGCCGAATTGGAAGGAGTGGTCGCAGGGGCCGTGGTCTCCGCAGCAGCCTCTGAGCACAAGGCGTCGTCGGGTGCAGAGGTCCCGTCGGCCAAGTTCACGGTGGTCCCAGGCGGCGGAGACATCTCAACTCCCACCGGTCCCACGGTAGGCAGTCCCAGAACCGAGGCGGCGGGGTCCACCAGGGCGGGCACCGAGAGGGGGGTTATCGGAGCCGGAAGCGAGGCGTCCACCGCCGCCGCTGCGCCCTCCGCAATGAAGGGTGACACAAATATCGCGACGGCATCGGGAACTCACTTCGACAGTCTCGCGAACCGGGTCGACGACGGTCTCCCAGCGGTCGCGGGCGGCGCCAATGCGCATGGAGCCCAGGGCGTCGCCTCGGGTGGAGTCCCGGCCGCCAAAGGTATGTGGGCCCAACCTAGAGTGGACTGGGCCGGGCCGGGCCCCCGTCGGAGTAGGGCCACCACGTCCCGCCGGAGCCGGGGAAGAAGCTGAAGGGAGTTGATGTCGCCGCCCATGACTCCGATGATCGTCCTCAGGAGGCGGTGGTGGAGGGGAAACGTCCGCAGCTACCGTGCTGTCGGTTGTCCTCACCGTGACTGTGATGGGGTAGAGGAGGCAGTGCCGCTCCCTCGCGTCCCACCCAGCCGCAACTTCCGGCTCAGGGATCAAAAGATCGATCGCCGGGGGGATATCGCCTGGATCCAAGCACCCCACCGCAAGCCAGAACACTTTCCGCTGAATGGCAGACACAGGATGAGCGCCGCAGGGGAGGCAGCAGTCACCGAGCAGCTGAGCAGACTCTCCCTCCCCTAAATCGTTGTGAAATTTTGACAGCAAGAAAATTAGCTGTTTCCGTTACCGGAGCCCCTAAAGGCCTATAAATCCAGCCCCGTCCTGGGATGCTTCGAATCATTCGTGGATCTGAGGTCATTTCACAGTATTCAGTAGCATTGTCGAAGGGGATTTTGCCCTTGCTACTTGTGCGGATTGCTCAGGGCATTCTGTAGCATTCCTCATCAACGGGATTTGGTCAGCATTCTGTGTGGTTCTTTTCTCAGTTTCCTTGGTTGGTTTTTGTGTTGCTAAGTTCCTCATCATTGAGGGTTCAGTATCCACATTAAGCTCTTGTTCGTTCGTTGAAACATATCTTTTTGCATTTTAATTCCATGTTTAGAGAAGGATTGGTATTGTTTTGCAACCCTTCCGGATTGCTATACATCTGAAAGTACTCGCGCAGCTGTGGAAAAAGAATGGGCCTTTATTTTCCACGCCCATATAACTCACTAAGGCTTTGAAACTTTACTGCTGTCCTACCTCACGAGACTGCCCTATGGAATAAATCCTAAAGCTGTTTCCCTTTCGTCATGTTGGGCAAAGCAGGGCAAGAGCCTCCCATGGAGATGACAACATGAAGCCAGAGGAGATGAGCCACCCTCCCATGGACCAGCTGCTAGAAATGGAGGAAATCAATGGTGCAACCTCAACTACTCTAGCTTCTGCTCCATCTCATGATAAGGCGCTTTCTATGGTTGTTGATGCTGACACTGCCCGTGTTGCAGTCCCAGTACAGACACTGGAATCTTTCTGGACATCCTGTGATAAGTGTGGATTCCAATTCGAATATGAATTTAAATATCTAGGCCATTTAAGGCTATTCACAATGGGAGTTTCATGGGGTGTTTCATGGCATTAATTAGCCTACCACATCAGCAATTTGGATGATATGGTACATCATTTAAGAAGTAAGAGTTTCATGGAGTTTCATGAAGATGAAACTATGTTAACCCATTTCCAAGAACTTGGAAACCGTGTGAAACCTCCATTGAGATTGTTTTGTTTCATCTTCGCACAATTGAGTAAATCCTATTGGTTATTTATTTGCAGCATTTAAATAGTATGTTGGCATATGAAATAGTGAGATGAAACTCTCTATTGAGAGAGGGTGTTTCATCCTTCTACAAAGTTGACGTGGCATTCTTGGAAATATAGACATGAAACCCCCATTGTGATTAGCCTAATGAAGTGTCAAATGTGTTCTAATGCATTTGTGGCGAAGGAGATGGTCGGTCGTGCTCATAAAAAGAATAAATGTGTTGTTCACAAGGGCAAGGTTGCAGCAAAACGGCTGCAGGCTCTTCAACCTACAGAGGATGCAAGTGTTCCTGAGAGTTTTCATCCAATAGAAGGTGATGGAGCCTTCATGAAATCAGGACACAAAAAGAAAATGAAAGATCTGATTAAGCCACCTGGTGCTGACTAAAGGTGCAATGATTTCTGTATTATATTTTTGTTTTCTAGTTATATATCCATATAGTTTCATCACATGATGATGCATTTTTTGTAAGACCCTGAATCCTCACCTACTCCAAGCAAAATGACTATACATATGTTGATGGAACTGGACTTGTTGAGTTTTGAGTGTTTGTACTTCCCACAATCAAGCATATAATTTGTGGTTAGGTGGTACTTTATGTTTTATCAATGATAACCGAATAATAACTTACTCGATGTGCTATATCATTTTTATCCAGGCTGCAGATGATGACTCTTTTGAAAAGTCACCAGAGCCTCAAGGAATACCAAAGGAAGCTTCTCCTGAAGCTGCTGTTGCAGAGCTAAAAAAAATACCAGATTTGGCCCGTGATGATTTCCTCAAAGCATTCAATGTACTTAGACGCAATGATTTTGAGTTCAGAATACTTGTAGCATTTCCAATGGAGTTAAAGAAGGAATGGCTACTGAAGGAAATCAAGAAGCAAAACAACTAACCTAACGATGGAGCAGCGTATGATGCATGAGACTTTTTCTATATCATTGGTACTGTTCGGCGACTTAGTTCGATGTTGTAATCAGCTGTTCTTTTTATTGTTTGGTTTATGTAACCTCGATCTAAAAGGAAGTAAAATAAAGAATGAAAAATACCAAAAAGTGAAAACGTGGGTCACGTTGGCATGTTGTTGGCCAGCTTGCTCTGTTGCCCAACCGTTGCCTAGCGGACAAAGGCCCATTCCAGCGGAAATAATAGAGGTCACGCGCACGACTGGGTGTTCATTCATCACAGAAGGCCCAACGTCCTACGTCCACGCACAAAAAGGCCAGCGGCCCAGTAAACCAAGCCTGACGCGCATGCTACCTAGGTCCAGTGTTGCAGGCTGCAGCCTACAATCAAACAAAAAAGTAACAGTTTGCAAACTATGATTCAAATCAAATTCTAGTTTCACCATTATATTCCTTATAACGAGATCTTCAAAACTAGACCACACTTGACTATATTTAGATGAATTTTATTTTTGGAACAATTTTATTTTGTTCCATTATATTGGCTCGAGAACAATTAGTTTTGGAACATTTTGTTTATTCTCAGAAAAATTTCTATTTTCCATTATAATATTTATATTCTTATTTATAATATTTTTTGAACATTGTTTTCAGAATAATTTTCAATTTTTGAAGTTGGAATAATTGTTCCACTCTTGCAAACAAACAGTTCAAACTTCACCCTTAATACGTGCTGCCGTGGACCCTTGCACGTGCAACGGTACGGTGGCGCACGCAGTCGCGCGCGTTGCCCCAGCAGCGCCCCATTTCAACCCAATCACGGAATCACCGGTTCATGGCAGCAGCCAGGATGTTGCTCGCTCTTCAAGTTTAGTCCCACGGCACCTTGCCCAACTACCGGAGAGGGAGGAGGTCGACCGCCACGCACCAGTTCACTTCACGTGACGTGATGGCAGATGTTTGTGTGCTCTATCTATTTATATATTTGGATGATTCTTTATTCATCAATTTAGATGTTATCGAGTAACAACTAAAAGGCGGTAAAACTGGATACGTTCTGGAGCGAGCGTAGAAAGGGTAGTTGGACACTTGTGGTCGGCAGGTCCTGTGAGCTTCTAATAAAAGGTAAAAATTTGGATATTATAAAACAAACTAAATTCTATCTTTCTTTTTTCACCCCCACTAAGTACGTGAGATTAGATTTAAAAAACTATTGTTTCAAAAAATAAACAAACTCACTTCACTAGGAATTTTATTAACATTTAGTGCATATTTATGTAATACAACTATAAATATTTGAACATGTATCCAATATTCGGATTATTCGAATCCAATATCCAACGGGTATTGTCTCTCGTATCGGAATCTGATATCATGAATTATTTGAACATGTGTCCAATATCCGAGAAAACACTCGGATGTTTGAAAAAAAGATATGACCCCTTTCAGTCGGAATGTCGGAAAATACTCATACCATTTGCATTATCACACCTGATTTTTACGACAAAACTGAATGCATACCTATATATACGTCAAGATCAAGTTCCATACATATAGCAACATTAGAATGGAAACGTGAGCAACATGTCACAAAAAAGAGACTTACAACGACTAAAAGTGAATCAGAGATACACAACTTCTCCTAGAAATAGCGGCTCCTCACTTCACATGCAATCGATCGGGGTCACGTAAGCATAGAACTCGGTAACATCTTCAGAAACTTTATAGCAACTTTCTCTTCTGAGCAGCGTTGATTTAGCAATAGCGAGTAAATTTATAGTTGGTACTTAGCAAGTTTATAAGGAAATAAACTACATGCAAGGCTTAAGCAAGGGTAAAAGTTGGCTGACTGCTGTTAGCATTTTCATGAATATTAAATTATTAGCAACCTAATTACTACGGTGTAAATGTTTTTCAACCCATGTTTACAATACAAGAGAGATAACAACAATAAAGTAAAGTTGGATAAAATAAATAACTAAATTAAAGTATAGATTTAAATTAAGTTGTCATATGAGGGTTCCGACTGCTCTTAACCATAAGCACAGCTGATATATTAGTTTTACACTTTGCAGAGGTTGCATACTATACCTACAAATCATGTTACTCGTCACGCAGTGCTGATCAGGCACTATCATCACACTTCCGAGGTATGACTGCATGGGTACACTATGAGATCTTTACAAAGACTACCTAACATGCAGTAGCCCGCTAAGGCTTTAGCCGTTAGGCGAGTGTACCCTCCCTCAAGGCGTGACCAAAAACCAAAGAAAAGTATACATCCTTGGTAGGCCGAGTACCCTCTTGAACCTAGTCCCCCCTCTTACGCCGAGCTCGAGAAATCTAATTAATTAGTCAAGATCAGAGCCCATTAGTCCTTGTGGTTGCACTGTTATCCCAAATAGTCACTCCATAATTTAATAATCATACTCATTAAACAAGTCAAATGATCCATAGAGCAGTAAACAGTTGTTTCAGTATTGTTCATCATCACTAAATCACCTATAACCAAAGTACAGCAGCTAAGCATTCTACCCAACAACAAAGATAAAAACCCAGCTTCAAGGATATGGATAACAAAGGATAGATAAATGAGACCCGTCATATAATGCATGCAAGCATAAATATAAATAAAGATTATTAGGACAAAAGCATGATCAAGGAATACACTTGCCTTTATTTTAGATAATATCTGCTCAGAATCTTCAACTCTCGTTTTTGAAAAGCTCTGCTCCTTTCTACCTGCAAGAAGTATCAGGCACAAAAATATGATAAACAAGTAAACAAGCACAACTAAGAACTCACACCAAATAGAAGAAAAATATTAAAAAATCGCAGTAAAGATTGGCCTTGAAGTTACAATCGCGAGAACGCAAGAAAAACTGAAAACGGCGCTACGGTTGAAAAGTTACAGATAGATTTATATTATAACAAAAGGAAAACTATAAACTATATTATTTTAATTATTATTAAAAATATCTATAAAGGATATTCGGAAAAAACATCCAGATTATAATTAAATCATATTAATTTACGTTCGGAAAGCAGAACTTAATTGTATTTTATTTATTAAGTTTCTATAAATTAAACCAATTAATAATTTAACTTGCAAATAAAATACATGTGAGCACAACTAGCGTAAAAATTTGTATTTCGCGTTTGAACTAAACAAGTTATATTAAAGATATATTTAAGTTTGTATTTAATCAATTAATATTGATATAAGTTCAAATATAGATTAAGTTCTGCTGAAACAGAGCTAAAACGGTGATTCTACCAACTAAACAGGGCTGCAGGGACCTAAATACAATAAAACATAAATTTTAAGCTAATCTGCAAAATCTCGATAACAACTTCCGCAGATGCCGGCGGTTACTGTAGCTCAAATTCCTATAGGTTCGATGCACGAGAGATTACAGGAAACGGAGGAATTGAAAGAGGATGACGAGAGGATTCTGTTTTGATACTTACCCGCAGTCCGGATGGATGGATTTGACCGGAATCTCACCGGAAAGGAGGCGGGGGCGGACTGCACAAAACCGGCGGCTTCCGCGTAGTGATGCTCGGGTGCAGGGAGGACCTGGGTTGAGGTGAACAGGGTAGGGGCGAACCGCGGCTGGGCAAGCACGCGGAGCCAGTGCTCGTCTGGTTCCTAGCGACGGTGGCGCTGCGCGAGAGACAAGGGCGAGCGATGTCTCGTGAGGAGGACAAGCGGCGGCGCTACCAACTAGCCGAGGGTAGGTGGAGGAGATGCGGCGGCCGCGACTTCGTGCACGCACACTGAACCTCAACAGGGTTCGGCCGTCCTAGGCCTGAGCAGGTCGAGTCGACCAGAGCTGGGTCGGGTCCGGCCTGTTAGAGATTGTCCCTCATTTTTTTCCAGAATTCACTTTCCAATTCAAAAACAAATCTAGAAATATCTAGAAAATACATTTTGAATCAAGAAATGTATCTAGAATCGTTCCGAAATTCTGAGAAAAATCTCATAAATATTTTGGAACATGAAGAGTCCAACTAAAATAATTGAAACTTGTGAAAAGAGATTTCTAGAAATTTCTGAAAATAAATTTGCGCTTAGAAAATTGAGAATAAATACCAGTAAAATTTGGAAAACTCTCGAGAAAATCTGAATGATAGATAAATATATTCAAAAAGATATTCACAACCTAAAATTAAAATTTTAGGGTATGACACGCATCCCTACACAACATCTCACCATCGTCTCCACTATGGCTAGCCTCCATAGCTGGCTGCAGTCCATGGCATGAGCATTATTTTTGTTGACTGGGAGTACAAAATTAGATTCCATCCCACCAGAAGACATCGTATTTTCATCTACCAACAATACGAAAACTAATTCCGTCTAATGAGCTAACAAAATAATGGGGAAAACTAACAATTTTGTTTACTAATTTAACGAAATAACTGATTTTATCTTGTGGGTACATGAAAATTGGCTTTTTGATTATTCGATATATGACATAGGTATATTTCAGCAATTTAATAAGTTTATGGTTTATTTATTTACTTACTGTATTAGTTAGTATTAAAAAAGTAAAAAAAATTGCAGCAACACGCCAATTCATCTTCTTCATGGCAACATATGACATGGTAACTATTAGCTAGCAACGTATAGCTACCGTCATCTTTATTGTCAATAGAATTATTCATCCCCTTTATTCCTAATCTGTCCTCTTTCTTTTGGGTTATGTGGCATACCATCTTGTCCTTGTCCTGTACAGTCATGATTAAAGTATTTTAAACATGATTCATAGTTCTATGAAGATGTTTTCTTATTATCCTGTTTAATATTTCAACATATTATTGCACAACTAGAATCCGAAATACGCTGTTTGGCTGTAAGTATTTCTCGATGTCATGATTTCCTTCCTCATTAAATTGATTGTCAACTGAATCTCTCGATTATGCTCATAGGGTTAGAGTTGTGTGCGCGTATATGTGAGTGTCTATGTAAGTCATGAAAGTCTACAAACAATAGTGCCACAATTCTTTTCATGTGTCATTCATTGGGATGGGAATGCACCCTTTCTTTGGTGGAAGATGGCCGTAATCTCTTGTGCAATAGATCACTCTCTTCCTTTTAAATTTGGAAAATTTTGGTTCAGAACATGCAGAATGATGCCGATTAGCTGGTAGACACTCTTCTGTTATAGAAATTTACTAAAAGATAGAGCATCAATTAAAATACTATTTTTAGACTGAGTAGGGAGAGAGAAAGATATGGAAATGGTGTTTTTACCCTAGCCCGACTCGTCAGATTCTTTCTTCCTTTGTACCAACGCTTAAAGAAAAAAGAAGAGAAGGGGAGAGAAGAAGAAAGGATCTGGCCGCCGGCACTAGAGGCAAAAACGACATTTCAGTGGTATATCAATTCAGCATTTCTCGCAACATTAAGCAAGGTATTTTTTATTTCTACGAAAACTTTTTGTCATGCATCGCATGACAAATACATGAGTTTAGGTGAAAAAATTGTTTATACCAAAAAGTATGAGCTATGCATTGCAATGCATCAAATCAACAATTTTTAAGCAGCACAATTGCAAGGCAAATTCTTATATCTACTAAAAATGTTTGCAACCCGTCACAATAAAACACTTGAGCTTAGGCGAAATTTTATTTATACTAAAAATTGTGAGTCACCCGTTGGAATGTGTAAATTAGATGGATAACTATTTCCTAGAAGTATACGAGGCAAAGTATTATTTCGTTTGAAAATGTTTGTCATACGTCGCATGAGACAATCGAGCGTTACTTTCTACTGGTATCCTATGCAACTTTCCCCTCTATTTAACAACATCTCCCGTAAGGAGAGCACACACCTCAACAGTAACCAAGAAGTTAACACTGGCTTCTCGGTGAGCAATCCTCAGTAACAAAATCCTTCTTGAGTTGATAGACTTCACTCGTCCTTGTGCTGCGCAGATTGGGATAGATCACCAGATACCAGGTAACTTTCTTCAATTCAACCAGGGTGCTATTCAGATCTGTGATAGACTGCCGCGTATGAATAAAGATTTGCTTTTTTTGCAGCTTCAATCCGGACTCTCCCAAAGTTCTTGAACCATCTCAATGGCATGGTTCCTTCATCCCCTCATCTTATTTGTTGTAAACTGGTGGTCAGACACCCCAGATCTACAACCATATGAGAATGATGAAGCATATTGCGAGGCTTGCTGCACTGGTTCAAGTTCTATTTTTGTTCCTGCTGGTAGTTGCCACATCATGCCTATCAACAGCCATGAGGATGATGCTGCTTTTTCCCTGCACCACTCGGAGGCACCAAGGTCAATCCATTGCCCCTTACCTGCATAATCATTAGTTTTCCAGTTAATAATATATTTTGTTTATAGATTTCTAAACTGTGATCTCTTCTATGTTCAGATTAGGATTGTGATAGAAACAATTTCCCCTCTTCTTAAAGCACAAAATAATAATTACATATTGGTTTGCTCATTTCTTTGCTAGACTCTCTTTGTGTATTTCCATGCAAGTTTCTTGTTAGTCTTCAAATTTTAGTACATGAATATCTACCTATAGCATTTATTAGACATTTATAAATTTAATCTATTACATTTGTTTATTTGTTACATTGATATCTACTTATTTATTTCTAGAATTATATGTGCATCTTCCATAGATCACCATATCAATTGAATATGTCAGAAAATGAAAAAGGGGTAACTCAACAAGAGCTTTTGAGATGTGCTACTGCAAAAACGACATACCTTGTAGATAGAAACATGCTCCTTAGTTTTTATGTTGTCCTCGCACTAGAAAGTATTATGCAGCAAAAGGGTATTTGGCCGAGAGAAAGTTAAAAAAAACAAAAGCCTAATTCGGTTGCAGAACCCATCCTTAACGATAGATAGATAGATGTTTTTTTTTCACAATATCACTATGAAACAATCTTAGATATGGAAAGCGGTCGTGTTAATGATATTAGTATACTAGCCCACTCGCGGTAGCACTATCTCGTTGTTGTCACAATGCCGAAAAATTTTAGTGATTGAAGGATGCTCCTTAACTGGTCTCATTGCCAAACAAACATAAAAGACAAAAACCTGGCGTTTAAACAATATGACTAATAGATGGGCCCACTAATGATAGCAGATAACTTACAGCTATCATATTGCCAAATAACCTTAAGGGTAGAAAGTTATTGTTTGATTGTCAGTGCCTTACTTGCACATTGACCTTAGAGATAGAAAGCTGGCGCAAATGTTACACTGCCAAATAATTTTAGAGATCTAAAGATATTGTAAATTATAGTAGTAGATGGGCTCAATCTCAGTAGAAAATAAGCCACTATTGTTACACTATCTAACGAATGTAGATACATAAACTTGTTAAACCTGTTGCTTCATTGTTACTACCAAATAGTCTTAAAGAGATAGAAAGCTGCTATGGTCCCACAAGCAGTTACACATAACTCGTTATCACACTACAAAACAGACTTAGAGATAGAAAGCTGCAACTTGATTGTTGTTGTTTTACTATCAATCTTAGATATAGAAAGTTTGAATATAAATGTTAATATTAAATGGGACCCACTTGCAGAGGCACACAACTCGTGTTTTCATATACTACCAAACAATCTTAGAGATAGAATCGATGCTTAATTATCATTGCTGCTACTAAACAATCTAGCTTAGAGATAGAAAGCCATGTGTAAATGTTACAAGTAGGTGAGCCCTTGTCTGATAGTGAAACAACAACAATCAAGTAGCAGCTTTCTATCTCTAGGTACCCAAATTCACTAAGGCACACAACTTTCTACAGCTGCACTATCGGACAATTTAGAGATATAATGTGTCCAAAGCATTGTCATTGCCTTACTACAAAACAATCTTCGAGATAGAAAGGTGGTGGATAAATGTTACTCGCAGATGGGTCCACATGCTATGACACAAAACTCACTGTTATCACACTACCAAATAATCTTAGAGATAGACAGATATTATATTTGATTGTCACTGCCACGCTGTAGGGAAATCTTAGAGATATAAATACATTGTAAAAATATTACTAGTAAATACCACCAATGCATAAAACTTACAGTTGTCATATTGCCAAAAAAAATCTAAGAGATAGAAAGTTGGTACCTAATTGTCACTGCCTTATTTGTACCAAACAATCTTTGAGGTAGAAAATTATTGTGTAGAAGTTATAGTAGGTGGGCCCCACTCACTATGGCCTAACTTACGATTGTTACCCTCATCGAACAATCTAAGAGCAACTCCAACGGACTCTGTATCCTTGATGAGTTAGTAAAAAAGAAACCTCACCAAAAACCGGATCCAACAGACTCTGTATTTTGCTCGCCTAGCTATCCTACTCGGTATTTTCTCACCCTCGCTAGGCAAAAAAATTGAGCCTGTCCCGTTCGCCATCTCCCTCTTCCCGCCTCCTGCGCAGGTCCCGCGGCCCGCTCCCCCACCGTTGTCGGCCCCGCCGTCGACCGCCATTGCCGCCCCTGCCGTCCCGCGCCAGCCCCGCCTTTCCGCCATCGTCGCGAGCCACTGGTCCCTCCCTCACGCCGGCGCCCCTCCCTCCCTTCATTGGCCGTCGCTGCCGCCGCCACTGGTCCTCCTCTGGCGAGGCTCGCCGCCGCCGCCGCTGCCGCCGCCCCTCCTCCTCCGACGAGGGCCACCACTGGTCTTCCTCCGGCGAGGCAGATGCGACTCGTGGACAGGGCAGGGGATGGAGGAGGATCACTGACATGTGGGGTCGGATCCGACGTGGATGTGATTCGAGTATGGAGAGTCAAGAGGTGGTTTCCCCACCTTTTGAGAAGCTTTTTATTTTTTTACCTAGTCTTTTACCTTTTCATTTAGCTAGGATTTTTACCTAGTTTGTTGGAGTTGCTTTAAAACATGAAAGCTACTGATTTGCAATGGCAGTGCCCAACTAACCTTAGAGATAGAAGGCCTCATAATACTCAATAGAGAATGGGCCTAGTTGCAGTGACACACCTTGTAGACAGACGCCGCAGTCTGTCCTGTTGGCAAGGAAAGTAACTGTCCAATTTATTCCTTACCTAGGCAGAGGAGAGAGACGCCAGTGCGTTAATACGAGAGAGAAAGGGAGCAGAGCTTGATCAGGTAGAGCGATGAAATGAAGTGCATGCAAACAACAAAACGATCTGTCTCTCTGTCTCTCTCTCTCTCTCTCTCTCTCTCTCACGCCCGTCTGATTCCTCTTTTGCCCCCAGCTTTCCTCTTCCTCGAGCAGCAGACGCTCCCTCCCCTAAACCCCTGTGCATAAGCTGTAAATCTTTGCAAAATTTTGACAGCACGAAAATTAGCTGTTTCCGTTACTCCAGCCCCCAGAGGCCTTTAAATCCAGCCCGGTCCAGGGTTGCTTCGAATCATTCGTGGATCTGAGGGCATTTCCCAGCATTCAGTAGCATTCTCAAAGGGGTTGCTGCTTGTGCGGATTTCTCAGGGCATTCTGCAGCATTTCTTAACGGCATTTGGTGAGCATTTTGTGCGGTTCTTTTGTCGGTTCCTTAGTTGGTTTTTCTGTTGCTAAGTTCCTCACCGTTGAGGGTTTAATGCCTGTTCTGTTTTGTTTAGACTCAATAAGTTTCTTGATCGTTCGTCAAAACATGTTTTTTGCAATTTTGATTCCATGTTTAGAGAGGGATTAGGATTGTTGTTGTACATCTGAAAGTTCGCGCAGCTTTGTGGAAAAAGAATGGGCCTTTATTTTTCTGGGGAATGAATTCCTGTGGCATCTGATGCTCCAGGGCCATAAAGTTCACTAAAGCTTGCAACTTTACTGCTGTCCTACCTCACTAAACTGCCCTATGGAATAAATCCTGAAGCTGTTTCCCTTTCGTCATCTTGGGCAAAGCAGGGGAAGAGCCTCCCATGGAGATGACTGACATGAAGCCAGAGGAGATGAGCCACCCTCCCATGGACCAGCTGATAGGAATGGAGTACTGCATAGACTCCAATCCATCCTGGGGTAAGTACTACTCAAGTGCCTAGGCTTGTACGATTCGTTCCTCTAGTTGTGTTGCACTAAATCTGTGTGTTTCTTGTATGGCGCAGGAGGGGCTATTGTGCTGGGCTTCCAACATTTCATCCTTTGCCTGGGGACGGCAGTGATGATCCCCACCATGCTGGTTCCGCTCATGGGAGGAAATGCCGTAAGAATCCTTTCACTGTTTAATTTCGTTGTTGTCTTTTGATGATGTATGCCTGATTGTCTTATGTCATTTGGTATTTATCTTGAAATAAAATGTTAGAATTCAATATTCAGATCTGATTCTAGATTGGCCATGTCAATTATAAGCACAGACACAGAGAGCTATTATTTGACAAGTCCAATCTAATAAGGTTACTGACTCATGTTACTTTTATTTGTTATGTAGTTTGGTGCTTGCCTGGTGAAATTTAATGTTACAGAACTAAGACCCCTGTTTTGCCCTTTTGTTTGAAACTAACGAAGAATTTGTCTCTTGTTCCGTTTAGCTTCTTTGGTGTTTAAAGATATATCAATCTTGTGCCATGAGAATGTGCTCACACTATTGCAGCACTTGTGTGTATCCAGGATTCATCGTTTTGGATTGTGATCCTTTTGTATCTACTGTTTCTATCACTGATTGGTACATGTTTGTTTGTTTGCTTGCAGCATGACAAGGCAATGGTGGTACAGACAGTGCTGCTTGTGACGGGGATAAATACAATGCTCCAAACTCTATTTGGAACTCGTCTACCCACCATCATCGGTGGGTCATATGCATTCGTAATCCCGGTCATATCAGTAATCAGTGACCCCTCACTGATCCGAATTGCTGATGACCATACAGTAAGCATGCAACTTTCAGCTAATCGGTATATTACAAGTCATCTCAATGCCACAACTAATATGTTTTCTCTTATTGCAGAGGTTCAAAATGACAATGAGAGCCATACAGGGGGCCCTGATAATATCCTCCTGCATTCAAATAATACTTGGCTACAGCCAGTTGTGGGGTGTATGCTCCAGGTACAGACAAGTCCCTCCAGTTCAAATTAATGTTTCATGTGATCCAATTATTCAAATAATTCCTTGCCCATGGCATTTAGTGTTTCTTAACTTGTATGGGCAAATGACCATTAAACTGAGCAGTGTTTTGGTCAATTAAGGGAGCTTTATAGCAGAATCCTTATTTTTTTGTATTTGCAACTTTTTGCATGACATGTGTTGACAATAGGGGCACATGATCAATCAGTAGGTTATATCCTGTTTGTTCTTTATACTAGCCCTGGGTCCTTCGGTGATCCACTATGCTTTCTTTGTTTGAGAAGTGGGCATCACTTTCAGAAAAAGGCCATATGGCAAAATAGTAATGGCCAAATGGCTGAAACCTTCAGATTGACGATAAGGATATTAAGATGTTGTTTTAGTGTCCATGTTGCAGGTTCTTCAGCCCACTTGGGATGGTTCCAGTGATTGCACTGGCGGGTTTCGGCCTTTTTGAGAGAGGATTCCCAGTGGTAAATGCTCTAACAAGTGAAATCTCTTGGTTGAGTTGTTATTTGCTATTCCTGATAAGGTTCTATGCTCGTTATCAATAATATGCTGCTTGTACTGTCAGAATATATGCTTCCTATACGGGAGCTTTCAAGAACTTCATTATAACCATTTGAATTCCATTAATATCTAGCATACTTGAGCATTTTAAATGTATTCTTTTATACTGTATCATCAGTTTCTCATCCCTGAAGCTAATCAATCGAGTTGATGTTCTTAGATTGGAAAGTGCGTGGAGATAGGTCTTCCGATGCTCGTCCTATTTGTGGCACTTTCCCAATATCTGAAGCATGTACAAGTGCGCCATTTTCCGATATTGGAGAGGTTCTCGGTGCTCATCTCCATTGCACTTGTCTGGGTATATGCCCACATCCTCACTGTGAGCGGGGCATACAAACACAGCTCACCACTCACCCAGGTCAACTGCCGCACTGACCGTGCCAATCTCATCACAACTGCGCCATGGTATGTAGATTATTGATGCATTGACCGGTGCTTTATTTTCCTCTCATTATTTCACACTTCAAATAACTTGATCGGAAATTTTCTTCAGGATCAGTATTCCATACCCACTGCAATGGGGTGCACCGACTTTCAGTGCAGATCATTCATTCGGTATGATGTCTGCTGTGCTGGTGTCCTTAATAGAGGTAAGGTTCCATTACAACCATGTGATTTATAGTAGCATTCACAATCCAGTTAGTTAACATTGTGATGATCTGATTTATCTGAGAATATTTTGAACATTGCAGTCTACTGGAGCATTTATGGCTGCTGCCCGATTGGCAAGTGCAACGCCGCCACCACCATTTGTCCTGAGCAGGGGCATTGGATGGCAGGTTAGTTCTTGTCATGCACTGTGCAACAATGAGAAAATTTTGTTAGTTCTCTATTGAGAAGATGATTATTGATT